>NC_092023.1:6282321-6953526 GCF_042242105.1 Pempheris klunzingeri | reverse complement strand
TGAGGTTCTTCAAAGGCTGCCTCCCTGCCACGTGCTATACACACACATTGCTTTTGATCAAGCTGCTGCTTTTCTCCGCAGGAGGGGCTTTCACACTACACAATGCAAAGCGAATACATCCAGCTCTGTTGTAATCTTATTCTCACATTTCTGCACAAATGTAAGCATTCTATTTAGTGGCAGGTGAACCTAATGCAGGTAACCTAACCTGCATGTCTTTGGACTGTGGGAGGAGGCCGGAATAAGGAGAGAATCAACAAAAGCACATAACATACAATAGACTTCTTGTCTATAAACCACACAAAGAAAGCCTCCAAGTTCAAACTGCAAACCAGCTGGTCGGCAGATTCAAACCTGGAACCTTCTTGGTGTGAGGCGTCCTGGTGGTCTATGGGTTGAAGCTCTGACTCTGAACTGAGATTCCTCCGGTTTGCATCCAGTCAGGGAGCTTGTTGCATGTGATTCCTGCACTCCCCCCCCCTCATGCCCCGTCATCTATACTACTGACTGTTTACAAAGGCATAAAATGTCTACAATAATAATAAGAATTAAAGAAATTCTGTTTCCTGGTACTCAGATTGAACAAGTAATTGAGATTATCCTCTGATAGGTCAACAGCTGCTTTCATTTTATGTTCTGTCATGAAATTAGTCTAATTTTCCTTCCAAATTAAAGTATCTAAAATATGACTTCATCAAACTTGCTGTTTTGAGTATGAATAATTTACTTCCCACTTACTGCCGGTCAGAGCCCGTCCGGCAAGAAACCTCTTTGATTGAAGATGGATGAGAAAAAATGAGCGAGTATGGAGCAGCACGCCCCACGTCTATTGAGCAGCTGTAGGAGTTCAATAACCAGGAATCACTGAATAGAAGTGGCATTTAATGAGTCAACTCTGTGGTCAGACATACTGTCCTCTCCTCTCTCCTGAGGTCAGAAGAACCGGAGCAAAGGAAATGAAGATAATAACACACACACACACACACACTCTCACATGTACACCCACACACTTGGGCACATGGGAATTGCATCATTTTTTATGATCTCATCCATTCTCTGATACACATTATCACCCACTGGGGTGCTACTTGACCCGCAGTGGAAAACGTTGTATTGCAGGGCTAGTGCTGGATTTGTAACAGAAATAAGTAACGTGCCATTTCAGCCTCATAGAAGGGGCCTCAAAATACATGTACTATTTAACTGACCAGGATGACATTACAGTGTTGGATGTAGCTGAGCTCTGTGTTAGTTTTCATTCAAGGTCATGATTTAGACGTCTATTTAGGGAGGATGTATGGTTCCAGTCCCTCTGGGATTGCTCACCAGTATCATATTCCATCTACTGCTTGAGTCATGGACATACACGTGTAGTGTACTTCTTATACAGATTTTTCTTTTTTCAGATGAGTATTGTTTGTTGCTTTCATCACATCAACTATTCACTGACTTGTGTGTTCGGTTGAGACAGAGTGATGGAAAGTGTTTTTGGTGAGACAAAACTAATTATTAAAACTATTTTTAATGGCAGTGGATTGATAACATTACCATCTGTTTACAGGGTTGTCCTATTTTATTTGCTGAAAGATGGGTTGATTCTTCCATTGCCTTCTTAAAAAAAATAGCCTCATTTTGTGGCTCAGCCTTCAAAGGCACACTTTAGTCCATCAGCTCAAAGTATTTACTCCTCACCTTGATGCTCCTAATGGAACAATGCTGCCATCTGCTGGTCAATTGTTATTATTACTATGAAACCTCGTAAAAGACCTGCATAATGTAAAATGATCCGCTCACTCCTGGGTCCTTCACATCTTCAAATAATTTGCGAGGATTTCTTCATTAACAGGACCCAAACACCTCATGTCCTCACCTCATAGATTTTGTGTGCAGATGTCTGATGTGTGTGCACGTGCTGGTCACCCTGATATTATTAATAACTCTGTCCCACATGCAGCAGTTCATGTGCTCTCGGTTACTTCTTTCCATCCTTTTGTTAAGCAGAGAGCATTTTGGGATTTGGAGTGTTTTCTTGGCCGGCTTCCAGGCGATGGGAGGGGAGAAAAAGATGAAAGGATCACCTGTAAATCTTACATGCTAGTAGTAGTGACCTTATATACACAAATAAACAGCGAGTGTCCTAGTAACCTGACGTGTTTCTGAGAAACACTGTGCTCAGTGACCTGCCAACACGTGGTGCCACTGTGCCAACAGGCATGCAGCTTAGAGAAAAGGTTTAATTGTTCCCACTTGTGAGTAACTGATGTCTTTTGTGGATCTGATGGACTAAAATTCTCTTTTGACATTACAAATGACCACATAAGGTAAAATGTATTTATCACATTCTGACCGTGAACAGTACACAGAACATTGTTTAAATGTTTTGTAAATAAATGTAACCCCTGCTGCTCCATGAAAGAAGACGACTTATCTTCCTTTTAGGGGTATTTTTTGTTCAATATCTGTTATTGGCAGATAGCTGTACTGTTGTTGTGCGAGAAAAGGCCTGACGTTGAGGCGATAGTCTGTTCTGAGTGACCCAGAAAGGGCTGCCCAGGCTCAGATCTGTCCTAAGCCCACTGATCCAGAGACTGAGCTGATGAAACTCTGTCTGGATCAAACAATAACCAAAGAAGACACGGGGCATCTGGGGATAAGGGGTGGACACGTGGAAACAATCTTCGCTGCCAGCGTGTGCAGGTCTGCAGTGGCATGTTGGGGTGTTCGGTGGCAGCTGAGTAGTGAGCAGCTCGTGTGACGGATGTCCCGTCTTTGCTCTGTCCTATCAAGAGTGAGAACATACTGGGGACAGATAGTCTGTGTTCAAAGAGAGGTCACGGTGATTTGCCGGTGGGCTGGACTCAAACACATCCTGTTCACATGTTCACATTTCTATTCTCCACATCCTCAATAACATCCTTGATAGATTACTATGACTTAAATCCTCTAAGATTTGCAAACAAATAGACTGAAGGAGAGACGGATATTTTGTCTCAGGTTGTTGAAAGTGGATTATCTCTTCTTTCATCCTTCATCTCATCTCTAATCCTGTTCCCATTCTGCCTTTTTTCCCCTTTCCCCGGCACCACAGGTATGAAGCAGAAAATGCGTTTTTCTTCAATCTCAACCTAGCCGATTTCAACATCATCGACACTCTGGGCGTTGGTGGCTTTGGTCGTGTTGAGCTGGTAGGGGACATTGCACTGTGACAGTGAAATGGGTGATTTATTACACGTCTGTGCAGGTTCATGTGCAGACCAGGCTGACCTGCGTATTTGTGTTTCTTTATTTCTGTCACTCTGCAGGTTCAGCTCAAGAGTGATGAGGACAAAACCTTCGCTATGAAGATCCTGAAGAAGCGGCACATTGTCGACACAAGACAGCAAGAGCACATTCGTTCAGAGAAACTCATCATGCAGGAGGCCCACTCTGACTTCATTGTTAGGTACGACTGCTGAACGGCTTCACTGACAGACAATAGAAACAGTCTACTGTATACGCTGTACATACTATATGGCCCTGATCACCAAAACGTTCTTTGAGGAGCTTGTATGTTCTCTCCTCTATACACGATACACGATCATAATAGATCCGTGTAATTGAAAAGGTTCTGACTTCTTTTGACCCTGAAATAAAATAGTAAGGGCCCTTGAGTTTTACAATACATATAATGTATATGTACACAATGTCAAAGTTGTTGTCCCTGTAAGCTCCAAATAAATAAAGCTGTTCATTCATTTGGATAGGAAAACTCTAAACGAAACAAAAACATATGGCTCTATACTGACCACATACTGTGTTTAAAATAGATAACTGAGGTATTTTTGATCAAAAATGGCTTCCCTAAACAGCTGGAGATTGTATTTGTGTTAATTAGATAATTACATTCCAAAGCCTAAAGCAAAGCATAAAGGTGCTTTAACTGATGCACATTTCGAACTAAACATCCATCAAATATTTTTACATTTAAAAGTTTTTAATAACAAGTTTGGAACATCATCCACTTTTGTGTTTTCAGACTCTATAGAACATTCAAGGACAGCAAGTACCTCTACATGTTGATGGAAGCTTGTTTAGGAGGAGAGCTGTGGACCATTCTTCGAGACCGGTAAGCTTTATTTCACCAGGATATCAGATATAACTGAATATGTTCGCGGTGTCATATTTCTGTTCATGCCAGTGATACAAAGAGTAAGTATGATGACATGTTGAGAGCTGCAGTTCTAGTAATAATTCTAAAACCTCAAGTTTTTGAGCCATGTTTTGAGAAAAGGTGTTTTTGCTGAACTAGTGCAGTTGTCTACCACACAGTTCACAGGTCGGCTCTGTTGTCCTGCTGTCTTTCCAGGGGTTCTTTTGAGGACTCGACCACCAGGTTTTACACAGCTTGTGTGGTGGAGGCCTTCGCCTACCTGCATTCCAAAGGAATCATCTACAGAGACCTCAAACCAGAGAACCTTATATTGGACCACAGGGGCTATGCCAAACTGGTAGGTAAACTGGAGATCAATAAGTGATTACCACCCAAAAACCTTCTGAATCACATTTTCTGTCTGTTGTGACAGTCCGAAATGCTGCAGATAAGAGAAATCAACTCTTTCTATGATGCTACATTTGAACATTTGGCCCATGTTGGTTGTAAATAAAAGGATAATCATAGTATAAAGAAAAGTAAATAATTGCGGTTGGGTTCTGTGTTTGTGTTTTTGTGGTACGTCATTCCTTTCTCTCCTCACACAGAAACACATTTGTAGATTTTGGCAAAGCAGCAACCAGCTGCTCAACTCTTTCTATCCATCATGCCAAAGCATTAAGATACGACTGTAAAATTGAAATCCATGATTACATGAATACGATCATATTCATTCTTATATCATTATAGAATGATTATGATCCAAGAAAAATACAGACAGTTCCTCAACTGCGTCTGACTGTGTTTTCCTCAGGTTGACTTTGGCTTTGCCAAGAAGATCGGGTTTGGGAAGAAGACGTGGACTTTCTGTGGGACGCCAGAGTATGTAGCACCAGAGATCATTCTGAACAAGGGCCACGACATCTCAGCTGACTACTGGTCTCTAGGAATCCTCATGTTTGAGCTCTTAACTGGCAGGTACACACAAGCCCGGGCATGTCCATACAACAAATATCTTCAGTTTGCCTGAAAGACTTTCCTGAAAAAGAAGTGACCATCAAACGTGACAGTTCAGCGCACTAGCACACCGCTGAACGCAGCCACTTTATTAAAACTCTTCCATCCTAATGCGTTTTTCATTCAAGACTAAAATCTTTGCCTCTATGCAGCCCTCCATTCTCTGGCCCTGATCCCATGAAAACCTACAACATCATCCTGAGAGGCATCGACATGATCGAATTTCCAAAGAAAATTACCAAAAATGCTGCCAACCTAATCAAAAAGCTATGCAGGTGTGAATATGGTTGCTTTCAACAGTTTAAACTCTTGAGTCGTTCACTTGCCTGGTCTGTATGCTGATTCATCATATATGTTGTTTTTTTTCCTCTACTGCAGGGATAATCCTTCTGAACGACTGGGAAACTTGAAAAATGGTGTCAAAGACATCCAAAAGCACAAGTAAGCATGCCTATAAATGTACATAATCCTCTTATTTATTCACTTCTCGTCACAGTATAATTTTGCAGTAAAACATAATGAGGAAGTGATGCTGTTTTTCCTTCAGATGGTTCGAGGGCTTTAACTGGGAGGGCTTGAAGAAGGGGACATTGACGCCTCCTATTATCCCTAATGTAAGTGCACACTGCCGATAGCCTCACTCCTTACAATTTTCTTTCTAGTTGCTTTTTTTGTTAGTCTCATTCTCATTTGCTGTTTGCTTGTTCTGTCTTTCTGTGAATTACTCTTCTGCCTTTCTACCAGGTCACATCAGCAGTCGACACAAGTAACTTCGACAGCTTCCCAGAGGACAACGAGGACCCTCCTCCTGACGACAACTCCGGCTGGGACGGTGATTTTTGAAGCCCTCCTCTTCCCATAAAACCATCAGAAACTCTTCTTTTGCTGGCTTGGGGGCAATCTCGAGGACATGGATGTGTTGTAAAAAAAAAAAAAAACTGCTTTAAAAATGAAAGAGAGCAAATGGAAAAGAAGATAAATGGATGGATGGCAAACCCTCTGGGTCACCGATATGCCTTTATTTCACTGTGGCTCTGGATCAAGCATTTATAATGGGACTGCTGTAGCACTTCTTCAGTGTTGTCTTACACTCGGCTCTAAAGGCAAAGAAAGTGCAGGGATACACGCATATACACAAAATACAACAGGCTGGTGATGGAGCCAGGCTTTCCCATGTAACAGGGAAAGATGTTTGGTGGGTGAATGCTCAATAGTCTGTCTTTAGTTTTGGTTCAAGGATAATTATGAGTGTGATGATGGACTCCTCAAAAAGAGGAGGCTGATGATTGATTGTTTTGTTTGTTTCTTCACAATTGGTGAATTATTTGGTGGACTTTGGGAGGGTAAAAGATGTTACTGCAGTCGCTCCCTGGTTTTTGACCTGCAGCTCCTTGCTGCAATCTCCGATACTTTCCAGAGATCAAGACACTACAGTTTGCAAGTAAAACTGGTATCAAGTGCTCAAGACTAACCTGAATGTCACTGATTTTCTTCTTATTTAATATCCATATGGCATACAGCATGTACGGTTTTACAAGCTACATTCTCACACATGAACACAACCCGGACTAAAATCAAATACCAAGTACACTTTATATAAGATTAATCTACCTTGAAAAGCACAAGCACTGTGCATTCAGTGGAAAGAGTTGTGACTCTAAGTGCCCTGCTTAAAATTTAATGAATCACAAACTGACGCACACAAAATGTCAGCTAGTATTCCTATGAAGCAATGTGTTATTATGCACTTAAGACCATTAACTGGGAAAATCAGCAGTTACAGCTCATTTTAAGCTTCGGTTACTGAAGTCACACTTTTTTTCGTTCTTTAAAATGCTTTCAGTCACGCATACGAATGCTTCTCTACTCACACTCTTCTTCATTTTGTTTTCAAATCACCCAAATGCCTCGTCCTCTGTTTCGCTCCTGTATAGTTCTGACATAACTGTGAACATGGTTTCAATGTCTTTGGTGCTGTTATTGATAAATTATAATGAGCGACGGTGAGAAGACAGTACTGGTTATTGTTTTTGTATAGTAGTTTTTTTTTTGTGCTTGATTTCTTTGTAACGTACTTGACTTCCTTCCTTAGAAAATTGGAGACTTGTGTCAATTTGTAAATTTGAGTGAAGATTTGTTTTATATCACTTAACACCATGTTACGTAGTGCTAAGTAATGTTCTCCAGGTTTTTAAACAGGTTTCACCATGTTAAGTTCAATAACTATCCAAACAACCATTGGAGGCAAAATTCACCACATTCACATTATCTTGACTTACCATCATCATCATCATCATCATCATCATCACCATAATCACATATGGAAATGATAGAACGTCTCCTAGAGACAGATGGCGAAAGAGAAAAAGGAGACTATGCTTTGTGAAACAACTTTGACCACTAGCACCACGATCTCACACCCAGCCCATCACCTCACATCCAAGAATCAGAACATAAAATCAGAAGAAATGCAAGTGCCTTAAATCAATGGCATACAAAATTAACATCACGAGTCCTTTCCGATGCTGCATGAACACATATACACCTCAACACTTATGTGTCCTCTTAGATGGCTGCTTCTCATCCTTTGCTATACCTAATAAATACATTTATCACTGTGGACAGAATTTCTAGTCATTTGCTGGAAGACAAAACTCTATGGAATAAATTCCCTGCTTACACTTTTGACATATCTCACAGGAACATTTATTAAGAGCAAAACGATACAATTCTGTCATATCTGATGTGGCTGCAATGACATGCTGTTCTCTACAAATCTGATATGGTACGTAATGAAGTCATCCACAGCTGGCCTGATAAAAAAAAAAAAGTGAACAATAAATCACCCGTCACCTTTGGAGCATTTAGAGATGGCAAGAATGATTTGCAGTGTCGAACACTTCACAAACACACAAATGATATTATTGTTTACCACTGTTGACAATCTTTGATGGTACGATAGCATCGATCACCATCATCCCAATTCTCATTTTATTGTTTGGCTTGAATAAAGCCGAACAGCTCGACTCATATTTCATTCCACGGAAGCCGAACAGTCTGACACGCTTACATTTATATCATATAAATCATCGAATAATGTTGACAGGAAGCTAAAATGAGAAGAATCTTACTTCTGTGGGCAAACCATGAGCATTTTACTGTACTGAGGGCAGGTTACGTTTATCACAATGCCTTATGTATGCCATCACTTTACAAACCACTGGTTTTGAGTCTTATATTGACGCCTTCTGCAATGTTACCCGATATCTGCCTTGTGTTATGTTGTTTATTCTGCTGTAAATTGATTTTGAGTGCCACATGTAAGATTTTTAAAATTATAGAGTAAAAACAATACTTTTGAGTGGTGTTTGTCTCTTAGTTATTTGAGATTGGATTGGAAGCGCGTGCTGTGGAGTTTGCAGTAGTTGCCACAGGAGGGAGCTGCAGGTAAGACAGCCACCTCAGCCTGAAGTGAGCTGGTTAAGGTCGCCTGAGATCTAATAATCAGCCCTGGAGTTAATGTCATCCACTTAGATGATTCAGCTTCTCTGGTCTCAGTGTTATTCGCACAACAAATCTGTTTGGGGGGACAGGAGAATGGCTTCAGCCATAACAACAGGGTGACACTTCTGCCACATCAAAGGGGATCAAAGTGCATCAAAGGAGCTCACCTTACCAGCACTGACATTTAGTAAAGTGGGGATAAAAGCTGTACTTCAAAAGATATACAGCAATTCAAACGAGCAAAGTGCTACAGTGTGTTTGTCAGGTGTCTATGGCGCATCTCTCTCTCATGCGCGCACACACACACACACACACACACACACACACACACACACACACACACACACACACGCTCATCCTCACACTCAAACGTGTGCTACGTGACCAGCAGATGACGTCCGAGTGCCAAGATGTCTTCAGAGAAACTAAAGGGCTCGTTTTCATCACGCATTTCAGCACCTGTAACCTTTTTCCTCAGACGCATAAACGCATTTCACAAATTACAGATCGAGGACAAATATTCATGTTGATTTCGACTGTTTATTGGAAAAATGTGCCACTATCTGGCTTTGGCTGCCAGACTGAAGCCTAATACACATTTTTAAGGCTCGATTTGAATATTATTCCCCCGAGGATGAACATTCCTCGCGGTGGAGGAGCCCAAAAGGGTCAGAAAGCAGGACAGAACAGAGCTGCCTTTAATCTCAAAGTGCCAGTCAACCCTGAAAGGCCTCGCCACGGAAGTCCATTAATTGGGTAAACTTTTCACACCCCTTAATGGTCTGCATATCCTACACATTGATGTCCGCCACTGGTGTAATCAAGCACACTTTGGAGGGTAATTGCCCCCTTTGCAATCAGAAGGATCAAATGAAGTAGTTAATCGACGCAAGTAACTTCAATCACTGTCTCCACGCAGCCAAAGGGCAGCAGGCTGCTTGAATGTCAAAGAAAGAGGATCAGCTTTTTTTATAAGGAAGGCTAACGGAGTTTATGGGGAAAGAAAATTCCTACAATGTGAGGAACAAAATGTGCTACCACATTTAGTAGAATGGTGATTTGCTCTTTTAGAATAGTATCAAAGTCATTATAATAAAACAGCTAATAGTGACTGTTAAAGTGTTGGCTTCAGTGTGTTTGGAAAAACAAAGGGATTTTGATCATTTGAATAAGTTACCAAAAAAAAAGAAGTTATTTTGTCTCATGTAGAGTTTTTTTTAAAGAGGTTAACAGGTTAATTAATATCACACTATAATATATCTATAGTGTGGCGAGTCTATCAGTGTTAGTATCTAGAATAAATAACACGACTGGTGGATTTTAACACAATTTACTCTTCTTTTTAAGAAAAAAATACATTTCAGAGAATAACCTGCATAATATCTTCGCTGTTTTTCATTTAAAGTGTGATTTTGATGCTGACTTTATTGGGTAAGTCCTGACAATAAGTCCTGGCTAGTTTATTTCCACTAAGCGATGGGCATTCAGACGGACTTGGCAGGTCATTATCATCACACAAACATTGTGAAACGCGGTCCTGTGCAGGGAGAATAGATGGCCATTTCCGTACAGTGGGGCTCTCTTTGAAATTCCACCCCTCCGCCTTTGTTGTGCACAGCGAGGGGCGGGAAGACAAACAGGTCCACATGTATAAAGAGATCATCCCAGGACTGAGAGGCAGGAGGCTTCGAAAGCATCGTGCCGAAACTCTCTGGAAACTTTGGGATTCAGTACTCAAGGCCGCTCTGGACTTTGTCACTCGGTCACTTTTCCAGCTTAAACAGAGGGGATTTTTTTTCCGCGTGTTTGCAGCACAACAGAGTTTTAAGGGGAGAATCATGCAGATACCGTCCGCGCATCGCTTCTTGGCTGTGTATCTCACGCTGTTTGGATACCTTGGGGATGTTTACACGGGGACTGTCCTGATGAACTCCAACGCCATCAAAAACCTACCCGGTGTCTCGGGTAGCAAAGGAGCAGACACTGTCAGCCCGAGTCCGCGCACCTCTCCCTCCGGTAGCATGGGACACAAATCACCGCCAGACACCTTGCAGGTAATTCCCGTGCGTAAAAGTCAACTCCGTGCGCCATGACAAAAGTTGCGTTTCTGTAAGTTTGCTAAGTAATACTCTAGTGCTTCAATGACAAGCGGTCTGTTTGTTTTTTTCTTGAATTATAGCAGTCAGGTGTTTGTACATATGATGAAGACTGCGGAGGTGATGAATACTGCAACGACGCCCGAGGCGCCTGCCTGCCCTGCCGAAAGAGCCGGAAGCGTTGCGCACGGGACTCCATGTGTTGCGCAGGAAACCGCTGCAGCAACGGTGAGCAGAGGCATCCCGTTTGAAATGAATACCGATATTTATTAAGTTGCTGATGATATTTTGATTGCTGGGAAAAGTCACGCTATCCTAATGTCTGCACGTTTACTGATATCCATTCATTCTAATGTATACATCCAAGGCGGATGACTTATTGTCTGCTGTGGTAAATACAGAACCTAAATGCATCTCTTTCCTTCACTCTTGGACCTTTGTAGGTGTGTGTCAGGCAAATGACATAGATGGTACAGATGCATCCATCATCACTGGCTGGCACAAACAAAACAACACTATGGAGCATCATGTCAAAAGGCCTCCCACTGCCCATGGCCATCAGCCTCAAGCTGTGAAAGGTGAGTGTCCTGTTAGGATTATCAGTCTTACTTAGGTTCATGCAAAACCATCATAAGTTTTCAGCGAGGTCTGTTTCATCTAACATATTTTCATCTCTTTCTCTTCCTTCCATCTCCAGGCCAAGAGGGGGATACTTGCCTGAGATCTGCAGACTGCTCCGAGGGTCTGTGCTGCGCCAGACACTTCTGGTCCCGCATCTGTAAGCCTGTGCTGACGGAGGGCCAGGTGTGTACGCGCCACCGCAGAAAAGGCACCCATGGCTTGGAGCTGTTCCAGCGCTGCGACTGTGGTGATGGCATGGCATGCCGACCAGAGAAAGGAGAGCGAGACCACAGTGTCAGCAGGACTGCAGCCCGGAACCTACACACCTGTCAGAGGCGCTGACACAAACGTGTGGACACACACACACACACACACACACACACAGACACCCACTCAGCAAACCCAACAAATCAGTCACATACACTGACAAACACTTCTCCGCCTTGCATACACCTGAGATGCTGACACACACACATAGACACCCAACACCTAAGACATTCTTTCCTGCCAAAGTTGCTGACACAAACGACACCCGGAAGGATAGACATGATTTCTGGAAAAGTGATACATCCCGAGGGATTCAACAGTGCTAAACGGACTGATCCAATTCCACATCAAAAGATGAGGAGTCAGAAGTTAGGAAGTGACATTTCAGAAATCTTGGGAAGATCAATTTATGTTGTTGGTAATGGCAGAGCTGTTTTGTTTCTCTTTTTATGGAACTTCAAGCCTCAGTTATTGCAGTAAATTACTGTATTGTAAATATTACCCAGTAGGTGGCACTTACTTGAGCTATTGAATTCTGTCAACACCAGTATTATAGCCATGGTGCATGCATTGTAAATATGTTGTATATTATATGTTTTATAAGCAAATGTTATATATAGAAAATATGGAATATATTTGTTTTATTAAATACTTATGATAACCTCATTCCTTCTATTTGCACCTCTTATTTTTTGCGATATCTCATCTATTGTATGACAAAAACAAAAGAAATGTCTTTTGGAAAATTGTTTCAGTGAGTTTTCCCTCAGTGTATATAAATTCTCCTGCAGTCGTTAGGCTCTAAATTATTTAGTCCAGATATTCACTGACTGGTTGGTACTGACGGTAAATGTTTTTGGATAAATAACAATGACCCCCCTGTGCAGAGCAAGAGTTATTTGAATAATTACTCAGGGGTTTTTAACTCGTAGCCTAGTCTTCACAAATCGGTGGTTGAGGTTGAGTGGATAGTTTAAATGTTTGGCCCAGATATGCCTCTCAAAACTCATTACACACATTTGCAGAACTATGTGCCAGCACACACTCAGAGAAAACATTCTTACAACAAACATACAAGTCTAATGAGTCATCACTGGAGCCTCAACAGGCCACATCCTGCTCTGGAAGCAGAGGACGGTCCATCAGACCTATGTCATCAGACAAACACTAAAAACAGGACAGGATGCCACAGTATCAAATGATAACTGCAAAGAGGTAATAACAAAGTATGTGTGTCCTGGCGAGTGTTTGCCACCTAACCCTTTGGTGTTGCTGGCTAGTTTCTAATTATAACTTCCCTGCCTTCATGTGCCACAGAGCAGATAGTTAGCTATCCAAACTAAAGCCTCTAATTACTTCATCTTACTCAATCTACACATGGATTCATGAAATGAGGTGCACCGCAGCACCTACGTTTCTGTGATGCAACTAAAAAAAAAGGATCTTGGCTCTCAGTCCGTCCAATTGCACAGCACACCCCATTTCCTGGCTGTTGTGCAATAGATGTGCTCTAATGTGTAGGCTATGAATCCACCCAAATACACCTTGGTGCCTGTAATTAGACCTGTTAAGATTAGAAGATGGTGAGGAAATTACTGTACTTTCTGCTTGATTTTCGTGTCAGATCAAAAGGAACGCAAGACACTCTTGATATCTGACCAAGCCAGATAACCTTTTTATCTGTTTGCATTCATAGACGTGTATTTGCAGTTTGAGGAAGACAAGGTGAGGTTTACTCTGGCTGTCACTGAAAAAGCAAGTAAGGCCATTTACTCAAGTGCTGCACTTTCTCTCGGGTACTTGTACTTTACTTGAATGTTTCCCTTTTATGCTACCTTATACTTCTACTTCACTACATTTTGGAGGGAAGCATTGTAATTTTTACTCCATTACATTTATTTGACAGCTAATTTGTAGATAAAGCTTTTTAAAAAGCTATAACGAGCCTATAAAACACAAAGCATTGGTGTAACAGCACAATAAACTACATAACAGTAAGAATAATAGTTAAAAAATGCTATTTAAATATTAAATCATCAGAAATAATTTTGCTGACTTAAAAATAGCATTGAAATTAAAGTTTGAATACAAGCATTTCATTTGTAATGGAGTATTTTTACATTGTAGTACTTATTGACAAGGAGGTAGGCAGACATACAGAGAGACACACTGCACTTAAACAATTTAGTGTCCATTCTTCAGAGTAATTAAGAGTAATGGGAGCATTGTCAGCAGCACAGTATACCATGCAGCCTCAGCCAAGTCATGTTTGTGGGGGTCCTGGAATCCGTATTTGTGTGTGAGCCTGTCATCATTACTCCAACCACAGACTAACACAGGCCACAGGCATGTGTCCTAACTCAAGGAGGGCCAGGGTGTGTGTGTGTGTGTGTGTGTGTGTGTGTTTGTGTGTTTGTGTGCTTGTGTGTGTGTGCAGCCACGGCACATTTAGTGGACTCCAGCAACAACAATAGCATCCACGTTAACAGACGCAATCAAGTCCCCACATGTCACCTCATAGCTATTACATGTATGCAAATATGTAACCACACACCCATACTAATTCACACGCCCTTATAGGGGCAAATCTTGGGGTGTGAGAGGTTTGGACTAAAAACATACTCGCCCACACACTGACAACCCAACAAACAACATTTGGTGTTGTCAAACCACAATAATGAATCAGGATTTCCACTGACTGATCATGTCCACAAACTGGAAACAAGTAACTACAGCAACAACTTTTACCTTGACAACACACACGCTTGCTACAATAAATGAAACTACTAGTTAACACATGTAAAGTTTGTTGTCTTTCATTCCGCTTCTTATGTGTATTTTATGTGCATCGCCCAATCTTTAATTCAAAGTATATTCCGATCCAGCTGGATTGATATTCATGGAGTGAAGTGTATTATGGTAACCCCTAATGGGCAATAAAACCCAGAACTTATTTGTTTATACTGCAGTCTTAAAATCTGCTATCTCCCTTCACATCTGAGGGCTACAATAAAGCTTTTCTCTGCTCCAGTATCTGGCGTATCTGCCATTGTTATTCTAACATTTCTGCCAAACACCCTTGACAGACAGCCCTGAGTTAACAAACTCATGAGTGAACCATCAGAGATGAAAGGGTAAAGAAACAAGGCAGTGTACACAGAGGCAATGCATGTTATTTTGTCAGATGAAAGAGACGGCATACTTCTGGAATGAGCATTCGGATCAAAACCAAGCTCTTATGTAAACAAAATTTCACAGGGAGGTGTCAAACTTCTCGGTGCTGGCAGTGATCACTTCATAGGGATGAAGCACAATGCTCACTATTCATCTTTGTGGGATGACAATCTGCCTGATTGGGCAATAAGGGGAAATCTCCCTGTCCTTGGGAAATAATAATTAAACAAAGGACAACTCATTCAGCACAATGCGCTGAGTGTGTGAATGCAGGTGAAGAACAGGTTTGCTCTGCTCATTTAACTTCAGGGTGATGTCAACACAACACTGGAAACAAGGGGTTTCACAGAGCAAGATGATGACGTACTGTACTTTGATTGGGTCTTATGTTACATTCCAGGTAATTCACCAGCGACAATTGTTCTCACTCACCTCCTATGTGTTAGCATATCGTATTTCACCTCTTGGGCTCTCTTTCCGTCTATTTCTCTATCTTTTGCAGTGGATTTGGGGCCAATTTAAAGGCAGTGAGATGAGAAGATCACCATCACTCATGAAAGTAAGGATTTTGGCTTCGATTCGTTTAGCGTAAAGGCTGCAGCAGCGGTCTGGCTCTGGCTACGTGACATGAGTCTACAAACCTAGAATAGAGAATAGAATAGAGTTTATTGCCATTTGCACGAGTAGGAACAGGTACAGTGGAATTCTTTGTGCTTTTCTCTGAGTCAACTTTGTAAGAAAAAAAAAAACATATAGGGGGATTTACATGTTGGGGCTATTTCTTGACAAAAAAACTTCACCTATTTGGCAAGCACTTCTGTGCAGCATCTCCGGCTACAGTGTAGTTTGTTGCCAGCCACAGCCTGTAAGCACAGGTTTTGTTTTTGTCAGGCACAGTGGCATCAAATCTGATGATGATGACGACCAGTACTTTAGGTTGCAGCACTGCAGTCACTGTGCCAGCTCTGATTCGTCAAGAGAGAGGCTCATACCAAACACAATTAGACATTTTTACAGTTTTTTAGTGTGGATTGAACATAAAAGAAACAAGGTGTTGATAAGTGAGCTTTACATGTGCCGGTTTGGTTTCTCACCCAGACTTGCTGAACTAGGCTAAACATGTTCAGGTTCTAGATTCGTGCTTAAAGCAGTAGTTTGATATTTTGGTTAATATACTTATCCAATTTTTTCTTCTAACTCAGGAGTAAGTGTATTTTGGGAAATACTCTTCTTTACATTTCCACTTAATCAGAGGACTGTGTGTGGGGCTTTTCATGTGACGACCACGGGGCCCAGCCTGTCTCTCAATGCTACCCGAGGAACAGAGCTAAGACACTGGGTTCAATCACCAGGGGAGGCTCACAAACGCCTGGTTTGATCCATCCTGGTGTTCCTTCCATCTGCAGCCGACACCTCCTCTGTGGTCTCAGGTCCCTCTCTGATGATGTCATACCACGTCTGAGTCTCCATTTACCACATGAAGGAAACTCCACTGCCCTGACTTCAGCTGTGAAGGCCCGTGCTTGGTAAGTGTGTTGGGCTAAAACAGAAACAAGTGGTCGTATTATGTTGCGTAAGCTGCCTGTTACAGCAACACTGTATGAAAGCTCAAGTAAAGAGATACCTGACCACAATATCCTGTGTTTTGCTATGCTCTGTTGCCCTCTGGACTCATGTTTATTTTCCCATTGCTACTGGCTTTTTCAGCAAAGCTGGTAGTGGCAGGACTGGAGGAGCATGTAGGCGCTTCAGTTCATCCTCCACCACCTGTATCCTTCAGGTGGATTTCCCTCACTCTCTCCAGTTTCTTCATGTGCAACATATCCAAATGCTTACACAGCTGTGACCAATTTAGTGCAAACAAACAATCTGCCCATTGTTTATACAAATAATATACCAATATGCCATGTCTGCCCGCTCTGCCAGACAAGCAGGGAGTGAACAGATGCACCAAGAGTAGGGGCACAGTTACAGCTGGGAATAAAAATGCCTACTCTTCATTATGGTTGGTCCTGAAGCTTGCTGCTGGCGGCCTGGGGCTGGGGCTAGGACAAGGGCCAGCGCCAGAGCTGGCTCAGCTCCTGGCTGCTATGTTAAGTCTGCCTCCGCCACAACCACATTGCGCAAAGCTGCTTCACACATATAATTTACTCATTATTCACAAAGTTTTCGAAGAAGTCAAAAAAAAAATATTGCAGAGTGAGAGAGTTGGTGGAAAACTAACATGGCCCGAGTTGCTATTCAGTAGAAAATAATGTTATATCCAGTTATATAACACTGAAAGATGGCAGGCTTATGGAGTCACAGTCAATTAGCACAGCTGATTGAATAGGGGTGACCGCAGAAACCTTATATTTTGAAAAATACCTTATAGTACTGGGGAGAGATGGTTTAGCCAATGATTGGCAAACCCCAGTATGAGGGGATGCCATCAGTAGGCATTGCTGGTTACCATGCCCAATCCAGTATGCTCAGAGCAGACAGACTGCTTTTTATGAGGGGCAGGAAATAGGTGTCTCTGAGCCCTCGGTTCATTTCATAAAGCATCCTCAACAGGAGATGAGTCTGTCTGCCTGAGACATGAACTAATATCCCTGTGCTTCAGCAGGAGCATCAAAAGCCCTGAATGTTGTGTAATGGCACACCTTTACTCAACAGGGAAGCATCCTATCAGACAATGGCACAGTAATGGCCCCAGTGGTTCAACCATTGTCCCATTAACAGTCATCAGGCCTTAATCAGGGCTTTTTTGGCACTTGCCACCTCCTTTCATGCCATCTCATCCCCCCAGTCCATCTCCTCTCCTTCATCACTCAAACTCTTTAATGTCCCTGCTTGTTTTCCATCCTTTCAAAAACAGTCCTTAACCCCACCAAAGAAAATGGCTGATGCGCAATCTCATTTGTGTTGGGACTTTGCAAAGATGGAGGTAATAGAATGAAAAGGAGGAGGCCGCAGCTTTGATCTCTCTGGGGGGCAAATGGATTGGATTGTCTTGCCCCTGCTGGTGGGGCTAAGCTGAGGACAGTGTGAGTCCCAGGGGGTCATATCAAAGGTAGTTATCTTCAGAGGATCTTCTCAGTGGCACATTAGTACGCTATCTAAATGTTGATTTGTTCACACCAACATCTAAGGAACCCTAAATGAGCAGACAAAAGGAAACACCCAGTGAATGTAAATGAGCACAACGGTCAAGTTCGCCTCTTTCTAGATGTGTGTATAGCTCGTCTCCTCCTCAGTGCCAGCGTTTACTATTAAACCTGTCCCAAATGGACAAGTTATAAAGTCTTGATGTTAATTCCAAACAGCATATTTTCCACAAATTACAGACTAAAATCTGACGACTTATGCACTGCCTGGTTCTTCCACTCAGGGGACCAAACCTTAATAGCGCAGCTTGCTCATTGTCTATGTTGTGGGTAAGGAAATGATTGGGAACACCCTATAGCCTCAGCAAACAGCCATGTTGAGGTTGCTGACTGTGTGTGTGTTCCTCCGTTGTGGGTGGGAAACATCATATTACTGTCACTCTCACAGCTGACATTTAGAGAAAGGTATAAATCACACACACACACACACACACACACACACACACACACACACACACACACACACACACACACACACACACACACACACACACACACACACACACACACACACACTCACCCCAGCACCCACTGTAAGCCACAGCCTGAGACAAAGAATTAAGTTTATCGTGCATGACATCTTTTCCCCTAATTTGATCAACTGTGGACATCGAAAGGGTCCGTTCACAAATAACCCTGCTGGTACAAACCACAAACTACATATGCATCTGCTGGAGAGAGCCAGTGTTGTATTTAACAACAACCATGAAACCGACAGAAACAGAGAAAAGAATAGGTGAGCATTTTTGAATGAAAGGATATGTAAAAGGGGAAAAAATAACGTTTGTTTTGTTTTTTTGTTTTACAGTTGATGGACTCAAATCACTCAATAATATTTAAATCAGTCAATCATTAATTAATTATAATATGACTGCCAAGAGCTCTCAACCTGCAGCGTTCTTCACCAGTAATACAGAAGTCAAAGGATACATTTCCATATGCATTATTCCGCAGGCTGCCAGGCTTTTTTGAGTGAATTCTCAGCAATAACCATAAAAGAAGGAAAATTAGACTCCGTGCCTGGTGTCACTGTTTGCCATTCTCCGAGTGCATGGCCCAAATGTGGGATTGCAAATAAGCATCTCTATTTTAAGGGACTTTAAGACCAGTAGCACCCGTCTGGGTCAATCCATATCATTAGAAACAGCTCCAGAGATGAACAAATTCGAATATAATTCTGGTCTTTAAGCATATAGCACCATGAAATCAAAGCCAAGCCTAAAACCTCCCTCTATCCTTGGTGTTATTTTTGAATCTCTTCTGAAATTTGGGTTGACATGTTGATAGAAAATGCCCACTACTTTGGTTATCTTGCATGTCAAATGTCCAAGTCAGCACATTCCCGAGGGGTTTGAATTGCGCTCAGAAGCCTCAATCTAACCCCCCGTGACTGAAATGTACATTTGAGCCCTTATTTATGCTCAGTCATTAACCATGCTAGCTGTCTTTTAGGCTCTTTTCCCTGCTTTTGGCTGTTGGTAAATATTTGCTAGACGGAGATTGCATTCCAAATTGGTACTCCAATGTCTCCTTTGCATAATAGTTGTTGTGAAAGCATCTATTGTCTCATTTAAACTAACCACATAGTGTATTTTGGTGATGTCGGCAAGGGTTGGCTGCTCCACAACTCTAATTAGCATTCCTTCCAGATAAAACAATGATCACTTGAATACGACTGAGCTAAGCTTGCAGGAAGTGATCTAAAGAGCTGATAGGAACCCGTGATTACCAAGCAACTAACTCCAGTCCTCCATGCATAATGTTTTAATTCAACATCACCCCCCGCCACCCCATTTTGTCCCATCACTAATCTTGTCTTAAGTTATCTTCAAACTACCGCTTTTCCCTGCGGCTACAGGCCTTATCATTTATTGATTATGTCTCTTAGATTAAAGGACCTGCTTTCATTTCCACAAGAATGTGCCCCACTCTTTGTGTCCATCTGGAAACATTTGCCGGACAGATGGGTTATTTTCCCCTCTAGAAAAGGTCCCACTGGTCAGAAAGGGATTCACAGGGACTTGGTAAGTAATGGTGCTGTTGATATCCAACTGTTGCTCATTTTGAAGTCTGACTTCAAGGTGATCACTATTTGACCATTAATGGCAATGAAAAACACACAAGAAAAAAAACATGACAACATGGGAAAAAAAGTCACGACAACGACATAGTGAAGCCGAGAATCTCAACATTAATCACATGAGCCAGCTTTACAACAAGTCATCTTAAATCCTCCAGACAATTCAGGACTGTCAAATGGCTGCATAATACTACCTCAAACCCCCTCAAGCCTCCCAGACTTAATTCCATATGCTGAGAAGCCGAATTGCCTGAATGTGGGTTACACACAAATGACGGACATTTTGTCTTGGGGTAAGTACTAATATGCCACTGTTGTTGCCCAGGCTGCCTGTATCTGGGTTTTGGTTTAAATGTTGGGTTTACTCTCCCTGGGCTGTGTGGTTTGCAGCAGCTTAATCACAAAGCCACAAGCATCTCAGCCATTTTGATAGGAGCCAAACAGGGAAGGCTTCGTATGTAACACTGTTTTCGCTAGTGCTACATATAGCAGCCTTTTCTGCAGAGTCAGCGGGGCAGCTAAATTGAAATAGTTCATGTTGACAAATTGAAAATGGGCAAATAAAATGAAAATAAACTTGGGGCAGTTATGGACTGTAAAATGTTGTTGGATTGTAAATCTAATGAGCAAGAGCCTGAGAACATTTCAAAAGAGTTCAGTGATTTTTTTTTAGTCTACTTGGACTGAAAATATTAGATAGTAAAAACATTATTTTCAGAACCTCGAGATGAGTGATGCTAACACTGCACTACATATGATGTTCCTGTTTACTATGTTGATTGGGCAGTTTCTTCTTGTTTTCTTGCTTAGAGCAATGGAGTCGGTGGCAACAACTGGAGCATCTGGAGACGGTTTCCAGATCAGTTTCAGGATTGGAATAGAAGATGGGTAAGAAACCAAAGCATGGCTTCAAGATTAAAGAGAATAAAGAGATAAAAGATCTTTGATTGGACAACAAGAACCACAAGCTTCTGTGCGATAAGACAGATCACCGGCAGCATTACGCTTATCAGTCCGAGACAGCTTCTTAAGCATTCAAGCGTCTTGATGACATATAATATTTCCCAGCACACAGGTGTTTACACTCCTCTTTATACTCCTCCACCTTGTTTACAAAAACAGCAGCATTACAAAAGAATTTAAAGAAAAGTTACAGGCGAGGAGGCAATTAACGCCTGTGTACCACGTCGAGTGCCCCGGCTCACTACTAATGGTTTGGGCCGAGTTTCAAGCCTGCTTTTTATTGAGCGTTCTGCTTGTGAGACGTCCAAATGTAGCCACAAGGGAGGTTTTAGAAACATTGGAGACACAGAGGCTTTTTTGTTGTGCTGTACTTGTAATTTACAATCAAACCGATGGACTTGCTACTGTTGACTCCCACGGTGCGATCACATAAACTTAGATTTTTAACTTGGTGCACGGTGGATGTTGTGCAGGAGCTGCATTCAGCATAGTGCCAAGTTTGGCCCTCAGATATGCAGTTTTTCCACAAAGGAGAAACGCTGATTCATTAAAAAAAAAAAAAAAACTAATCAGTGGTGCATTTATGATAAAGCATCAGTAAAGTTATTTTCATTTTAGTTGAAGTCATTTTGAGGAGCTTTGAGCTTGTTTGAAAGGTGCTATGAAATACAGAATTATTACTACTGTTTTAAATCCAGTTCAAAAATGACATCTCTCATGTTTGAAATCTCTCCTCATTTCACCGCATGCATTTCTCAGCTCAGCCCCTCTTTTCTCCTAAAATGTTGTGTATCACTGATCCTCTCATCTCTGCTTCTCCTTTTCTTCCCTTAGTCCCTCTGATCTGTCACACACATTGCGAGGAAGCTAACCCCTGCTCCTCAGAGATCTGTGAGTACATCGCGAGGAATGTGTGTCCTTCCTGACATTACAACGCTCTTTATCAACTAACAAGGGGAGTGGGAGGGGAGCGGGGAGGAAGAGAGGAGGATGTTAAGATGTTTGGGCGCTGGAAAAAAAAGAGAGCTCTTTGTGGCCCCTTATCTGACAGGATATGAAGCAACTCAATGGCTTTGGCATTTGGCAAAATAGCTTCCTTCAATGGGCATTCACTACAAGAGGCATCCCCTGACATGAGGCCACATATGTCTGAGCAGCTGAGAGAGAGAGAGAGAGAGAGAGAATTTCAGGAAGAGAAAAGACAGCCGGAGGGTGTTTTAGAAGTTCCGTATTTTGTTAATTGCCCACGATAAGATGCAGCAATTTGCCGGTAGTTGTGATGATTATCAATGGCAGCAATTTAACAGATGTTGGTGCCCTGTTCGAGCTTTTAAACACATCAGTCTTTCCAGCGCTGACTAAAGGACAACTCTGACAAAATTCTGGCACAGCTCTACGAGCAGAAGAGCCAAATTTAACTCACTAAAGGGCACTTGAAGTTCTTCTTACATGCACAAAACACACTCACACACACGCACG
Source organism: Pempheris klunzingeri (assembly GCF_042242105.1). Lineage (NCBI taxonomy): Eukaryota > Metazoa > Chordata > Actinopteri > Acropomatiformes > Pempheridae > Pempheris > Pempheris klunzingeri. The sequence goes on along the minus strand of NC_092023.1, from coordinate 6,931,047 downwards.
CCACAGCTTCTGAGTATTATTTTTGTTAATAGGATCTAAGGGGACATCGTTTTCCTGATGTGGTGTAATTGAAGCTGCTGTATTAAAGGGTTGTGTTCCTCTCCTGCTGCTGAGACACAAAGTAATGCAAACGCCATCCCAGTTATTAACCCAGGAAGTCCCCACGGTGCACTGCACTCTAATGAGAGAGGCCGATACGTATTTTATTTATTTTTTTTCGGTTAGATGTTGCCCTTTCGACCCCTGTGAAGCTCATCCAGTGCTCAGTGGTCCACCTCTCTCTCTCTCTCTCTGTGACATACTTACAAGAAGAGACAGTCCAAAAGTTCCCAAACTGTCCCTTTTTCATCTATTTAAACCATTTTCTCACTGATCAAATTGATAAAAATGAGAAAAATATTGTATTTTTTCTACTTTTGGGACGGTAAATATTCGACAGCGTAAGGAAATAAAACTTAAATGCAGGTTTCAACCCCTTGAGCTACCCGTCACCTGATCGGGAGCTTTACCTTTTGAACTTCATGAGAAAGATACACAACAGATTTGCTGTCTTCGGGATTAGCCATGTCATCTCAGACAAACACGTTTATACCATCTCATTATAGGGTTAGAACACGATTTGTATTTGTATGCCCATTCAGTCATTTAGTTACACTTTAATATGAAAATGTTCACACTTTTCTCTGCCTTCCTTCTCTTTGGCCACAAAACGCACAACATTTTGATTAGTTATATTTGTGGGTTTACTCTGAGTTTTGTTTTTTTTTAATTAACTGCACACACACAAAAAATTCCATTCATTAAGAATTGACGTTTTAATTTGCCAACAATTGCAGATAAATCTAATTGGCGCTGCCCACACCCCACACTCAACACAATAGGCCTTCTTGTCACAACACAACAGCTCCTTGTCTTTAAACAAATGAACACTAATGCATCTTAATGTCGTTGAAATTACAACCCCATGTTGCCCGAGGGTAATTTCTGAAAGGGATTCTTCTTGTTTTTCTTGATCTCACAGGACATCTGGAGTTTCCCATAATGCACTATTTATTGGCCTTTTCTCCATTTTTCACCTGATTGCCTATGTTTCATACCGTGTACCTCCAGAGGAATGCCATCACTGTTGTGTATCCAAAGAAGAGATTAGCTCTACAGCACTCAAAACACTCCTGATTTTCTCACACTGGGCAAAAACCAGCCAAAGTTCTGTTGTCTCCTTTGCTTTTATGTAGGACTTTGAGCTCTGACGGACGTATAATATCATTTACAGTCAAAATCAGGGGTGGTCTTTCCCGGTGTTAACAGCTCACCCTGCTTTGTGTCCCACTGATTCCAAAAGACCGGATTTTTCTCAGGCTGTTGAACGTTCACTGAATGGTTTAATTGCAAGCAGACTCAAAGAGATGGATATTTGAATCATGCTGAGGAAAATATGCCTCCATCTGGATCTGATAAGCTCATAAATGAATGCCATCTGATGCTGATTTTACACTTTACACTTCAAACAATTACATTAATTCCAGGGCACCTACAATACTATGACTGTGGAGTAAAAAGGCACTAATCACAGGGTAGGCCGCGGTTAGAAAATATGCAGTTTCATGTTGCGAATACATTTTACTACAAAAGAATAGAAATCAAATGAATGAAATCGGGCCTCTTTATAAGTGAGAACCAATTGGCTTTATCACAGGGATGGATGGTCTTGTGCACAGAGAAAAGGGACTAATGGGGTTCCAGTTTTTAAACACCAAAACAGTTTTTAACCAGTGTTTGGAAACAACAAAAACATTTGCCAAAAGATCTGCTGCAATCCCTGACTCAGTAACATTTACGCACCAATAGCTTTTATCACAAGAGTTCACGAAATATGTGTCAAAACAGGTTGCAGAGGAAGCATGAATCTATAATTATATAGATGGTATAATTACGAATCAAGCACGTATACAATTCATGGTATAATTATGAACCTCTGCAGTTATAAGCCACTAATGGGAACTGGGAGTGAGGAGTTATTCAACACGCAGACAGCGAATTACTGTGTAGGCCTCGTTAATTGGTTATGCCCCCAGTTTACACCAAGAGCGTGATAAGTTTGGCAGATTTATGGGGCAGCAGCACACGTACACAACACCGGTGTTTTCAAGAGGCAGATTTATTTTGGTATCTTTCAACTGTGTTTACCAGAATAGGTATGACAGAAGTGTGACCGAGGTATTGACCACATAGCACAGGGAATTTGGCTCACGCTGAAGAGATGACACTGATAGCTGTGAATTTTTGCAACAAATGAGAATGATAGCATCTGCCACCGTGTGTGATACTGATACTTTCACACATGATAAGATGAAAAAAGCAGCCATGCAAAAACAGCCAAACGATTAGCTTTGTGGTAGTAGAAAAGAAAAAAAAAAAGCGTTCGGATCACCAAAGCAGCTCGGTTTTGTATGGAAACAACTGTGGCTGGATGTTTGGTTCTCATGGAAGCCACATGACAGGGAGGTCATGAGAGAGACAGCAGGCCCGGCACTGTGTGCGATCTCACCACACTCGTTCCCCACCGCACTTTTGATGTTTCCCTCCTCAGCTTTTATCATTGCTCCTCAAGAGACCCCTACTCTCACTGTCAGGAAAGCAGATGCGCGCACACACACACACTCTCTCACTCACACACTCACACACACACACACACCCTGTTCCATCTGAGAATAAGCTTGGCTGCTGCCACCCATTTCCAGCTTCACAAAACTATTTTAACAAGCAGAGAAATCATTTAGCGGACACTTTCCTGGATCATAAAATACCAAATGATGGCTTTGGGATCCTGTGCTTTTATTGATCTGCGTCCTCCGATCAAATGTATACTTCCTGGGCCAGGCCTGGTCAGCTTGGAAGAGAGGAAACGGGGTGGGGGAGGAGGGTGCGTATGGTGGGAGATCAAGTAGGGGGTGCTCATGTGAGGCTGAAATATGATCCGGAGCCTGTGTCGCATTAGCCTTAACGGCCGTGTGGCAGACGCACTGGCACCACAGAGCGGAGAAGACGGGTGGTGGTGGAGGAGGAGGAGGAGGAGGAGGAGGAGGAGGAGGAGGAGGACTAGGAGGAAGACGAGGGAGGCAAATCGCCGGACACCCCGGTGCAGGAGAAGTATGTGGAGCTAAGGCAGAAGGAAGGAATGTCATCATCCCTACTTGAAGGTTTTCTGGCACCTTCCCCAAAAAAAGAAACAACAGAGACGGAGAATAATGCTTATCCATTGATCTCAATCACCTTTGTACCCACAGCACACACATCATCACACATCCCCTGTCAGCCTGTCATCCCACAGGGTCACGGTCAAGCTGGCGCTCCCTCTCTCAGTGTGTCATGTTGTCTCTCTCCTGCTCTGTAATTTCCTTTTTTTCCCTCTCCTCTTTCCCGGAAAGAATGTGTCTCCTGTCGCTCCACCAGTGTCAGGGGTCTAAACAGGCCATTTTGCTGTCTGACTCAGTTACGGAGTCCCAGAGGTGCCTGAAGGATTCCAAGAATTCCAGCTTTTGCACCCACAACTGTGACGCCACCTGAGGGAATGCCATAGAGATCATACCAGACACATCCTGTACATACTCAGGATTCATCTTCCAGCTGCAACATGACTCCCCGTTTCATGTTGAAATTAAGATCAGGGTGAAAAACACACAAACTGCATATGAAGCATGTCTCTGAGTGGAGTGTGGTTTAAAACGCTCTCGCTGTGCACATGCATGACTGTGAATGGAAGACAGGGTGATGATGACAGAGAGGATGAAGGAGCAAGAGAGGCAGAGGGAGCAAGAGAGGAAAGGAGAGACAGAGCCAGAGTGAGAAGAGTGGAGGGGGTAATGACTAGGTCTGCTCAGGACAGAGGAGGCGACAGAGGGGGAAGCGTCTCCGATCGTCTCCTCGTGGCTCCTCTTTGGCGTCTGTGATCCTCGGACCCTTCACGCAATCTCCCTTATTACAAGGCTTCCCCTCTCCACACGGGCACCACTACAAAATGGAGCAATTACATTTAATTAGGCTGCAGAGGGTAGCTAGCCTGCCCCATCCCAAAACCTCAGAGAAGTGTAGACTTCAGGTAACACAACGGTCGGGGAGAACTTCAAAGAGATGCAAAATTACAGCACCATTAGTGGAGCCACCACAGAACTGCTGTGAAGCCAGGGAATCATTTGACCCAGAGAGGTAGATTCAAAGGAGTTAAAACTGAAAAGCAGAGCAGTGGAGACAAAAACATCTCAACAGTCAAAGATTAAGGGGCAGACTGAGCACTTCTCTAAACATTGTTTGTGTTGTACGGGAGACCTGAAAAATTAAGGAGTCTTTACAATGCCTATTAGTTATCCCAGAGCCCTCTAGCCTTTGTGGAAGGATGCTCCTTTGGGCCATGTCAAACATTTTGTGGTTTTATATAAGAAAGATATGTTTTGTTCCAAGACAAACAGACTGGGATTAAGTGTCCTAATAAGACATTCAGACTGTCCTAGAAAGATGATATGTGAGGCAATCCCACTTTATCTGCCTGCTGTTTGTAGCGCTGCATTTTGGCTCACAGAGGGCATGATGGCCCTAAAAATTTTATTGATGCTGACTCACTAGGCCTCCAACCAGAGTGGAAAATTCTGACTTAAATGCTGGTAGATTTCCCTCAGAGACAGAAGGACTCTGTTTAAATGCACAACATCCACACAGGTGAGCTAACAAACACAAATGACTCATTTTGCATTTTTCCAATTTTTCCTGTTGGTTGTAATGCAATTAAGAGGACTCGGTCAAGTGATGAGTCGGGGCTTTTTGCTAACACACAAATTAAAGGAAAAACCAGCATAAATGAGCAGAGAAACACGACACATGCAGATGCTTCTATACAGCACAAAGGGCCTCTGTATGATATTTTTTACTCTCTCATTTTGTCACTTCTTCCATTAATGTCTTAAGAGAAAACACAAGCAGCCCAAGCCTGGCAGTTACATGTCTTGCAGTGACCACATGGTATCTCTGCTGCCCTCCCAACCCAGACGTATAGTTATTTTTCTCTAGGTGCGGGTCAGCCACAGCTCATTGTGGCACAACACCTTACCAGGACACCTAACGTTGGCAATTTGTCACCCATCTGTACATTATTTCATGAGCACAAATCATAGATTTGTCTTCCCATGTTCGTGGCTGCTCGTCTGATTTTCTGCCGCTGAAGCGTTCTTTCGCACCCGTTAATGTGTCCCTTGTAGTTAACTGCGACTCTATAAAGAAAGGGCCAGGCCTTTTTTCCCCACCACAAATTAGTCTCATGCTGCGTCATGATTTACTGTCTCCGTTATAGTAATCACAACCAGATCTGCGCTCACCGTAGACTACAACCGACTGCTGGAAACTTTGACAGACAGCCAGTCGTAGCCTACTGTTGTCGCCTGTATCACCAGACCTCTGGGTATGAAAGAAATGTGAGCTATAATTCAGTGACTGCGCTGACGGTTACCACAATGTTCAAATACATTTACCCAGTGAATTTAATATCTTGTTTTCTTCATGTGGTCAACTAGAATTAGTGATTTAAGTAGCATTTCTTATAAAATACGGGACAGAAATAATCGTAAAATAAGTAAATGGATACTTCAACTGAAATAAAAAAGACTACATGGAAAATATTGGGGTATATAACAAGCAAACTGGAACATTCAAGTTAATTGGGTAGGGATACTGAAGAGAACAAAGTAGTCCCTCGTAATAACCAATAATATTCCAACTAGACCTAAAAGGAAAAATACAGTAAGGGCAGCACATTTTCAGCACATGACAGATAAAAATTTCAAAGAGCCATTTATTTTGGGTTGTGGGCTCTAACAATGCCATAATCCAACACAAAAACACATCAATTAAATGCTCCAGCAGGAACCTACATCTAAACATGAAAGTGAGATCCTCGTTCTCACAAGGGTTGCATGTGTGTAACTTCGAGCTGTTACAGTCGCAGAAGGAAATGTTGATGTAAGGCGCGGATCACAGCGTAGCGCAAACCTTTTGAGTTCAAGGTGACATCGTGTCTCGCTCGTGCGTCCCGCGCGCAGCCTGCTGTGGCTCGATCGTGACGACAACGTGATAAGACCAAAAGCATTCCGGCGTACGTCAGCCGCTATCTGAATGAGGCCTGCTTCCACTTCAGACATCACGAATCTCTCTTTAGAGAGAACTTAAATGCAGTGTCCGAGTCTGTTGATGGGTGCAGCCAGTACAGTAGATAGAGTGAGAGATATAAATCTTTGGATAAGAAAGAGACACAAATAGATGAGAAGCCAGTGAAGTGAAACAAAGATGGGAGCAGTATCTTGTCTCTGAACGGTTCATGGAACACATCATGATATGAGGCATGTGGTGCCCAGCTGCGTTTAGCCCGAAGCAAGTCGAGTTCTTCCTGGTAAAATATATTGCTGCAATAAAGGTGTTCCAGGATTGCTTCTATGAGGATAAACACATATATTCTGCTGTATGAAACGACAGGGCAAAATCTATAAAACAGATCACCCAGACCAATGCAGAGAGCCAATATATAGAGAAAAATAAAGTGGGCAATGTCAGGTGATCAAAGCTAAGTTGAAGGTAAAATTTTAAAATTTAAAGATATGAATTTCTCCGGGGGTTAGCTCCCAGAGCCAAACATCCAAACAACGTCTGGCATGTTCCCCCCACAATACATTCCTGAATGCAAGCAGACATCTAACCGCTTCTACAGCTGAGAGAGCGTGCTGGCGCTCACTCATCTATGCAGGCATGTCATTGGTCACATGTGCATGGCATTAACAAAGACACAAACAAGGCAGGGGTGTACCACAACCCTATGATTAGGCTGATTTATGAAGATGTCAGAATGGACTCCACAAAAATATGATCCACTTTCCCTAAAAAGCTAAATGGATGAGCATTTAATCTAGCGGCCTCTCTTGGTGACATCAAATCGCTCTGAATTATGGAGGCCACTATGTTCTTTAACGCCATGGCACAGTTTGAAAGGAAGCCTAAATTTGAAAGGAACTCACATTTAAATATACATTTTACAAAATAACAAATCATTAAGGCCACAGAGGTCGTAAAAATGTAGGAATCTTCATCGCTGCTGTAGTGCCCTAACAATGACATCCCGCCTTGACAAAGAGGCCTGACTGCAGCTCTCCATCACATCACCGATCAATGAAATCTAGACAGACACAAAATACACTGCGGGCAGCATTGCCACGAGGCCCTACTGTATCATAAATCACCATTGAGACCACCATGCTCCCAAACCACACCAGGCTTAGATTTAGGCCACTCCTAATGGGAATCACTTATGCTCAAACCCCTGTAAATGATTAAGAGCTGAGGTCATGAGTGACATTTTACATGTCGACAGTCTCCTCTCTTTAAACAGTTTTCAGTTGCTAAAATTTCTGCCTCACTTTACCCCGATATTGAGGAGTTACTTTCTCCGAGAGATCCGAGAACTTGCCTCTTATAGCTGTCCAACACTCTGAAGCCTGACTTTCATTCCCGGAAAAACTGTCATTCCTTTTGCCACATTTTAGCCACATTCAGAGATGTGCAATTTGGTTTTGTGTCAATATACATCACTGCAGGATCATATCCAGTCCTACCTCTCAACACCTCTGCTCTTTCTACCCACAAACTGTGAGAGGTACCAACACTAGCTGTGATTGGCCAAATTTAGACGCACTGCTCCCTGGGAACCGGGGACCATACAGATTGCATAACTCTCCCTCTCAAGAGGTCTCTCTTTATTTCTTTTTCTCCCTTGTCCTCCTTTCAGTAAACACCTCTACTTTGACAGGAGTGGCAATTTTCATCTCACTGATTGAAGAGTAAAGCTGCTGCTGGTCCGCCACACAGACTCCTGCCCTGCCCTGCCTTGCTCCCTCTCTCACTTTGTGCTATCAGTCATTTAAAAGAACCTCCCCCATAATCTTAATCCTTCAAGTCTCAAGGCCCCTTAAGAACTGAGTCTGAGCCTTCAGTGGCTCCTCTAGCCTGTTTTCATTTGCTCTTGACTTACAAAGCAGCAAAAGCAGCACAATTTTAACTTATAAAAACCTCTTCAGTCACAAAGCTATTTTTCCAGGAGCACGCACAAATCCCCACGCGCAAGCTAATAAGTATATTTAGACTCATGGACAACAAACAAAACTTTACTAACTCAACCTTTAATGGGTTGACCGCCTGCAATAACACAAAGACCCACTTCATTTCTCCTCTCTTAATCTGCCAGTAGCCTGTCCCTTTAATAGCACTGCTTAATTGTAATGACTGTGTCTGTTTGTCTTGGGATGAATGAGGCTCTTGGATAGGAGGGAGGCGGCAGGCCTAGACCACAGCAGCAAGGCTGGGCAGTGGTGACGACTAACAGCTCATCAGCATTGGAGACGGAGGGCACCTCATCAAAGACTAAATCAACGAAACTGTCCCCCCACAGATTAGAGCCACGAGTGGCCGAAGCCTTGAAGCAATGACTTTGGATAATCTTAACCTCACCAAAGCTTTAACTAATATGAAGAGAAAACACAAAACTAACCACAGATTGTGTCTAGACGGAGCCTTAATCTACTCTGATGACTTATTCTAAGAACTTGCGGATGAGGATATTGACATCACTCGTCTAGTTTAGGAAGAAGATTACACATAGAGCCACACAAGTAAAATGTAGACATAAGCTTATGTGAAAAAGCTCAAAAATGTACTTACACAGCACTTTTTAAACCATTATAGAATATACCAAGCACTAGAATAAGCAAATGTACATAACAAATGTACACCATAAAATCAAGGTTGATGGACGGTTCTATAAAAGCATCTCGGCAAAAAGTAGTTTTAAAAGGACACACAACAGCCACCTTTGAGCTTCTTCATTTCAAAGACTTGTAGCCCTGGCAGCAAAAAGAGATTGGGTCTTTGACTTGAGAGTGGCGATTAAAGACATGCTTCAGGAGCCAAATGCTCTGTGATATAGTTTAGCTTCAGAACCATTCGAGCCATGTAGGTGATTAGCAACATCTTGAAATTAACTCTAAACTGAGGTGACTCGCTATAAGAGCCAGCTGGGTTCGAATTGGAACAACGATCTACTTTGGGCTGGATCATTAATTTAATGTTATTAGTTATCTGAACGCATACGTCAGGATGAAATCTGTAAGTACTTTTCATTAATGAGGACCGATATGTTTGAGTGAATGAAAAAAAAGTACATGTAAATAAGGTTGTATTAAACTTAATGTGGCGAAAATGATAATATTAGTTCAGTATTACGATAATGCCAGATGCTTTTCAGGACAAATATTGGCCTGTGTGATTGTACAACATAAGCAGCCTTTGCCAGTGGTCGGAGGAGGCGGAATGAATATGACTTTGCTTTAAATACTATATTTGTTTAGATGGACAGGAGAGCAGCCACAAAATAATAATTAGCTCTAAGGATAACTCCAGACTGCAGCATTCATTATGGCATGTGATGATAACACTATGTGTGATGAGAGGAGAAAAACAACTTGTCTCCTTTGCATTTCCCCCGCTGCCTCAGTTGATGTTCCTGCATGATGAAAGCATCCCATAATCCCCCTGGAATGACAGTGGACAAAACATGGATAAGAGCGGGGAGGAAATTGCAGTACAAACAGCCTGATGAGTGCCAGAGACACGGCCCAATGAGTATGGTCTGATCTGTGTTTGCACAGGACCGAAGCATGCAGATTGAAGCTCAAAGCCCGTGTGTGTGTGTGTGTGTGTGTGTGTGTGTTGTATTGAGCAACAAGTTGAGGTTGGGGTAGCAACAGAGAGCGAGGCCAACAGGTGATTCAGGAGAAGATTCCTCTGCAGAGTTGGATTCCCATGGGATTTGTGGCCAACTTTGCCTGTTTCCTCTCATAGATCCCAGAGGTGCGATCAGAATGACTTTAACTAAGATCTGTTGTGGATTATTGACAGGTAGAATCTGACTCACAATAAACATCTCTTTTTTTCACATGAATTGAGCAAGGCACAAGGTTTTGGATGATAATCTTTTCTTCCTCCCAGAAAGCGTCTAATTGCATTGGCTGGCAAGCCCACACAGAATGGTATGCAGTTATGAATGGTGTGTTTACGCAGGTCGTTTTTATGTGAAGTGTATGTTTGCTCTCATATTGCATATAATTTGCCCAATAACACTCACATCTGCTATTAACTTACCACAAAGTTACTTCAGGCAAAAACACAAGCGATTAACTCTTTGTTTTCTAGTCTGGGCGGCAATGAAATATTAAAAACAACAACAACAACAACATCAAAAAGACACTGCATTGCTTTTTTTTTCTGCTCTAGAAATGAAATTGTAGGGTTAGAATTAAAAATTCAGATTTCGTGGTGCGCAGACATCATGCTAAACTGCTGTTTTTGGAGCTTTAAATGTAACCAGCCATCTAGTGGCTATTCAGACTATTCCAGACACCACAGACACAGATATTAAAAAGACATTCACATCCAAAATCATTGTCAGAGCAGCTTTAATAGGTGGAAGTGTCTATTCCCATGCTCGCATTGTCCCTCCACACACAGCCATGGCTAAATCAGTGGCGCCACAGCCACAGAAGCAGGTAGTAATAAGGCCCTGGATGGTGGCCCATAGATGTGTTAGCTGATGTGTTACTCAGAGGGCCCCTATGAAAAGACCCCAGGCGCCTATCCCAATGCCTGTCTCCACAGCACTAAGCGACCATTAGGCTGGATTTAAAGGGCAAGACATTTAGGCTGCTGTCATCTTGTGTCAGTCCACCACAGGGACTGCGCCGTGGTTAAACAGGCTCGTAAATAAACACCACACGCATACAGGCAGGGAGCTGGGCTGTGGTGCTGCTGCTGCTGGTGGTGGGGGAGCCGACCGCAGGCTTGGACCAAGGCTCCTCTCAACGCCCCTCTCCCCACCCCTGCCAGCAGCTCCATGAATTGCCAGCGCCAACCTTCAACTTCATCAGTCATCGACCAGACTGACGGCTCCCTACACAGTCGCTTTGTCCCCGTCCTGCCTTCTCTCCTCCATCTTTCTTTCTCTTCCTCTCCCACACACACACACACACACACACACACACACACACTCACTCCTTGCATCTTTCTCACACTGTCCCCTGGCTCTGCTCAGAGGCAACACTACCACCACGGTGGTGGCGACAGCAGTGATGGAAAATCTGAGGGCTTCTTTCTGAGCAGCCCTGGGGTCCCACCACCCCTCCCCTCTCTGCTCCTCACCCTCTGTCTCTCCCCTGTCTGTCTTCTTCTGGAGTGAGGACCACACAGATGTTCCAAACCACATCCAAGCAGTCTGGCTGTGATGAGCACATTTGCACACAGAGTGTAAGCTAACAATCTGCCAACAGCCAAAATGTGTCTGACTATGGCCTAGCACTAATCTTTGTCTAAGACAACGGCCACTGGAACTAAAATTGAAGCTGCTTACGTAACTCTGGTAGACTTACTGGGAGACACACACATAATGGCAAATTATCACATGGAATAGGCGATGAGCTGTTGCTCTGGAAACACGGTGAGCAACTTAATAGCTCTGGGTTGCATGTTGAAGGCTCTCAACTGTCAGCACTAATGTTTTGATCATCAAAAATAACACCAAGTATAACTCTGTTTGCAGAAAGGCTTGCACCTGAAATCACTCAAGAAATTAATATACCGAGCGAGAAAGCCATGGATTAAGAATGTATTACAGTCAGGAACAGCTTAGATGGTGTGATTTAGTCAAACTCCAGCAAATAAAGAGGAATATAATAAGAGTTACTGAATGCCACGTCCTCTTTGAGTAATCAGCCATCTTTACCAGCCTCACAGACATCAATGCAAGTATGTCTCAGCCCCTGTCATTTAAAACAGCTACTGTTTTAATGCACCAAAAACTAGTCAAACCCCTCAATTACTCTTCATGTGAATACTGTGTGTGTGTGTGTGTCTCTGTGTGAGTGTGAGTGTGAGTGAGTGTGTGTGTGTGTGGTGCGCATACTCATCTGAAGTCTGTGGTTTGGTATGGTTTGGCGGGTGTGGGAAAGTGTGGTTAGAGCTACACTCACACAAATAGCGGTTTTCAGTGTGAGCAGACAGTGAAATTCTCATTTTAAGACAACAACACAGTGTGTACCTCCAGGCTCGCCAATGGCCAAACCGCACAATGTTTAAATCATTTTGGCTTAATTGCTTTTTAACAAGGCTCCCTACTGCGTTGACATTATACATTAACACTGTGGGTGCTGAAAGCTTGCAGTCTGACAAGTCTGGCCACGTACAGCTGCGTCTGACTAAGAATAACACAAGACAGAGCTTTTTGTGAAAAACTCCACTATGTGCTGTTTGTAAAATCAAGAACAATGAGAGCAGAAAAAAAAAAACTCCAAAAAGCATTAAATTATATTTTTATGCTTCAAAAGCTATCAAAATCTTTTTTTTTCTTTACATAGTGGCTTCACGTCTGGGAATAATGTCTCCACTGTGTCTAATAGACAGAGCTCTCATTTCAGACTTGCACTGCTGGCAGATATAGGATGAGATATGATCTGACCTTGTATCCAGTGATAGAGCGGCGCATGATACATGGTACAAACACAGGACTACCAGTCATAAACCCCTTCATTAGGAGAGCCAGACAGTGTGGAGCATGTATTTTACTACACACCCAACATTTCGGATAGAATATAACCTTTGGGCGGGATGTTGGAGGACTGGGCTCACTAAGCTGCACTGTGTGTGTGTGTGTGTGTGTGTGTGTGTGTGTGTGTGTCTGTGTGTATGTATGACCTGTCTGTCAGTTAAACCTTACTTTGGGTTTTGAGTACATTTCCAAAATAACAATGTGCAGCATAGAAATTATAAAGCACTCAAGATGTACAATATATAGTTATGGAAACCTAAAAACATCTGAGATGGCTTCTGAAATGGCATTAAGTCAGATGGCACACGCTTTGTACACACGACTGTCGACGAAGGTATAGAAATGTCAAAACAAAACATTCTGAGACATCCTAATATCCTCGAATTAGTCTGAAAGCAGGTCCCCAGATAGCTCTGGCTGCGGTCATCGGGCGCCTATTTTGGAGAGGCACAGTCTTAAATAGCTGCAGGAAATGAGGAGATGATGATGGACTTGAATCTCCTCTCTGCCTAAGCACTGCTCTCTGAAAATAGGAGTGATCTGTTGTCCTCTACATGCCAGAAAGAAGAAGAAAATAATCAGATCGAATGACATGTTAACTAATTAGGCAGGCAGGAGCAGCAACGTGTAATTGATGTAAACAGTTTCATCACGGCCATATTTACATAGAGCAAAAGCATAAAAACGCAGCTAATTTGATAAATATTTGAGTAATATTCAATGAACTGCCTCAAAAACAATCAAATAAAACTGTCAGCAACACGAAGGAAAGTGTAGTTCAGAAAGACTAAAATGTGACTTTCAGTGAGTTCAGTCAAACAACTACTTTGTTATTAGCATTTCCATCTTCCTGTTTTAGAGAATTATCACTGCCATTAGATACACTTCCTCACTTAGAGGAGTAATAAACCCACACAAAATAAATAACCAGCCATGCTGCAGGGCCTCTGAGGTCCAAAGAGAGTAAAAGTTGAATATATTATCTTTAATTTCCACTCCTCTTTAGAAGCCATTTACATCACTTCATTTGCCTTCTCATCTCACAGGAAGATGTCAAGCCACAGTCAGTCGGTGAGTTTCAAGCGCCATCTTGTGGCCATATGTGGACAACATCTGTGTTCAAATGAGGCTAAAAATGCATCATGAATTAATTAAATGGTTTCCCGGCACTCAGGGCATGTTCAAGGCAAACATCAGATGATGTTTTCTTTCATTTCCATTTCATTTCATTGGTTTTACTTTTTTTCTGGTTTTATTCCAGTAGGAAATGTTGAAAATACATGGCTGATATATGCAAATCTCTGCATTAGTCAATTTTCTTTGCGCAAATTCATCACAGAGTAAAAAGTTGCTAAAATGACAGCTAGACACTGGTTTATGTAACAGTGACTAATGTGTCTGGACGCAAATGAAATCCCCATTTTTAAGTCATCACAATATTCATTGTCACCTCCCTGCTGCCTCTCTTTTTTTATGGTGAGAAAATCAAATGCTTTGCAAATATATTCAGAATGAATGACAACAGCAACACCCAGTGACTGAGAGATAACAACCATTTCATAGTTATGATATTTAGTAATTTAACTTCTCTCCCCAAGGGGAAAAAGCCAAAGTAAATACTAGTTAATCATCAGAAACGATTAAATAAAAAAGTGCATTAAATGATGCAAGGCCTGCACGGGAATAACTCACATAACATGCTTTTTTTTTTTTTCTGCAAATTTTTGCTTTAACAATGAAGTCTAACTCTTTGTGTTCTTGCTGGCAATTTCTCAATGTGCCTTTCTTTCAGATGCTCCCACTGGGCCATGCACGGATTCCAAAAGTTATTCTCAGTTGGCTTCTCCTGTTATCTCTCCGATCGGAGTTTCGACTCCACTGCACTCCAGAGGAAATTTAATTAGCAAGCAGTGATGTGCTGAAATGTGAAGAAGTTGGGTTAAGTGCAATCTTAACAGGTGGCTGAGCTGCAGGGCAAAACTGGAAAGGTGAGAGCCAAATTGATCACCGGTGAAAATAGTGGCCTCTGGGTCCCCCGAAGAGAATTTGCAGAATGTTTATGAATTGGACCTAAGTGTGGTTAATCGAGTTATGGCCAATGGGGAAGCTTTGACTAATTTAGCATCGATCAGGAAAGGCCAAAGCTCGAACAAAAAAAACATCACTTGTCAGCAGGATTAATGAACTATCAAGAGCTGCAACAACATCAGAGCTCGATAAGTGTCTCAGCTGTGTAAGCAATACAGAAAGGCACAAGAACAATACATTACAGTATGTAACTTCATCAGCCAGTAATGAAGCGGGAAGGACAGCACATACCAGTGTCTTTGCTCTTTATCTTGAGTATAACATAACTGATCAGTACGTCTTGTTTAAGCACCAGGATTCTATTTATCTATTTATTTTCTTTAATCCTGAAGCGGCATTGAAGGCGAAAGGGCAAGGCAAGAATTTCATTGTGCAGTGAAAGTTGTTTTTATCTGTACATATGACAATAAAACGACTGAATTGAATTGAATATTTATACAGTAAGACAAAACCTCTATTCCACCTCACCAAATATCCCGGTCTCGTCCCTGTTGGCTGTAAGCATTGCAACGTACTCTACGACCCATGAGCTTCCCACTCCACTGAGCAGACCTGATCTAGTTTAATGAGTAAAAAGCCAGAGTTCACTGAATAACCAAAATAACGACACACCAGATGTATGGCATGAGCAGTAATTTCACCAGTAGCGGTGCACGATCACAAAACAAACAACTCACCGCCTCAGTATTTGAGCTCAGGATTACAAAATGTATGGTAACATTGAATAAATAAATGTGTGACCCCTAATTTTAAGACTGACGTAAGGAAGTGGGTGATTTTACTTTGGAGTGAGATTCTGGAGGGAACGAAAAGTCCTGCCCTCCAGGTCTGAGCATGCAACAAGCAATGGTGACGGATAGGTATTATGAGGAGTTTCTCCTGCCTCCGTTGGGGATTTGTGATAATCTCCTTTAGAATGAGTCATGGGTAGATTATCATATTGCTTGCTGTAGGCCAGGATATCCTATATAGGCTATGCTAATAGGTGAAACTCAGGAGGCTTGCCTGTGGACTAGGAATGAGAACGGTGCTTACCTGAACCTGGGAAACACATTCCTGAACGAGTGGAAACGGCATTAATTTATTATCCCCTCCTTCTGTGCACATAGAAATTCAATCTGCATGCTTGTGTTCAGCTATCAAACATCTCTTTACACACTATGACATGCAGTATTTACATGTGATAAAAGTGTGGCTGCAGTATTTGCTTTTTCACACACACTTATGAGCAAAGATCAACAAACATGGGCGCATAAATCAAAAAGTCATTTTAATACTGTGTCTACGCGGTGCATGATAATGCAAAGACAAGAGGAGATCTCCATGACTTGTTTCATTCTATATGCAGTCAATGGCGCATTTCTTTATGTATAGGATATGCCAGGCCTCCATGGCTTTTGAATCATCCGTGATTACAGCCTGAGAATAACTAATGTGCGTGTTCTTTTTTTCTTTGGACGATCTGACAGCACGGCACAGAAAATGGCTCCAAAACCTGAGATCAAAACATTGCTAAAATGTGATTATAAAAGAAGTTTTACTCTTCGCAATACCATCATAAGCACGTAAGAGTAACTTCTTAGACTCTTGTGTTGGGCATGCTCTCCAAACCATAAATTCTCTGACATCAAATGCGATAAGATGGCATGAGAAATGTGTTCTTTCAATGCCAGCTGGGAATCAATAATTCCACAGCGCTAATACATATCAGCCTACTGGCACTTGTCTATTTGAAAAAAAGTCTGAACCCAATTTCTATTGAGCTTATGTTCCCATTTTCCATTCAATATAAAAGTTTCATTACAAGGCAATTTAATATTGATGCCTGTCTGTGAAGTTGCTCCCACTTCTTCTTCCTGTCAAATTGAATGTTAACATATCAGGAGCTATGTGGCTTTATCTGCTGCAGCAATTACTGTTACTACTGTACGTCCTCAGCAAGCCAATGAATTTGTTCACTTGTCAGGCGTATCTGAATGCATGCATGAGCTCGTTGCACTGATTAAACTAAGGCCGTGGAACAAGGCCTCAACAGGCCAATTAGAATAAGCAAACTGTCACAAGGTAGCAAAGAGACAGAGCGTGACCCTGCACCATTGTTTGGTTCATACATTGCACTACAAACTTTGCAGACTCCACGGTATAAGAATAATCACCCTCCATAAAGCCTACTTAGATTTATGAATCTCTCTGAAGAACAGCAGTATTTCTATCCATGATTTATATCCACACATCTATTAGAGAAATACTGCCGCAGAAAATGACTTCATTTATAAGCAAACTTTGACTGAACCTGTTTTGGAGGATGTATAAATACATTTAAATGAACCCTGAGGTGAGGATTATATGATACAGTGGTAAAAAAAATACAGCCAAATACTTGAGATTTCTTTGATCACTTCATGAAACTGAATTTCTACATATCTGGTTTACTATGAAATCCAGATCACTGTCATCATAACAATTCAGAGACGCTAAAACTGAAGGTAAGGTATGGTAAAATGTAGTCACTGCGACTATTACAGATGTCATCCCTTTGTTCAGACCATCACAACCATCAATGGTCTACACAATGCAACATCGTCTTAACTGAAGGTCACAGGAACACAATCTGAAAAAAGAATTACACAGAAAATAAAAGTATGTGGAGTGTTTTGAGGGTAAAATGGCAATAGTCTGGCAATAAAGGGAAGTTAATGTTACCAATGAGTCAGTTATTCATTTCTTGCATTTGCCGCGATAACAAGCTAAATGTAATACAATAAGATAATACATGTCTGAGGCAATTGAGGAGAGAGAGAACATCCTGCATGACTTTTACATGACAAAATATCATTCAGTCCCATTTCTATAAAGACTATCTGGCAGATGGTAATTATATCTGTGCATATCACATCTCAAATACCATATCAATATCTTTTAGGATGTCTTTCAGCAGAATTGTTCACTGAGAGAATCAGTTGCCTACATCCCATTTAATACACTTTAGCCATTTTCTTTCCACGACAGGAGCTTTTAGCATCTTGGAAAAGGTTTTATCACCATGTGTTAGTGGACCATATCTTGAAACTGCTTCGTCTTGCTTTGTGGCTCATATAAGTTTGAGACTGGAGTGATTTCTATAAACTTAATGCCCCCCCAAATTTTATCCTCTTTTATTCAATTCTAACCTGTCTTTTATTGGGTTTAGATGCATTAATTAACTCCATTTCATCCCACTTATATGTACCCATTCAAGATTATGATGACTGTTGGTTTCTGAAGATCACAAAAAATTCGATCTTTGCATTGGTGCAAACGATCAGTTTTTGACAGACAACCTTTCTGTCGTGACACTGAATGATACTTTCTGTAGGTGTGCAACATTTCATCATATTTAGACAGTCTTGTATGAAATGCAAATGACAAATAAATCCAGAGGAGACACTGCGTTGTGGGATCTCTCTAGCCAAAATTCATTATCACAGGGATATGTCCATTCTTGATGCTGTAATTTAATCTACTAAGTGAAATGATCAGGGCGAAGAGTAAAAAAGGCTTAGAATATAATCCTGTGACAGACATGCTCTGTAGAAGCGCTCTCATTATTTGTTAGGTGAGCTTTAATCCAATTCATTGGGAGGGTATTCCACAAAGAGATTGCTGAGGTTTGTCCTTGTGCTTGAGAAGAGGAGGGCACTGATGCATTTTATATCTACTGCTAATTATTTTCTTTCTGGTTAAGAATCTTTTTTTAGGATATGCTTTCTTTTAAGGGTATTCTTAAATAGTTCATACGGCATAAGTTTAGTGATATTGGGTCCTATCTGCACGTCACACACATAGCAGTTCAAAAAAGGCACAACTGACAGTTAAAACGGGCTCATCTTCTTGTTTTTCAGCAGGTCTTCCACTTTTTCTTTTTCCATTAGCGTAGTACAGAGGTGTGTTTTGATTCTTTAGGACACCGGGCGTGTTGTGGTGGGAACCAGGCTCCCTCCTGACCTATTTACTGAGCTTTTCAAACCTCTTCACTCTGGCATTCAGCTCGTGTTCCTTTCTGAACTTCAGCATCCAAAGTGCTCTGTGAACTTGATTGGCATCTTCACGGTTTGATTGACTGCAGGACACTTTTTGTAAATGTCATTCTGGATGCGTTAGATCTGTCAATCTCTGATAAACCAAGAAACAAATGAAGAGAATGTGCTTGAGATTTCCACTGCCTTTTGCCTTTTTGGTTACAATCACTGCCATCTTTAAAAACACGATTTTTTCTTCTTCTTTTTTTTTTTGCAGTTTGTGCTGACAGGTGAGAAAGTGGGCTCAGGAAGACTGTCAGTTTCTCAGACTTCCCCACATGCTCCCTGCTGCTTTTCAGAGATACAGTAGCTATCCATATCCCCATGTTTGGTGACCTGTCACTGCTCTTCTTCAGAGTGAAAGCCCACTGCACAGGGAAGGCCTCATTCTGACAGACCTCTCTCTGCAGACATTGTATTTTTTATCAGCTTACTGCTGAGTTTCACTGCTGTGTGCTGCCTTGTACTGAACTTTCATCCCCATTATCCAATTCAAGGACTCTATTTTAATAACCTGCAACAGTCTTCACATTGTTGTAAAGGCACAAAATGATGTACTTAATTTTTTCAAAATTAAATATATTCCCTAAATATTTGTGTGAGCAACTATTAACATTATCTGTTTTGCTAAAACACCTTGACACTGAGCGGAGAGAGTAGTGGCAGAAATAGTCATGACTGCAATTATGCTTCACATAACACATTAAAATAGGTTAGATGTCCTGGTTGGGAGTAAGTGGTTGCCTCAAGCGAGGGAGCTAAAGTATCCCGGGATCTTGCTCAAAATTGTGGTTAAACTGTTAAAATATGATGGACAGATGGATTTGTGCGACATCTGCAGTAATGCGGGTGTTGTACCAGACCATTGCAGCGAAGGGGAAGATGAACCAGAGGGCCAAGCTCTTCATTTACCAGTCTCTCTATGCTCCAAATCTCAACTATGGTCATGAGCTTTGGGAAATGACTGAAAGAACGGCGCAGTTTCCTCCACAGGGTGTCTGGACTCAGCCTTAGACGTAGGGTGAGCAGCTTGGGCAGCCAGCTGAGGTGGTTCGGGCCTCAGGTCAGGATGCCTCCTGGCGCCTGCCCTTATAGGTCTTCTGGGCACGTCCAACTGGGAGGGGACCTTGGGGCAGACCCAGAACCTGCTGGAGGGATTATACATCTCATCTGGCCTGGGAACGCCTCAGGGTTCCCCAAGAGGAGCTGAAATTGTTTCCTGGGACAAGGATGTCTTTAACCTGTTGCCCCCGTGACCCGACCCCGGATGAGCGGAAGAAAATGGATGGATGGAGATCTTTGTGGTTGAATCTGGTCATTTTTAGTAGACCTTTTACCTGATGTGCAGCCCTGATGTGTCATTTAATAAATGATCATGAACAGAGGGAATCTGCATGATGTAAAGGGGTTGAAAATACCACATTCTGTAGTTTAAAAATGACATAGTATTATAAAAACACTATAATCATACTGTTATTACTACTGTTATTTCACTGTTGAAATACAGCCATGACAGGCATGTAGGTATTATGTCTTTAATGTCATATGTTAGATTCTCCATCTCTGTTAGATACAAAATAGACAAAAATAATTTTATATATTTTTCAGAAATTTTCAAAAACATTGTCAAGTGATCACAACATAAAATAATCAATGACAATCTTAATTATTTGCAAGTAAAATGCTATTAGCAAAATAAGTTTCTTTTACTTAATCATAGACTATATAATCACAATTTCTTCATATATTCACCATAATTTCTCTGTAAATATCTTTAACATCATAGTGAAATGAATGACAATCTCTTTCTGGTCCATTTCAGGATTAAAAAAAAAAAACTGAGGCTGAGATAAGAAAGCAAAACATAGAATTGCTCCATAAAAGAGGCCCATCTTCTGTGTTGAATATAGAGTTAAAATTACAGTCAAGGACGGTTCACATAAAATTTCATATTTCTTTGAGGCACTCATTGCCTTGCAGCTCTACGTTCCCATCTGTGGTAGCCCTGTCGGTGAAGAATGCTTGGTACAAGTAAGCTTTAACATATTATGGTTAAATAAAATTTGACTTTAAGAGTAATCATCTGTCGGGGACAGTGATCGGAGCTTATCCAGCTGAGGCACACAATCTTTTTTTTAATAATAATTTTCTAAACAAAAGCAACATGATAAAGATAGGAACATAACAAAAACGAAATTATTTTTCTGCATGGTCAGTCAGAGTTTTGTCATTGGTATGTGCAGGCTGTTCCAGGGTCCCATCCATAACTCCTCCTCGTCTGATAATGTGTGGTCACTGTGGGACTCCAGTGTCTCCCTACTGTCCTTGTGGTTGTCAACAGAAGTCTCTTGCTCCTCATTGACACACGGGCCACTGCTGTTTCTGTCAATCAAGGCCTTAACAATATTGGTTTTGGACCCAAAACTTCTAAGATCTGTGAAGGTGGATCCCAGGGAGCCACAGGAGGACCTGGTGTTGAGGTTGACGTCCACGTTAGCGGGAACGCATGTACCTGTTCCATTTTCTGTGTTGTCTCCCGTACCCTCAATGCTAATAATAGGAGGGGGTTCTTCATGGGTCACACCCAACTTGTCTAGTTTTTTAAAATGCTTACCAAGCCGGCACGGAGAGCCCACCTTCAAGTTGTTTGGGTGGGGTGGTCGCCTAGTTCGGACGATAGTGCCATTCTGTGCGAGGTAGATGTTCCCGTTGATGTTGCTGTGGCTGTTGGGGAGACGGTTTCGCTGGGTCTCTGTGGTGCTCTCCTCTCCTGTGGAGCTGGTCTCGTTCTCCCGATCTACCACCAGCTTAATCCGCTTCTTTTTCCCAGGCTGCAGAAGGCAGAGGTAGTCAGTGTTAATACAGGTTTGTTTTTCAGAAAAGAACAGCATTTGCAAGTTTCTCTCGAGAAAGTACAGCAAACAGCAGCACTACAGACAGATGGATTCTACACCAGGTATCAAATTTCTTGCCATAATAATAATTATTTCATTGTCTCCGTTCCCCAGAAAAATCTTTGCAGAATTTATGGTGTTTGAAAAAAAAAAAAGTGTATCATGTACTGAAACAAATGTGCCATCCTCAAGCCTGGTTAATGCTACCAAAGAAATATTGAAATCCAACCGTAAAATGCTGTTAATATAGTGATGCAACTGTGCACTTTTAAGAAGAATTGTTCTATAAAGGACTATTAACTCTGACACAATCTGAAACAAGAACTTCAGAAAAAGTTAATGATCAAGTATTTATGGCGAGAAATCTCTGTTTTCTGGAATGAAATAATTTCAATGGAAAATATTCAGTCAAAGCAGATAAGTACTGGAACATGCAAAATCTCACAGCAGAAACAAGAGAATAATAGTTAAGTTTACAGTTACGATAAAACTAAAGGCATAGAAGCACACTCAGAACACATCAAAGGGACGAATAAGTCAAAGATGTAAGAAAGAGAGCAAAACTCTGATATTTTGCAGCAGAATAAGGGTAAATGAGAAAAAAGTGGACGTTTGAAACACTCTGTAGTGGAAAGCAATATTTCTTCACTCCCATGCAAGGGTAATTGATTTTATTCACTCTTACTTCACAGTGGACAATATATCTCTCTAGAAGGCTGTTGAGGTTCTCTCAGAGTCTGAATCAGCATCTGTCGCTTCGGTTTCTCCTGAGTCCCTTGACGCATTGCCAGACTCTGATCCAGAGCCACTGCTTGAAGATTTGTCAGAGGAGATGGCGTCCTCGTCCACCTCAGTGATGGGGGACAGTCCTCCGTATGTCTCTACAGAGGTGTTACTGATGCTTTTGATTTCTGAGCTGTAAGGGGGAGCAGCGTAGGGGGCGGAGGGCCCAGAGTCTTCGGACGCTACGCTGGATTTTGTAGACGATGCTTCATCACTGACCTCGCTGGCTGACTGTTTGCTCTCATCAGCGGCCTCAGATTCTTCCTCATCCTCTTCTTCACTCTCCTCTGCGATTGTGTCCTCAGATCCACGGCTCATGGTGGACTTTTGGGAACGCCGGCTGCCACTGGCGGACCGGGAACTAGCTGAACTCTGGTCTTTCATCTGACTGCTGGCTGAAGACCCCCCGCCAGACTCTGACCCAGACGTTTTCCTCTGGCTGGACCCACGAGACGAAGACCCTTCAATTTCTGACCCTGACCCTGACTCCGACTCGCTGGCTGTCCCGGTCCCTGACTCGGCCTCACTGACCTCTTCACTGGATTTCTCTGAGGTTACTGCGCTTCCTGATGATCTTGTTCTCTGTGACGACTTAACACTTGAACCAGACAACGATGCAGCACTGCTAGCGGTACCACTGCCACTCTCACTTGCACTTTCACTTCTGGTACCACTCCCGCTCCCACTGCCACTGCCACTGCCACTGCCACTGCCACTGCCACTGCCACTGCCACTGCCACTGCCACTGCCACTGCCACTGCCACTGCCGCTCCCACTGCCACTGCCACTGCCACTCCCGCTCCCACTGCCACTGCCACTGCCGCTCCCGCTCCCGCTCCCACTGCCACTCTCGCCTGAAGCACTGCTTCCCTTGCTGGCCTCAGTAGCTGATGATCTCATGGAAGAACGGGCAGAGGACCCACTTTCTTTTGTGCTCCCTGAAGCCTCTTCCTCCTCAGACTCTTCATCTGAGTCTCTCTCTGTACCTGAACCCTTTTCTGTGCTCGTTTCCTTCTCTGTTGCCGTGCCTGTTCCGGATTCTGTTTCCTTCTCGGACTCAGAGTCTTTCTCCGACTCACTGACAGATTCCTTCTCTGTCTCTTCTTCTTCAGATTTGGACTTGCTTTCCTCATCAGAATCCCCCGGCTCTTCATCAGGCTCTTCCTCTGAGTCCACAGTGCTTTCGTTGGCGTCGTCCCTGTCTAAATCTACTTTCAGATAATCTTTGTCAACACTGCTTTTCTCTGAGGATTCGTCATCAGAGCCTTTCTCCTTACTGCTCCCACTTCCACCTGCTTCTGGCTCACTTTCTGTCACACTAATAGATACTTTAGACTTCCGTTCATCCTCAGTGGCTACTTGTGAGGCCTCCTCATCTCTCTCGCTGCCTGTTGCTGAGCCACGACTCACACTACTCTGTGACTTCCTCCGGATCTGCAACTTGTTGCCTAAGTTGATTTTCTTCAAAACTTTGCCAAGCCGGCTGCGGGCATCAGACTTGCTGTCTATTGGTCCCGCAAGTGCTGGTCCATCAGTTAGACTCTCCTGGCTGTCAATACGGCGGGCTGACATCAGTTTGGCGTAATCCTTGTCCTTCTTCCCGGCACCAAACATCTTGAACATCTTGGCCTTCTTCCATGGAGATGGGCCAGAAGGACCAGGCTGTTCTCCCTTGCTGGCTGCCAGGAGTTTGCTGAGTTTCATGACAGACTTCAGTTTCTTGGCAGCCTTAGAAGGCTCCTCTGCTGGCTCAGCTTGTTCGATTTCATCCTCTGGCGGCATGTCCCTAAATGCAACCCTCTTGGGTGGACCTCCACCCTGCATGCGTCCACGGCCCCTGCCTCTGCCTCTGCCCCGGCCCTAAGACAGTCATATTTAATTTAGCAACCTTTTTGTGATGATAAAGGCGCAGTGCTGGAGTGTCAGATAGGGCTGACACTGCTGTTTCAATAATACACTAGACACACAACCTATTAAGGCAACAATTATTGACATTATCACTGAGATTGAGGAAGGTAATACCTCAGGGCCATGAGGACTGTAGTAATACCCATCATCCTCCATGATCACCTCTCCATATTCATCATACATGGGCGTTATCAGCCTCCTCCGACTGCCGTACTGAGGAAGGTCATACCTGGGAACAAGATTCACACAAAATTACTGTGAGTTATTTGACCATTTGCTTATAGTTCCTATAGTAATTCCTGAAGTAAACTAGACAGCATCAGCAACAATGACTTCATGATCATTAACTTTAAAAAATGTATTAATCTACATGCTGTATGATAGAAATCCATGAATAAATGTATTACTTGAATATGTCCAGGCTGTAATGTCATTGTCAGAAACTTAAAAAGACACATTTTTTCCTCTTTGTAATTCTTCCCATTTTTCATAATTTTAATTCCATCATCTGAATTTCCCTCTATTATATCAAACCGGCACCATTCATAACTGCGTTTGATCTTTTTTTTTTTGGCAAAATCTCCAATCTCCAAACAGATAGGCAGTAATTGCAGTGGTGATTTGCTGCTCTTCCTACAAATTTGGAGGGATATAATGGAGAGAAAAAAACCATGCAAGGGCTAAAAGAGCTTTTCCAAAAAGAAATCATTGTGGAGGACATATTTGCTGATGTTTGTCAAGGAGTGACTGAATTACAAGAATGTTAAAACTGAAATGGGAACCTGTGGAGTAATAAGTAATGCCTAAAAGCCTATTAAAACACTTATAAAATGAGGCTGCATAACTCAACTCTTATGCAGTTTTTTTAATTCCAGAGTATGTGCGACTGCACAGTTTTCATCAGGAGTGTTAAATGATACTATCTATCCAACCAAATTCCCTACTAAAGAAAACATAATGTATACTTATAGTATCTTCTGGGGGTTGAGAGCCTAAAGGAAAGAGGCTGCAATCTAAGCATCACCACCAAACAGCGTCTGAACATATGAGGGTGCCTCTGAGGACAACACAGTGTGGCGATTGCTGGATTAAAAGCTTGATCGCTGTTTAAATGTGCTCCTCAATGCAAATAGTGACAGATCAAAGGCATCCCGCTTTAGTGATAATACACTCATTGGCAATAGCAGCTTTTACAATAAACTTTGTGACATGCCATTAAAATATAATTACAGCCAATCAAGGCCGATGTGATTCAGACATAGCAAGCAACAGCTGAGGTAATTAGAGTTAGTAAAGATGACAGGTAGGCCGGTGAGTAACCACAGAGGCAATTACAACGCTTCATTTCAATATGGACAGTTTTTTAACATTTGTCAGATTCCTTTTAAACGATTTAAGCTCGTGAGGTGCCAAAGCTTCTCCCTGTTTTAATAAACTTGCAGCATAAATCCCCAGAGTGGTGCAAGTCACCTGCCATAGAGCAGGAGCGTTTAATGAATAACAATTTCTCAGCAGCTGTTACAGCTTTGAGTTCCATGTATTTCCTCTTCAGACCATATGGGCGATGTAACAGGCAAGTCAAAACACCCTCTATCCATTAAACCATGGGAAAACACTTTCACACTCTCAGGTGCCGACTCATGGCAGCATAATTGATCCCATTTAATGGGAGTCTAGAGGGTAACCGCCTGGATAGTATGTACTACTGAAGGGGCAGCAGAAGTTATGCTCATCATTTTATTCTGGACTTAAATATGCTGTCTTCACCCCAAGGACCAAAGTAGAGCTGGAAGGCAAGGTCAAGATAAATAAGTCTTAATGATGTAATTTTTTAACTTTAAATGAACCGATGGAGATCAGTTCCATGGATTAGAGCGAGATGGATGAGACATGAGACGGTCAGTGGGGTGCATGCTCACCCTTGGTCGTAATTATAGTAGTCCTGTGCGTAGTAGTCCTGGCCTGGGTCGATACCTGACTCCATGGACAGTTCCTGCATTTCAGAGGGCAAAGAGAGAAATTACTCAGCACTCCTTGGAGAAAGACATAAGAAGAAGAGCAGCAGCAGCAGCAGCAGCATACAGGGTGAGTATACAGCAGTATGACTACAATCCCTGTGAATTAAGAAAAGCAGGAGTGTTTCTACCTCAGGTCTCAGAAGAGATGGCCTCAGCAGTTGCTGTTGCTGCCAAAGATTAGTACAGAAGAAGGATAAGGTAATGGAAGGAAGGGATGGTCAGGAGAGACACAAACATCACGAAAAGTTCACTCTAGATTTCAGATCTAAAGCCAGAAAATGCAGGCCTCTCTTATGTTTATTGCTAAGTCCATGTTATACACCTAAGGGGGAGCAAGGTACCGACTGATGGAAAAAAAGAAAGGAAAGAGTGGGAAGACGTCAAGCAAGCAATGGAAAAGTGCGTGTGGATGATGACAGTTAGCATATTATTTGAAGGGGGACACAAAAATGACTTTAATTTCAAACATTGTCAAACAGAGCTACTTTGTTTGGTCCCTAATTATGTTTTTTTGCAACAGAGGAGAAAAAAACCCATTCAAATGCTTATCTATGATTTGACAGGAACATTGTAGAAAACAACAGACTTTCAGATCAAACCTAAACTGTAATGTCAGTGTCAGAAGTGCTATCACCGGGATCTCATCTTAATCTCATTCAGTGTTTCCCATCAAGCGAGTTGTAGATAAGAATAATAGGATATAAGCTGCCTCAAGCTTCCTTGACAGTGACAAAATGTCTCAGCACAACAATAAGGTAAAAACACATCACAACAGGAATGCTTACCTGTCTGCCGTAGCCTCGCCTGCTGTGTGCCGCAGAAAGGAGGGAATAAGACAAATAATGAATATGGATTGGCAGCAACATTTCAAGTGCTTTCAGATAAATGAAATGGTAAGTCTACTGGACTAACACGTCTATATTCTGCTGACCAATGATGAAATTGCAGCTTTACTTACTGTGCATTTTCATGTGTTAAATTACAGAGTTGCAGATCTCAGATCAGTTTTGAAAAAGGGTGCCTAAGGCCACAATGTTATCATGCTGGTGAGGGCTGTTTTTCCCCCCGTTATCTCATCCAAACAGGGAGAAGAAAAGATACAACAAATGCAAATATCAAAAAGGCTTGGAAGATTTGAATTTGAAAAAAAGTGTGTTTGTACAGACATATCTGGAGCATCTCCTTACAGATTTGAAAAGGACATTGTGATTCAGGGAGGAATTACTGACTCAAAAAACGTTAATAAAATTGTTTTTTGTTATCACTTCATAATTTTCTCTCAACAGACAGCAGTGTTTTTTTTATTAGCTAAATTAAGGTAGGTAAATCTTAGGAATTTCACTCTATCAGGCAAATACAAAACAACTCAGAGCTGCTCCTGCACTGAGGACAACAGTGCATCTGCAGTGCGTTTAGTACAAGTCAGTGAGAAACGGCAAGTAATGCAGCAGCCTGACTGAAACCGCCAGGTTCACAAGCATACAACTGTAACCTGTCTGGGCCCATAAATAATGACGACTTTCACACTCAGATATATGGCCAAGCAATGATGTGAGCTTCCTCTGGAGAGCTGTAATCTGTTATTATGGGCAGGGATCAGGGGACAGGGGCGAGCCATATGGCCACACCTCCCAGGCAGAGTGGATGATGGGAGTGGGATCTGATGGATGACCTGTTGGCTTGGCTGCTGGCTACTGCTGCTTCATGTAACATCAAGAAAAATGGCCCAGTGGACAGAAGCCATAGGAAGTTTGCACAAGAGGGGACTTGTGGGAAGATAGGTGATAAGATAATATTGTAGAAAAAGAGCTGAGAGAGGTGAGCTCAGAATTACAAGAGCTGAATACTTAAGAACCCAGGGTGTTTTATCTATAGCAGCAACATGATCTTGGCTTCACAAATAACCGGCTATACTTTTTTCATTGCATATTTTTCTACTGTCACAAACAACCTTAACCAGCAAAACAAAGTTATCCAACCCATTACAGCAAAACTCAGTTAAAGGAATGTTTGAGCTTGAGGATTAGATAAGATGTATACCACTCTTATGTGGTAAATATGAAGCTACAATCAGCTGCCGATAAGCTTAGCTTAACATTAAGGGCTCTGTCAAAAGGTAACAATCCATCTACCAGCACCTCTAAACTTACTAATTAACATGTTATATTATGCTTATTTAATCCATTGAAAATCAAAACGTCAAAACAGCAAGCTGTGGCTTTATGGGAGGTTATGTGCTGGACTATTTCTTGGCCAGGCATAACCCCTCCGAAAAGCAAAACTTTTACATTTCAATTTTTGTATGGATTAAACAAACAAGATATAATGTGTTCAATAATGTCCTTTTAGATGTGCTGGTAGGCAGATTTTTCCTCTGGATGAAACCAGGCAAGCAAATTTCCCTGTTTTTTCTGCTAAGCTAAGCAAACCAGCTACTGACTAGCTTCATATTTGCTGTAAAGACGTGAGAGTGGTTTTGGTATAAAAGAAAATGAAAGAAATAAAGTTTAGAACTACTTTGATTATTCAAAGTAATGTAAACATTTTAATTGTGCTACTGCACTGAGTATCAGTCGGAGCACAAAAGAGTTTGATAAATCCAGTTGTAAAAATGTAATTACCTACTTACTGTTCTTTGGGTTAAAAAACAGCATGTTAGCTGCTAGCCTTTTTGAAAAAGAGATTACCCCATGTAGTGAACATGGAATACAGAATTAGCAGGTTTTCGATCCGCTCATCAGAGCAATGTGTGATGAATCAAACATTACATTGCTGTGGAAGGTAGCAGGAACAGAAGTCGAATTGCAATGAGTATAAAGAAGGTAATAGAATCTCCCGAGCACCACAAGGAGAGATTATCAAGAAGAGGCCGAGGATTGAAAAGTATTAGGGCTAACTACAGGGGTACAGGAAGTGAGGGAGAGAAACAGAGACAAATGAGAAAGACAGAAGGTCAGAAAGATGGAGGGGAAAGGAGAGGGTAACAGCAGTTGACAGTCCCATGGGCAGCGGCCCTGGTTAACGATTGATTGCTTCTCTAATTAGCCTTTTCCAGTGTGCAGCTGAACATCACAGTGACTACTTTATCATGCTGGGGGGATCTCTGCACACATGTGAATAGACAGGTCCCCCGAGGTTGGCTTTCTTCATTCTACATGAGCCTGCTGGAGAACCCAGTAGATGTATTTTCACAGCTGATTCTTCAGCGTTTTCACTGAGAGGTGCCTGGCCCTGTCGTATCTCCATTCAACTCCATTGCATATTAAATGAAAGGATTTCCCAGTGCTTGCCTTAGCAGAATATCCAATAAGTGTTATTTAATTTAAATATTTCTAGATTTGATTTTGTTTGTCTGTACATTGTACACTGGTGTTTCTCTTCTCACTGTGTAAAGTTTATACATCACATCATTGTGTGTATTTCCAAATTAAATACCTGAAAATAATTTCATATTTTATGCGAGCTTAAGTCACCTCAACAACTTTCTGAATATGTTTCGCCAGCGAATCAACTCTGAAGCTTATTTCACAGGATTTGCATAT
The DNA here is from genome assembly GCF_042242105.1 of Pempheris klunzingeri. Classification (NCBI taxonomy): domain Eukaryota; kingdom Metazoa; phylum Chordata; class Actinopteri; order Acropomatiformes; family Pempheridae; genus Pempheris; species Pempheris klunzingeri. The sequence goes on along the minus strand of NC_092023.1, from coordinate 6,901,074 downwards.
CTTTGGAAAATTTGAACTGTTAGGGTAATTTTCCCTCATTTGAAAAGTCACCTAATGTTATTATTTTTTCTTTTGCCTAATTTTGATTCTGCACGAAGCAACAGCATCCTGCATTTTCATGCTCTTATCTCTGCGAAGACGTGAAAGCACAAATTTAAAATCAGCAATATGCAGCCAGCAAATGGTGGGGACACAGACCCCAGGGTGTGGGATTTATATATTTTGGTGTTTAGTGTAATTTAATTAAAATAGCATTGGTTATGGAATGTTAATGTTAAGATTATGAACTAAAATAACATACGTATGGAATGATGATTGACTAATCTGGTAACTCATGGGTATATTTAACACCATTATAGATCTCATAGCAGTTCAGATCATTGAAACATGCACATAAACTGATACTGTATATGCAAATCTCCTTTATGTTCTAATGCAAGCCTGTAAGCATATTGTACAGTCAATGTGGCAAAGCTGAGTACATTTCTTGGTAGGGGACTCTAAAATTTGATTTCCACACATAATAAATCAAGTAAAAAAGCATTTTGTCTCTGACAAATCCTCGGAATTCTTTGGACTTAGCTAAAGCTTATATAAAATACTACCAAGTGTGCAAAAAAAAAGTATTTAGAAACAACAGACACCAACAGGCATGGAGATGAATACAAATTGAAATAATGAAAGTATGGAGACAAAGAGAAAAAAGTCATAAGATTGTGGACTGAGAGGAAAACTGTTCACTGGGCTCAGCAGTGTTTGGGCTGTCTGAGTTCAGTTGGCTTGTTGGCTGAGCCTCAGCTGCCATGTTCAATTGACTCGCTCCATTTTCAGTACAGTTCATACTTGTTGAGTTGATTTGGACTGCAGAGCTGGAGTTTGTTGTATTTGGCGTGCTCTGCTCATCACAGGGATCAGAGCTTTGTGGTTTGTTAGCACCCTCTGATTCCTCAGCCACTTGTGGTTTCTTGTTAAACTTGGGCACCTTGCGATTTTTGTCTACTTGGCTGTACAGGTTGGCAACAGACCTCTCTATGTCGGCTAGATTCTGGATGCTTTTCAGGATCCCTTTAAGCTCCTTCCTCCCGCCGTCAGTTTGTGATGGCTCTGGAGGAGGTGGGAGTTTCCGCTCTGAAACGGGGCGAAGCGAGGACACGGGCGGCAAAGTGGTTGGAACAAACTGGACGACTGGGCGCGACTGATCGCTGGGTGAGGGAGGGGGAGGAAGAGGTGGTGGAGGTGGGGGAGCAAGATGTTTATTGACAGGAGGAGGGGGCGGAGGAGGAGGTGGGGGCTTAGGGGGATATTGAGGTTTGTGAAGGTAGGAGGGTGAAGGTGGAGAAGAAAGTGGGCTAGCAGGAGGAGATGTGCGTGGGGAAGGTGGATGTGCCCTCTGTGGGGGAGGAGGCGGTGGATTATCTGGTGGGTCTGGTATGACTTCCACAGTGATCTGACAGGGCTGAACTGTCATGTAGTTGGAGATGCTGGAGCTGAACCTCCTGAGGAGAGGTGGAGTTGGTTGCTGGCTACCCAGAGGCCGTGACGTCTCTCCCTTATTAATGATAATGCTGGGGGGCACATCCCTTCCCACGGAAGTGGGGCTGTAGGAGTAATCCATGATAGAAAGAAGGGTTTCCGAGGTCACCTCCAGCATGTCATCACTGTCTCTATCCCTGACAAGGATTGAAGTTAGGGAGGCATGCGAGTCTCTGTTTTGCGTGAGGGCTCCTTCCTGGAGGGCCTGTTGCTCAAACTGCCTGGCCTTGTCACGGACCGACTTGGTCTCTGTGCTGCCACTCAAGCGAAGCGCGTCTGAACTCTCTGGCCTTCGCCGTCCTCTCATGGCTGCTTCGAGCATCTGCAGTTCCCAAACGTCCGGGTTCATGAGAGCTTGCCTCCTTGGCACCTCGTAACTGTGTGGCCCTCCGTGAGCAGGCATTGACCGGACGCACTCTGGCCCCGCTGGGTGGGAAGGAGAACCGGAGACCCGTTTTTCATTTGGACTCTCCCCTCGTGCAAAGATGTTAGGGCTGCTGAGGGGACTGTTGTCACTGTAGACAGGGTTATGAGTGGTGAGTGGGTTGTAGTCAGAGAAGAAGGTCACGTTGCTCCCTGATTTGGGCAAGTTGACATGCAATGCTCCGTTGCCGCGGGCTGCAATGGCGCGACAGGCAAAGGTGCTAAGAATCCTCTGATGTTCAGCCTCCTGAATGACAGACTTTTTAGCCCTGTCCCGGTGAAAGGTGGAGGTGAAGAAGAAAAAAAGGCTTGAAACAGGTAAAGATTGATAGTTGAAGGGTGAGCAAAGCAAAGAAAAAAGGCGAAAGCAGCAGAAAATAACAATATTTGGTCCTGATTATGACTCTAAGTAGTGTGACTGCTGCTCAGATTTGTAGAGGTGAATTTAAGAAAGCAAGTGGTTTATACACTTGAATAGAATATGGTTCAGTTTTCAACTGTGTTTTGAACGTCTGCACAAAATACACCAACAAACATATGTCCATATTTTGTGGCAAATCAAATGAAAAAAGAGAACTATTTAAAATCAATGCTTAAAAATCACATAGTTGATGCAGTTAACTGTTGAAATAGTAAAATATGATGCCAACAGATATATTGGACTTTGGTCCAAACAAACAATATACAATATAAATAACCCACATCATCCCATATTGGATATATTAGTGCAATCAGTCACAGCACTAAGAGATGTGAAAGTACAGGCGACAGAATGCAAAAGCAGAGGATTGCCTGATGGTAACTGGGAGAGGAAGCAGCTCTAGTGATACCTACTGGAGTGCAGTACGTCTAAACAAAGGGAGCTTCACTTTTCCTGACATGATGGAAGTAAAATGGTTTCACTAAGCTTACAAAACTACTAAACTTTGTAACTGCTACCACGTCACCGAGGTCATTTAACAAAACAGGTGTTGCCAATTAAAAATGTATTTACATATATGTCTTAATATCATATATACATATACGCTCAGCAAATGCTATAAGCAAGAGGGGAAATGAACGAGCTGCTCCTCAGCTATATTTACAAATAATTTCATATTCATAAATCTCATCCGTCATAAATTTTGGGATTACTTACTGCAGTCTGAATCCAGAGAGACAGAGGAATAGAAATGATGGAGAAGACAGAAACACAGACAAATGGTAAGATGACTAAAGCAGAAATGTCAAAGTTATGGATGAAGTGTAAACTCAAGGGTGTGTCAACTTTTTGCGTTTTGAGGGTAAATACCATACTGATTTATTTGCTGTGTGCATCTGAGAGACAGTCGGAACACACACACACACACACAAACCACAGCCTACCTTTCTGCATAAAAAACTTTGTGTTTTACACATGTAGTTTCACAGTGTTTTAATGGGGTTGTTTATAAGGCCAACTCCTCTTGTTCCTACGGCAGACTGGAAAATAATCCTCAAATAAACAACGCTCGGCTACGATACAATCCCCATGAGAGCTTTTCTCCTGCTACTGAATCAAAAGCTTCTTGTTGTTGTTGAGTATTGGTCAACATCTGTTGTAAACATTGCAAAAGCTCTTTACAGCTTGCCATTAAATTTCAATTTTCTTTCTTTTTTATTTTAGCTGTAATTGTGATGCTAGTGGCAGTATTACTTTAACATGCTGTAAATCAAAATTATTAAACCCAGCAGGTCAGCAGTTTCAATTGAATCTCATTTAATCCATAAGCATTAACATTTCATTATGGATTCAGGGAAATATTTTATATGAAAGGTGAAATGCGATTGTGCCGATGGCAAAACATTGGAAAAGGAAAGCTCAGGAAGCATTCAATGTAGGTATTAATCAAAGGAGGATTTAAGGTAATTTATGACAAAATCAATTTTAAGCACAGGCCAGATTCTGATATGGGTCCATCTCCAGTAAATTATGCAGTATTTTATGAACTTAAACGCACTCTTACCTTGAGAGAGGGTCATGCAAAAATGCATACAAAGTCAAATTAGAAATACATAAATGAGCTAAAGCGTAATCACCAGCTGTGCTGTGGCATACAGTGTGGTTTTCAGACATCTAAAATGGATCATGGTTAGGAAGCCAAAGAGCAGAGAGATCTATTGTTGCAGCTGCTCATAAGTCTAAAGCAGCAGGTAGATGTCTAAGGTCAACACGCAGAGCTGTGAGCGGTCATTTTTTGGAAAGAGGGGTGATATGATTGTGAACGGCTGGTGTGAAAAGCAGGAAAATACCAAAGCAGCAGTACTAGCATTCCACCTGAAAGCATTTCTTCTGAGTTTGGATCTGAAATTCAAAGAAACCTGCAGAGCAAGATAGATTACCTGCTTATCATGGAAACAGGTGGGATGGGAGATAGACAATAAAGGGTCAGGGTTGACTCACATGCTGCTGTCGCCCAACTCTTCATAGAGGTTAGCAGTGGGAGCACCCGCTGGAGGTGCCTTCCCTCCTGGTGGTAAAGCCATTTGAATCCTGGCAGTTTTGGCACACTCTGCCTGTCGCCTGTGCAAAGTGTTAACATTTACAGTCACCAAGACATGTGTATGTAGTGCTCATGCAAAAAGACATGCAGAAAAAGCAAAACTCATAGTTACATAGTCATACTACATACTACAAACTCAACATACAAAAAAAAAAAATCAACCCAAAATACCAGTCTTTGTTTCTTTAACATTTAAAGTCGTTAAGTACTACTCCTTCCTAGAACAGTGTGGTTAAAAAGTGAGTAGAAGTCAGGTGCTTCACTTATGCATGAAGTCTCTACCATGAATTAACAATGTGTTTTCTCGAAGCATTTTAGTGAAAAAGAGGCAAATGCAGTAACCGGTGGTAAAACTAAAGATACTGTAATGTTCGCTCATGTCTGAAGAGATATTGGGGATAAGAGAAGAACCTGGTATTGTGGGATGACACACAGATAGCATCTACTCTTATTTTATGTAGACACAAAGCTGCATTAAGCTTTTTTTGACTGTTAACGCCTGAAAAGAGATTCCAAAACAAACTTACAGCGATGAGCCTTGATACATGATTTTAATTCAACTATGAACTATATCAGTATGATTGAATTGCTTATGTGCTAGCAAACAAATTACAGGCACCATGGTTATCGCATACAGAGTTGTCAGAGTTGTCAGAGTCGCCCACTTCAGCACTCTAATTGTTTACTCTGAAAGCTGCAAGTGTTGATTCTCAGTGTGATTGGCAGTGCTAGCAATCCTTCCACCTTTAAAGGAGGCATTTGTTTCAGAATCAATATCTTAAGTATTGCTTAACTGGAAATTTGAACATGAAAACAACACAAGCCCATGCACAATGTAGTCCTGTAACTCAGACTCGCCTTTGAGGTTTATAAAGACAACCAAAGATACCTGCAACTCTCATAGACTACACTACACTAATTAATATGACATCTTAGTATATTAGTGTAGAATTATGAGTGTTGTTGACTTTTGCTTGATTTTCCTTTGAGTTTAATCAGATTTTGCACATGATGAGAAACCGCTCTGCTAAATTAAACATTCCCTCTGTAACCTACAAGATGAATCAGTGCTTTATGTTGTTTCGCTTGATACACTTCAAAAAGGTGGAATTAGCTTGCATGTATATCTTCACACATTCAACTCATCTTTGAAAAACTAATGAATAATGAAGATGAAAGGAACTGTACTTTTCACAGACACTTCAAGCTATGAAAAAGTGATCACTTGTACAACATGAATAAAAGTAATTACTTACTCTTTGAACCTGTTGATAGTTTTTGATTCACAGGAAAGCAGAGGAGACAGGAAGAGAGAGAGATAAGGGACAAAAGATGAATAATTACATCATTTGGTTAGACTGTAACTGTAATATATTCAATGTTGGGGGGACTTTTTAAACGGCAGACAGGAGAAAACTTTCTGTTATTCCCTCCGTTTTCTAAACTAAGTGGGAAGCACTCAAGCCTCCAGCAGTGACTGCAGGGCTACATGCAAAAGTGGCCATTGCTTTTTACTTAAGTGAATCTTCCATGCTTCATGTCACCATTACTTACACCAAGATTAAATTATTCCACATGAAAAATCTGATTCATGTATTAATTATCATATTCATTCCCAAATTTAGGCCAAAATGAGTTATGTTGACACGCAGAAATGAGAAAATGATTCCCTAAATCATTTCATTTTACCAAAGTAATGTCGCCACCAAGCCATCTGCTATGACAGTTTCTTGTGTCAGGTCTAATGTCACCATCAACAGCCTTCTGCAGTGTGTTTCGTCTGTGCATTTGCGTAAGGACAAGCACACAGCCCATCTGCTGTGAATAAACATTTCCTTGACATCACTATTTTGAGAACACTTGCTGCATACCAACAATTAAAGAGGGTAAGAACCTGACTCTTGCCAACCAAGAGTTCAATGCCTTTATACAAAAAGCATTTTTGTAAACTGCAAAGTGCGTGTGTGTGGATGAGAGAGATAAAGCAAGCAAGACAGAGAGCACTGTTTACTGTGTGTGTGTGTGTGTGTCAGGCAGAGATGATTAAGTAGCGTGAAGACGCACTGTGACGGTCACAATTGGCTATAGATATTTGTCACAAATGAGTGTTAATTAATCTGCTTTCACAGAGCATGAGCAGGGAGATTAGCCCAGCAGAGTGCGCAGTCAGCATGTCTGATGAGAGAGAGGGAGAGAGAGAGAGAGATAGAGATATGGAGAGGGAGACACACACACACACACACACACACATACACACACACAAAGGCTGCAACCAAGTAAGAAGTGTTCTCACTTTATCTTACATACTTGACAAATACACTTTTCAACAACGCTGTTTGTGGTTTCGCTGGTGCTATTCTAACAGGCCACAGGGTATAGGATATAAACGATGGTTTACAATCCAACAATACCTGATTTGTCTGTGAGGAGCAAACATTTTAGACAAAACAGAAGAAAACACGATATCTCCCGAGACGGTCTGCTTAATTAAAATGTATCTCCCTCTTAATTTTATGACAACCAGTTAAAGATGATTAATTACAGAAGCAAGAGGCGAGATTACTCACTGTTTGTAGGTGACCATGACGATGAGGATGGCAGGGATGCAGCAGAGGATGATGATGATGGCCAGGGCAAGGAGAGCTCCCTCCGTGTAGCCCACAGCCTGGGCAGCTTTTTTCACACTGGCCACAATGTCTGGAGAGCGGATCTCGAGGATCCGGCCCCCCTCGCCCAGGTGCGGTTGGAACTCCTTGTTGATTTCCAGCACATTCCCATCGAGAAATCTGTGATTTCAAACGTACAATGAGAACAGGAAAAGAAATTTTTTAGCAAAAAAGATGAGATTTTCTAGCAGCATGATGGGTGAGTTAGTCATTTTGACCTTGCAAACTCTTGAATATCATCCGTATCTTAAAGTGGCTAAAATCGATATTTTTATAGATAGATAGATTAGCCTTTATTTATCCCACAGTGGGGAAATTCACAGTCAGCAGCAGTTCACACATACTGGATAAAAGTATAGTAACAATGAATCAAATGACAATGTAAAATTGATTGATTTTTTTTTTATAACCCTGGAGCTAATTTTTCAGTGCTTTCTGAGTAGTTTCAGCTCACTGCAGGATGTTCAGCCTGCAACTTTACTGTTCAGCAGGCACCTGCTAAAAACCAGAACAATGTACACTTTCCTGCTCAGCACCAAATGGCAGACAGACACAGTTAACGACTAGCTGGTGAACATAGTGGAACATTTAGAAGCTAAAGAACCAAATATTTTCCACAGACTTTGGCGGAGACTAAAAATGAGAGAATGTCAATCTGTAATTGCTGGATGTGTAAATAAGCAGTGGTTTGCTACCAAGTTTGCAACTTAAATGGCGACGATACGTCAGCGTTGTGTTTGCAACATGTTTCCACCATCACCAAGTGGATAAAAAATATCTAATTTGCAGAGGGACAAGTATTTCAAGGTCAGTGGAATCTGGTAATTTAGATCAGACTCTGAATGACTCTGCACACTGCTCATAGAAATGTATTGCTACCTTGCAAATGATTTGTCAAAAGGAGTATTAAAAAATAAATGAAATACTTAGTGTGCCCTTTCTACCAAGACGATTGATTCACTTCAGTTACAGACCTATGGCAGACTTTACATCAAGCACTTACAAGCAAACCTTTCTCTGGTGTTCCTGTGTTATTGTGTAAGAATAACTAGAGTGGCTTTCAAACATTCAGCATCATGAGAGTGAGCCACTGTCACATCCACTTATTCTCATTTTAGTTTTTCATATAGGTGAACAAATGAGTGGAGATGAAGGTTATCAACCTTTCTTTCCGGCAACCTATCCTCTTGAAAGCTCAAATGGTAGGGAGTGTTTTATTCAGTGTGGCATTTGGGCTGTTTCATGCACTCACTATGTTACCTTTTTTTTCCTCCCTCTTAAATATGACAGCAAAGTCACAGACATATGACCTGCAATTACCCAGAAACATTTTCAGACATGCATTGCATGCACAAAAAATCTTAAATGATTTTCATGATATTATCTTTTTCTTAGGAAGGAGATTCGTATTAAGGCAGGGATGTGGCACGCCTCTTTTAAAATTAGCTCGGCTTTCTCAAAAGCTGCCGTTTGCAATAACGCAGATAACCACTAGTTTTGGTTAGAAAAGGCTGTTTTTATGACACAAGTGCCACCCTTTTCACGGCTCCAGCCTCAATCCCCTACTTAAAAAACGGTTGAGGCACAGTCAAGGACACCGAGATAATGTCTATAGATTAATTCGGTACATACACAAAGCACCTCTAAATGTCATTCGAGTGGAGCATTTCCAAATGAGCTGAAATTGTCACAATCTCATTCCAAAGAGAAGGGGGCAGGCGTCTTAGGAGCCACAGACGAACCAGAATTGGCAGTTACCATGGATAAGGACATAAAGACAGAGGATGGTGTCAGATTGCTCAATATGAGGCAAGTAGAACAGCAAATTAGTGGGGAGTGAAGGGGACAGCTCAGATGGGGGGGAGGGTTCCTATTGATGGGCAAACCACATGCTGTGATGGAGTTGCCATTTTTAAGATTAGTGTGTGATTAGCTTGACAGAGGGGCTACCATGAGAAAGGTGAGTGCCAGCTAAAGCCAAGGTCCTTTTTCCTTCTGACGAGAGGTAAAAGTGTCTTGTAAGCAACTTTTCTGTGTTGCTTTAATAGCATGCGAGCAATATTTCTCAGTGTCTTGGATTTTAGCACACAGAAATCTCTATGTCCCCAAACAAAAGGAGTAAAATGTATTCCTGGCATATCTCCAGGCTCTGGGAACAGACACCAGTATGACGAGTTGATGGACTGACTGAAATACTCCCTTGCTGTCCCTCCCTAAACTCGCCTTTTTCTCCCTTGAAGCTGCCCCTTTTCTATGACATATGACAGATGCGGTGCAACAGTAGGATAATCAAAGTCTTATAAAGAAAGTGAAAGAAGAGAAAAAAATGTAGACACTGTAGAGGAGAAAGCCAAGGGGGACCTGAGAAAGAGTCATTTGCTGACTCACAGTATGGCCTGAGGGTAAAGAGAGACTATGGGGAAAACATGCAGCAAAGCAGGGACATTAGGACATCAGTTGAAACCAAATGGTGGACTTTACTTCTCGTAATAAAATTCACCCACTCACTTGAAGAGCTCCTGGCGCGAAATGGCCCTGTTTGTGAGCGGGTCAATGGCATACACCATCAGGTCCGATTTACTATAGTCCTCTAATTCATAGCCATCACCATGACGACGTGGCCCGATGGACTCGACAATCACCTTGGCACCTGGAATCTGGTCCTGGACGTGGCGCTCCAAAATACTGAAATGAGCGCAAAACCACAAAGTCAAACTTATATAAAGAAAGCAATGAAGGCATAAATACTAAAAAAGCAGTTAATGTCTATGTAAGCCAAATCCAGGTTCACTTTAGGTCAAACCATTTCTGGCACCTCTGTGCCCAAAGCAATATGAGAGCCCCCAATCTTAAGTACTCCACTCTGGCAATGATTGTCCCACTGGGCAGCAGTTTTCCTCTCCATACTGGGCTCTTGGCAAAGCAGGGCTCTGATAATCCGTTTCAGGCAGGGAGAAATCCACACCTCAAATTACAGCCAATAAAGGAAAGTCTTGCCGTCTGCCTTTGCCAAGGTGGATGAACAGTATGAGCACTCAGGTAAAATGGTCCTGGATCATCACCAGCACTGTGCGAAATTGGAGACCTCTCAAATGACATCACTGCAAAGAGCTTAACATGACTAATGTGTGTATTTTTCAGCCTAAGGAGCAGTGTTACTTGTACAGGAGGGACACAGCAAGCTCCTGAAAAACAACTATTAATGCCCATTTGCCTCTCAGATTGACTAATTAGACTTAACACTGGGTCCAAAGAGCTGTAGAAAGATGCTTCATGGATCTCATCTCATTAATTAATTTGGTTCTAGGTAAAGAGACTGAAGAAGATGTGCTCAGCTGTCTCATTGGCTAATTCTTAATTGATTAACAAGACTACAATAACAAGACGGTTAACAAATAACAAGGTTTATGTAACATTCATTTTGCTACAGTTGAATATTACATGTCACTTCATTCCTTTAGAAATAATCTCATAGGCAAAACAAGGTGCCACCTTGAAGTTGACATCATATCGCAGTGGGCAAAGCACTGGACAACAAAGTATAATTAATTTTTCAGTGTCAAATCTACCTTGAATCAATAAACAAAAAAAATACATGAGGGCAAGGAAATGTACTGGAAAACAATATGTATCATGTACAGGAGTGGTGCAAGAGAATATTTTTGTCTACTTCAGCTTCTTACTACACAGTAGGCTGCCTTATAAAGAAATAACACAAAAATGTTCTCCTTGCATTATGCTAACACAGATAGTGGTTTCTTCTTATTTAACAGTAGGCTAATAGTTTTACTTCCATAGCTCAATCATGTGAAGTATCTTACTTAATGAGCTGCTCCTTTTTCTCTTCCACTAAAGTGGGTGGGACAGTGGACACAACGACTTGCATGTCCAACGCGTTGACTACAGAAACCTGAGAGAGAGTTGGATGGAGGCAAAGAGAGAAATAAGAAGACAGAAGACAGAACAGACAGCAGAAAAAAAAGGTAATTCACATCATACTGTGAGTTTGGTTAGCTCGTTGAAATGGTTCTTTCGGTGGACCAACCGAGACCCTCTAATTGGCTGCTTGTGTTTGTGCCACACAGCAAACTTAACAGGACCTAATTCTGATGCTGCAGTTAAGTGCACAGGCAACAGCCTCTGTGCTCTCGAGCCAAATCTCCCATGCGGCTCCTGTGAAATTAGGTTTCCCCTTGAAAATTAACGAGCACCATGGTTAAGCACTCGCTGCTCTCTCATATCCAGGCAATGTCCCAGACCCTCCTTCTGTCTCGTTAGAAGCTTGTTAGCCAGACATATTTCACTGAAACGAAAAAAAAGCCTGCCCACAGTCGGGAAAGATAAGCATTGAACTGGGGGCAAAGCCGAGCCCAATATCAGCGGGTGTGGAGGAAATTATTGGGAAAAGGAAATGCACACAGATATGAGACACACATTCAGACAAAAACACAGACACACACACACACGAACAAAGACAGATGTACAGAAAATACAGAGTTAATACACATGGCTGAAAGAAAGAGTTTAATTAAATGATCAGCCAGTGGCAGATGCCACATGTTGAGGGTCCTGTGCCTACTGTGAATGATTCATTAGACTGCAACCAAAACATTTAGCACTGAATAAACAAAAAAAAACATAATCTAGGCTAATAATGAACAAATTAATATGAAGAAAACAGAGCAGAGGTTTCTCTAAAATGAATAAATCCAAATTCTAACATACTGATCATGCTAGTTTGTGAGCTTTAGAGGTGCTGCTAGATAGATTTTGTTACATTTAGACAGAGCCAGGCTAGTTGTTTCACACTGTTTCTAGTCTTTATGCTAAGTTAAGATAACTGGCTACTCCTCTAGAGCCACAGAAGACATTGTTTTCACAGCAGCACTCCCCAATGACTACTAAATTGAATTTGACATGTACATTAGTGGAATGGCACTTAAATAAGGCTCTCCTGTATCAATGAATGGTAGACAGGTGACAAACCTATTTCACACTTCAAAGCACCAATGCTCACAATGTGCAATCAATATACCACTACTGTGCAGGTGACATGCAAGTCAAGTATTAACTGATATATACTGATCATTACAAACCTACACACACTACAAAAAGCACAATACTGGATACTCACCACCACTTCGGCACTGCTGCTGAGACCAATTCCATAGTCGTCTGTAGCAATAACTTCAAACGTGAAGTAGGATCTGCGCATGTTTCGAAACATGATGGCCGACTTGATGATACCTGTGTAGGTCTCGATGACAAAGCTGTCCTGGCCCTCTGCTGTGGGTGGGATAATCAGGCGGTATGCCATCTCACTGTAATTCCCAGTGTCCTTATCATTGGCCTAAAACACACGTAGCACACCAAGTTAGACTAAACAGTGTGTTACATTCTAAAAAAATAAAAGAGAAAAAGAAAGAAAGATAAAAATACTCATTGAGAGAACAAAAAATGATGATGTCAGTACAGCCTGAGCCATCGTCCACTGACCACAGCTTGAGATCTTGACCTTGATGGTGGCTATTTGGTTTCAAGCATACTGCACCTCTGGCCACTTCCCAATCAGTGACATCACAGAGCATATTTTGTCTTTGACAGCAGATGTCAAACACCTGCTGTGACATCGGTGAAATGGGCCAGCCGAGCAATGTGCTTCAAAGTCTAAACAGAAAGTACTGCAGATGGAGTTTTCTTCCTAATGTGGTTCAGTGTTGACTTAACTCCAATATTCCCTCTTGGTGCATTTCTGTTATTTATCACATAATCATTCTGCAGCCATGTTATTAAATTTTCTTATGAAAAACAGACCACCAACTGGAGTTTTTTTTTCTTGGGGGTAGCATTGCCTTTAGTGCATCCATGATTTGTTGCCATGGTGTCAAGTTATGTTGTCTAATGCTGTCAAAACCACTGATGGAGGACCATTATAACGTTATGTTGGACCACAACTCATCATCACATCAAACTGAAACAGAAGATGAATGAGTGGAGCTTTTAAGTGATGCCCTCCTACTGGCAGACATATTTGCTCATAATTCTTGTCTATGCAGGTGTTCCGTAAAAGTAGCTGACAAGAGGGAAAAGAGCGGCAGCTGGAGGCTCATAAGTTATCTCTACCTCAAGTGGTTTGGCTCACACTGTTGCAGCTTTAACCATTGTTACACACTGTAAAATGCTAAAGAGAAGTCATGGTTCCCTTACTTTATTTATTTATTTTTTTACCACTTTGGGGCAGTGTAATCAAGCTGTGAGCATGACATTGACAAATCACCACCTTTGTTTTGGTCTCTACCAACTCCTGGGGGAGATATCAGGCTCGTTAGCTGCTAAATTCGCCACCGTGTTCACCAGTTCACTAACTTTGTCTGGTCTGGTGTACAAGTGGGCTGCTGCGACTGACAACAACGCTGTAAAAGCTTGCTATAATTCCCTGTAGGTGTGCCACTAAAAGCCTTAACATTTGACATATTGTTATTATAAAAATATAGATCATTAAACAACATAGCATTTACAAAGATCATAATCTGCATGAAGCTTGTCAAACGTCATAGACAAAACCACAGAATTCTTGACCTCTGAGGCACGAGTTCTGACGGGCCACTGATCTCACACACAGGCATCAATTTTCAGAGTGCTTGTCTGTACCGAGTGACACTGATAAATGGGGGCAATCTCTTGTTTTTTCTCCAGCTATTGGCAAAGGAGGTGATGAGGAGCAAGGTCCCAATGGATGGGCTGCATAAATCAGCAGAGTGACATATCCTCATTGGGTAAAGGCAAATTTACCAAATACACACAACAGCATTATCTTTGTAGGACAAAGTTGTTATGGACACTCAAGGAAAACTGTCACCGAGTGGGGTTTGTTTGCAAGTAATAAACTGTGGGCACCCCCCTTATTGTTTAAAAATTTTCATTGAGCCTAAAAAATAAGGCTGAGCAGTGAAGGGGGAGCTGAGAAAAAGCGATTGTCATTTGGCTGCCAATGAATCTAATTACTCACTGATTAAAAAACAGGGTCAAGTAAGTGTCAGGAGCAGAGTGCAATCATGTCATCAGACTTTTCCTCTAACCCGCACACTTCTACTTTGTTAATGAATATTTTTCACTTAACTTTTCCAATCCACTGAAATGAGACTTCAGCAGCAAATAAGGTAAACCTGTCTGGGACTGCAAAATTCATTTAGTTACACAAAGAAGTTTCCCAGTTACAGCTTAGAGCTATTTGTGACTATATTAAGTGACTACATTATTTCTGCCAAGGAGAGAAATAGCAGAAGGTCAGAAGTGTCAGAATATGCCAAATGTTGATGATATTTCTAATGATTATCTCCCAAGAAAGGGGCGCTCCGCTTCATTACTAATTAAGTCAAGTACAAACGCTTCACACCAGCCACACTTCAGAGCAGCTAGGGCCCCCGGGATATTATAGATAGCACTTGACCCATAATTCTACACTTTGGTGTCTGTTCCAAGCTAAAGGAAAGGCAGAAAGGGGATTCCAGTTTGGTGAAGCCACTGCACAGTGTTCAATCGATGATTCACTATTCAGGGTCTCCTCTTGAGTCCACATAAAATGGGTTTTATGCATTTAGAGGACTTGGGCAATGGGCATAGTTAATCAGCCATTACTTTAAAATCATCTCCACAGAAAAAGATGATTTTACTGTGCATTCCCTATCTGAAAACTACAATAACTTCCATCCCTTTTTCAGGTTTGTTTGTGCATAATTTACACGCACTTAAGGTCTTCTCAGACATAATGACATTAATACCGCCTGCATCACATTTACCTGCGTTAGTTCTTGGGTCCTGGTATTGTGCGTGATGATCCACGTGATGAATCCTCAGTGTGGCATGTTGGGACACTTAAATGTACCTGATCCACTGTTAATGTTATTAATTAAACCTGCATTTTTCCTAATATGACAAGAGAAAATATCTGCTCATTGAGGATCTGCTTTGAATATGCTTTTATAGTACAACTGGTAGACTGAGTTACATTAACCTCTAATCCATCTCACAAACAAAGTCCAGAATCACTTATGAGATTGGTTACCAGTGGCACATGACATATGGGATTCCGTATGAGGCAGTGGACATTTCTACAATTTTTGTGAAATGTATTTTAATTTGCTACTATATTTACATCTGTTTATTTGTTTTCCCTCAGACAATGTTATCTGGTTATGCTCAGGTGACTTTTTGTAGGCCTCAGACATACAAAATTGAGCCAGTAACTGTAACAGTAATTAATTGGGAATGCTTCATTTCCAGCGTTATCACAAGACCCTGTGAACAGAGCAGCTTTAAACACTGAACTTTAGTTGGAGATTCATTTCATTTTAATGACAATAAAGGTCTGTTTTGTTGTGTTTCTTGTCTTGGGAAACATTAATAGCATTAATTTATTTGTTAAGTTAAATCAAATCAAATCAAACTTCATATACATAAAGTATCAGTATATGTAAAAGCTGACAATGATCTACAACACTCTTTTGCGAAATCTGATAAAATTGTTAATGCTTTTCGATAATTTCATTACTTTGATAGGTATCTCCTACTGTCTCTGCACCTCTCCTGCAATCACAGTCTTATAAATACATGCTCACCTCATGTGTGTTAATGCTGTCAAAAGCAGTAAAGGATGATTCACATAGCTTTACAAAGTTGTTGAGGAATATAAGCTCATTTGCCGCAGTTAAAGCAACCCAGAATTTATTTATTTTTTTATTCCTGTCTTCTTACTTTTAGACAGCGGCACATTTCTTGTCTATTTTGTTAGTGAGGACAGGGATATGAGATGAGTGACAGCTTGGTAAAGCTTTCTGCAGCTTTACTTTACTGTTTTGACAGATTTTCCCAAGGTCAGAAATACTGGTTGTGAATCTCCCTTTGTGATCTTTACACTCCTCAATTTGCCTGCTTGATACTACACCTACTTTGTTTCTTAATCATTCTCTAGACACCACTGGCTTTTGTCCAGTGTCCATTATGCTGTAAATAGCCCCCATGTTTCTGGCAAGGTCCCAGTTTAATTTAAACTGGCAACAGTTCCTCCCAATTACATTTTTCTTTCTATTAAGGACACAGTGTATGCACACTTATATACACTTATATATATACTATAAATATTTGAGAGAGTGTAAGAGAAACATATAATATTACTAACTGTGTTGTTGGTCAGTGCTGTGTTGTGTGCAACCGAGTGACACACAGTTCAAATTACAATTCATACCCAGCATAATAGACTTGAACCCAAGAGTTTGACTAAACCCCACCAAACAGATGCAGGGCAATAAAAGACAGGCGGCTTCTTTCTATCATTAAGTGGATGATGTGATGATACTCAGCTAAAAATCTGGTTCAAGGTACAGGTTAGATGTCCAACCAGACGGATCTTCTATTAAGGAATAGATTTTCAGTTTCCTTCAGCTAAATTGCAACAAAATAGAAGTCCTGATTATTGACACTGATTGTACAACAGTGTACACAAAGTCATACTATGGGGAATAAAAAAAGTGAAAAACACCAATACACACCAAGTTACAAACTAATCTGCACAGTATGTGTTGTGCTCGCCCCGTCACCATTACTGTGGTGGTTATTGCGCTAAGAGAATTTCGTACCCCTCAATTTGCTGCTAGATACCACGACAGCAATGATGGCTCATTATCTTCTACCTACGACAACAACTACTTGATGAATCTCAATTTAGGTCAATTGTTTTGTCCTGCCTGACAACAACCTTAAAAAAAGTTGTCGTCTGAAAAACTGCATTTTTTTCTCCAAAATGTTGCAACAAAGCCCACACGTAAAACCACAGGCGTGCCCTGCTCTAGCTTCACTTCACAGACTCCCTGTGTACAAATGCAGGACACAGAACTCATTAACTTGTAAATTGCATGTAAGACTATCTGCAATCAACACTTGTGAACACTTAACACCATACTGTGGCCTAAAAGGTCATCTGACTGGGGATAAATGGTCTATATAACTTCAAGGCTGAGGCTAACTAAATGACCGCTGGGACCATGGGCTCTGAAGCATTCTTTCCATTACTGGGTTGTAAAAGCACTGTTACCATGGTCACTCTACACAAACAAAAGTCAAATAAACACACACACACACACACACGCTCAATATTGTTAAATGTATTAATGCACCATGCTTTAGTGTATGCAGGTAGTCCTATCCCTTCCTTTGTACAACCTAGAAGGCAAAACCGAGTGCACAAAAAGTTGGCTAGTGCTCACTGCACCATTTGCTGATGCTCGTAAACTCACTGCTTTGAGCGTATGGTAATAACGGAATGTGATGAATATATCAACATTTCTACCAGCACTGATTGTCTCTCATCCGGACTATTCTAGTTGGATAGTAGGACAATGGAGAGGCTTAACAAGACTGGCAATAAAAAGCAACCTGAGACTAATGGTGAGGAAAAAAAAAGGAGGAGGACATGTCTCCTCCATCAGCAGTGGAAATTCTTCCCTTGCATGGCTGCATATACTGCACACTTCAATTATGACAAAAAACTAGAAACATAAACACAACCAAACATCCTACATCCTGAAACCTTCACAAATCTGTTTTCATAACATCCTCTATATTCATACACAAATGCATGACTGTATGTCAGCTGTAGAGGAGGCAATCAAGGTAGGCACTGCAGCCACTGGTTGTTGAGGAACACAAACCTTGGTATACACAATCCCAACCGACACGTACTGAAGATTGACATACCATGTAGTACACAGGATGACAAAGTGAGGTCTTAGCAGAGCAGGCTGATAATCAGACAGGATGTCCTGCCATGCTTTTGTGAACATACTAGGATTACACTGCTCATCTCACTCTGATCACACCTGCTTATGGACAAAGCAGACAGTGGGCTGAGTGAAACTGAGGGAGAGATGAAGCCAGCGATAGAGGAGGAGATTAAATTGTGTTGCAGAGAGCAGATCGGATGAATTCTTCCACCATGGCTGCAGGGTAAGTGTTGAAATGGGAGCAGAATCAGGTGCTTCAGTTTCTGCCCGTTTTAGTGTATGCTGACATAAAAAACCCCAACAAAAACAAAGACCAGACGTGTTGTTTTCTTACCACTATCTTGAGCACAGAGCTGAAGATCTTGGTGTCTTCTGTCACGCCGCCAATGTAGAGCTTCCTAGTGAAGATGGGAGGGTGGTCATTCTCATCCTGCACCTCAATGAACACCTTGGCTGTGTTGGCTGCAAAAAGCAGATGGCACCAAAATGCATTAAAATACGGTCACTCATTTTTCTCAGCTCAGTCACAAACACACAGCATCTAACTCCAGTCTGTGTACTTTAATGTACCTATTAAAGCATCTGATAATCCGCGGCACCCTCACAAAATAAGAAGTGGGGCACACAAGCCCAGAAAGTTTATATCATCGCAGCTGCTAGCTGGTGAATAAACACATCTCTGAAGTCATCCAAACTGACACTGATCAAATGTTGCGTAATTTAGCCTCAAAATTGTCACATCAGTATGATTTTTTTCATGGTCATCAGCTGGTCCACAACTTCAAAAGCGAGCTTTAAATCATTTCCGAGAATATTTTGCAAGTTATTCATCACTGAAAACATCACAGTACGTTTTCAAATAAGATCCCACTGGCTAGTCATCACCAATTTTAGATAAAGTAGTACTTGTGTAGTTTTTATCATCTGAAGATGGGTGGTTTGACCAGTTTTTAAATCAATTTGATCTATTTTGCAATTGAGTAGTCACAGTTCACTAGCTTTTGAAATCTGACTGAAAATAGTTTGTGTTTTTGTTTGGTTTCCTTTTGACTGAAAGTGGACTGAGTTTAGGAGAGCCCTTCTTCATTAAGGAGTCATTTTGAGCTACACTGTAATAACTATTTGAAGTGGATTTGTAATTGCATGCTGGAAAGAGAAACACGTTCCTTTAGTCCCAACTCAACCCTTTCTTATGAAGCAGTGTGGGAAGCTATTTTGGTGAAGCTGACAACTTTTAGTCAATAGTGAGGAGGTTAATTTTGTTTTGATTACAGCAAATACTGTGATTTGAGAGAAATTGAGTCTGAAGTATGGTGATGACTCCTCTCTCGCTGGTCCTAATAAGTAGATCAGGAAAACAACTGAGCCAGTTTGCCTTCTGTTTACTAGCCAATTAGTGATAACACTCACACTCTCAGTGAAATATGGCTCTGTGAAATAATAAAAACGATGATGAAATCTTGCCTTCTATGCCATTATTTTTAAGTGAGGTTTACCTCGCATCATTTATTGTAGAGAAGTTTGTTTTCTCCACAACTTGTACACGACAATACCATCAATAAAACGCTCTGAAAGTTTAATGGACGAGCGGCTTGCACATTATTGGGAAGAATAATTTGAAGGACATCCAATAAGCAGCAGGAGACACTGTAGGAAAGAAATGGGGAAAGTGTGCAGATTCACTGGGCCTTTTGTGAGGCTTTTGAAAAACAAAAAAAAACATGCAGTACCTTTAAAAAGGAAATGCACATTCTGACTGTAAACACTTTCTCCACTAATTTGTCACAGTTACAGCTACAGTATGCAATGTGCAGCATAAATATGTACAGTGCAAAATCCTTCCAACACTGCAGTTTAAGTAAAAAATATGCGGTGTCAAGGATCATTTTTCTTCTGGCGGCATACAGAAATCTTAAGTCATGTGGCATTGGAGTTAAGGATGCACCAGGGGAATTACACAAACAAAAACACAGCACATCAAATTATGGGCACAAAAGCTGGAGTGTGAGCCACTACAGAGAGCGGACTCCAGGGGATGGGAAAGAGGTCTGCTGAGTTTCTCTTGCCTCTCTCTCTTTGTTTAAAGTGGCCATACTCCATCCTCAGAGTATCAGGACATAAAAACATAAATACAGTCTCTTACCCCCTCCTCTCTCTTCACACTGCATGAGAGACGAGAGAAACATGAAGAGGAAGGAGTGCCGCTAATGCAGAATAAGCTTGAGTATGCCTCAGAGTGCAATTCCATTAAGAAAATATTCTAATTAAGGCTTGTCTTACTCTCGATTATTATATGTGCGCGTGTTCATATGAATGTCAGAGTATGTATGGATGTGTGAATACTGACCATGTGTGAACATATACAGTGCAATCAAATCAGGCCAGCATTGCTCTGATAATTTAAACTCAATAAAGATTCATTAATGAGAAGAAAGATATCATGTCATGGAGCCCTGATCTGCATTGCAATAATAGAAGGGAGACAAGTGAGGAAAGAAACGATTGCTCCGCACTCTGCCAAAAGCCAATGTCAGCCTGTGGATGCCAGGGAAGCTCTCTCCCTGCTGAGAGAGAGTCCTCGACTTTACATCCATCAGATAAGAGAAGTGTGTGTGTGTGTGTGTGTGTGTGTGTGTGTGTGCGCGCGGCTGGGTATTGTCTACTTGTAATTGCTGTCATTAGTATGTGAGAGACACACAGTGCAAAAAGGAGAGAGGCAGGTAAAGCAGGTTATTGATTATTCATTGGTAGCTCAAATGGATGGGATGAAAGAGTGAGGCATGAACCCGACTTGCTGTTTGCACTTCATCCATCATTATACTAAACTTTTGTCGGTAAACTGTCCACAAACAAGTCTAATAATATTCCAGCTGAAGCAAGGCCATCAAAGGGCTCAGTCTGAGGGTCTCAGTATGCTTCAAACAAAGTGCTGTGTCCCAGACCTACTTTCTCACAATGTATGTAACTTTCTGAAACAGACATTCTGACAATCATGCCCGCTTTATGCAGCAATTGGCCAGATATGAGAGTAAAGTACATTTGAACTTCTCACTCAAGCTTTCTTCATGTACTTGCATCAGTTTTTGCGTGTACAACTGTGAAGCCAGATCACTAATGCCTTTGAGGAGAGACAATATGCACCATTATTCCCATTTCTGCGACTACAAAGACATGGAAAAGACACTGAATTCCCAGAGAGGGATCAGGATGGCAGTGGGATGCAGGCAGGCGGAGACTGCGACAGCAGGCTTTTAGCCCCACCTCCCAGGCTGGCACGTTGTACGAGCTAGTTTGTTTCAAGCACACTGAAGAACCAGGAATAATGGGAACACACAGGAGTTGCATTAATTGAAAGTTTCCAATGATTAATGTTTTGTCACCCACCCTTGCTGATATTATTGGACTCACATATGTGTACACACATACACATATATTACATACATGTGTATTATACTGCAATCAAGCAGTAAATGGTGAATACAAAACTACTGCCCTGCAGGTGGAACAGGGAGTGGTCAAATAGTATCCACATTTCAAAAATACTGAGTAATTCCATGCATTAATCATGTACAATTATTATTATCTCATCTTAGCCCAAATAAATGCCATAGACAAACAAGCAGACAACAAATCATCAGCAATGCAGATTTTGGAAATGCAGCTGCAGGACTGGACAGGAAAACCACCAAATACAGTGTGCTGTTTTTCAATTTTAAATCAGCTCGATGTTGAATGGAGTGTGAAGGTGGATCACCAATCACAGGCTGCAGCAAATCTGCCACCAATTATACAAATGGATCAGTGTAGAGACCGTGACACAATGTTTTCCTTGTTTGCATCCACATCTGCAGCCTCACAGTGTAGGGAACATAAAAATAGATTTCAGATGTAACAAGTGTGTCATAATAGCACTGCAATTAACCAGAACATGGAGCTTCTATGGCAGCCTGGACTTTTGCAGTCATTTTAACAGCACATCTGATGATGCTAATGCACAATTATGATGCTCTGGCGAGAGAGAGTGTTTAGTATTTCTGCGACATTTGACTTTTTTCTTTAGCATGGTGCTTGTGAAGCAGAATTAAGCTTGTGATAATCCACACATATGTACAAATATATGATGCAAAACAGCTCTATGTAATTGCGGCAAACATGAAAATAAATATGAAGCTTAAAAATAGGCTGTGATAGAATTATTACAACTGAATTTAATCATAATCTGTCACAGTGAGGGATTATGATTAAATATAAATGCAACACCTGGAATCCTATGAAACATAATTTCTACAACACGACTCAGCCTCCACATTCACCCATTTATTGGCTGCTATTACTTACTTTTAGAAGGCACACGCAGGTTGGACATCACAATCAACATAGAGTCTGCTTGGACCCGGAGGACGTAGCTTGTTATATTTTCATAATCCAGAAGTTTAGCCGTGGAGATGACGCCTGTCCTGTTGTTCACCTGAAAATGACCTGGAACCAAACAAAATCAGACTAAGACATGGGTCAAAATAAGGACTGATGCACTCGTTAGTTGCTCAGTTAAGCCCATTTTTCAAACTACACAGTGGTCTGATCAGATGTATGTGGCCTGGCTTTGTTTGAGGGTATAACAACTGAATGCATTTATACAGCTATTATTTCACGTTTTTCTTCATAGCCAATTGGTTCTTAAGTGTAGACTTAACACCTCTTACACATCGAACCTGCAACAAGAACAATAGAGAAAAAGAGCAGTTGTTGGAAATCTAATAGAGGCTGCCTAAATGATGGATTTTAAAACTTTTTTGTAGCTGAATCACTGTTTGATTGGAGCACTGACATGGGGAATAGCAAAGAAATGCATTTGGCAGATTTTTTCCCCTTTTACTGGCATTGAAAGATTCAAGAAAAATCTCCTCTGTGGCTAAGTAAAAAGGTCATGCTCCAGAACGCTTTTAGTTTCCTTCTACACGCCTCGCTCTCCTCAGCTCACAGGTACGTTTCCTACTTTTGGCTTAAACACCTGCGCAAACCTCAAACCCGCCTCATGTTCTCTCTCTCTCTCTCTCTCTCTCTCTCTCTCCCAGGGTGTAATCATTCTCTTCAGACTTTGAAGAGAAATCTAAAGCTGCAAGTATTGTATGTCAAAATTGCCTTCTGTACTTCAAGACAAAGACGTGACAAACAGCACTTGTGGTAATGACGTAAATCCTGTAATTTTCAACACAATGTGAAAGCTTTTTAAAATCTCATTCAACACATTGTGATGATACCAAAAAACACATATTTCTTTTCAAATGTCTTTACTGTGATGAAAATGTGGTCCGTGCAGTTGTCAGAGAAAAGGCTTTGTATAAGTTGACACACTGGCATAAAAGCATCTTTGCTTCGTCTACGGAAATAAACAAAAAAAACAGGCTACTCTGCCCTTCAAACACAAAGCCTGTGTCATAGTTTGTGTAAGTGTGTTTGGCAGGAGTGTTGGGAAACAAAATGTATTGTGCTGGAAAGGAAAAAAACCATTCACTTTGTATTCAGTTTGTATATTGTAGGCTTAATTAACTGTATGGTCTGGAGCACATACCGTCTTCATTTCCTGCTACTATAGAGTAGAAGATGGTTTGATTGATAGCAGCAGCTAGAATTGACCCCACTGGTGTGCCAATTGGAGCCAGCTCACTAACTGGAGGAAACCTGGAAAGACATAGCAGACAAATCATAAGACAAATGGTGTTAAGACTTGAGAGATCAATGATGCTGATTGACATAGGGGTTAAGATCACTGGTACAGTACATAAAGGATGAAGACGAATACAAAGGTTGTCATAAAAGATACAGTATATTTACATACATTCTACGAAAAATGAAAAAGCTCATGCCAATCATTGAATTTGCAATTAAAGCATGAAAAATATTTTGTAGGACTAGGAATGTGATGGTGTAAAAGCTCGGTAAACAATGAAACCATTTTTTACAACAATTTAGCAGCAGGTTTAGTGTTTATTCTGTATATACTGTATTTATTATTTTACTCTATTTATTTATTTCTTTGCCTCTAAAAAAAATTCATTGTCTGAGTGAGAGTCTTGTTATTATTATTACTGTGTATTACAGGATACATATTTAAAAAAGAACAACTCATAGCACCTGAATGCCACTGTTACATAATAGCCACTTATTGTTTCAGTTATTTTGTTTTGCTTTTGCTTCTTTTGTCGTTGCTTTTGGTAGTTTTACTGTTCACTCTATCTCAAAACTCCACATAACAATACAGCACTTTTTTTTCTCCCTGGTAAATGAATAAGTAAACAATTTCCCTTTAAGGGAGCACAATCTAGTTTGTTAAAAAAAAAAAAACCCCGACATAAATAAATAATCCACAACTACTTGAACTGATGCCAAATCTCCCAACATACCCAATAATAACTTAGTAGTGAGGATAAGAACAGTCAAAAGACTGTGGATTAGTTGTATCAGTAGCAGCGATGCAGGCTTTTTATCTGAGCATAGCGGTAAGAACAGGGCTGAGCCATTGACAAAGCTCTCATTTTTCTGCTCGGTCTTTGCTTTGACCCTTCAGCTATGGTCACAAGCTTTGGGTAGAGACTGCCAGAATGAGACTGAAGATTCAAGCGGCTGAGATGAGGTTTCCTATGAGGTGGCTGGTCTCACTGAATGTGATGAAGAAAAAAGAAAATGGCTATGGAGCCGGTGCTCCTTTTTACTGAAGGTAACCAGCTAAGAATGATGAAGGGGGGGGGGGGTGCTGCATTCAAACTTGTTTAGATTGCTCTGCTGGTCCCGTTGTAACTTACCCTGCCCAGGACAAGCTGTTCTCAGAGTAAAATATAAAGAAAAAAATGAACTGAATAATAAAAATGCTGATATTTTTAGTGTTGGGAGTTTTAAAAAGCTGTTTTTTTTACTTGCTAATATATTTATTAATTCATAAAATTCTTTGGATGTGATGGTTTCTGAGACAGACCTTTTCACCCAAAAACTGACAGACTTTCATTATCAGATAAAAAAAAAAATCCAAACAAAAGATTTGATAGTAAATGCAGCATGAATTGTTCTGTGAACACATCTGAGTGTTTTTCCACTGATAAGTGAGACTATGTAGCAGCTAATGACTATGCTTGACTACCAGGCGTACAAGAGGGTAATCATATCCAGCAGATATGATTGTCACCACGCTCCACAGAAATTACAGCTGCCATAAATAGCAGGGAACCCTGTCTTGGCGGTGTGTCGGTGAGGGCTGATTTAAGCTGATAATGTCATCTCACTGTGACGCCCTCTTTTGATACTGTGACTGCTTTTTCGCTGTGTGTGTATGTGTTTGGGCACGCATGGTGCTATGCCTTCCTTTGCAGATTTCATTCAAAGTGTGACTATTATACACAGCAGCAGGAAGAAATCTGGGACAATGTTGTGGGAGTAATAACCACACCATAAATCAGCCAGATTCTGTTATACAGCCAATGCCAGTGTTAAAGGGTACTTTTGGAAGTAGATGCTTGGCAATTTAGAATTTGGCAAGTTTTAAGCTGGATGTGATTAGTTGCCTCCAGTCCATGTTTCTAACATGTTACTCAATGCTTACATCTCTCTAAACTTTGCTGACCCTTTAGTTCCAAAACATTTTACAACATGAATAATAAAATCATCTCAAGAACGAAAACAGCCTATGTTTCCCTTCAGGCTTTATTGTTAGTATCTCTCCTTCACAGGATTGCAGTTGAGGTTCCACAAAGAGGATTGGACCAATTTTCTAGGGTGAAGATGAAGAGTAGGAAGAACGTAGTTTGCCCCGGCACAGAGAAGTGTGTTTGTTGAAAGGATACACAGGTACAGAGACATTAAATGACACTGACTTCACCACTCACTGGAGGAAAACAACGCACTCAGTAACTTTTTAGACAGTTGGCAGGTATAACAGTCACAATAGAATGTGTTCTCACATCTCTCAAAGTTTCAGAGGCAAACAAAAGTTCAAAAAGTACATTCTTGAAGGACACAGAGTAAAAAAGATCTGCCTATCCATCCTGAGGGCTACAGTTAGCATCTCTGGGGACAAACAATCCCCAAGGACATGTACAGCTGAAAATAATTGTGGAAAGTACGAGCCATTCTCCTGGACAAAGGATGATAGAGCACGTCATCCTGAGAGAAAATATTATCGAGTGTATGCATATTAAAGGTCCAGCTCTATCTCTGCTGTCTGCACTGTATCGGTTCATCCTCAGGTGGGACACACCTTCGGCACTTAATTAGCCCGGATCAAACTAATTAAACACTTCATAGTTTATGCACACACTGAAAAACAGGTTTGCCAAATGAAGCCAATAATAATTAATAATTCCTTTTTTTATATAATGTTTTATATAATGTTCTCTGTTTAACATATCATTTATTTAAAAAGCAATTTCCCCCTGGGGATTATTAAGTAATTCTGATTATTTCCTGTTGGCTGTTTATTTGACATTACTCAAGTCATCCAGCCTTTATGCTTTGTCTAATGTCTCCTTATTCCCTTTCTGCAGCACGCTGCCATGGTTACTGTTCAACAACCAATTATATCCAATCATACTGCTTTCATTAAACATGCCCCCTCCTATACCCGCAACCTCAGCCTCAACCTCTTTGCACCTTCACTGGTCATCTGACTGTGACCGCCAGCCTGTATCACATCCTCCTCACCAGTTACACATTACCCAGGGGTCCTCCAACCTCATTCAGTATGCTGTAATGAAATGACTGAACTGCATGTGCTCATGAAAAACCTTTTGTGAAATCCTTTTACAATTAATACAGTGCCCTTATTGACACATGAGTAATGTGTTGTTTGGATAATGCTAAATGACTTAGGTTCAATTTCCCTCTAGGTGCACTGTTGTACTGTCACTGAATAATTGCTGTCTCTGTGGCATCCAGGCGCAAGAGGCAACACCATGCTCCGCAGTGATGGGAACCAATTCATTAACGTGGCCTTCACATAAGTAGATTATCTGTACCTGCTCAGGAAAGGGTCGACGGAAACACAGAGGCAAGCCCTTGAACAACGGGAGCACGGAGAGATGCAGCACAGCCCAACATGTGACTCTAAATCAGTCACATAAATGTGACATTCATCGGAACCAAGGGTGAGACAACAAAGGCTGTCACTGAATGTACTGTATGTGCCATCCCTTTTAATACACTGTTCAGCAGCCTATTGTTTGTTCTGGAGATTAACAGCCCAGAAGTGAGGAGGTCATTGGCGAGATGAGACTGTTTTCAAAAGCATTTGCAACTCTCTTGCTCCTACGTAGCTGTGGCTAAGACAAATGCATATTTCACACATAAACCCTATTTACAATGCAAGTTAATGAGCACAGATTCAACCGGCGTGTGACTATTCAAAGCACATTACGTACCTGCTGTATGTATAGACCTCTGCTCGAGGTCGGGCCATTATAACAGTACTTTAAGTGGTTGTTGCAATATTGTTCTGACACATGGAATAGTTATCAGTGAGGATGATGTGAATAGGTATAATTTTTTGTTGGTTCCCTATTCTTTTGGTCAGTGGACGCAACAGTTGTGCAAAATATCACCTTTGTCATCCCTATTGTTACTCCTGTCTGCTGTACTTACAAATGTGCCAACCATTTAATGTGAAAACCAGGTAGTATCAGCCTCATGTGTAGCATTTGTGAGGCCTGAAGCTGAGTTTTCTGCTCAGCCCATTCATGGCTGTGGCTGCAGCCAGAAAAACACATTTGGCCCTCAGTGTGGTGCCTGAGTGAAACTGAGGTGGAGGAAAGCACCAACCACGTAGGTGGTGAGAACCTCCAATGAAAACAGAAATACCCCCAACATACTACGTTTTGAGCCATGCTGTGCTGTCAGTGACAAAATTACACTCAGCGTCACCACCAGACTCCAAATAAATTGTAATAAAAGAGAAAAAAAAATCCATCTAGTAAAAGGCAATGAGCCTCACTGTGTCAACTTGAATTACTGCCTAATGAACACTAGCTGTTCATGAGAGGGTACGCATTATTAACATAATCAATGCCTCCAAATTGCTATTTAAGGTGACTTGTGCCTCTCCATTTGTGGCAAATTTCATTCACGAAGATGGTACCCAAGAGTAACAGAGTGCTGCAGGAAATCAACAGATGAAACATAACACATGTAGTGAATAGATTGACAAGAAGTTAGATGCTGAAAAATGAGCTTCTAAAGCAAAATGGTCCATGATGGGAGGAAGTCAAGTGGGTGTGACAGTCACAAAGTTAGATGACAGAATATTATACAGTAGGTAATGTAACACTGTGGAAAAGAGGCTGTTCCCCAAGAGAGTCTATCAAACCTGATTTAACTGTTGGAATGAGATAATTTCCTGCACTACACTACACTTCAGTAGCTGCCATACCAAAATATGCCAAAAAAAATCATTAAACACACAAAAAAAAATACAAATAAAAAAATGCTATGGTGAATTTTCAAGTTATTTAGTTTTAATTACGTTTATTTCTTATTTAATCTCTGAGTTCTATATGTTAGATAAATAGATTAAGGCATTACAATTCTTTGTGCCCCATAGTCTGGAGCTGGGCTGGACAACCTGCGCTGGTCCATTCATAGGTTTTCCTTGGGTTGTTCTTTGAGTGTGAGTGGGGTATGAAAGGGTGTTTGGAGCTAGCACCGGGCTGCGTGGTGTGATTGCCAGGAAGAGGCAGAGCTGACATATTATCACTTCCCTACAAAGTGGGTCTGCCTGAGGGTTGTAACCTGCTGAGAAATGCCAAGGGGGGTGTGAAGGTGTGTGAAATGTGCAGATTAGTATAAAGGTGCAACCATGTATAGACAGACAGGATGACAGAAAGGTTATATACAGTTGATACTGATAAGAGACAGACAAATATAAGGGCTGACTGAAGGACAACTAGACAGTAATATGTACTGTAGGCACATAAAGTGTGTGTAATGACGGTCTAAACTGCTACTAAAGCACAAGGACTAATAACAGAATAATTAAGTGGAGGAAGCTATGAGCTGATATACTGAGACTTGAAGATACCAGAGAGGGTAAAAAGGTGGTGTATTCAGAGTCAAGTATTAGGCAAATTCAAAGTGTCAATTATGGATAGTGCAATACCATTTACTTTAGAGCAGGGCCAAAGCCACTTTTCATTTCTTTCATATTCAGATGAGGAAAAATCTGAGTGAGAGAGAGAGAAAGAGAGAGAGAGAGAGAGAGAGAGAGAAAGGGAAGATGTTGTCATGTCTACAGGCAGCAGCAGAGAGGCCTGGTGTCAACATGAGAGAGGGTGAATGGAACGCCACTGAGAAGTGCGGGCGGCACACAGGTGTCAGCGAGCACTCTGCCCCAGGGCCAATGACGGAGTGATGCTTACGAGACAAGGCAGAGGCGTATAAACCATCGTCGCGCGCCACAGGGGCTGCTGTTACCGTGTCGACTCTCTTTCTACATCGCCTTCCTCCTCTATTCACGCGTTGCATCACCGAGTGAGAAAGCGGTGGCGGACACACTATGCGCTACAGTGGGTGACCTCGCCGAGCGCAAGTCTGTGCTAAAGTCTGTGTTCTTCAGGTGGATATGTAAATGCAGTGCGGCATAAAGGTCTTGATGAAAGAAAAAGGCAAACATGAGTCATTTAACTGTAATGTGCTCACTAGAAAACATCATCATTAACAGAATGTCTATAAATATGCACTTGCAAATGGGCTGCAGCGCACTTCTGCCTGACTGCTGATGGTGGTATTACGCTGCACATTTTGTTCAGCAATTATGAATCAGCCTAATTTGATGACTATTTAGGTGGATATGTGCTTGAGAGTTTGTTAGTTAGCTGTTATGTCACCCTGGTGTTAACTTGTTTGTTCCTGCCTGGAAGCAAATGTGGAGAGTGACAAACAGGGACTCCTCTGACTTGAACTTAATTACACATGGGGAATGCATTTCAGCTCCTTCTCGTACACACAAGCAGACCAAAAGGAAAAACACTGCTGTAAATCCAGAGCTCATGTTCTCTATTAAGACCAAAGTTCTAACCGATTTTGACAGCCAAGGCAAAGTCAGCTTAGTCACACATCACGATTTACACAGGAAATAGCCTTTTAAACTGAATCTTATTATAGGTTTTCAGATTTCATTAGCATATTCAACGTTTATTTAACGAAATGACCAGCTGAACCCTTCAGGATCGAATTTAATCACAGCATCCAAGTTCCAGATGTTGGAAACTGTATTGTATGGTGATAATCTAAGCCAGTATACTGTTTTAGAATATGTAAGCACTGTATTGTGTACAATCTGCTCTGCTCTCAGATTCCTAAACTTGCAGGCCATTGAAATCAAAGTTCACACTGAGATAAAGAGTGTATCATCGCTCATTCAGCGTAATATTGCTTGAGCTGTAGTGTGTTCGGCAAGACTAAACAGGGACAGAGAAGTTGTGGAGAGAAAGGTAAACGAAAAACGGAGATAAAAAGAGTTATTACTAGATCCTATAAACACTCAAGATATTCAAAAGGTTTTGGAAAATAGTGCAGGGTCTGACATCCAGAGTGATGCAAAGCTATTTCATTGGGCAATAGATAATTCTCCCTCTCCATCTAGAACATACAATATGCCACTGCCACTGAGGAAAAAAAAAAAAAAGCACACCCAACACCAGTGAATGCAACATCCAACTGGGCCACAGTGGCATGAAGGGTACTGCATTAATGCTGCCTGTCAGAAAGTACAGATTAAATTGGATTAACACATCATAAAGGATGCAGGAGCACACAGCCTCCACAAGAGATATGTGCTGCCCACTAAAATACAAAACTGCTATTCAAATAACTGTCAACATTATAATACAGACTAGAGTGTTGGTTGTAAATAAAATCTATCAAAAGGTAAGACTGAATTCTGACGTTATATATTGAAAACTCTTTACATGACACATGTGCATTGCAGTGCAGGGTTAGTCTTGTATGTGTATGCGTGAGGCAATTTCAAGCAATAAAAGATAGTTACAATGAAATCTGTTCACGGAGGGGACTATCCAGATAAGAAGGGTCAGTGTCAGTGGAAAGTCTCGCTGCTGTTGAATCGTCATTGGCATCTGTATTGTGAAGGTGGCAGAAAATCTAAAAGCAGATATGTCAACTCAGAACCTCAGCACACAAAGCTAACTGCATGGCCACAACATTTAACGACAAACATTCCAGGAGCAAAAACATGGCAGGCAGTGAAGACTAGATATATGCTTTCACTGAAGAATACACGCATTTTACTACACAGCACAACAAACAAAATCTCTTACGTTTTGCTCAGTGCTGAGCTATTTCTTCTCTTGAATTATCTTAGGACTTCTTGCACCTTAGCATTTATTGGGGTTACCCCCTCTAAAGTATGCACTGATAGACCAAAAGCAATTTCTGACTGCTAGAAGGTAATTTCTCAATCTTTATCTAATGACCATTAACAGCACAACAGTAAATAAACAGAAGATATCCACATTGAAAGCCTCTGACACAGTCTTAATGCATCTACTTCACAAGTCCATTTGACAGGAAAGCTATGTCTGTGTAACTTAAGCAATAGAGAAGGCCAACTCTTCTCTTTTGAGAGAGAATTCATTTAAATGTGATATGGAAATATAGTCTTTGTGAATAGTAGTGAATAATCACTAACTAAATTGTGGTACACGAGGAAGGGTTTAATTTAGATGTAGAACTGATTGCAGTAATTATTGTGTCAATTTCAAATGGCAATGTATGTTTAGATAATTATTGAGACGCTAACAGAAGGCAACAACCCCCGTTGTTAAAGGAGGTTTCAAAGTCATTCTGCATCAAATGCTCATCTCCTTTTTATAAATTAAGTGTAAATGTATAATACTAGCTTCCCAGCATTGCACAGCTTATGCAAAATGTGAAAGCCCTGCAGCTTCTATTCCCGAGCTACTTCTATTCAAAACTACTATAGCGCTTTTATCTTCACCAATCGAGGCTTCCTGAAACTCTTAAAATGTGAACAATTCATCACCTCCCCCAGCAAATGCTCTTTCAGTTGTAAACCATATTCAGCACTAGCTGATATAACCACATACTGTTTATGAGCAGCTGACTCACACTTTCAAAAGAGGATTTAGCAACAAAATTCTCTGGTGCTAACAAACATTTCAGAAATCCAGCACCTCTGACATGAAGTAAAGCAAGTACTCATATTAAAGTATCATGTTCTATAAAACAAGGAAAAGTTTTTTTACAACCCCTCGCCTTGTCATGTTCCTCCCTCTGATCACTTATCTTGCCACACCAGACACAACATTTCTTTTGTATTCACAGTGAGCCATGAGTTCCAGAAGAAAGAAAGGGGCTTCAATCAAAAATCTTCTGGAGGGCAAGATGGAAAATGTAAGCAAACCTGGAGAAACAACATTTACTGTGCAGCCAGAGAGTGGTCCCACTCTTTGCCAGCGTAGCCATGTCAGCCCACAGGACATCACTTCACATATCATCCTCTGGGTCATTTAACACACAAGAGGAGATCTGGCCAGCGAATGTTTGGATGCCGGTGGATGAGTGTGCTGTTCAAACTGGGCCAGCTGTTGAAGCTTGCAATGTGATATCGCACGGTGCCATGTAGGTACTCATGCCATCCTGCATGTTTTATTGGCAAATTACTGCTCCTGCCCAAATGATCTATTCTACCACACAAAGACCTGGAGGCCTGACCCACAAACATTAGTACCTCTCATAAATATAAGTTACGTAAATTGTGACTGGCTATCACAAATTACAGAAATCATTTTTAAATGTTCCAGTGAGGGCCCAGTCACGTCTGTTATGCCACATTCACGTCTTATGGGATGAACGATAGAAATGAGAAAGAAAAACCTGCGAGCGTTCGCATCATCAAGATGATTGTATTATTACAGAGAAGATCATGTGAAGATAAAAATACAGTGCACTAACATTATGACAGCATTATCCATATCCATTACCGCCCTCCTCTGTTTTGTGTTCATTGTCTGGTCAGACAAGAAAAAAATATTCCTCATTTGTCTCTTTTGTTAGTCACTCATCTCAGTTACTCATGCCTGAAGCTCATTCTCTGATTTGGACCTCAATTCATATGGGAAAAAACAGCTAAAGCATTATTTTGCGTTGTTAACAGCATTAAATGTGCTTATATTCAAGTTAAGTGGCGTCTTTGACACTGGCATTGAAATTTGGGTAAATAAAACCCTCTAATTGCACTTTTCCCTCATATCTCCTCTGTTGTCTTGCCCTTGTTCTGTTCAAATTTGCTAAATTAAAGAGGAAAAAACAACTTGCATGCCACAGAAATGAAGCAACAGTGAGAACAGAATGTCAGATGTAAGAGGAGCACTTTCATTTGTATCAAAGCTTATACAACATCCCGTGCAGTAATGTCTTGCATAACCATCATTCTCAGTAATGTAGAATAATGGGACAGCTGACCTTTTGAGCTGACCAAACACTTGAAATCCAAATGCAAACAGCATAATTATTTATTCAGCACCATGCGCTGGTTTGTATCCATACATACTGTTTATAGATACTGATAATTATCTGGAAAGTTAGTGTGAACCTCACCTAATGATAGGTCATACTGCTTTTCTTCCCTGGCTTTCAGCATCGACCTTTAGCTGATATTTGGGATGTGTGCAATGAGTGTGACTTGGCGACTGTTAGACAGCCAAGTGATTGCTGCCTACTTAGCAGAGACAAGTAAAAGGTCAGTGTGTGGTCAAGTCCTCGAGCTTAGAGGTTCAAGGCTCCGGGCAGCAGACTCACACCTGCGGCTGAAAATCAATCGTGCACTTCGTAAGTATGAAAGCACATAGGAGGATGGAATGATAGATAAATGGATGAATAGACAGAAACAGAGCGGGTCGAGGTTGCCTTTTTAAATGTGGGTTTGCAGTGAGGCATTGACCACAGTGTGTGGGAGAGCTCACTGTAGGGATTCACAGCTAACCCTTTAAATGCCTGGCAATGAACACAGATGAGAAGGCTGTTAGCACTTCTATCACTTGTATACACGTCTGGCATAACAACAGTTGCAAGAAGGCTGCCAATTAAAGAGCCTTATGCTATGAAAGCATGTAATGTGCCTAATCATGTAAGAATTACAGCCTAGTCTGAATTGGAAATGTGATATGGATGGATGTTTTTAAAATGATAAATGCTATTTTCCTCCAATTGATGGTGAGCACAGGGTTGACTTGTTCTCTTCCATTTCAATTCTTCTAAAATGAGCAGCAGTGGTTTTGTGGAATATAATATTTCTCTAATTTGATAAATTATTTATTGTTTTTTGATTAGTGGCTTGCGGTTGTGTTATCCAGTGTGACTGGCTACAGGATATACATCCTCCTCAGGTACTGTGCAGCCATTTGTGAGTCAGACAGCTGAGAACATTAAACCAGTGGCGACACTGTGGTCAAACATCCATAAAAGAATTACTCAGGCAGTGTCTATGGTCTGTAAATGTCAAGAAATTGCAGAAAAGAGACGTGATGTTCTGCAGTTTGAGCTAATACCACTCACATTCACATTAATGACCAGAGGAACAATTTATAATAGTGTGATAGAATGGTAGTGGTAGTAATAGTGAAGCAAATGTGGAACCAAATAATGTTTATACAGTATACATGTGTGCATGGCGCAGCAAACTAAAATGCCTACACAGTAATTTCAGCATTCTGTCCCAAAATGTATAATTAGAGGCAAGGCAAGCATAAGTAATGACAGCATGTTGTTGATTGTAGTAATACTCCATGTTGACACTGTTTACGTAACGAAACAGTATAAATAACAGCATCGCTCAATAATGGGTTGTAGTGCTCTTCTCATGATTGTCAGACTGCTTAATAATGCAACAGGTATGGAACATCATCTGCCGTCTGTGACAGCACAAAACTGCTGTAAAGAAAATAAATGATTGCATGACATGTCACTCCCACATGATATTCTCTTCAATCAGTAAGAAAACCAACTAGCAGGTATTGTAAGGGTCTATCAAATTGACTAAATAAACACCTACTTCTTATGATACACACACACATACACACACAGTATATTAAACGAAATCATAGATGTTTATATTCTGACATTGGGGTCAAATGAGGTTAAAGTACAGTAACACATAAATAATAGAAATAATAAAATGACTTTATGCAGAAAAATTCAAAATACCCACACAGACAGAAATTCACCCACTCGCTGGGGAGAAAATGAAGTCTTCTGACTGTACAGTGAGG
The DNA here is from genome assembly GCF_042242105.1 of Pempheris klunzingeri. Taxonomy (NCBI): domain Eukaryota; kingdom Metazoa; phylum Chordata; class Actinopteri; order Acropomatiformes; family Pempheridae; genus Pempheris; species Pempheris klunzingeri. Next base: position 6,865,864 of record NC_092023.1, on the reverse strand, counting down.
AAAGCAGCAAAGGGAAGACAAAGTGAGAAACTGACAGAGAGATATAAGCTGAGAGGAAAAACTCAGGGGATCTCGGGGCTTGGGAATTGGGGGAGTGAAAGGAGGAGGAGAGCAAAATGACATACTCCGAAACGGTGAGGCAAAAGTCTCATGTGATTTAGAGTAGATTTAGAAGGGGAAGCGCTGTGGGGGAGATAAGCAGCATGGAAAACTGCGCGGACCGCAGGTTTGCAACACCAGGCCAGAGAAGTAGCCTCAGTACAAGAGCGAGGATTCACACAGCGGGGACCATGTTAGACAGCGAGTTACCCCTCCTCATCTCCAGTCACACACACAGGGGAAAATAAATATTCATTCCCTTCCCTTGTGCCCAGCGCTAAAGACTTCCCCAAAGGGCTGTGTCTGTGAAGCCCATGTAAAAAAGCATTTGACAGCAGTTTAATGATAGGTCTCCAATTTTTTTCCACCCCAAAAAATCTGTCCAAAACATAATGTCTTTGTTTATGCACATTAGCTATAATTAATTCATATTTACTGTGAAACCACAGACAGAAATCCCAAAAGCCAATCATAAACTACAAAATTAGTTAAAGCTGCATTGTCTAGAAAAACTGCAGTTTTCAGGCCTGAATAGAGAAATGTTGCCTACATGCAGAAGATGTGTTGCCGTGCAATTAAAAACTTGTTTGACAAAGCCTGTGGGTGGACTACTAAGGGGGACGATTTCAGATGTTTCACAATTTTTTACAAAGTTTTATATCTAACAGGATCAAACTGAGGGATGCTACATGAAGTGGGTGCAAGGACAGTAAAGAACCTATACCTGATATGGAGGAAATTACAGCTAGTCTTATTTTTGAAGGAGGAGGCAAATTAATTGCAGATTTGGTGAATAGACATTCAGGGGCTGCTGACATTGGAGGGTTTGTCAGCCTCTCAACAGCAGCAAATATGGCACGAGCATTATTATTGTTTGTTGGCAATGATGCTAGAGAAGAAGGACTGCCTTGTTTTTCTCAGTTCAAAATTATAGATGCAAAGTCTCTCTTTACGGATGTCATATTGCACCTTGAGGTTTGCTCTTCACCACCTGCATTCAGCTTTTTGACACTTTTTTTATTATTACTATTACCAGCATTGCATTTCTTCATGGTGTTTTTTCCATTGACTACCAGAGTCTACCTCTGCCTTAGTGGGGGCAGGGACATCAATAACATTCGGAAAAAAAAAAAAAAGAAGTGGGCAGAAAAAAACAGTTTAAGAGAGACAGAAAGAAACAGGGTTTGGAGAAAAACATCAACAAAAGCAATCAAAATAAAGAAATATGATGATGATGACAGTTATGACTCTTTACAAAAGTTTTACCTTCGCTGCAGCAGATGATGCAGCTATCAAGGCCCTGAAGACTACCAGAAAATTCCTCCCAATAAACAAGGAGATTATAGGATCAATAACTTATCACCTGCTCTCTGTGAGTCGTTGGTACGACTTATTTTGGAGGCCACACACTGGGCAGGTGAGATTAGTGGACTGCTGTAAAAATATTAGATATAGATACAATATTCAAAATACTAGTCACAGCCATAGAGTTTGGTGTGTTTCTGTCCGGATATAGACAAAAACAGTTTGCAATAAATATTTCTATTTAAGTGTTTTAACTTATGAATTGTGTGGGCAACTTTCTGGCCACTTGACGGATGTTAGTTTCATATTGATTCTCATACTTGGCCCACCAACTTCTGAGAAAAGTATCTTGTCTTTCTTATTCTCCTTTTTTAAAAAACTTTCACCATGTATTGATTAGTCCATGCTGGCCAGGTAGTGGACACATAGTGCTGTTTTATATGGGTTGCTTCGTGGTTGATGAGGGCGGTTAGACTCACATACTCTACTTGTGGTCTGAAGAGCTAAAACAGTGAGTTATAAGGCATAAAGCAGTGTACGGCTGAACAGCACTGCTTTGGTATTAATACCAGCGATATTGCTTAATTCAGGTTTAGAAATAATTTTGGATTGGTTAATCCGATAATTGTGAAAGAAGATAAACGTTTGTATTACTACAGAAACAACATAAGGTGTTTAGCTGAAACCTTGTGAAAAGAAAGTGGCAACGTGCTGCTACAGTAACAACTCCAGCATAAGTCATTTATTTTAGCGAACAATGACTGGGAGCTCCTCATTTCCCTCTGACAGATGGAGGGGACCAACCATAAAACAGGAGCAGAAATCATTAAGTCAGATAAAGCCCTGCAGAGTTGCTTTAATTGTGTGCTCTGGAGCTGTAGGCATAGCTTACCTGATTGCTGCTATAACTAACTGCCTTTACAGAGACAGACGAGATCTTCTGTGGACGTTTAGAGGGTGATTTGTGTTCAGAAGGTTCCTCGGGGAGAGGATGATGGGGAGAGATAGAGAGGCGAGGAATGAGGAGACAGTTCATATCGCAGAGCGAGCAGATTGGACACTCTCCGCTGGAGAGAACCTTTCCAGCAGGAGAGACTTGAGCACCTGGCTAATGCTTTCATGGCTCACAATTTACAGCAGGCCCGCCACTGTGCATGGTTAGCATTGTCAATGTGTCACCCTACAGAGGTCTGCACCTATGGTCCCGACCTTCTGTGAGCGCACCGCACAAAGCGGCCATTCAAAGTGTTAATCAATTGTCTTTCAACGGCCATGCTGCTGCGCTTCTGCATCAATCATTGAATAAAGCTGAACAACAGGAGAGCGTGAGCTCACACACAAAGTGCTGGATTACAATGGATGTATTAAATGCACACACACTCATCTGTACGAGAAAAAGTACGCACACACACACACACACACACACAACCAGGCACACATTCACAAAAAGCAGTGAGATGGGCAGAAAGACAAGCCTGTGCACAAACAAAGATACACACACCTAAAGTGATATGTTGACAGGTTGGGCTGGACTTAGAGTACCTGTCTTATGCATAAAGGCATATCAAATTCTGTTACAGAAGATAGTCTGCCAAGACTCCCTATTTTGACTGACATACAAGCTTGTAAATCAATCCACTTAAAACAAGCTTGACTCTAAGCGCCCAGAGACTGCATTGTGCCAGTCAACTTTGCCATCAGATCTTGAAGCTTCACAGTCGGTCTAGGATCTCCCGATCTCCCCGCAGACAGGTACCTACTGCAGCACAACATCCCATACTGCTACTGTTAATGCTAGTGCTCGCTCATCATGGAAGATTTTTCAAAGCAGGAATGTTAATAATCCATGTTTATTTTAAATTATATATAACTTCTTGGCCTCCTCCTGGATCACCCTAACATCAGTACTGACAAACTCTACCCAGCCCCAGTACAGCCGTATATATATATCGCATGTGTAGCAGGCACTCATCTAAGAGCAGTATAGATTATGTTCCCTCATCCCATATCCAACTTTGCCAGTCTAAACACTTAATCTTGTCAAAAGAGACCCTTAATAAACTCAAAGGGAAGCCCTGCTTTGCCCTCAGAGAGAAACAAATGTGGTTTACAGCAGTTATGATCTGCAGCATCTACCCCGAAGCCCTAATGCATATTTATACACAAGACTCATTAATCAGTCATGAATGGAAAAGAGAGCACGATAAAGATGGAGACACAGAATCAAAACTGGGGCCACTTAACTGAGAATTGACAACCAGAGCACAATAATGCGCGGATAGCTATCGTTATTACAAAATAATAAATGCATGAGGTACAGCCACTTCACAGTCATTTGCGGCAATTCAAGGTAGAATATATAATTTACCAAGTGATAAAATATTAATCAAAATATTACTGAAGCTGAATGGAAGATGTGACCACAGATGTAAATGTGTGCCAATGTGTTCTTAGTATACCATGTCCATTTCCTCCAGCTTTTTTCACTCTCTCTTCCTGTCTGGTGCTGTTGCCTAAGCTGCTCTTTGATGTGTGAATTTACAGGCAGAGGCAGCTGCATTAACAGTGTGTCACAGAGACAAACCTGTACTCTTCCTGGGTGAAGATTGGGATGCGGGAAGGCTGAAGGACAGTGATCTCCACCAGAGTACTGTTAGACTTCACCGGCTCCCCATTGTCATAGGCTATCACAAACAACTGCAGTGGGCAAGAGAACACACATAAGCAACACATGAATGCAAATGCAAGCACAAAAGTATGTTTTTCATTTTCTTTTACGACACTGCTACTCACTACACAAATAATTTCCTTTTTGAGGTTGCCAGCCAGTTTCTGTAGACATGTTCGGCATCCTAATAAAGACTGACTGGCAAAATAGGATCTGGTGAGCAGCCTGCAAAGCTCCCAGAGAGCGAGTATGAATGTAATGATCTTCATTCATAGACTGTGAAGAATGCTACTGGAGGGGGGGGGGGGGCAAAGAGGGAGCGATAGACAGGAAGAGAATAATGACAGACAAATGTTTAAAGGAGCAGAGGAAGAAAAAACACAGGGAAAAAAAAGGGATGTAGAGGAACACAGACAACATGGGAATGTAAGCGATAGATCTCCATTAGCACCTGGTCCTCTGTTCACAGCTACAGATGTGCCTATAAGGTCACATTAAAGGGGTAATTTGGATTGTTTGAAATGGGGTTGTATGATGTATTATCTGTTGCCAGTGTATCACCACCAGTAGATGCACCCCTGCTCAGTTTTGAGGAGCAGACAGTGGCACAGTTGCTAAGCAAACTACTACTATGGACTTGTGTATGCTACATTTAGAATATTTTCACCACTTTACATTGCTGTCAGACAGCCCTTTCAATTGGGAACTGAAGCCATCTCTTCCGCTCATGCAAAAACAGTAATTTAATGTTGCAGAAATGAGTTGCTATTCAAGTACAATCTCCATCACTTGGTTTGTTTGTGTTTGTTGTTGTGTGACTTTGGTCCTTCAAATGGGTAGTTCTGATCTGAAATAACATGCACAGCACAGTGATCTCCTGTGTTCTGTGAGGTAAAATTACTATTTTTGTCAATGGAGTCTGGTGGCTTTGAAGTGAAAGAGGAGAAAGAGAGAACGGCTTCGATTGTGCGTTGAAAGGGCTGTCTGACAACAATGTAAAGTGGTGAAAATATTGTAATATAGCATACTCTTAAACTGGTGGCTAAAATAACATTCTGCTGCCACCCTCCACAGCAGTACATTGCTTAGCATCTGTACTGCGACACCTGCCACATTTTATTGTAGCTAATATACTAACTGTGGATAAGTACCTCATACAACCTCACTTCAAATAATCCAAACTATCCCTTCAACTCTTTATGTGAACACCTGGGAGAGAAATTGTTCAAACACACAAGAGAAGCAGTGAGATGATCACTGAGACAATTCAGGAAACAGTAATATGCCCTAAAAAATATTCTTCCATTTTAGAAAAATCAGTATGCACAAATCCGACTCGCTGATCTTCACTGCAACTTAAATCGCTAAATCATGCAAGAGATCAGCTATGACAAGTAACTTGCGTCTCTGCAGTGTAAAATAACTATTATTCACATCCTTATATTTGTATATAGAAGGATGATCATCGATATAATAGCTTTATCATCAATTGTACTTCTCAGTGACACCGACATGATGATGATCATCAACTTACAACATGTAAAAATTTTAAAAGCAAAGAATTTTGTACACACTCCAACTTGAAACTTTAAAGTCTCTCCAGCATTATAAAACCTGGGTCCCATTTTTACATATTTTGGCTTTGAAATGAATGGTAGTTACAAGAGCTTTTGGAACTGCTCCAGTAGCCGGCAGCTGAGAATGGGCAGTGAACGGGCTTTAGCAGCTGCATTGTAATCCCTCAGGGCAATTGCTCCCAATCAAGGCACATACACTAGAAATGCTTGTTCAGATTGTGTCTGACAGCTTTATGGAAAAGACACCTACAGAGAAAGACCTGTAAGATCCTTTTTGTTTGGCCAGAAGTAGTTGTTGTATTGCCCTATTCAAACCCACCAGCTTTAATGGTCATTTTACCTTGCCAAAACACTGGAGTAGCTCGTCTAATGCTTCCTCGATCGGTTAGTTTGCTGGTGTTTTTGTGTGTTACAAAATGCTGTGTTGGATCCGAACTAATAGTTTAAAATCCCAAAGTCACACAATAACACAAACAAACTAACTGAGATGTAATGAGCCATAGGTAGACCACCAACTCCAGCCGTTTGTCTCAACTGTCAATTGAGTCTGATGGCTGTGAGCCGACCGATATAACAGCTATTTATGATTAAACATAAAGGATCTTATAGGTCTATCTCTGTAGGGATCATTTCTGTTCTGTTGTCAGACACAAATAACAATCTGAGCCTGTCAGTGGTAAAAACAAACACTTTTAGTGGATGTTCTTTGATCTCGCACAATTGCGCTGAAGGATTACATTTGAGCCATGGTAGCTCATCGACCACCTGTTCTTGGTGATCTACTGGACTATTTCCAAATGTTTTTGTACCTACGGGTCACTTAGAACTCAAAATATGTAACAACTAGGGCAGAGGTTTAAAAATACCAGACTTATCCTTTAGTTAAGAAAAGATGAATTTGTTTTTTTTTTAAATTAAAATCAAGCAAATCTAGCTTACTTTATTAGGCAGAGTGCTGAAGTCATGCTTGCATTAGCTGATTGGCGTCAGCTATTTCATTCATGCTTCAGTCAATTGCTCTTTCACCTGCTGATTACTGATGTCCAATGGTAATTATGCAGGTGCACAGCGATGCCATTACAACCTGACGCTTCTCACTGTCACTCTGCTGATATGCTGAAGCCAACGCTGTTTGCTGCCACATCCCTCCACCCACCCCAACCTGCTTCTCATGTGCTATATTTTTGCTACTGTTGATTTATCTCAGATTGCACGTTCATGTATGTGCTTATTTAGAATGGATTAACTTTGATTTGAGCAGATCTTTCTCTACCAATTACAGCTGTATACTCATTCATTATAATAACAATAATAATAATATAATAATTTCTGGACATGCTCTACATGTCTTAACAACAGAATAACATCAATGTCATGGAAGCGACACATCGACATTACAAGCAGCTGAAGCAGCGCATGACCATAACCACAGCCACTCACCTTGAAGGTGACACTGGGTTCTTCATTTAGGTTGACCTTAGTGATGATCCTTCCAGTTTCCTCTTCCACATCAAAGATGCTGCCACTGTACGGTGACCTCTCCAGGTCCACTCTGTAGCGGACAAAACTGGCCGGAGTACCCTGGAGGAAGGAAGAACATGAACCACAATCCAATAACAATCCACTTATCTAAAACCTTTCACATTTTTCGATGAAGCCATGAAGATGGAGAGAGGGTGCGCCAAAGTAATTAGGTAAAATGTATTAAAGTCATACCAATGCAGCAACAGTGTTTGCTAAGATATACAATTCTGTTATTGTTACATTCGATTGTTTCATGATTCATCATGCGACAGAGCTGAAGTGGTTTAAGTAAGAAAAGGTTGCTCTTCTCTCTTTGCAACCTAAAAATTACCATTATGTCTTGCTCTTCTCTCTCCTCATCAGCCAAATATAAACTCACTGTTATTCATTGATTCAGACCTCTTCCCTTGCATTTGGAATAAAAAAAACTTCTCCATTAAACTCACCCCTCTAGTCTCCAAAGTAACACACTTTCATTAGTGAGAGCCTGGACTTTAATATGACCCTTTGATTAAGATTAATCATGGTCACTGATTACTAATCATCTCTGTTTTTCCAGTTCCATCCCTTTGGACATCAAATTCCGTCTGATTTTTAATAAGCTTTTTGAAGGTGTGCTCCCTTGCCTGCACTGATTTTTCTCCCCAGGGACGGGGTAAAACCTGGGGCTTGAGTGAGGTAAATCCTATAGTAGCAGTGGATCCCTCGGGAAGCCCACTCACACAAATGTGTGTCGAAGGGGTTGCAAAACTATCCAAGTGAATTCACTAAGGGGATTCTCAGAAAAAAGGGCTTCATCTCTAAAAGCTCTTCAGTTTGTTTTCTAACATGTAATGGAATAGAGGGCAGGATCATTGATAATAATAATAATAAGAAAAAAAACCACCTCCCCCAGAGGAATCTAATACAGTGGCTTCAACAGCAAGACCTCTACAGTGATGGCAGCATAGATGGCCAAAGTGGTTTGCTCAAGGATAAACTTACAGTGAAGTCAAGTTAACAATAGCAGCGATCTTCTGGCTTTTGTTGTGATCACTTGTATAACTAGTTGTCCTTTTAGCATTGAATGAGCTAGCACAGTCATACAACTCATTTTGTTAGGGTTGTGAAATGTTTACTGACTGATTTGATTCGTAAGCGAGTGGTGAGGAAATGTGAATCTCTAAAAACTGTGGACTTTCTCTGCTGGGAAGAACAACACTGCAGAAGAAAGAGAAACTTTCATTTTCAGTCACAAATGAAAGACAAATATTGCGCTGATGCATAAAGCTTCTTACTGGAACATTTGTCTCCATGGTGATCTCTCATTCAGGGTGATATTAACGCTGACGTTATGGGGTTGAGTGACATCAAGACAGTGACGGGCCAAAAAGACAGTCACCTCTTAAAAACTAATACTTTTCCCAAGATACAGGTGGAGAGATATCATGCCATCTCTCCAAAATGTAAATAAAAAAAGTATAAGAGCAGAAATGGTCTGTAACGTCATAACCTTCACACAAAATGTGCATGGCTCATGTTTGCCACATCAAGACTACAACCCAGAGCCAGTCTTTTTCTCTCTCTCTTTCTTTGTGTGTGCAGGTTTTCATGAACTTGTGTAATAGAGAGAGAGAATGCGTGTGTGCACACACGTGTGTGTATTTAGCAAGCAGTAGACTAAGCTCTGTTCCACCAGAGGTGTCTATGACAGGCATCCTGTCAATAAAATGCTTTGAGCTCCCAAATCCAGGTCAATAAGAGACTGGGTTAGTCGGCTCCTGTTAGGAAACCTAATCCCTCTGTCTGTCAAACCACTTTGCCGAGTCACTCCCATGTCTCACACACTGCCAATGTGCTCACCGTAACGTAATGATGATTCCCTACCTATTATTTGTGTTTCAGCACTGCAGGATATTTTCTACTGTACACAACATCTCTATAACAATGGCTCAGGGTAAAATCCTGCATGTGGGGGGAAAAAGGCAGACGTGGTGGTGGGGGGCAGGAAAAGCAGGACAGAGAAGTGAAGTGTACGGCAGTCATTCTGGTGCTCTGGAGATGCTTTACCACCCACAGCTGGGACTGACAGGCATCCGTATCTCTCAGTGTTTATCTGTTGAAAAGAGTACACAAGCTCACGCAGCCCTGGTGAGATCCCACCAGCAGGAGGGCCACTAATGACAAGCATCAAGTCCGGCCATACACAACTTCTCTGACAAACAATTTCAGACCTGGAAGCAACTAGGGCAAGGCGAGGTGGTCACTGGGGGATTCCTATTCCCTTTTTCATGGTGAAAAATTGAACGTAAACAAAAAGACTCCATGTGTTATAAGAGAAAACTTTGGTTAGGTGAAGTTTCTATAAAGAACAAACCCTCTGTAGCACAACCAAAAACAAAGAGAGGATGCGAGCTAGTACACTGCTGACTCACCAAGTGCAATAAAATATTAAGGTGGGTGGTACTGCCAGTAAAAGAAGTTCAGATGAGGTGAAACATGGAACCAAACATTCTCAGGACTTGCACTATCCTAAATATACATGTTATGTCTCTGACAGACTCAAAGCCCCCCTACCCAAAAAAAAAAGTTTTCCATTTCTTCTCTGTTGCCTCCACTTAGTCATACAATTTCTAGTCTCAACAGGGTGTCTCAATTTCTCTTCTGCATTGTGTAATTTTGTTCTTTGGTTTGAAGATTTCGAAAAGAAAAAAACCTTTGTCTCTCTAGTCCCAGGAGAAACGGCTCAGATATAGTAAGGTGAAGGAGTCTGAGGAAACATATCGCTGTCTGAGGTAACTGGTAGATGACTCATACAGGTGATGATAAACAAGACCTCCTTACAATAAAATCAGAGCACTGTAGCTCTAATGAGAGCATCAAAGTCAGTGAAAACATCTTTATCATGCATTGTGTCAAATGTTAGGGCTGAAATTGCCTGATAACATAGTTGAAGCATGTTACAATCATCTTTCATTCTTTTCTTCATCTTTGCTACCTTTGCTAAAGACAAAGATGGAGTCAACTTTAAAATGTATCCACCAATGTTGGATACATTGCATACTTTCTTATATTGATTTGAAATGTGACACAGTTTTCTTTTATACTCACTGGAGGGTCTTGGTCTTCAGCAAAAACAGTTGTGATGACTGTTCCTTTCTCTGCATTAGGTGCCACCATGCCCCTGTACAGGTCTTGTCTAAAGATGGGGGAGAAGTCGTTCATGTCCTAAAAACAAAAACAGATTCCATAAATGTAGGTGTATCAGTTATGTATTGGTGATATTTGATAACTGTTGCTGACTGTCACTTAAACTTTATACATAAAGTGTCAAACATAATTGGGTCAGGACAGTGTAAAATGTTCAGTTACGTTCCTCTACTACTACTTTTGCTGATGCTGACTGCGTGTTGAATGAGTAATATTGTAGCAGTGCAGATTTTGCAGCTGCTGCTTTGTTTGATTTCAGCTAACACTTTGTTAGTGTGGATTCAGGCAAATTTTCCCACTGCAGTAACTCACCATGCTCCAGGCTTTGTTCATGAACCCAAGCATCTGTGCATCTGAGCTAAATGTGAGCACATAAAAGCACACGCACATATACTGTAATCACGCCGTTACAGATGAAAAGAATCCATCCATATTCTAAATTTAGCCAATGAGAATCTTAACATACAAACTACTGTGGCTGGCTACTTAAAACTAAAAATGATGCTGAGTAAACTGAACTAATAAAACATTAAAATTCTTCATGTATTGGTGTTGAATTGCAACATTTAATTGCACAGTGACAAACTTCTAATACTGCTGCTGTGAAGTTAAATGCTTCATAATGAATTCATTTTCCTTTGTGTTCGTGCTTTGGTGTGTTTATCCATACTAATAAACATTCCGGTCTACACTACCTGATGATGGCGTGTAGGCTTGTTGTCACTGCCAATTAAGACGTCAGAAATAAGAGCTAATTGCTGTTCAGTGTGTTAATGTTTTGAATGGTTACAAGCAACATATATTTGAATAAGTGTTTTATTCTCACTCACAACGGAGCTGGAATCTGAAGGACACTTCAGACCCGCTAAATTTACATCAGGTTAAGAAGACAACTATGAAAGAGGTTTTCTGACTTACTTCGATGCACAGTCTGACATTTAATAGGAGTGTTTTCAATGTAATTTCGCTGGCTGGAAAACTAAATATTGTTTTTAACCAAGCAATAACCATACAGACATGAACAACGATAGTCCTGCGACATCAGACTGAATGAGAGGGCTGGTTATTAAAATACAAATACCATAACAATATAGCAAAAACATCATATGGTATCTAAAAGAAATTCTTATCTTTACAACAACAAGACTGATGTGAGATGTTGCTGCCTTCTTATCCCATCTTTTCTCTCGACACTTAAGGTGATGAAACAGTGATATAGTTCCCCAAGAATACATGTGGGAACTTAACATCACCACTACTCAAAATCCTCTCCGAAAATAATGCACAGCACGAGCTTTATGGGCCTGCAAAAAGCAAGATCTTGTTAACTGTACATCCCATGCATTGCTTTGTGAGAATGAGAACTCGGTAAGCGATTCACAGATCTCTACGGAATAGCTTAGCTCTGTAGTGTAACTGCTGGAGCCTGATCTTCCTTTCTCTTGACTTTTCTCTTTACTTTCCACTGTTTTGGCTGAGCCACGGGCAACAGTAAGTGTTCTACAAACTCGGAGGTGGAGGGCAGCCTCCCTTTGATCTATACACAGGTTCAGTGTGTCCTAGCAGACAAACTATGATCCAGTTCTTGCTTTGAACAACAAAGCCTGATTCTTGTGTAGCAAATGTTCAAGTTGCATGCACATTCGCGTTTGCTGTAAACATGCATGTACCACGTGTGCATACAAATACAGTACTGTTCCATACACACGCGCCCTCACATATCCGTCGAAAAACACACACAAGTTGTCTGTCTCACATTTCTGATGTACAAGAACAGAGGAAAAAAGTTTGGGAGACTCATTCGTAACACCGTGACACGCAGGACACTCAACCCATCACTGCAAGGCATCCGACGAAAGAGACAATGACAAAACAATACAAGGGGAAATCAAACACGAGCGACTTCAAATAGCCCTCTGGAGGTGTTATATGAGGAAAGAAGTGGAATCACTGAAATCAGCTCCATCTCTAGTCCCAGAGAAGCCAGCGTGAATCCATTAGGCTCATTCTAATTCGTGTCTGACATTTCAAATGGCAGAGTTTGGTTTGATATCAGTGGCTGTGCAATGCCTTATCCTTTCAAACACAGGTCCTGGGTGACAGCACAAACACTGCAACACAGCTTGTCCTTATCGGAGGGACAAACTCATTCTACAGGTCTGCAGACCATGCGGAGAACCTGCTTCCATAAGCTTAAGAACTTCCTCCCATTCAGTGTAATATAGGGAGCTTAATTCTGCAGACTTTGATACAGTCGCTATGGATGGACTGAATTCAAACACAGAGATAAATGTGAATGTCGACATTTTGAGGTGCAGAATTACTCACCGAGCAAAAAAACAAGCACACATTAACACACAAACCCTCACATGTACACATATGAATAGTATCACAACACAAGGCGTATAATCCTTCCATTGGGATTCAGCCGGTAATCTCTTGAGGGGTTGAAAAGCAAATACAAGCTCCTGATAACCTGATATAATTGCTGTCACAAAGCTAATGAGTAATTCAGATCTGGAACAGAAACACCTATCCATCAAATTCTCTTTGTCCTGGTGATGTTATGAAGAGATGCAGGTCAGAAGGCCAAAACAATGTTTTACAACGGAAATGCATTTAGCTTCCGTGCTAAAGAGCAATAGAGTAAATTTCAAATCACAAAAGCAGCACAGATAAAGTACTGTACAATATGTCTCCAATCCACTTTTGGTATGTGGCTTATGGAGCTATTATTACTGTAAAACTCTGCTAATGACTCACCACATATTCACTGCCAGTGCTGCAGCTCCTGGGGGACAATGAGAATGGATGGAAGGAGAATAGACCAGTGGGAGGTGGTGGTGGACTGACTATCCGGGGGCTCTTACCGTGATGCGAACCGTGACAGTAGCTTGCCCTGGGGGCACGATCCCTCCTTGGTCGACAGCTTCCACCTGGAAAGTGTAAGAGGCCCCCATGCCCATAGCTGCCAGGTCTTCAAAGTCCAGGGTCTGCAGCACAGCTAACTCCCCCGTGACAGGGTTCAGAGAGAACAGCTGTCTGGCCGATTCAGTCTTGATCCGATATGTGACATTGGAGAAGAGGTCTGAGTCCACCGCCTATCAGAGAGAAGGGATTGAGCAGAAAAAACAATTACAGAACCATAAAACACAACGGAGGACATGTGTGGAGAAAAAGTGGGGTGATGAGAGGAAAGAGAGGAAGAGCCACGTATATTTTCAAAACGGGTTAACTTACATATACAGAGACATATAAGCACTGTGGACAATGAATATTAATGTTTCTATTTTAATTCAGCATTTTTATGCTGCAGGGGATACTTACATCAATCATTAATAAGTTCTGATTAAACTAAACCACTAAGGAGAGGTTAAGTTGGTCCTCATTGCATAAAATCAAAACTCTCAAAGTAGATATAATTTGCAAAGGCTACTGCAAAAGGAGACGGTTAAATACAGTATATGGCTGCTGAAACACATGTTGTTGGTTGGATGCATCCTCCACACACAGGAACAAACACAATATTCACTGACAAAAAAAAAAGACAAAATACATTTAGGTATAAGTAGGTTTAGAGGCCAGCAGGTTTCAAGCCGCACAACTCTTCCTTCCCTTTCTCAGAGCCTATCTTGCTAACTCACTTTTGCTCTTTAGGTGTCTTACCAGCCACCTCCATCCGTTTAGTGTTGAGGTGACGTTGTCTAGGAGATTAATGGTGTCACAGTGCCACTGTCACTCTCACCAGTCACTCTCAACCCTCACCCTCATTTCTTGCTTTATCCCTCTCTGGGAAATGTCACTCACAATATGCCAGCAATTACTTGCTCCTCCGCTTTGTGTTTGCTCTTCATGCACATAGTTTCCCTATACTTCACTTCCGTGCAAACACATGCACCTACAGTTCTGTGAAAAAAAGTATGTTCTCCCTTCCTGATTTTCCTCTATTTTTATATATATGTCACACTTAATTTTTTTAGATCTTGAAAGAAAACTGAATATAAGACCAAACAATCTAAGTAAATATAAACTATAGTTTTCAAAATAAATAAAAGTAATCAAACACTTATATTGTGTGTGAAAAAGTAATTGCCATCCTAATATTAACTGGTTGCGCCACATTTAGCTATCGTGGCAAGCTGTGCTTCTTGTTGATATCTTTTAGTCAACTTAGCATTTCATCGCTTCTATATTTAAATTATGTTTAGATTCAACAGGGCCGGCAGTAATTTAGCCTGATTGTGTCTCGACTAATTGAACCCAATTATCAATCCAATTTGGTTCATTGGATGAATGAGTCACTGAGGAGGAGACTTTTTCACATAGTGTCAGTCGGTGTTGGATAACCTTTTTCCTTAACCTTTACTTTATCATTTATAACTGAATCTTATATCCAATGTTGTTTGATGATCTGAAACAATTAAATGTGGAAAATAAGCCAAAAAAATGAATCAGGAAGGTGACAAATACTGTTTCACGGCACCGGATCTCTGCTGGTGCTGAATCGAAGACTTTTTCCACCATGTTGAAAAGTTTGTCAACATTAGTGGAGCATTATATTAATATTTGTCAGGACTTGTGGAAAAATATCCTCTTCTCTACGTTATTGATTTGAAAAGCTAGCTTTAAGTCTTATTTGCTTTGAGTCTAAAAATGCCCAAAGTGCTGTCATGACGGGAGAAAAACATGTTTCTTTTCTTCTGTGTACACTTCTGCCTACGTAAATATTTCCAATCTGTACGCCTTTGACATTTTAAACACTAAATTGCCTGCACTTGAAGTTAAAAGATGCTAAAAGCCTGTTAATACAGCTGTTCTGTCAAGAACCCATACATCATTGTATACATGGAGACGGGAGACATTTTGGGATGGAGAGAGGGAAAGAAAACATCATGTCAAAAAAACATAAGAAAGGAGTACTTACGCTTAGCGTCAGGACCACAGTTCCAACAGGGCTGTTCTCAGGTACGTTCACCACATAAGTTTGCTGGGAGAAGACGGGGCTGTTGTCATCGATATCCGTGACCTGGATTAAGAGGGTCAAGGTTGTCCGCCGTGGATCCACTGCCCCATCTGACGCCTCTACCACCAGGTCATATTGACTCCTCAGCTCCCGGTCAAGAGGCCCTCTTGTGTAGATGCTGCCATTAGCGCTGATTGAGAACAAGTCAGGATGATTCACGATCCGGTAGCGTACCTGGCCATTAATCCCTGCATCTGGATCTGTGGCCTGGGGAGACAGCAAATGATCAGGGGGGCTCCGTTATATATTCTATTTGTTTACTCACTGTATGAATATAAGAAGAAACGTTTCCCATGCATAGTCGATATCTGGGCAGCCAACTTTAATTAACTGCCCCCCCGCAAGTATTTAGTTTGACCAGAGTTTGGGTGATCTAACGTCTGACATTTGCGGTTTTTGCTGATGTAGTTTTCAAACAATAACCATTCAATGCTGCCAAGCTCCCAAGGCAAGTTAGTGAACGACAATGACCGTAATTTATTGCACAAGCATATCTGTTTGATTCTTGGCCTGTGCACAGAGAGACCGTGTGAAATATAGCCTGGATAATCTGATGGAAGTATAATAGTCAGCTAATGTTGCAGTGGCCATTATCTTACAGATGGCTGAGAGAATTTGTATGCTGAAAAAACTATGAGTTAGTGGGCTTGCCAAACGAAACGTCAATGAAAAGTCATCAATAAACCCTTTTCCCTCATAATGCTACTGAAGTAAACTGGCAACCCATGGGAAACACCGAGAAACAATTTACATGTGTCAATAATAGCAAAGAGAGATACATTCATTGAATTATGGTATATGAAATAAATAAAATGAAATGCAGAGGTATTTTCCTTTGGGCATCTATTACATGATCCATTGGAGCTTATCTCAATGCCTTACATATTTACAGAGGCTTCAAATGCAAAGCTATGTATGCTACAGTGCCAAAACAGCTCTCATACGTTTGAGTCTTGTTTCCTGTTCTTCATATTGAGATTAGAGTCTTTGTCAAAGACTCATCATAGTAATCATTCAATCCATCAAACTAAATGAAATGGTCAGAGTAATTAAGAGCTTAGAAGAGGCACGTGGTACTACTCTGTGGTGCAAGGCTAAAATAAGTTAGCTGCTTTACAAATTTTAATTCCCGTGTGGATTTGACAGGTCATTATTATGCCTGTGTATATACATATGTGCACGTGTGCGTGTGTGTGTGTTCACACTCCAACAGACAGGAGGAGGGAGAGGGAGAGACAAAAATAACAGGGGAAGATCAAGCCACAATTCATCTGTCTATTTGAGAATAATTTCCCAACCTCAGTGCAAGAAAGGACGAGGCAACAAGAAGAGGGAAAAAGAGCCCTTTGAGAAACAGTGAAAGAGGGAGGTACCCACAGTTACGCACAGTTTGTTTTACATGTGCCTGACAAATGGACCTTTGCATTAAAGGTTCAGAATATTAGTATAGCATTAAACAACTATTTGCTATGTAAAAATACAGTGGAGTAATGGAAACCTGAGCCGAGAATGAAGTCAAACTCCCTCTGCATGTGTTGTAATCCAATCTTGTCTGTCTTTTGTTTTGGTAGCAAGGATGGCTGTGCGTGCATGTGAGTCTGTGAATCTTCCTGTGACAATAAGCTCCTGAGCTTAAGACAGTAACACAAAAGGTTAGAGAGGTTGTCAGTTGACTGTTGTGTTCACAATGCATGAGAAAGAATATGATACCCAGCTGCGGAGGCACGGTGGCGGCAGGGTGAGGCACACGTTTGTTTTGGTGTGAGATGCTGAGATATCATAGAGAACCTTGAAGTTTTTGCAAAATGGAGTAAAGCACTTCACGACAATGTGTGTATATGGATCACTTCTTTAATGCGGTGGTTCCATAGCAAACATTCACACTGCTCCTTGCCTTGTAAGAGCTGTAATTGGTTCACAGCCAAAAAAGTTTAATATACTTGCATGTGTCTGTAGCGTTAAATGGACAACGTACCGTATGTGTCCCACATGAGCTGCACCAGATATTGGCAGACAGTCATGGGCGGTCATGTCAATGCTTCGCCTTGGTGCAGACTTTAATGCCTTTGGTTTGTATGCCAAAGGTCACCCAAATTATTTGGCTATAAGGCACTAGTGTCTAAATCCTAGCTTGTGTCTTATATGTAGGAATCTTTCACAAAGTTAGTGATATTAACAGGCTTTGGACTGTGAGCTAGTGGACAGGATGTGTACATTGATTGTGGGAGAGTCAGAGCCTCCTGCAGGTGCCGGTGTCTGCAGCACAAAAAGCAGCTTGAGCATGTGGCTGCTGTCTTAGAAAAACGTGCCCACGCAAACTTCTAATATAGGTAACAGAAATATGTCCCTCCATTGTGTGCTGCTGGCCTGTGCCCATTTTATTTTGCTTTTGCATTAACAAAAAGAGCACATTCATTTTGCTTTGAATGATTAATGCTGAACCTAAACTTTAGTCTGAATTGCCCACTTACACTGTAGTCAGAATGATGTCTCACTACACCCTCGGCACAGAATTTTAAAACATAAAATTAATCACTCATGCCATCCTCTGTATGCATACTAACCAAGTGAAATGCAGCATAGCAGTGATTGCAAATGTCTTAGTTAGGAGCAGGATAAAACCATAAAACTCCCTTTATCGAGGAATCTGCAAAAAAAAAAAATAAAAAAAATGGCGCTATGTTCAACAGCCTCTCCAATTAGTAACAATTCTACATGGTGCTTCAATGATGTGTCTGATGCGATGCTAATCAATTTGTCCTCCAGTCATTTGCATGATCAGATTATGGCTCCCCGTTATGAGTAAACAGAATAGGCTTGTACTCTGTAGGGTGTGTCAGTCACAGAACAAATGGCTATTAGCACAACCAGCGATGCTGTCAATTGTGATAACCTAGTAAGTCATCTCCAGTCTATGTGAGTCTATGTAAAAATAACAACAGGTGGGAAGCAGTTCCAATTACTGTAATCCAAAATGCTTTGGGGCGAGCATTAAGCTACTTAACAGCATTATGCATTTGCATTGCAGTCATCTTCACCGTTGGCATTTGCCTGAAGCCTTGTGTTTGGCTACATTATCATTCCCTTTCTGCAGGTAAATTCAAAATGAACAGAGAAACACAAATAGCAGCTTAATTCAAGCAGCCTGCATCTCATCCATTCCTTCATCTGTCACTTGACTCTTACTTGGCGTGTCACATGACAGTGAGCTGTAGGCTACTGTTCTGACAGGGACAACATTTGCTCAATAAAACTGCCTTGTAACAGACATGCACTTGCACATAAAGCTCCTAAAGAAGATCAACATCACAAGACTGACTCACTGAAAGAGAGCTAACAGTTACAGAACATTCCTCAGCCAATGAGAACGGATGATGAAACATATTAAGCTGAGGAAGTTAAGAGATGATGCTCTGGCTCCACAACTTTTTGCTTTTCCCGTTTCCTCTTTCATCATTGGCATGCGGAGTTCAGAAAGTCGTCAATGTCAGGTGTGTCCCCCTGTGTGCGAACTCGACAGATCAGAGCACCGGCATCTCTTCCCTGCTCACGATCCTTTTGTTATTAACTTAGATGAACTCTATTACTGGTTAGCCAGCCATTCAACATTTGGTCTTCCTTCTTTGATGCAACGTCAAATTGACCAAAGTTTCTTGCTGTACATTTCTATATTTTTATCCCTCTTAAATGCCTGCAATGAGTGACTGAGACTAAGTGAAAGTTTTTTTTAAAAAAAGTGACAAAAGGGCATTTTCATATACATTATACGAAGTTATTGGCATTTAGGCTCTAAATGTCAGATGTTTTTAATGCTTAAACGGGGTAATTTCTTAAACTAAGAGCCCAAAGCTATTATAAAGTATGAGCAATGTATCTCTTAAGCACACTACCTACAAGTTAAGTTACATTTATGCAACTGAAGCTTTCATCCATTCCAGCCTGTGTATACAACATTGCAAGAATTTATCAATTATGCTGAATCGCTTCAAGTGCTACAGTTTTGAAACACATTGAGTGACACTTCCCATTACAAAAACAAATGTATTATCTATACATTTTTTCCTTTTGAAGCCTGATGCTGAAGGGCATGGTCTCCTCTAATACTGTGCAATGAGCAGGATCTCTTAAAATGCATGCATGTGCTCCTTGCATAAAAAATTACAAAAAGCTGTCTCTCTACCATGAAAGGATTAAGCAAAGGAGACAAACCAGAAAGAAGCTGTAAAGGAGATATTAAAGACAGGCTGCAGGAGGACAAAAAAGTACTGGTTTGTAATTTAAAGGCATTGTAGCTGTTTTGGTGTGTGTGTCTATATACACTTGCCTTCAACTGTGATATCTGCATCCAGCTTCCACCATGTCATGAAATGTAAAGTTTTACCCAAAGTGTTTCTAATTTAATTAACAAAGACATACTTTTTTTTATTCCACCTTTTAACTGAGGAAACACAAAGTGCTTTACAAAAAGCATAAAAAAATCCATTAAAATAACATTTAAAATGACAATAAAAAGGAAGATAAATTAACATAGAATAAATGAAATAAGAATAAAATGAATTCTGGACAAAAGGACAAGAGCAGCTTCAGTGTAGCAATAAAGTAATCCTACAAAGGCAGAGGAAAATATAGTTTTTAATTTAGATTCTAGATTTAAAGTGAATAAAGTTTTCATTAGTGTGAAGAATAGACAGTAAATGCAGCCTCGCCACATTTGTTTCTGACTCTTGGCACTACCAGATGAGTGCTTCTTCGAGATCTGAGAAACCTATTGGGTTTTTATTTTTCAAGCATATCACGGATGTATTTGTGACATAAGTGATTAAGTCATTCACAAAATAAAAGCAGCTCTTTCAAAACTATTCTAAGACTACCTGGAGGCCAGTGAAGAGTAGGCGTAATGTGCTCTGTTCTCCTCATTTTTGTTAGAAATCTAGCAGCAGCACCTTGAATGGGCTGCAGTTTTTTGGTTTTAGGAAAGACCAGCTAACAGACTATGGCAACAGTGCATTCAGCATGAGATGAAGGCATAAATGAGGACATGGCACCTCTAATTTGTGCTATTTGTTTAGATGACAGGCAGAAATGCCAAGCAGGTAGAACTACCTGTGCTTACATCTAGATGATAAAAGTACTTGGTATTTTTTCTTTACTGCCCTTAGGATTAAAATAAGTAATAACTATTTTCTCCTTGTTGTGATCACATTCACTTGATTACTTGCTCTAAGCATTGACACAGTAAGTCTGCAAGAGCAAATTGTTTTGAAGAAAAAGAAAGTAAAACTGTTGTCTGCAAAGCTATAGTGACAAATCTTATTGTTGGACAGGATTTTGCTTAAACATAACAAGTCAGGCAAAAAAGGGCATTTCCAGTCAACCATCAGCGAAATATCCAATGTGACAAAAAAGTGAAACTGACATGTCCAATTCATGGTACTGTCACGTCATCTAATCTGTTATAATATGTAGTCTGTGTTTGAGAGATTGCGCCCGTTTCCTGAAATTTTAGAAAGGAAAACAAAAAAGGCCCCCATCCCTTCTTGATCAGCTACAACAAGCTAAGCAGTAGCCTCTCTATGTGCGTGTGCATGGAAAGCAGGATTGTGTCGAGCTAAGTACTTTAATGTACTTTTCTTTCAGTCGGGAAGGCACAGCCTCAGCTCAGGTTGGAAAAGTGCCAGCTGAGAAAACCTTGCAATGCAGGACAGAGAGAGACAGAGAGACGGTGTGGTGGTGGTGGTGGTGGGGGGGGCGGCTCTAGCTGCTGGCTGCGTTTGTGAGGAAACACTTGGGAGCTAGACTGATGGTAGCTTTACCTCATGCAAGCACCAAGCTTCCTTCTCATGTCCTTTTGTCTTACTTCACAGTTCATAAATTTGCAACATTTTCTGGTAGTCCATTTTAATACCCGCTGAAAAATGAGAACGTAATGGGATGCCAAATGTTGAAAGCATATATCCTGAAAGGTGACATATGACTGATACGAGAGTGCCCGTTTATCCTCTGTAACATTTTCATTTGCACAAGCGATTGCAAGGACACGATAAGGATATAGCGCAGCCATAAATACTCTAATCGCAATTTACTTCACAAAATCATTTCGATTTTTAATTGCTCTAAATTCAAAGTCTTTCGTATCACCCTAAAAGGAAGACAAGAATGAACATATATTTTGAGATATCAACACCTACCATCAAGATGCAGATGATGTACAAAGCAAATGTGTAGAGGTATATCTTGTCCAAAATACAGTGATATATCAAACAGCGTAACTCACTAACCCAAGAGTCACCCAATCTACTGCACATGTTCGTTAGATTGGGTGACTCACTATCAAATTAATCACATTCATTTATTATCAAACTTAATTATCTCACTGTGGACCATAATTATTCCATTTCATTTTTCTGCATCAAACGCAGACCAAATCATTTTATATATATTTATATATTTCATATTACAAAGATACAGTCTGATTTTTCTTTAATAGGCACCAAACCCACCTGCACATCCCCCACAATGTCTCCTGGTAACATTAACCAAAACTCATTTATTGCCTTCACTGCCACTTTGTAAGCATGTATGGTATGTGCATACTCACAGAGGATGTCTCCTGTCGTTATTCCATGATTAATCCACTGACAAACATCAGGCCAATTAATCTACAACAGTAATTGGAAAAGTCTGGCTGCTCAGCAGTGCTGAACCAAGCCAGGCAACAGGGATGCAGCTCTGGGTGACAAATCTGTCCAACATCGACCATGTTGGAAAACGCAGGGCAATTTTTTGAATGGATAACAACAATTAGGGCTGAGAAACATTTGTGACTCAGTGGTCTGTGCAATTTATGAGGAACGACATGTGGATGTTCAACAGTGGAAGGAAGGAATGTTATCTACTGTGGAAGGCAAAAAAAAGGGCATATGCGATGCCTCTCAATGTTGATGAAACAGCAGCTTATTAATTTCACAAGAACAACAAGGCCACCTGTCTCGTAAAATGTCACACTTACCACGACTTGTCCTACGAACCAATTAGCCTCTTCTTCTCTGACAGTAAAATTTGTGGGCATGGTAAGGTCAAACTCAGGGTCATTATCGTTCACATCAGTGACGACTATGTTCACTGTAGTGGTGGATGTCTGAAAAAGAAAGAGGAAAAACACATTTAGGACCATGAATACAGCATAAACCACAGAAACACTATAATAAACTTTGATAAAATCATATGGCTAATATGTGGAGCCAACCTTTTAATTGAAAATAACAATGTGATTGGCTTGGAAAATGAGATTCTGTGTGTTCAAGTAGTAATTATAAAAGTATTAGAATGAAACATTGCTGACTGCTAAAAAAACCTGCTGATAACAAATGATGACGTTAACAAACAGGTCAGATTAGCAGCTGTGGTTTTATGTTTGGGAACATTAACTTTCATGATGCATAAAAAGGTTCCCAGCTACCAGACAATAGTAGAACAAAAGTCAAACAGGAACAATACTAATGGGCAAATAGATGAGGCCCAAATACGAAGCCGTTGTTGCTGTGAGAATCTGATAATTAAAGACAAAATCTGTAAATTTCAGAAAAAAATGACACAGATTCTAGCTTTGGTATGCAGTAAATATGAGGAAGTTAGTAGGTACTGCCAACTGAGCACAGCCAGGTTTCTCCCAGAAAACTGATAAGCAAAATAGGCCTCTGCTACAATATGCTGCAGCAAAGTGCACTATTGAACTCATAAATAATTCCCAGTTTAAGGAAACGTCAAAAATCATCCCATTAAATAAACCATAGCTCTACCCTAAATGTAAAAAAAAAAAGTGTTTTCAAATGTCACGTTGGTGGTCAAACTACTGGTGGTTGGTGATGGTGATGGTTTTCAGTTGTGAGTGGGAAAAGTAGTCTCTGGCAGAATGTTCAAATTTTAGCTGTGTGTATTCATACACTGAGAAGCACTAATGGTGGTTATCAAGAACAAAGTGTACAAGGTTGTAAGACTGGAAGCATCAAATCAGATGCATCACGGCTTCTGTCCTCTGATTTTACACTTTTATTTCACTTTTATAGCAAAGGTTGGACATACCAAGCATGCACAATTCACTTACTCAACTAATTTATATCAACGCTGCCACTTTTAATGGCATTAGAGGATCTCATAGTCATAGACTAAATTTTCCTCATATTTTCAATAAATTGAATTATGTTTGTGTACGTTTTGTATAATGTTCAGTATTATGATTTGGTTTTGTTTGCTCTCAAACCTCACTGGACAAACCCAATTCCCCTCAGCATCATTTAAGCATTTACAGTACCAATATATACCAATGTACTGCCATTAACCTTCAAACAATGACACAGTGCACACACCTACAGCACTCCTATAAATCAACATGATAAAATTGCTGAACACACGCAATCTATAATCTCTCAGTGCGCTGGGATGAAGCTGTATGCAAATTATGGTGTAAATGGTCTCCTTTGGGGGAGGAAGGATGGGTGGGTTGTGGGAGGAGTTGGCCTCTCCGAGATAAAATACTTCCCAGAAGACAGCTGTTTGAAGTTGCCCTGGCAGATGAGACACTAAGCAGCACGTCATGAAGGAAATGACCTACTTAATGTCACCTTCATCTCACTGTCTGTTGGGAATTCCTTCAGCGTTATTGTTTTCTTTGTTCTGTTTTATGAGAGATACATGATCATACCTTTCATGGACAAAGTTAATGCTGAGAACCATCACACTCCACGCCTCTTTTGCTCTTTCGCTACTAAAACGAGGATACGCGACTTGTGTAACACGAGGACGCAGCTCACCATCGGCGTGGTGATAGAATCTTTAACAGAAGTCCTGAAGCTAATTAGTGTCTCCATCCTGGCGTGGGTGTTCTTATCAAAGCCAAAAATCCTACATCTACAACCACGACTGTGATTAATGAGCAGCTATTATTTATTTAGCAGAAAAATAGATGGAGCTCTGTGATCTTGATCTGTCCTCGCTAACTGCAAGATCCAGAGGTGGCTGATGGTGCCTTGAGTGACGACCCTGACCAGACCACGCTGCAGGGACTGATGTGATCAGACTCCTGTAGTCAGAGTCATGAAGTCCTTCAATGGAGAGAAGAACAACATCCCTGGGTGAGTGTTTGGGATCTCGGTCTGCTTGGCAGTTATGAATACGGCTTGCATGGTTGAGTGCACAAATTCTGAGTTGGTCACATTGATTAGCACAATTTGTTAAAATTGAACAAGTATTATGAACAATCTTTGTGTGTGCATGTGTGTGTGTGCAGATCTGATTATATTCAAAGAGAAGTAGCACAGGGGGGCTTGCTTCGCTCCTTCTCTCAGGTTCCTATGGTTACCTAAGTTCTAGGCTGATCACACATCCAAATCCCTGGTGTCCCCCCTTTTTTCTTCGTCACTTTCTCCTTTCTTTCCTTTTCTTTCCTCTCCTCCTGTGCTTATTCTGATCCTTTCCCTGTCTCCAACCTATCTCGCAGTACTTTGTCTTGCTGAATGAGTTTCTCACCTCCGCCCTGGTGCAACCCTTTATCTCTCTCCCTTATTCAACTTTCGTCCTGTTGTGACAACGTGTCTTCCAAGCTGTGACATTTAGCACGCACGAGTCAGCCAGTAATTTACTCTGCGGACAAGACATTTCACACACAGACACACACACTACACAGGTAAACGCTGTCAGAGTGTACAATCTGTCCATCAATGTTACGACAAAGACCACCAACTGTAAGCGGTTACCTCGCTCTGTGAGATGAAGCCCCATGTTTCTTTATTTGTTCTTTTGTCCATGACCCTGTCGCTGTCCATCTCCCCTGCCCCCTGCACTCTAACTGTTACACACTGTTCTCCCTTTTTTTACTCCTACAGTTCTGGGGCACTCACAAATTCTGGGACACACCAGTGGCACATATGCTTCTTATATTGCTCCACTTGACCAACACATATAGTCTGCCAATTGATGAAAAGGACCTGTAGTTCTGAGTGTTTATGCGTGTGCAGGTGAGAGGGGGGCGATCAACATCACTCCTGTGACAGCTCATCAGCTAATGTTCATTACCCATCACACACCGCATCTCAAAAAGGAAACCACATTTCACCTCTGCCTGGAACAGAGACAGCTGCAATACGTGAGCCAACTGAGGTGAAGTCCAATTAAATTAAGATGGTTTAGATGATTATCAGCTCTCGATGGGAAATGGAGCAGCCAGAATTCACTCTCTGTTATGGTGTCTAGTGTTGTCTTGGCTCAGTTAGACAAAAGTCTCAAATACTCATGATGATTGTATTGGCAGCAGTTTTTTTAAGAGGCACTTTATCAATTTTAACTATTAAAGATTGAATTTACTAGTTTATGGTTAGCACTGCTCAGCTAAAAAAAAGTAGTATGATCTCTTCCGTAGAGAGGTTTGTCAAGTTTGGGAGGATAACTCTGATGATGTCACAGTCATGTCATCAGGATTACCACAGCTTGGATTTAGACACTGTACAGTATTTCGTGAAACAGATGTTACAAAGTAACATAAGGCAATATAAATAAGTAAGATAAATTATAATAAAATAAGTAGTAAGAAAGATAAGTAATGTCCCATATTATACAAAAGGAACTTTTTTTCATGTTTTTTCAACATAAATATGTGTATCTAGTGTGCCCAGAGAGAGATTTACGTCCCTGTATGATGTCATAAGGAGAGGATCTATTGATCATGTGACCTCCCCCAGCCCTTCAGCAAGCCGACTGTCCCCTACCACTGAAAACCTCCTAAATACACCTGAATATATGCCATTGTTTTTTCCTAAATAACGCCAGCTCCTGATAATAAAAAGATGTAGAAGGGTAAGCAGCATACTGCTGGTTCTAAAACAGAGCGTTCAAACAGAAGCTGAAAACAGCTGCAGCAGACGTGTCTGTGCGAGGGAACATAATGCGCTTTTGAACATTAAACCATATAAATCTGTTCTAGTAGGACATCCAAACACAAGTATGAACTTTAAAATGAGCAGCATATGTGACATTTAAAACAGAACAGCACAAAAATATATCAATAACAAATGAAAACAAAAATGAAACCAACATAACAGAAAACTAGTTAAGTGGTAAAATAAAGCGGATGCGGATATTGTAATTGCTACAGGAAGGACATTCCAGAGTTTATGGGCCCTGACCCTTTTGGTCACAAAATTGAACCTGGGGGCAGCAAGAAGTAGCTGTATTTACTGACAAGAGGGGTCTAATTAAAAGATGCTATCAGCTGCATCATGAAACATGTGGGATCCATTCTTTATGGAGCTTGACCCCTATTAGGAAGTGAAAGTTTGGATGTTTCTGCCTCTTCTGCCTCGATCTTGAACAGTCTTCTTTCTAAGAGTAACCTAATGTCATGGAAGCTAAATATCAAATCAACAGAGTACTCTTAAGAATTAGCCTTGCACGTGGGATGGCAAGAGTCCAAACAACTGTGTGTGCTGATATTTGGAAAACTCAACAGTAAAATGCAACACTAGTGCTTCTTTCCACTGGTTTGCAGCTACAGTATGTCCATGCACTGAATTTGCTCTTGTTCTTATTCTTGATCCATTTCAGTGAACGCTGCCCATTCACTTCACCTAAAGCATTGTTATCTTAAGACAAACAGCACGATTTCTGTAGAGCAAAACCGCTTTGATAGCTCAAACTATCTGGAGGCAAAATACAAAGCAACAGATATGCGAAATATTCTTTTGATAGTTGCACAATTTTAACAGCAGCTGTATACATTGATTTACACTGCAAACAGTGACGCTAAAAGTCTTTTTTCAATGGCATTTGTGAATCAGAGAGGAACTTACATCAAGGTTAAGCAAAGTCATGAAACTATGATTTAACTGTATAAGTACTTATATGAGCAGGCAGCCCTGTTTGGAACAAAGAAGTGTTTGGAACAAAGCAGTAGTAATTGTTCTATTTTCCTATCTTCCAATCTTCCAAATGTGGTTAGCCACTTTATGTACAGTATGTTTTAATAAAGCTAATTGTTATCCAAACTTGACAATTGTGATTGGGTCATGGTCATGTTTCATTACACATTACTATATTATTTTTAATATCACAATCCAAATCATCTCTGTAGTGTCATCTTCTCTTATGGAGTAAAGTTTTGGTGAGCAGGCATATGGAGAGTGGAGATGCTGGGGTGGAAAAAGAGACATTAAGGATTTGAAATTCAATCGTCTCTCGTGCTGGTTAACAGGGCTCAGTGGGCGGACATGCCACTCCACCAGAAACACCTCTAAAAGCACAGACGGATGCAGAAATCTGTTACAATGACCTCAATATTGACATAGGAAAAAGCAATTGTCGATCATCCCGACTCCCACTGTTACCACACATTTTATGAAAATGTGTCAAAATCTCAGGGTATTAAACTCAGTGACTTCAAATCCACTTTTATATTTTCCAGGCTAATGAAGCACTTGGGTTCAGTGATCCAAATTTCCGAGCTAATACGAGCTGATAAGCTTGTATGAGAAGATCTTATTTGAACCTAATGTGCTCAAAATGTTTAAGGATCGTCATCCCTGAAGAATTAAGCCAATAGTTTAGTAAAAAGGGTTGTGCC
Source organism: Pempheris klunzingeri (assembly GCF_042242105.1). NCBI lineage: Eukaryota > Metazoa > Chordata > Actinopteri > Acropomatiformes > Pempheridae > Pempheris > Pempheris klunzingeri. The sequence goes on along the minus strand of NC_092023.1, from coordinate 6,837,869 downwards.
TCACCCCTCCAGGGTTGCCGTCGGAGGCTGTGACAATCAGACGGTACTGGTCTGTGGTCTCTCTGTCCAGAGGCTTTCCCAGGAGTAGAAGGCCAATCCTGTCGAGAGGGGTCAGAGAAGTCACCGGTATTACTATCACACACAAACAACTAGACATTAATAACACACGGCTTTGTGTAGTCAGGTTCCTGCATGGCTTGTTTGTATCATATGAAGAAGAGATCATCGATTTAAAGTGATTTGTTCAGAGATGTTGAATACTTCAGTGCTGATTCAAAAGAGGGTGATGGAGAAGGCTGCACTTCAGTTTATTTATTTCCAGATTAGACAGTTTGATAAAACATGTTCGATGAAAGAGGTGGATGAGTTCGCAGCGAAGAGCAGGTGGCATTTTAAGAGCTCACACTCTGTCTTACTCCATCTCTCCCCGCCTCTTGATCCCAAAGCACAGACAGAAAGATTCATGTTTTCTCGACAATGACTGCAGCAGACATGGCGGCCCTCCCGCTAGTTCACAAGGTATAATTTGGCACTCTGGCATTCCAAACACAAAGTGTGGATGCATTCCCGAGCAAAACACTGAATTATCTTTGTTTGCACACACACAGGCACACAAGACACGCGAGCGCTGGTGCAGACACACACACCCACAGCAAGCACAAAACAATTTCACAGCCACACTCAGGAGAGGCTCTGCCAGAACCATAAATGGAAGGAAAGACGAATGCATCTGAACGCACAGCTAGATTAATGCCCATTGAGATTCCCTGCCGTCCCCTTGCTCCTTCACGTTTCTAATTTAAAGCTCCTTTGGCCAAACAGTCCAAGCAGAACCTGACCGCTACTTCTTTCCTGCCTCTCCGGCCCACAACCGTCACACTATAGAGCCTCATCTTAAAATCTGACAGGCAAATTACTGAAACCCAGATTAACATTGTCTATTTCTCTGCGCACTTTCCCCAAGTTATGGTGAACACATTGCTTTGAATTCAATCTCCCTGATGATTGGTGGTTCAAAAGGGGCTGCACACCGCCACTCCCTGGCAACTGTGCTCATGTTTATTTATACATAAGCACGAGAGCAGATATAGCCCTCTCTGTGTTCAATGAAGCTAAAAGTGGAGGAAGCTTTGATGTGAATACGATAATGAAGATATACAGTGATAATTGACATAATTACAGAGACAATGATGGTGATCTTGATGAGAATGACAAACATTAGAATGATTAATAGCACTTAGCCTCCCCTTAGCTTGGGGAGTTTATTCCTTACTACAGCTGGAGTGCTGAGCTACACTTGAGCGGACGGGTCTGAGAGGTTCACTGATCATGTGTGATAGCATCCTGCCTTCTCTCCCCAGACACCACAAATGAAAAGATGTTGTCAGACAGACATGATGCTGTTAACAGCAGTGTCTAGAGCGACAGTGATCCAGGTTAGAGGCTATCCATCCCAGTCACACGGAGTCAGCTGATCTTTCATTCTGCTCAGTCCGTGTCTCTATATAGTGAATTGATGTACTTGATGTACAGGATGTTAGTTCCAGGTGGCATGCATGTTTTACCTAAGTCTGGCTAGTTGAGGTGTAAACGTGCATCACAACTTAAACCATAAAAAAGTTATAAATATTTACCTAAATATTGATTTCAGACTTGAATAGAATAATAATAATGTTTTGTATCTATTCATTCAGAACTGGCTCTGCAGTGTTTGGTTTTGTAGAGTAATAAAAAAAGGCACCTTCTCCAGGTCTCTCTTTCAATTTCAGTTTCAATTTCACTTTGAAGCAAGACAAATGACAATGCCAACTGGAACACAAAGGTCACCAGGAGGCACTGCAAAAAAACTCAAGTATCCTCTTGGCCTCAAAGTTCGGTTTTTGTTACTTTGTGATAGAGATCTTAGGAAAAAAAATAAAATAAAAAAATAATATATATATATACACACATATATATATACATATATATATATACACACACATATATATATACATATATATATATATACACACACACACACACACACATATATATATATATACACACACACACACACACACACACACACTACTACTATTAAGAATAATACTGAATACAGTATGTAGTGTATTGGAGATTTCAAAGTTGAAATGAACTTTTCAGTATCTGTGTTTGTAATGGTTTCAAACACATACACCTGTATCAATAGGTCTGTGAACAGCTACTATCAGCTGAAGTCCATTCAGTTATTCAGTGGCTCATCAGGATGTTCCTGCAGTAGATTTCCGGCACTTGATTATATCTTCCATCTAGTTCCAAACCACTGCTGACCCTAATATTCAACGTTTGTGTAGGAATATGTGACACATTTCAACTTACCATTAGTCCCACCAGAGCTGGGACTTCAGTAGGAATGCTAGAGACTTGTTTATGATGTGTTACACTGTGATCATGCACTGCCAGTTAACATGCCTTGACTGAATGCTCTCGCTATAGCGCCTGGGTCACTGATTCAAGGCTGCATCCTCCTCACTAACATAATGGTGAGTGAATCTGAAGAATTTCCACCTCCCTCAGGGGAACCTGCCCCACTTATAGGGAGTTATAGACTGGAGAGCTCATTATTCATAATAGCTGGATTGAACCAGCCCCATATGTAGCCTGAATATGAACATGCAGCAATGCAAAAATGTCTTCACTGAATCATACTGGAACTCTGAAGGGTTGAAAAATGAGAGCTTGAAGTAGGGCTCTGTATATTGCACACTCATCAAGCATACCAGCTAATCATTCTTTGATTCATCATATGCTTTATCAGCACATGCTTGAAAATATTATATTGCTGAGAGCTTGTGATGTGATTGTAATATTCCCACAGAGGGAATGTACTAAAGGAGAATATGTGTATCCATTTCAGCAAGATTTCTGTCACATCTGGTTTGAGATATTACAGTGGCATCTGCAACAAGAGCAGTCTCCTGTTGTTTGTCACCATATGTCACTGTGTTTTAGCTTACCCTAACCACTACAAAACCACTGAGTAAACATCTCTCAATAAAACATACAATCAGTGGAGCAAGTTAAGAGTAAACAAATGACAGGGATGTAGTCCTGCAATACAGCTTGTCCTTGCATAGGTGGGAGACTGAGGATGTGGACAAGAGAGGCTTTAATCAATTGGTGAGAAATGTGTCTGACAGGGTCTTGCATTTTCAGTCTCCCCACATCTCCTTTCTCCATATTTGCTAGTTAAGGGATGGTAAAAAGCACTGACCACTTAGATATTTCATGCCCATGCCTTGCTCCCTAAGAGTGGTCGAGTGAGGAGGGTTTTTCAAATGCTGATATTGATCTTGAGAGGTAAGGTATGATATCTGGGGTCCTTTTGTTGTCTATGAATATTTGGTATCTTTTATGTTGTCTCCTCTCAGACAGCAGAGAGGCTGAGGAGGAGACAGAGCTGGAGAGAAAGAGGAGAGCACGTGAGTGGCACCTTTCTCCAGCCATCAAATAAAGTTTTGTTGTGCATGATTATTTCCACAGAGTTTACAAGTTAGCTCTGCTTATCAGCTTCTGGTAGCTCTGACCTAATTGGCCCGGCATGGTATAAATTCAGGTCTCTCATTGTTGTCTTTTACCTTAAATAGTAGGTATACATTTAAGGTAAAATTTCATGATATATGAAAGGGACTTGTCCATTTTGCCTCTTCATACCACTGAGCATATAACAGTGTTTTGAAATTATTTCATGCATTAAAAAAAGAGAACTATGCATCTTGGTTCCGTATGTTGGTCTAAGTCAGTCTAGTTTATCTTTGGTCACACCTGGAGTTTGCTTGACATTTTCCTGAATCCATATTCCTCATTTGTTTGCACTCTTTTTACCCAAGCCTTACCCTAATATGCTTTATTTGCCGTTTTGTTTGTCCATCGTGTTGTTTTACTATTTCTGTCCCCTGAACATCTATAGCACATGTCTATCTATCCTGGTAGAAGGACTCCTATGTTACTTTTCCTCAGGTTTGGGTTACACACACAGAATAGACTTGACTTGGACATAAATAACGACCCGAGGCAGCTAATGATGGTAAATAGGTGGGCTTTTCAACTTGGTCCATTGGGATTTTTGATGGTGCCAACAGGCAGCGCCAGTGTTCACAAAACAAAGTCATATATTGACTAATATATCAGCCAAAACCAATAATTGGCATCTAGCCCTTATCATAACAACTGCACATCCCTGCTCCCCTTATTCCTTCTTCCCTATCACCATTGCTCGCTCTGGCAGTCTATGTCATCAGAGGGAGGCTAATAATGATCAGTCAGTCCCTGCCTGGTTTGTCTGAAGGGCCTCTTCCATGCTCATCACAGTGAAAGAAAGAATACTGTTTCTCAACACGGCACAAAACTTTATCAAAGACTTTCATAGCCGAGGGTCTCTTAGGTAATACATTCAATAAAGTTTTGATAAACCAGTGACACACTTTGTTGTTCAGAAATCTCAATAAACTCTCAAAATGATATCAGCATTTGAAGAGTGCCCTTGCATATCTATAGCAAGGAACTTGTTATGTGAGGAGGACTGCAATCTAGAAAAGCATTTTGCATCCATCCATTTATCATATAGCTTACTGTGTACAGCAGCATTGAGAGAGAGGCGGGTCACATCATATACACACAAACACATTTACTATTCGCAGTCTCCAGTTCACTTACAGTAACCTGCATGTCATTGAAATCCCATGCACACACAAGACAAACATGCAAACGCTACAAAATTTCCTATTCCTATTTTAATTTCAAAATAATTTGGTCAAAAACACTTTTGAGGAAAAGGCTATTGATCGGTAACTTACTAGCCTTTTCATTCATCAACACATCTACACAACCATCCTTCCATCTCAAGTAGGCATTAATGTGAATACCTTATGTCTGTGCTTGAAAAAGATCTTGACTTACGTTTCAGAGAGGTTGAAGACCATCAAGGAATCCCCGCTCAGAATGCGGTATGTGATTGGGTCGTTTTCTCTGTCTGTAGCCTGAGTGAAGGAAAAGAGCAGCAGGATCTTGAAGATTGTACAGTACCACTGAAGCAGAAGTCTATGAGATATGAAAGTTGAGCAACAAGGATGCTGGACTAGAAAGAACGTGAAAAAATTGAATAACATAATACCTTCACAACGTACTAAAGATGAAAGACGAATTTTCCCCTTTTCTTTTCTGCACGTGCCTTGTGTGTATTTGCACGTTAGTGACTCACCTGCAGATTGAGCAGAATAGCTCCTATCCTCATGGCCTCGCTGATTTCCAGGTTGTATGTGAGGAGAGGGAAGCGTGGGGGGCTCTGGTTGTTGGGCGGCAAAACCTCAATATACACTGTAGTGATAGAGCTCCTGGCAGAAAGAAAAGCATACATCAGCCCACTGTCAGCTCCGTTTCTCCTTGACAGCCTGTTGAGCCGTACTCAAGTACCTTGCCCACAGCACAGTAAAAATATTCATGATATACTTTACAATCCAATATGAAAGCTATCAAAGCGTGTGGTGTTTTAACTGCAAAAAAGACGAATTTGTTTTGTATTTTGTATTTGTATGATTTTTTTTTTTTAGAGATATTACTTTTTATACATATTATTAAGTGTCAAACACAATTTAGGTCGTTCATTCATGATTTGTGCCTTTCATTAATGATTGAGAGAAAAATTAGCTTGCTTAAAATCAGCTTGCTTCTTCTCAGTTGAATGAATATGAATATGGGCCTGACTGCTTTGATTATTTATTCAATCAGTTTCAGACATCTTTTGTTGAACTGCTATTAAAGGCGCATATGCCCTAACTTACAGCCATTTTGAACAGTATATTGTATCATTATGTCTATCTGTAGCTCATTTACTTGGTGGAATCAAAGTGGCCATCTATTCCACCCCAAAGCACAATGTCTTACACTTTTGCTTTAGAAAAGAAATAATCCATTGCTTTTTAATCTCAAGATAAAGACGAGACAATGTATGAAACATTTCATACTAGAATCTCTGTTAGATTCTTCATAGCAGCTCAAAATTGTTATTTCTCCGTAATTCAGCTCAAAGAAGACTTTCTGTGGCATTCAGAAGTTAACTTGTGAATCACAGTGAGCACATATTGAATTAAGACTCGCAAAACAATGCATGCTGGTAGTTCCCCTGTAACCTCGAAGAGACTTAAAAATGAAACTGATTGTATGCATAAGTTCTGAAACAACTTGGAAACAAATGTGCTCTTCATAAAAAAGTAATGAACTTCACATCACATTAATCTCTTTGAAATTCTAAACCTTCATTCTACTGATGCAGAAATTGTTTAATGTTCAAAGAAATCAAAGACAGCTGACATACTTTGGGTAAAAAGCTATTGAGCAGTACCTTCTCTGTATTTCTGGTGCATTGTCAGAGGCCTTGACTGTCAACGCGTAAGATCTTCCCACAGTTAAAGTGACACCAGGCGCCACAGTGATGCGTCCAGTGCGATTACTAATGATGAAGTGTCCCTGATCACCAGCCAGTATCTCATAGGTCACCAGACCATTTAGTCCGTCATCAGCATCTGCTGCTGTTAACTGGGAGAACAGAGGGAGAGAAAGAGACATATACACATTATACAAGTAATATGTTTGTCGTTTTACAGGGGTAGATCTGCACAGGTGCCAGAAACATGCTTACTCAACCATTCACATATCCACACATCTAATGGATGCATGACCTTTACTTCATGTATAAATAGAAAAAATGAAATGACATGGTACTGTCGTTGCAATCTGACGTTTTCTGCTGGCTGAAAACTCCTTTCCCTTAGTGACTGTAGTTTCGTGACATCAATGGTCAAGAAACATTGGATTGGATGGAATTAATTCCATGCTACCTTTCATAAAACATTGGATTACAAAGTTGTGGAAAGACAGCTGCTGAGTTTTTTTGGGAAGCATAATGTAAAAATATCATTACTTGCATACTCTCTTATCAAATTAATTAAGCAGCCACTATTTCCTTCAAGCCAATTATTTAGGGCAACCCGCTGCTTGTAATTATGAGCCCTCATGGTGTATTTGGCTTCATATCTTTAAGGCCATGAAACTTTAATCCATGCTGCCCAGGCCTCCTTTTTCATGCTCCTAACGTTGGAGCAAAAGCTGGTGCATCAAATAAGCAGCAGCATCCTCAGGGGGCATGTGGCTCTCATGAACGGCTTATAAAAATCGGTTAAGCGGTCATACCAGACACTCTGTGACCCCTGGCCTCATTTCAGGGAGGGCGAAACGGTTGGTTTTAAAGACAGATTAAACTTGACCTTTTCAGCGTCTGACATTTTTTGGAGTGGCTGTGCTGAGAGGACAGATCAACTGAAAGACGAAAAGATCATGCTCCAACTACCAAATAAGAGACATGGAAATGATGGCACTGCCCACATTATTAGATGTGCACTGATGCTTGCTTTAGTTGGCATTAGAATGTGTATATGGGTGTACGTAAAGAAAAATCCTAACCTTTAAAGCCAATGCACTAATGAAATCAAAGAAACAACAACCCTAACCCTAATCCATGAAATTAATCAAAATATTTTCATTTAAATCCTTTTTATGCAAGGGGATATAATGATAAATGGTCATCATTGATGCCAACCGCAGTGACTTAACTACATTCACGATAGCAGCTGATCTACTGACTAAGGTTTCCCAGGCCTGTGCACTGAAGATGGAGAGAAACATTCTCTCCGACTTGTCTGTCATGACTGCAGATGAGACGAAGGGAACTGTTCCAGGGGTTTGCCTGTCAACACAATGCACTGGATTGTTGTGGTTATTTGCTTTGAGCATGAAAGAACGTGTGTGAGGGAGATTCTGTGTGAAGGGGACAGAGACGGAGGCGTAAAGCAGAGTGCCAGAGCAAGAGACCAAAGAGAAAGGGAGAAAGGCGAGAGAATGATTGCTGGATTGATTACCTGCAGGACCGTCTCTCCTGGCAGCATGTCGGTGAAGACGTCAACGCTGTAGGAGACCTCTGCAAACGTGGGCGTATTGTCATTGGCATCAATGACCAGGATGTTGACAGTAACTGGACTACTCTGCTGGACGCCATCAGATGCCACCATCTGTAAACACAAGAAAGAGAAATAAGTATTGCAGCTTTAATCTACTTGTCGAAATAAATCACGGATTATTTATTTTATTTATTCAGGTTTATGCTTTCGGGATTGTTTTTCTCTGATAAGACAACATGTCAAGCTTCAACATATTTCTACCAACACAATGAAGTCCCTTACACTTTGCCTTTGTATATGTTCATTTTTTATTCCCTTAATGTGAGAAAAGCCTTTCAGATCAGAAGATAGAGCTTGGTAGAAAACTTGCCGAAAGGACAGTCTGCAAACTGAGCAAACTGCATGCTTATTTGACTCTGGCAGCTCTGATCTCCAGTACTTGGCAAGGGAGAAAGAAAATGGACTGAGCAAAACAACAAATTAAGTGTAGGAGAATGAAAATCTTAACACAAACTGTGACAGCAACAAGAAACACGTGCTGAAATGGAAATGACACTTGCTGGTTACACTGTACACTTTACAAGACGATGCCTTTAATAGCAGCTTAACATTCACAGTGAAAGTGTCATACAGAAACACATGATAACATATACAACAGCAGCTATTTTCTTTCCTATCAAACAGTGTTTCTGATCTCCAGCCAGCACTGGGAGAGAGAAGCCAGACATTTTTTGGGAGGGAAAGAATATTTGGACTTACTGAGTCATCAAAACTGAATGTATAGACATTACACACTTACACGCGTTTGGCACAACAGCACGTCTCATGTCGACGGATGTAAACAATGTAATGTCTGCTGCTGTTGCTTCCTCTCACACATGCAATTAGAGTCAGAACTGAAATAAAGCATAATTATCTAAATTGCATCTGTGTGCTCTCTCTTCTTCCAGTCCAGGATACACAGATGAATTATAAAATTGACTTAATTATAGCATTTACGCAAAGACATGTTTTTCTCTCTGGGTTGATGTGATTTGTTACTCTTGGTGCAATGCGGACCCGCCCAAAAACTAAAGCTGGGTGCGCCATGTACGCCCCCCAAAAGCCTGCCTCAGGAGCCCGAGTGTTTACCTACACTTATGTGCAGCCTATGGGCTGAGCACCATATAGCCAATTCAGTACAGTTAAATCCAGCTGGCTTTATTGCCACAAAAGTTTTGGAAACAATCAAAAGCATCAAAAATAAAATGAAATAAAATAAAAGTGATAACAGTCCTTGATGACACAGAAGTGCCATGTACCCCTGGATACATATACTGATTTCTTTAACTAATACTATGTAATATTTAGACACAATGGCAGGTTGTGAAATGCAGATTTTGTCCACAAAAATCTATCACTTTCATGTCCATGAATGCTTGTTACACTGCACCTACACAGGCTGCATTGTGAAAGCAGGTTGTCTAGAGCAATGTACAAAAATATGATTGATGCGCTTACTGTGAGAGGTGGATCAAACCCTGATCCAAGCGTGGACTAGGAATGTGCCAGTATCAAATTTTCATGCTACGGTCATTGTGACCACACATAAGCAGGTGGCAATTGGAGTTTTTACACAATAATGTATGTTGCAAGGTTAGGTCATTATAAATACATCTGCCTCTTCACCAGGAAATAAGCATCATCTTTTATTCTGGATGAGAACAGTGATGACGAGGATTTTCCAGAGATGGGGAGGACAATGCTGCTGATGATCCTGGAAATGAATTTCTCTCCTACATCTGCTTTTGAATGCAGAAACCGTTCTGAAGATCTAAGGGGGGCCATGGAAATCTAAAAATACACTGTACTGAACAGTCGCCGCTGCAAAGTGGAGGCTCACTGTCAGCTTTCACTGTAATGTGTAGTCAGAATGGATCCTGAGCATAGAAGCTTTTTTAGCGCTTCTGTTTAAGAAATAAAACCAGCATTTGAGGTCCTCATATCACAAACCACAAAGAAAACCATAATGGACATTAATGGAAGCAGAAAAAACTGTGCATGCACAGCTAAAAATAAATATCAATGCACACACAGTAAGCATATCAAACTATCATAAACTGCTGATGCTGATGTCCAAAGCAACCCTTTATGTACCCAACCAAACCCAGAATTAAACCTCAAAGTCTATAGGGAACCAAGTCATCCCTGTTCACAAACTCCTACACTCTCCGTGGAACCGTTCCCATAAAGCTCACTGTTGGTTTGCGGATGCTGTCTAATCCAGGAGAATCCACCAGGATAGAAAGAGCTACTGTAATGTGTTTTCCAAGATGCTGCCATTGCTCTGAGCAGTTAAAGCATATTTGTTAAATAAGGCAGTTGACGTCAGTGTAACAGCAGTAAAACAGACACTTTAACAGATACTTAAATGGACTAATGTCACCATACAGTAAGAGGATTAAAAAACATCATAAAGATTATGAGGAACACACTTCAGAATGCTAATGGAACATGAAGGTAGTTGTGCTCTTCAGTGAGACTGAACCATTAAAATGAAAAGATTAGAGTCACAGCAAAATACACTCTGTATACATCTCTTGAAAACAACACTTTGACATTTAGGGAAAACATTTCTTCGCCTTCTTTCCAAGAGTTAGGTGAGAAGATCCTTACGTCTGTTTTTGTATGGATTAAACACACGAGATATAACATGGTAGGTGGATTTTGTTACCTTTCAACTAAGGCAGGCAAGCTATTTTTCAACTCTCCCATATTTTTTAGTAAGCTACCACCAGCTGCTTGCTGTAGCTTCATATTTTATGACTGACATGCAAGTGGTGACATGTGATTTTTTTTCATCTAACTATCAGCAAGGAAGCAAATCAGCATATTTCCAAAAATGTCTAACTTTAAAATTGGTAAAATATACAGTAGGTTATTATTTTGCAATACCAAACCAATACAACGTCACAATCACAACTTTTGTCTTGATTGCTTACTTTTTGTAAAATCATTTGAGTGAGTGTTTTAATGATTTGTAACCAAGTTTTATTTTTTATGTAGCCTTTAACAGTAATACATGTAATTGAAGTCTGTGGTGGCTGAGAGAGCTGAAGGCACTGCAACTTAAGAACCACAACTAAATCGATAAAATAAAAAACAACTTATGACAACACATAAGCAACATAAGAAGTAGCACAGCAAAAACATCCATCTGTAAATACAGAGGACACAAGGAGATAGATATCTACTAACTACTAACACAATCTAAGTTTTCAAGGTACACTAAAAACGGGTGAGCATGCTAGCAATTAGACACATATAGCCAATACCTCCAATAATATTCAGAATGTTCAGGCTAAAATTAATATAATTAGCTAAGATAATTATTTTAAAAAATCACTGCTGTATTCATCACTTTATAATGCCGCCCAGAAGTCCTCATAATGCTGTGCTGTATACGTGCTTGGTCAATGTAACTTATTTGTTTCCCCCCCCTTTTAACATGGCATAAAGGTTCTATTTTCTCAACTGAACGTACAAAACTATAAATCCGATGTTCCTTCTGTGTGCATCTGAATCTAGATTAGCAAAGTGAACAAACTTTAAGGTTACTTCGCTGTTATTTGACCGATGATAAAGGTCACATTGCTCTAAAAGCGTCAGGTTAGCTTTATGTCTAGAAGTGCGTCTTATATAGACATGACCTGTGACTTCTATTAATATACACAGAGTAGGGGATGTAGGCCACAGGGCTTTAGTGCTGTCTTGCAAATAGCTAACGTGAGTCTGAGGCCTACCATGAAAGTATATGCCATCTGCTTCTCCCGGTCCACAGGTTTGATGAGTGTCAGGTAGCGGATTATCCCAGTTGGGGTCAGGCTGAAGATCGTGGTGTAGCCATCCAAGGTAATCTTCACCATGGGGTCTTTCGTCTTCCAACAGAAAGTCATACAAATAGAAACATGTTACCATGGTGACATGAGTGTCTCATCAGTTTTTTCCAAGACTGCAGCTGTACAGCAAATTTTGAACAACCAAAGAGTTAAAAAAGTAATCTCCTGGCCGGTCTCTCATCCATCTTAAGAAAACAGTAGAGAGGGGGCTGAGGATGGAACCAGAAACTAATGTCTTTTTCATATTATTGTATCAATAACAGAAGGAACAGAGGAAATGACTTATTGCCTTAGTTCCTTTGTGGGGAACAATTATTGACCGTATTAAGACATCAAAAATATCTGTTTTACAGCTTTTGTTTCAGCTGTCTAGATGCTCAATAAGCTGAAAAGTATTATTTTAAAAAGAGCCATTTGCCAAAGATGTGTCATTTCTGCTGTAGCTCAGCAGTGTCAAAAAAAAAAAAACAACCCGGAGTATAATGTGGTCCACTGCTGCGAGTCGGCTTCGATTCACGCCCATCAATGAGTGCTCTTAAGAGTTTGGTAAACATTAGGACTGGGTGGCTTATTGATTTTGTTATCTCTGTTTCCACTCCACTTTGATTTGTTAATCCTGTCCAAATACTAGGTAAAGGGATATTTTGAAAGATGAACTAAACACAGTAGCCATTTGTTTTGGCTGTGTGTCTACCTCTGTGTTCACCCATTTGAATCTAAATCTAAATATAAAGTAAAATAAATATAAATATTAATATAAAGTGTTTAAAGCGTTCTCCAATGTCGGTGGGGGGTGAACTCACACAAACATGCACCCAAACAATCACGCAATTTGTTAATTGTGTAACACACATATGTCCAAGCGCTCCAATCATCCAACTAATCAAACAAGAATCAATTCATAAAACAAGGTCTTTTGAACGAGTAAAGTTGGCATTCAAAGGGAACAACTGCATAAGTTTGGATATAAGCAAACCACAGCAAACACATCCATCTGCATATAAAGAAAGAACACAGCACAGCAAAACACTCCACACAGATACTCCCATTAGGATACAAAAGTCAGTGCATCAGCTAAATTAACCTACACACACCCATCATCACCAGAGATGTGCTTAGTATTTAATTCGCCATTTCTGCTGTTGTGAACACACTAAAAAGCTCACAGTTTCGTTTTTCTCTTCAAAATAGAGTTGGAAAGTTGATTATAGAATGTCTCCAGCAGTGATGAGTGCTCTCAGTTTGTTTTTACTTTTAACAAAATGGTACACGAACTAACAGTGGGGATGTCCCGAGTCAGTTTGCATAATAGGAATCAAGCGAATCATGACTTCTTTTAATTGGCTATAAAAAGCTTATCGCCTTCTGATCCTTTGTTTATTGCGACTTATTGGCACTCCGTGAATGGCAACTGTCAAAGCTGCCCAATTTCAATATATTACAAAGCGCTGGAACCACTTTCTAACACATAGCTTTGCAGGCAAACATATATCAGTTTGGTCTAATGATAACTGACATTTTCCCACAATGGCAAAGCGAGTATTTTCAGGTGCACCAAACAAACAAGTTTAACCTTCAGCATTCTGTTACGAGTAGAGATGAAGAGAAGTTTTTGAGATTCTGTCTTCTTCCTCCCTTCTTGCCTCAGCAGCTCCACACTGGCATACCTCTTTCCCAAATTATTACAATACTACAATACAATGCCATACAAAATATTGCAAGAAACCAATTAAAGCTGTGTTAGGTTTAGTGCAGAACTGTTAAAACATCCAAAGCTCTTAACTGAATTGGCTTTACGAATAGACTGATGACGTAGGCCTACTGTTAGCTATCAAAAGTGCACAGTGTGCTGCATGAGCTGTATTATGCAGGAAAATATAAATATTGGATTAACTTTGGTAACAGAAGATATCTAATATTAAAAAGGACTCACATCAGAGATTAGGAACAAGAAACTTGATCGGAACATCCCTATACTACAGTTGTGTGTCTGTGTGTGTGTGTGTGTGTGTGTGTGTGTGTGTGTGTGTGTGTGTGTGCGTCATTGGAACCAAAAGCACCCCCTTTACCTACAGGTGTATCACCAGGGGCCAGCTACAACAGGGACAAAAATACAGTGGGAAAATGATGCATGAATGGGTTACTTCCAGTTAGGACACAACACAAACACATGAATAAATGTGGACCTTTAATCAATGTTTACTCAGTGCACTACAGGTTCTTTGTGTTTGTGTGCACACATGCATGGGTGGACGTGTGTTAAGTGAAGGCAACGGTGAGCACAGGCTGATAAAGCCGTTTTCTTCCTACCTCCTCAATGTCATTGTCCAAAGCGATGATTCCCAGGGGGGCAGTGAGGTTGGCACTGGCTGAGATGGTCGTACCGACTGGGGAGGACTCACTCACATAGCCCTGGTAGGTGTCGGACTGGAAATACGGTGACTGGTTGTTTTCATCCAGGATTTCAATAATGAGGTCAGCATAGGCTGGGAGGGGGTGACCGTTGTCCTGTTCAGCCTGAAAATGAAGAAGAAAAAACCAACAAGAGAGAAAGAAAGTCTTAGTCAGCGTGTCAAATATCAACAAACTTTTAAAAACGTATAATAAACTGAAAACCAATCTGCTGGAAATTTATTAAGAAGAACTAATAATGAATTGGATGATGAGAGTAACACCCTCAAGAGTTATGCCGTCCCAAATCTCATTCAGGCGCAGGGACAGAAAGGCGTAATTTCTCTGAGTGTCATTTCAACTACAAAAAGCTACATTGATTAAATTTAATCAGGGGTCCACTTAGAATTAGGCCTTTGTAATTACCAGGGCACTTAACGCAAATACCATCATTTATAGGAGAGAGAGTAATTAGTGGCTCTTGCTACTCCGTCAAATGAGTGACCAATGATGGGAGGAAGCTCAACGGAAATATTAATGGCTAAGTCAGTGCCAGAACTAAACAATTAACTATTAAACGAGTGTAGGCTACAAGCATTTGTTTCATGTTTGGTCTGTTTTCATTGCTGATTGTGAAAACTTTACAGATCTAAATTGTGTGTGTTTCTGTACATGGTTGTTTTGCATGAAAACTCAAATTAACTGTAGAAAAGTCCGAAATAATGCATTCCCAATTGCCACTTCTTCATCTCTTGGGCGTGTTAAATATCATTCTCCAAAAGCAGACATGCAGCATCCAGCCACAGAGCAAAACCCAATTAAATGTCACCTTCGAGGTCTGCTGAAGACAACAATATGGTGATAAATAATAAAACTGCTGAATCAGGAATGTTCTCAAAAAATCCCATTCCAACTACATGAAATCAATAGACTTTCTTAATCTATAAAATATAACAAAGAACTAGAACATGCAGTGTAACTAGCAATAAAACATGTTACATCATAAGTTACACATAAATCCCTAGAGCTGTAAACTCTCCCAAAAAGCTTGAGTAAAATTGGTGAAAATGACTCAAAATCAGTTCATATTTGTGTCACACACAGTGGAACACGCGCCGTTCTCTATCACACAATCCCCAGAATTTAAACATTGCTTCTCCTTCATTTTCCAGCACAGTTGGTGGGTGACATGACTGCATAAGTAACGCAATGCATTACCACAAATTAAAATGGGTGTTATTCAAACTGTATAAAAATCTAAAGAAGCTGTACTTTAACCCAAGTTGTGTCTGACACCAGCACAATGAGACCAAACTAAATGAATGTGGTCTGGTCAGGCTGTCACTGCAATATTTCCCCTCCTAAGTACATATGTCACTATTGGCTCCCACACTGGGATGCTTCAGAAACATTAAGGCTTTGAAAATACAGATGGAGAGGGGGAGTGAGGCGACATCAGTTTAAGCCATGACCTGGAACAAATTCTGCACATTAGCTCAATTTCACTGGGCTTGTGTTGCAGTGTGCTGATTGTAACAGGAGAAAATAGTTAAATGGTAAAGTACAGGAGCCAAAAAACTCTTGTTTATCATCTTGTTTGTGTATCCCATGATGCAGACCCCCGTTACACACTCTTTGCAGTTTTGGCACATCCAATTGAGTTTCACACCTGTTTTTATTGCCATCATTATGTCATACCAGACTATCTCTCCCTCACGTCTTTTTCCCTTATCTGAGTGATAATAAAGAATACCCACACTGCTCTGACCCAAAGATCCAATCTGCTCACACAAACACCTGAAGGAAAAGTGCTGTCATTGACAGACGAAGTGTGTATGCCTGTGTGTGTGTGTTCTTTCTTTTTCCTCAATGTTCACACACACACGCTTTTTTCTCAGAGGGAGAAAAGATGGGATGTAGAATTACAACATTCCCTGGTGATTTAGCTCTTTAGCGGTGTCCCTATTTCTGGGAGGCAGTGCTAAATGACCTGCGCTCCACTGCTACAACACACAGGCCTGCAGGAGATTCACCGCTACCAAAAGTCACTGTTTATCACTCAGTCTTGATTCTCTTGTCCTGACTCCATCATCCTTAAAGTTTCATACTGTATCTCTTTGCCTTCTTTTCTCTATTTAACCAGATATTTTCTCTCCATCTCCATCTGCCTTCATCATTTGTCTTCATTTCATCCTAGTCAGCTCGGTGAATACAGCACCATCAAGATCAATCATGACTTTTTTTCTAAAACATGCTTGAGATGCTGCACCATATTCCACCATTGGCTTTTTTATATCTCCTAAAGCATTGGCTATGTGCACCACATAATGTGCTGCATCACAGCACTCTCAAGATACCAAAGTCTAATTCTCACTTTCTTGCCCCTCTGAGTCCTTAAGCAATGGTTCCTCCCCCTCTCCACGTCTTTGAGGTAGATAAGGCTCCCCATCCACCTCCACACAAATCTTTCTATCTATCTTGGACCTATCCTGTTCCTCTTTTGAAATATCTCCCTTCGTCTATCTGTGCACAATTCTCCCGAAGACATGCAAAATGTATCTTATATGACCTGTCCCCCCTCCCCTCCTTCTTGTTGGGGAAATCAGCTCTTCCTCTCATCTCTTCGCTCTCCAGATATTCCCGTAAACAGCAGGTTATGCAGTGCTCAGACATGTCTAGAGGTTAGTGATGGGTGGACGGAAAGTTCATCTGCTCTGCTGCTTTACACCAGGAGGACTGAGGCAATCCCAGACTCTGCTCTAAATTAGGATTCATGAGGGTGCAGCAGTATATCCTCCTCCTAAGTCCATAAATCATAACATCTTTTTCACCCCCATCTCCAACGCAGCTAAAGATAAGGTTAATGGCCTTCAGGACCGGGGTTATCTAGGTGGAGCAGGTAACGGTGCATGCTTAAATTATTAAAATGAGTTAAACTTGATGTGGCACAAGCACATTCAAAATATGAGCACCGAACTGAGGTGTTTAATTAAAGTAATTAAATGTGGCCACAGCAGGAGAACCAATATTTTATGTGGGCTAAACTCTGATAAAGATAATCAAGTGCCATCACTTTCAGGAAATGCAGAGTTCACATCAGGCAGTACACTATAATGCCAAAATCTGTGCAGAGCGGCACACTCACAGCTTGTGTGTGGTGTACTGTGGTGTACCTCCATTGTTTTGGGGAAACTGGACCACCTCACATTGTGTATTAATCTATTCACATTAGACATTTTTTTGATATTTATGTGATAGTTATATAGTCATTGGTTTTGGGCTTCATTCATCTGTTACTCTCCGACTTGAGTCTCTGGACATAATTTTTCTTATTAAAGGCAGTTCACATCACTGTACAGATAGATGACACACAATAGCTTTATATGTAATGATAATATCTACATTGTTTGACCAATAACATTTTCACTGGGGTGTAGATAAGCTGTTTTACAGGGTATTGTAAGTGGATCAAACATCAAACATCCAGCTAAAGCGAGACAATAAAAAAAAAGTGTGTGCAAGGGTGCGAGACAGCGAGACGTATTTATCAAGTAGTTAAAGTTCTCAAACTCACTGGACACATGATAAAACCACGGTCAATTCTTTTACAGAGTTTTCTCTCCACTGTCCCACATTTCAAATACTTTTCCACACAATACACACTTTGCTTAACTATGACACATGTTGTCCATTTGTAGACAGTGATCCACCTGCAGAGATCTCATTGCAAATTGTATTGACGTATTTATGACACTTGTTTCCATGACTTTTCCAAAACCTTTTGGGAATTCATGTTTACCAAAACTATTCCTGGCCTGGAAAACATAATGTTCGAATTCCATGACTTTTCCAGGTTTTTCATGTCCATACAAATCCTGTAAATGATTTTGTTATTTCATGCATGTTTTTTGTTGTTGTTGTTTTTTTAACCAGCCTTGCACCATTTTATTATTGATTATTGACATGATTATTGCCATTCAAGATGGGTCTATTTAATTTAGCCTGCTCATGGTGTGGCCTTACATTACATTTCACTGAACAGTTGTGTGGTGGGTGACAGTTTCAATAAAGAGGCTTGACATTACACTTGACATCAGTATCGGTGATATTGTACACGTTTTAAAATAGAACTAACAATAAGTCCCATAATGCAACAGTTAAGAAGCAAATAAGCCAAGTTAAATTTTATTGTTTACCTTGATGATGAGGGTGAACCTTTGATACAAGTCCCTGCTGATAGGCTGCAGAACACGCAGCTCTGCAGTGGTTCTATTCAGGGTGAAATACTCTGAATATGTGACTGGATGACCTGTAATAAAGAGAAAGAACATTCACAGATTTGGATTCAGTGCACTTTATTGTACCATCCAGAAAACCGGAATGAACGTTCAGAAGTCAGGTCAGAGCATAGTGACCGGGCCAAAGAAGATAAAATGTGTAAAATCAATGAAGATACGTGATGAACCTACCAACCAGGATGTAGTAAAGAATACCAGGTCTGTCCGATGGGGGCTGTATGTTTCTGTCCATGTCTACTGCCTTGATAGCAGGCGTCACATTCAGTGGGTTCAGTTTGCTCTGGGGGAGTCAATCAACAACACAGAAAGATAATCAGGGGCAAAGCCATTCATTTTTTGTTGATTGTGTAGTTGCAAAGATACCTTCTCTAAAAATAACTTTGAGTTCATCATTATGCAGCGACATGAATGACAATGTCTTATGAAACAGAATATTCTAATAAATAATCTGCTCTGGAAAACAGATTTTCTGCACTGGATAGTAAAATTTTGCCTGCTGTATAATCTTATATGAGCTGTTGTATATAACTTGTAACTCCTCTCTTGTCGTCCTCCTCCAAGTTAAAAACAGTATTCTCAGTAGAGAAGCATGCCTGGACTCCTTTCCTGGCCCATTAAACTGTTTTCTGCTTTTAAAGGGCACAAGAGGAGCTGCTGTGACTGGGCATGCTTTAAGCTCGCCCCAGCTCCACCTGCTGATATTGTATTCCTCTTAATAATGTTTCTGCCTCAGCCCGTGCATATTGTGCTGTGCTGTGATGTGTTGTGCTGTGCTGTGCTGTGCTAAGAGACGCTAAGAAGCTGCAACCACGTGTATTTTTCCCACACTTGTGCTTTTAGTTACAATCAACCTCATTCTCAGGATAAGGCAGTGGGTGTTTTACTCATTGTATTGCAGTCTCATCATATCTAAAAAGGCTGCCACCACTGAATATTAAAAGAAAATAAAAAAAAGATTTCTCATATCCAATTCAAGAACCAAATTTCTGATGGAGGGCAGTGCCTTCGTAGTCATAATCCATAGCACACTGGCCAATTATTAGATTATTTAGTTAATAAGCCAGTGCTATTAGATGAATTCCTCATCAGCATGCTTCCAAATATGCCTGAAAGAGTTTCGTATCAAGGCTAATCTGTTTGTGGTGCTGTAGGCTGCTTTTCCTGCTCGTGCATACTCAGACACCATCAGCACTAATTATCCTGCACCACCTCTTCACTTTTGCACCAACATATGGCTAAGTGAGAATATGTTTAGCACATCACATTTATGAATACCTCTACTCATGCAAAATGCCTCCACACGGCTGATACAGTACTGTATGTATGCTAAGAGGCCTGTGCTAAACTTCCTTAGTGTAGACACATGGCACATGGCTAACAGCTCTCTGGCAGGAAGAATCCCTCCCCGAGGGGGTATATTTATATCCCTCAGCTCTGGAGTAATCCTTACACCCCTCCCTAACCAGCCCTCTCGCTTTTACAATGTCTGGAGGTGCGCTAAATCAAATCCCCCTGGCTCTGCACAATGATGATTAGCTATAATACCCTCCTCCAGCAGTCATTATCCAGGGGACTCCACAGCCCACATTATATCCCCCCAGGGCAAAAAATAAATACAGATCAACTTAATAATGCTTGTCTAGCCATTGTGATTAATTACAATACACTCATCAATTATGAGAAGACAAATCTCCCCGTGGACAGATATGTTAGCATAATGGTTACACTGCAGAATGGAGAAAAATCAGACACCAGCAAAAAACTGACTGAACACTGTAAAGCTAATGTAGGCCATTCCTAAAAAAATAATAAAATGAAATTGGATGCTGTTTAAGGAATGTAAAAGGATGAGAGCAGAAGGTAAATGTTATGAAACAGACCCAGTACACCAGCAATACTTTGGAGAGACTGTAAATGTATACAGGAGACCTTCCACTGAGAGTTAATTAACGGTGTACATACAGTAAAAATAAATGTGACATCACTGTATCATCAGGCTATATTGGTGCAACTTTCTGGGGGGATAAAGCCGTGCAATGTTTAGAGGAGGAGAAGCAGGAGGACAGGGAGAGAGGCCTACATTTTTTCACACTAATGAAAAAGCTTTGGTTTGTGTAGCCGGTGCTCCCAGGTCCTGCATACTTAGCAGTCTGCAAACCTTTTATCATAAATTATACATTACATGGGCAAACTCCAAATGGAAAGTCTGGACAAACAACTGTGACTGACTAGGGCTGCTCCCATTCAACTACAGCTACATATACACATGGTTATACATTTATTTTATCACTCCTTTTCTCTGTAAGCCTCAATCCATAACCTGATTTTCTCAACCAATCTATATAGCTACCATTCTGTCCATTCTGTTATTGCAGGCTTCTCTTTCTAGTCTCTGTCTCACTCCAATTTAATTCATTTCAGTTAAGCTTGAAATGTGTCAACCCAGTGCACTTGCTGTCTTTTCCCAACACTGCATCAGAGCCGTATTCTCAGCTAAGTGGAACTCATGTCATCAGGCTCAAGTTTGTGGCACTGATGAAATGAGATAAAGTTGGTTTGTCAACCTACAATTAACAACAACACCACAGAAACAAAAGACCATGGCATTTATTTGTAAAGCAATTCAATAACGCTTTGACATTACAGTAGTTCATTCACATTCACCACAAACACCTCATGGAAGGTGTGCAGTGCAAATAATCACACTGGCAGGTCTACAACATATAAGACTTTTAATGGTTAAGTGCTAACAACACAGACAGCATTAACACCTTTGCTATTTAGAGTGTCTAGCTCCCACCTCTTGCGCTGCGTCTTCGGACTGTGGGAGGGAAGCAGAGCTCCAGGATGACACGCATGTCACAACACAGAAAGGAGCTAGGTCGAGATTCAAATCGTACTGCTCTGACACATCACAATGCCGAACCCAACCTGTCCAGTAAATCCAATCAAATCAAATCCAGACAGCTCTGGTCCTATTCAGTTCAATATGGTTCAATCGAATACAGTCTAGACTAGACTGCTGTCTGCAGTCAATGTCAATGAGAAGACAGATAAACTGTTTATAGATATACAAAGAAATTCTATTGGTACATCACTTATTCTCTCCACCTTAGGCTGTTTATCTGAGCTGCCACATCTCTCTCCCTCTCTATTTTTCTTGCTTCTTTGAACTCCAGTGGTGTCATCCCAGGTCAACTAAGCCTTCAGCTCTAATTGCTGGTCCAACAGACCAGAAAATGCCCCTGGAATTACCATGCTGAGACAGAACAGCAAAGCCTGGTCTGCCTCTAGGTGTGAAGGCAAAAATAAAGTGTAAGCATGGCAAATAACAATATGTTTACCGTGTATACATGCAGCATGAATGTATCACAAATCTGAATTGTGTGGCACGTTGCAAATGCACACAGCAAATGACAAAAAAAAACAAACTGAAATGCATGAAAATACAAATATACGCACATCATTAACAGGAGGAATTCTGTCAAAATGACCTTGTGGAGCAGCAATGTATTCACACTTGCCTGTCTGCCTGGTTCTTACCGGCTCAGTGAATTCAGGGATAGCAACACGGTAGGTGAGGGGGTTGCAGTCTCGGGTGTTGTTCACCAAAACACAAGGCAGGAACATGGGACCCAGGTCGTCTCCATCCAGAACGTCAACTGTCAGAGTTGTGGTAGCGGTTCGTCTGTTGGGGGGGTATGGAGCACGGTCCTAGAGGATGAACAAATGCTTTTAATTTCAATCTTCAGACTCCCAGACGATTTGCTGCTTTGTGCACTGAGGCTACACACTGCTCAAGCTAAAATCAATATAACATGTTAAAACAATGACATATCTCTGCAGCTGTTCTTCATTTGTTTGGCTGTGGAAAAGGGTGCTGGAGCAAATTTTCTAACTGAAGTATTTTCTGCAGTTAAAAAAAGCGACCTAGTAACATTTTTTAAAACACTGCACCAATAACAGGTGAGCTAAGGAAAATTTTAACATGATTTCATGACAAGAGACCATGGGCACTGCTAAATGGTATATTTGTTATCTTAAAGAAGACATATTATGCAAAATGCCTTTTCAACATGAATGTGTGTCACAAGTGTGTCTACAAACCCTTAAACTACGAGAATAGACCATCCTATCTCTTAATCTCCTGTTCAATCTTCCAGTAAATACATGTAAAAATGCTCTGTTTAGTTTTGGCCCAAACTGTGATGTCACACCCAGGGATCTGTTGATCACATGACCTTGTTCAGCATAAGTATGTTGCTTGGCTAATGTGTTTCCCCTGCGGCAACAGAAGAGCTGAGGTAGGAGTTATTGTGAGGTCCCACTTGTCCGTGTACATGTTGGAACATGTTCATGTACATGTTGAAAGCGGTGATGTTATGATCATCAGAGCAGTTCAAATCCTTTTTCAGACAATATTTCTTGGCAAATAAAACAGACACCACAAATAAATGCCAAAACCACTGTGTGTGACACCTAGCACATGATTAGGATTTTCTTGGAGCTGTTATCCTGAAAAATTCTCCCTTGTGGTACTGTTGCTTCCTATAGTGGTGCCCAGAAAAGTAAGGAAGACAGCACTTCAAAGATTGGTGTTGCCAAAGTAATTGAACTCTTGACACAAGCAGCCCAGAGTTCTAGTAAATGCCATCACCATGTCTTCTTTTTTCTCTACTCTGACGTCCTCTTGCAAGAGAAAATGAAATCTCCGTGGAGGAACTCTTGCCAGGCTAAAGGGTTGAGTCTTCTGCTCCCTCATGCAGGAAATGGAGAGAATAGGAGATGGGCTGACTGCAAAATTATTATCTGTCCTGCTGTACTATACCTCTTCCATTTTCTTGTATAGAGAGTAATATTCGACCACTACTTATAAGGGTAAGTGATAATGCAATCAGCTCTCCGGAGGTTGTTTTGTAAAGAGGTTCTGTATATTGAGGCTTAGCTTTCAAACAACGAGGCTTTGAGACACCATGCATTGTCTATATACTTATGGGGAACTCTCAGATCTCAGCCTGGGTGTTTCTCTAATTGAAATCAAATTCTTGGCCAGTGGCTTTGCAGTGGCCCTTGGTCAACAGACATTTGCTGCCTAATGGCTGAGGGTAAGCACCAGGGAAAGAGCATGAAAATTCATTATAATTCACACTGGCATCATTTGGATTACTTGACTTACAATATTTTCTTAGTCATGTTGCCCCATGAGAGCGGGAAGAAAAATGCCCTCTGTGAAGTAAAATCCATAATTAACAACAACTCTGATATGCTAAGTTGCTCTGGTATATAAAGACTAGAACAGTTATCTCAGCTTCAATTGCTCTTAATTAGTTATAAGGTAAATGTAAGTTGAACAAATTGTCCGTGTAATGTCCTAACAGTGTCTGCCAATTGATGAATTACTAATTACAAAGAATCACTCTTATTATTGCTATAACTGAAAATGAAATGATGACAAGATTTTTGAAAAAAGATCTTAACAACAGACAGACCTTAAAACCGCACCCAGGAACATACATTATCCAGTGTAAAGAATGATCACACTGAAGAAGCAAACGATTTATTTTGTGTTCAAAACATCTGCCCCCTTACATAACTGCCAAATCTGAAATATTGTGAAAACACTGTTACTCTCTATGGACAAAACAGGCCAGGTCCCTCATTGCTCAAAGTCCATGCTCGAAATGAATCATCACAGCTGCTGTCACTGAATGTAAAGCACATCTTAAGACATCTGTTTAGTGGCATTAAGAGTTATTCACCATCAAAGGCAATGCTGAGGTAGATAACCTCAAACAAAATGCACAAATCAAGCCTATTAATACAATTTCAATACTGATTCCCTTACGGGTCTTAACACCTGCATTCAAAAGTAACTGTGCTTGTGCAGATTAGCTCACTTACATTGGCTTGGACCAAAACCAGGTAGCGAGTTCTCTCCTCATAGTTTAGCCGCTCTGCAAGAGTAATGTGCCCTGAAAGGGTGTTTGCAACACTCACTGTACCGTTAGATACCTGAAAGAAAGAGAGAGCCGATATGATAAAACAGAAAGAAAAGTGGATGTGAGCAATAAGTCTTGATTGTTGAAGAAATTTACAATGGTGTAGAGGGTATTTATCATGGCGTGACTTGTCCATATACCGGGTCATTGGCGTTGTAAAGGATGCTGTATTCTATATGTCCATTGGGCCCATCGTCAATGTCCGTAGCTCCATTATTTCCTGAGAAGCCAGTAAAAATGGTCGTTCCAACTGGTGTGAGCTACAAAAAAATATGAGAGGGGGAAAAAGAGAAGTCAACAGCTCGAAAAGTCTCCTGTGAACACAACATCTACTTTTAGCAGAGAGCTCATGCATGTAGCTATTACTGTTGCCACTCTACCCTATTAGTATACAAAAAGGAAAAAAAAAATCAAAAAGAGAAAATGTTGCAGTCAGCAGTAGTCTGAGGGCTTACACACACTGCTGACAGAATAACAAAAAGTAAGTATGAGAACCGCTGCCGTTCCCCAGAGCCCCCAGCAAAGTCCACAGGACCAGGCAGCGGGCAGGAGAGCTTGTACAGAGGAGAAGCTGACAGCAATGTAGAATGACTCACTATACTGTTGGGACAGCTGCATATGACTATGATAACACACTGTGACAGGAGCTTCGAACATGCAATGTACACAAAATGTGAACAGCAGAAAGAAAAGCCGTGGTTGTGTAGAACTCAGCAGGGGATCATCTCTTAATCTCAAAACACATGACTGGAAAGTCAAATAACTCGATAAATTGTCTTGAATCACTGCAAGTGATGCAGGTTTGGTTTTGAAAAGAAAATTTGTCCTGTTAGGTGCTCACTGGACCTGTAGGGTTTTCTTTAATTGTGATGATTATAAAGACAAAGCGTCCTTTTGAAATCAACCTGAGCATTTATACAGTATGTATATACAGTATATAAAACACAGTCTCTCCAAGCAGTCTGACGTAAATTGTTTGCTTATACAAGTCTCTTAAAAGCCTCCCTTCATACTTATTTATGCATATTGTATTGGTCTATATATATACTCCCCTTCCCTATTTGTGGGTCATTACAGGCCTCTTTGATGACATATATGAACAAGAGTCATGCAGCGGTGAGAGTATGGAAAGAGTTCTTCACATGGTCAGCAATTTCATATAGTATATCCATCAGATGTATATAACTGAGCGCAGAGCAGGCTGCAACAAATATTCCCAAATGCTCTCCTGACCTGCCAGTTTCGCATGAATACATATGGTGTCGAATGCTCAAACAAAAGGGGAAAAGCACTGGGTGTGATTAAAAATGCACCTATACACAATCATTGTAAAATACAAAGATATTTTAAGGTAAGTTTAAGTTGAGTCAATAACTTCGTTTGACACCAATTGGGCTCAGATGCAAAGTAACCCTCGGAAGTGTGGGGTTTGAGAATTTCAGACTTTGGCAACCCCACAGGGAGTGGGGAGCAATGCAGGCCATCTTTTCTTGGGGATGGGACCCAAGGATACGAAATAGATGAATGAGTTGAAACCAATACAAGGGCTGCACGGATTTTCACAGGGATTGGCTGAACAAAACAAAAACTTGTGTAATCAGAATAATTTGTAAAATGCTACAACATGGCTTAATGTCTTGCTTGATTTACAGACCAACAACAGGAATTGCTCCCATACCTCATTTACTGCAACATAGTAGCGTGGCTGCTGAAAGCGCGGGGTGTTGTCATTCCTGTCCCTCACAACAATCCTCACCTCGTGCAAAATGACAGTACCAACCAGCTCATTGGTGCACTGGACCTGAACCACAATGGTGGTGATGTAGTTGGGGGGCTGAGAGAGAGAAAATAAAGACATATCATTTTTCAAATACCTCGAGTAAACAACATATTTTACAATAGAGGTTGTTGTACATGCTCTGATTCACTTTTTTTCCAACATACAGTCCTATAGTTGACTGCTGTCACAATAAGCTATTGCAATTCTTTTTCTTTCCCCAACAATACACAACCAAATAATATGCACAATTGACGCTCAAAGCAAAAAGAAAGAAGGGAAAGAGGCTTTGTTTGTTTACCAGCATCCATCAGGGTTGTCATGAAGACCAGTTTACTTAAACCTATTTTTTTCTTCATAGACATTATCCTGACATCAAATTCATCCAGTTGGAATATACTTCAGTGTGGATGAAAAAAAAGAAACAGTCAACTAGAATTGCATTTCAGTCCTTTATTTTGCCTGTATTGTATTGCCATAAACAAATAATGGCTTTTCTTTTTTTTATTTCAAGCTGGACAGTGAAGCCTGATTTAGCTTTTGGAATATTACGTTTAATAAATTATTCAAATTTCTGATCAAATGAAGAGCTGTGTGCTTTGTGCCATGTTCTGTTCAAATGTATCTTGGACAGCAGCAGCTTGTCCCGCTGCCACCACTACAGCTCAGACATCATCTGAATGTAGAAACAAGGACGGCCCTGCCCCATCGTTTAATGCTGCTTGGCTTGCGCTCTCCTTCCCCTCTCTGTTTCTTACTTGCAAAGGTTTTACCATCATGTGCTCCTCCACTTGGATTTCTCCTGTTACCTGGCCATATTTCTGAGGTATTCCCATTAGTAGGTTAACATCCAGCTTACTCCCCTTATTCCAACATACTTCAAAAACAGTTTCTTTCCCACAGCAGGCGTAACACTTATTAACACCTATTGCTCACATCCTGCACTGTACCATTTATACTGATCTATATTCGCTGCAGGTTTACTGGATACCCTGGAGAAATGTACTGAACATATTACATACAGACACAGTGCCTGTATTTATTAATTCACTTCCTATATTTAGTGCTAGTGGATGAATTAGCATGCTACACTGAAACAACTCTGTTACAACATTTCAGTGTAAATTCAGTATCTTTTCTCTTTTTAGCTTAAGAACAGTGGAAAAACATCATGAATTCAAATTAGTTATTGAGATGAAGGAGCAACAGGGTAATGGTAGAGATTAAACTGTGTCAAACGTGTAAAATGCTAATTTAGGTTGTCTCGCATGACAAGTTTGATTTATCATCTTCTGTTCACTGTTTGTAAGCAAGAAAGATGACAAAGGACTGCTTAAAGGCTATCAGTCCGTCCATCCGTCCATCCATACATGCTAATCTGCATTAAAAAACCTGCCCTTATTCCAGTTTTAAGAAACCCGGATATGCTGGATAAACTAATAGAAATAATAGATAGAGAACTGACTCCTGACTGTATGAAAACATACTGCGTGTTTGTATAAAACACTTGATTATGACCATAAGATTGGTTAACACAGGACAGAATTATCTTGTGTAATATCTGTTCACACTACTTTTCCTGGGTTTCTTTACCTAAATACTATTCTCTAATCCACAAAGGAGCCCAAGAGGGGAAGCTATGTATTCATAAATGATGAAAATATCCATCCATCCTTCCACTGTCTATTCCGCTTATCTTTAAGGGTCACGGGGGGGGGGGGCGGAGCCCATCCCAGCTGACATTGGCAGTGAGGCAAGGTACACCTGAGACTGGTAACCAGTCAATCACAGGGCTGACATATAGAGACAAACAACCATTCATGCTCACTCTCACACCTACGGGCAATTTAGAGCCACCAATTAACCTGACATACATGTCTTTGGATTGTGGGAGGAAGGCGGAGCCCTCGGTGAAAAGCCACGCAAGCACAGGGAGAACATGCAAACTCCACACAGAGGAGTGTGGAGCCCCAGGTGCAAACTGCAATATTTATACTGCTGAATTTACTTTAAAATACAATTATCCTGATTTCTTACTAGTTATCACAATCCTCAGTCCCGTACTCACATCCCTGTCCAGAACGCGTCCGGTGCTGTTGAGGTAGAGCCTCTGTCGTGTTGGTTCCAGTATCACCCAGTAGTCATAGTTGTCCAGCAACGTCAGCGAGATGGTTCTGCCTGGGTCTTGGGCTCTGCCGTTTATCTGCATGTTTTCCACTAAAACTGTACCTGTGAAGCCAAGAAAAGTCTCCGTTTAATAAAAGGCCCTCTTGCAGAAGGACAGTCACGATCACTTTTATATTCTTAATCCATGTTAAGAAGTCGGTTTGGCGCAGAGTTAATGAAACATTACATGTTTTTTTTTTTTTCAATAGACTTGTGTTACCTGTTGACAAAGTGTTTTGGACTTAAAAAATACTGAAAAGCACAGGCACTGGAAGATGAAGGTCACGTAATGCGACTATAAAATGAGTCATATTACTTCAACTGGACAAATAATCAAAATGGAATAAGCACATTTTTGTTGACTATAATGTCCCCATGAAGCATAATACTTATTTGGATGAAGGTTTTATAACATCTGTAGCAGCAAAGTTTTTCTGCATCACATCCCCTTATTTTGTATGGTTTGGTAAAACAGAAAAAATAAAACATGATTTTGACCACTCAACAACAGCCTGAGAAGACTGTGGAAATACTGCCTCAGATCTCTTTAAACTATTCTACATTAAATGTGCGAAAATCTATAAAAAATGCTAATTATCATCCTCGAGGGCTCCAACACTTTCTGGTTGATATTCTGCAGCTTTTAATCAGTGACTGATTAAACTTTGCCATAGAAATCCTCTGAGACGACCCTCCCAAAGTCTGTTAAATCTGAGGATTGCTTGACTTCTAAGTGGCCAAATTAGTAGATTTATGAAATAACATTTGGTTCACTGAAATCCAAGAAGAACCATGGTGAGGTATTTTAATTGAGATCAACATTGCAAAAAGGAATTTAAAGTTATACTTCAGTCTCAGTGAAAGTCCCCAAGTATAGAAAACAAACGTTTCAAAAGAAAATATTTAAAAAGTTGGATACATACATGCAAATTTACATTATTCATACACACAAATATCTAGAGAAAAAGTAAGAAAATATGTAAGAAAAAGTAAAAATATTGTTACACTGCTGATCGAGATATTGCAGTCACTTTAATGGATGGTGAACATAGATGGAGGTTGCAGAGCATCAGTTTGGATCTAATCTTTCTTACTGAAACATTCTCGATTGGTAGCTTAGAATTTCCTCTCTAGTCTAATAAATCAAATCCAATTTAATATCATTCACGATGATGTGACACATACATCTTGGTTTGTAGTGTGTAGATTAACCAATGGAAATATCAAATTCAGAAGGATGACACAGACTAAAAAAGAAAACAAAACACATGATTCTATGGGCTATTTATGATTCAATGGCTGAAGTAAAGGGAATAACTGATTTAAATCTGTATCACCTTCATATAAGAAGGTATCCTGTGCATAAAGATACATATCTGAGCGGTGTGAGATGCACACCCTCACACAACATGGTAATTGTCTTCTGACTATCACACACTTTCATTTTCATCTCCTGTTAGTGATAGCTCATTACTGAAAATATGAGTCCATGAGAGGAATGTGAGAAGAGGAGAATACTGCAGAAAGAATGTGAATGTGCTCATTTAAGTTTCACTGTTTACGCTTGTTAATACTTTAACATGGCGTGCCTCAGTTAGTAGAAAGTGTGGAGCAGGTTTTTGTATTGCATTGCTGGCTCCCCTCTCCATTTCACCTTAAGTAATCTCCTTTGCATTCAACACATTTCACATGTACAGTGATTAACCATACGCCTAAAGTGAGCTGATGCTTGATCAAAGCACACTATGCTCGCCAAAACGTGAGTTTAGTTTCAGGCTGGTAAACATCACCATATGTGGATTTTGATAGATTGTAGATACTAAAAGCATTAGACATGCCTCGCCAATCTATCAGCTGTAAAACCTAAGGGGGTGGTGGTATTTTATTGGGCTTTTTAATTACTGTCCATAACATCTTGTATTTTGTCCTTTCATAAAGCAGATTTATTCACTTTACAGAGTCACTCAGATACTCAAGAAGGAGCACATCTGGAGGTGTGATGGAGATGCTTGCCTCAAAATTATAATATACACTGCTGCATTTTTAAGCTACTATTAATGACTGTGGTCCCTGTTTGCAGCAGCCGGGGGTTTGATCCATTTGTGTGTTGTAATCAGCAGGACCTATAATTATCTGTCTCACTTGGGCTAAACTCTATCTGAAAAATGGATCTTCTGAGAATTTAATTTAAAAGTCAAAAGACCACCCTGTTACTGGTTCATTAATCTAAAACACAGCTTTTAATAAATATATTTGCCTCAGTAACTTGAGTGGTGAGCTACATCTTTTTGGAACTTTCTGGTCGTAAATTACACCGCTGATAATATTACAAGGGAGGACACAGAGACGCCCGTGTCTTTCTCAAGTTAATTGAACTTCAGCTTTTCTGCTGTGACAGCCAATATTCCTACTCCTCTCTCAGTCACACAGCAAAGTTGTTGTCCTCATCAGTCAAGAGGATGCTATAGACCCAGATCAGACTATAGATCAGACATATGCAAGCAGAGATACCTAATGTTCCACCATGTTCCACTGTGTGTACATTTCAGGGTCATCTTTGGTCAGAGGTGCTTTTGATCTGAGGCTTATAGTGGACTAACCCCACATGGGTGTGAACTCCAGGCCTGAGCCCAGCGTTCAGCTACCATTGGTCAATCTGTGGCACATAGCTCACTTCCTAGTTCTTTCTCTTTTCTCCTCTTGAGACTCTTGACCTCCTCACCTCTGAAGAAACCCTCAGCTGCCAGCTGATCAATTTTCTGCCCTGTGTTCTTCACAATGAGACACACTTTCTTCATGGAAGCAACACAAAATTCTGCCTGAACAAGGCAGAGAGCACAGAGAAGCTAACTAACAAGGACCAAAGAAGTGCGGTTTCCTCCAATTTGCAATCAGAACACTACACAAAAAAGACTCTTGACATCTGAACCACACACTTTTTCTAGCCTCACTTATTTAATGCCGGCTAGCAAAGTAGCAGACCAAAGGAACGCTTTTTTCCTGTAAAGATTGGTAATGTGGTTATAGCTTAGCATTAGCACTGTTTGCACAGCTAAGCCCAGCCATTTTAACCATGTTAAAGTACATGTATGGATTTGCTTTAATGCATTCAATGAGTTTGATTGTTGTGATGTGTTGTTAAAGCTGAGGTTCGTTCACACAGACACAGGGTCCCAGCAGCCTTGTACAGTCATTTTGATGCTGCCATCTTCGTTGTTGTCTTGTCACATGGTCTGAGCTGAGCCGCCATCTTCCCTATTTTGCATTCATTCATTCACTCACTCACTTGCTCACTCATGCTGGTCTCTGGTAGTATTGTATATGTGTGAATACTGCCATTCTCTACAATGCAAAGAACTCCAGAATACTTCAACTTTAATTCCTATCAATGTGGTAATTTTTTATGTGGTTATTAAGTTAATTATTAACCATAGTTCCAAATTGATAGCTTTGTATGTTAAATTAGATTTAATCAATTAAATGAGTTGGACCTAATGTAAATGAAGTACTATTAATTAATACAATTATTTCTGATACTTATGGTATTAATGACCTGTTTGGAATATAATTAGGGTTATAACTTCATTTCATTTGTTCTGGTCATAGTAACTACAGAAAAAACTAAATCAAAATGCTGTACTATTACTATTTTTCACAGTGGTTCCAGGGGGTATGCAAGAGTAAAAACTGTTCACTCAAAACTGAATTAAAATTGCAACAAGACAATTGTTGTTTCCAAAGGTCAATGAAACAACTTTGAGCATGCATGTAGAGATTCGGGTATGTTGTTGAAGGATGGGGGATGAAAAATAACTTTGAGAAAATTGCTGCAAATTATGCCCTGATAGCACCTCTCTAAGAGCTGCACGATATATATTGACAGCAATTTCAGTTGTAACAGGTGTTCTCTTCAATCATTCTTCCCCTTTCTTTTAACGCGCCTTTTTAAACCTCTGAAAAAGTTTGTACTTGTTCCAAGTGTTTTACACAATTTTGAACCCATGTCAAAGATCTTTTTTTCAGGTAAGAGCTCAGACGGAAATTGTTGCAGATCAGTTGCTGACATTTATGAGTAAGAACCCAATTTCTGAAAAGTCAACCAATGATAGAAATCCTTTTCAAGTTTTGATACATCGGCATGCAACGTTGGATACAGTTGCAATATTGCTTAGCAGACTTGGCAAGCACTTGGGGGCCATTACCTCTCCGGCAAAACTTTTAGGGGAGGCCTGAGTGACGGTATAGGTCACTCAATCAGGCTCTTCAATTCTAAATCCATATATACATGCTGCCCCCTCAACATCTAATCATAATGTCTGCTTCCACCGTTGTGTGGATGATACAGATTTACTTGGGCTATGACAGTACAAATGTGCTGTGCCCACAGCTGCCTCTACGACATCCATTACTGCTGCTGTTCAATGCCAGAAAATCTTGAGATCCTCATAACTGACCATATCCCTTCATTTCTAAGCTCTCTATCCCATTTTGTTACCCAACACGGCACACATTCAGTATGAATAAACTGAGAGCCAGTTGTCCAATCTTGCTTCTTTTAACTCAGGAATAGAAAAGATTGAGCATTCCTCACAAACAAACTTGTAGACTGTTATTTGTGTCTTTGGAATGTCCCATCTGGATTATTGTAATTCCCCTTCATCCAGAAATGGTTAGAAGTTTCTTGTTGGCACTGAAATAAGAGCATATCACCACTATCCTGGCATCGCTTCACTGATTAATATTTTTTAGAAGTGATTTTAGGCTCTTACTGATTACTTTTAAAGCACAGAGGGGCCTCTATGTGTACCAGCTTTCTGGCTGGAATCCTGTGAAGTTCCTATTTTGGATGTTTCAAAGTCTACAGCCTGAAGACCATTTGCAATTCAGGTGCCTAAACCCTTGAATGAGATGACTTAGGAGATCATGGCCCAGTTTCCTGATAGTGAAAAAGACCACTTCTACCAACAACTTCAAAATCTTAAAGGCATTTGGTCAAGCGCTACTTCAAGGCGAGTGCACGTGCAAGAGTGTTAAGAACCTGTGAAGTCTGCAATTCGCTGCGACTACACCTTTCTCCATCGCAGTCCTGTGCAGTCATGACTGTAGCGCCATGGCAGCGCATCATTTCTGTCTGAGCAACGGTGTCTGACATCTATGACTAAGATATTTAAAAAACTGAACGTGTCTATGTCCTTACAATGAGTGGTGGTCAAGCAATAGTTATGGAAAGTAGAGCACACTTACAATGCAGTCAAATTAAGACTAGAGGGTATTTATCTCAACCCTCGCAAAAGTTTCTCTAAAAAATTGTTCTGCTAAAAAAACAACATATTCTGATTTGTTTAAGTTTACTCACCAGCTATCGTGTGATTTCTGTGCCCACGTATTGACTCTTCATCTCACTCGAGCAGAGACTCTCATAAATACATGCAGTACAAACATGCGCAAGCTGTTAAGGGGCCCACTGTGCCACATACATTGCCACCACAATTAAAACATGTGTATTATAGCCGCCCCAAATGAGCAGGGATGTAATATCACTTCCATCTTAGCACTCCAAATGCTTGATAACCTCTAATTACTTTTGATATAATTTGACATGAAAAACAGCTGTCTGTTTATGCATTTTTGCCAAAGTAAACTAGAGTCAAAGAGACAAAGGAAAAAAGCTGCAGCTGTTTCATTTAGTAAACAGGGATTCCAAGAAGTGTTTTGAGAAACTGTGTCAGAGCAATCTCTTCCTCTGGTGAAAAAGTGCTTTTTTTTACAACTGCCTTTCATACTGGGTGAGATGTTAGTCATACATATGTGCATGCTGAGCTAATATGGAGCACTAAGCATCATTTTGTCAATACAGACCACAAAATCAACACGCTTCCATCCTCCAAAATTGAGTCAATTTCTGCCTGGGTGACAATATTAACCATTTAGCAGGCAGGTAATTTGCCAAAAAAGTAACCCAAATACAAAGATTTCTTGACTGAAAAATATATACATATAAAGATCACTGTGATTCAAGAGTGTAATGATGTCAAACCTACTCTCAAGTTGCTGCAAGTGTCTACTAAATAACATGTTTAAACCACATACTGTGCCCAGTGTTACATAACTCAGCATCATATACATTTCAGTATCTTTAGGGATCATTATCATCAAGAAAGGTCTTAAAGCACGTATGCATACATGCATACAAAAGATAGAAAACCTGTATACTTATAATAGAAAAGGGTCAGACTGACATTAGCCCTGCATTAATTCCCAACAAAGAGTGCTCTGGCAACGACGCAGGGTCGTCCGACCAAAAGTTGGACCTGGCTTACCGCACAGCATGTCGTCGGCCAAGACACTGCAGTGACATATCAAATTGTACTTTGTGATGTGAATGGTGATGTGAATGGTGATGTGAATGGTGTGTTTCTAAATCAAAAACCTGTGCAATGTGTCGGTGTCTGATAAGCTTTCATACTCATGACTGAAACCAAACTAATGAACTAACTAACTAACTAACTAACTCATATTGCCACCTATAGATTCACATCACTAGCATTGCTATAAATGGCTATTCATGAAGTACATATTGTACAAAAATCTAAATGCTAATTAAGAAACTTCTGATTACACAATTACTGCAGTCATGCCTAGATGACAGATACTAGCCCACTCCAAAATAACTAAGTAACACATCACACATAAACATAAAAGCACTCAAAAGCACACCAGTTTCTTTAATTACTTTCAGCACCAGGAACTATTGTCTGCCTACATCCTCTCATAATGTTGCACAATCTTAAGCTGCTGTTTCCAAAGCAGTGCCTCACGCCACATGTTTAAAAGGTTGGAAAAAGGAACCTCTTAGGCTGGTTGCCAATTTTTTTGGCTACTGCTACCTGTTCCCACACAGATTTGTGTCTCCAGCTCTCTGTGGTGATAAATTGTACTTGTTGTTAAGGGTGGTTGGTTTTAGTGAAACGTATTTTCAGTATTTTCAGTCTCCATAAATGAAGATGACAGAAGATCAATTTTATATGTTCTACTACGAGTATAAACTGTAGGTACAAGTGTGTTTGTTTTAACCTGTTTGTTTCAAATGCAGCTGCCTACATCAACAGCTTGAGTTGAAGACATTTCACACATTAGCAAACAAATCAAAAAATAGTTTTGATTTCAAGACCCAGTTTGAATCTAATGACAGAAGTGAGAATGTTGGAGTCTCAACTCGTAAAATTAAAAATAGAACTTGTACTGCATGGTAACAGAACACAAATAAGACTAACGTGCAAATCAATGTGACACATAATTACTTAATCTAGAGTACCAAACACGTGCCATATATTCCAGAAGATTCAATTTCTCTTGATGTAACAATAATATTCCTTTTGACAGTGAAAGAAGCAATTTAGTCCTGCAAATTAAGTCTTACAGTGCAACAACACATGGTTCAAACCATCATGCAGGTCTATACATCACATGATCACAACTGTGTTTTCATCATTGGAAATCCATGCTATGATGTAAATTTGAAAAGTAACCGAACGACGTCTTGGGATTTCCAAGAGAGACAGATGCCTGCTTTGCTGATGGTGAAAGAAATGATGGAGAATACAGATGTGCACCTGTTACCGTAACACATCTGAGCCTGGAGTCAGCGCTTCATATTGGGAGTTTCAACGGATGGAATAATGTAGAACAGGTAGACTCTGCTGCCAAAAATCTGATGCTTACAATAAGCAATTATTCTCTGAAAACATGTAAAAAAAAAAATTCTGTTATCACGCCCTCAGCACATGATGGTCACATTATACGACTTTTGGAAAGGATGTAATACATTAGCATATGCCCTTGATCGGGTCACACAATATAGTGTACATGTCAGTGGATTGTACATCATTGGTTTTGCACATGGCATCATCCAGGGTTACTTATAATGACTACGCCTAGCAGTGCAAGACCATCATCTACTCCCTAAAAGCCCTTGAAACAGGTCAAAACCTTTAAAGAAGAAACTCCATGCCAGCATAGAAAGAGCATTCATTACCTGAGTAACATGAAACGGTATATAAGAAGAGAATATACAGCTTGGGTATATGATACAAATACTAGATAGCCTTGGCTCTGTCAACACCGCTACAGCGATTTGTCTTCAAGTATTCAAACACATTTTAAGCACATAAACAGCACGGTATGTATTTAAAAGCTATGTTAAAGAGGGTGCTCCAATGCTTTGAATAATACTCACTGTTCAGAATTAGTAGATTCACATGGCTGTTTGTAGCAATTCATGTATTATATTTTCCATCAAGAGTTAAGGATAGTGTTGTTAACATTTGTTACGACTTATTGTTAAGATTTGAATGTAAGTTTAAAGTGTGCATCACAGTAATTCTGATGTGAAACTGCACAGTCCTTCAGTCAATAATATTCACCAGTATTTGTCCTGCAGGAAGCCAAATATCTCTGTGGGAAAATCAGAAAATTGGGGCATCATATAAAGTGCCTCATATAAAGTGACGCTGCATGATGCTGGATTGTTTGCAGCGGGCTCAGTCAGGATCTGAATCTTATATAAATGCAGTCGATCCGAAGCTGAAATTTCAAGAACCAAGCTTTTCATCAAGATGTTATCCTGAATTACAGCCTGGAGCTACTCCAATGATAATGAGTGAGTGACTTTGTGTATTCCTTGAGCGTTAGCATGAAAAAGGTGTCCTGGATATTGGAACTGCCTGCTTCGCCGTCATTTCTAAGCAATTCTCTGTGCATCTGTACACTGGAAAAACATCAGAGATGGGGCAAACTCATCTCTCTTTTTTCCAGCTCTGGGAGTAAATGATGGAGATTCATCAGTACAGCCCAAACAGCTGAAGGGCATAGGTATAACATTCAGTTTTTTTTAATTCTGACAGCTAGATTTAATCCAGGCAGTGTTTCCTGATCATGTTCAATGACGTATATCAATATTTCTTGAAATACTGAGCAATTTGAAGTTCAAACATTTGTAATCTAAATATGTACATATTTTGACAGAAAATGCATCATTTTCCAAGACAAATACACTTAAAGATTCTGTTGGATTCATACTGACTGTCCCATGAGGACAAAAATAGCTATATGTGACACATTTGGCGAGCGCTTCAGCGTAGTATGTAATACCCATATTCAAAACTAAATATGAGGTTTGCTTGCGACTGAATACTTTGCAGTCGCTTAATTCCTTTTCACTGTCTCTACTTGGTGTCAAACCCGAAGTGAGTGAGACCATTCTGATTGGTTTGAAGTCACATCACAGCCTCTGTTAGTCAAACAGTCTCAATGCTTTTAACAATGCAAGCTCATTAAAAATAAAACTTCATTCATCCACAAGCAACACATTCATTGTCAGTTTTCTGCACTAAAGTAAGTTCATAAATATTATGTGACTGAGAGACAAGGTTTCCTTAATTGGGGTGTAAAACATTAGGAGAAACCTGGTTCACACAGCTAGAATTCAGATTTCTTGGCCACTGGGTACGTTTTGTGTAAAGAAAAAAACTGGTCTCTATCACCACACAGCCTGTCCACCCTCAAGCTGAGGTGTCACATACAGTATCACTAATGCGCTTTAAGTATTCCAGCCTCTGTTCAAAAATGTAAGTACCATGGGGCATAAATCTCATTACTGACCAAACCTGGGTTTTATACTAACTAGGTTACTGTAGTGCATGTTAACTCCAATTTGCTGCCTGAACCGGATTTCTCCCAACAAAGTGGTTTCTTGTGTGCATGTTAAGTTTTTTTTTTAAAGAAAATGGCTCCCTAAAACCAGAAGGCATCACTGCATCTCCCAGCCTACCTGCCTGGCAGTCCATTTGGCCTTACTTCTAACTAAGTAGGAGGACTGTCTGATTACTGTGCAAGCCGAATATAATATACATTATTGTCCAAAATGATGGCGCCATAGGGAAAGTATCACAAAAAGATTCGGCCAGAAGGGGACTTGAAAGTCTGTACTGAAAAATGGATCCAATAGCTGTTATGACATTGCGCCCAAAAACATAAATGTCAATGTCATGGTGGCACTAGAGGAAAAGTCAGAGTCAAAAGATCACCTAAGTCATCATCCTCAAAATATAAATATCTATAAAAAATAAAAGTTGGTGCTGGATTAGAAGTTAGGGGAATTGTTGGGACTACACATGCCTGTACAAAATGTAATGGCAGTCCATCCAGTACTGCCGATAAACATTGCCATCCTTAGGGCAAACGCAGTTAACAATAGGTCTTAAAGGTCAGCAAACTCCCACAGCCATTCCACACTAACTAGAGGACACACTAGAGGAGAAACTGACAAACAGAGGCAGAAGTAGATCGGTTTAAGGTAACTGCAGGATTAGTGGGTTAATCCTTGAACAACTCAATGAATCTCAGTGTGAGTGTGTGTGAACGGGTGAATCAGAGGCAAAAGCCCTTTGTGCTACAAAGGTTGAAAAGTGCTATATCAGTGCAGTCCATTTACCATTCTCACTTTAGAAACATGGCTGAGTCAAAAATAAAAGTAGGAGTGTGTCCATCATATCCATACCCAATACAATCTCCACAGGGACCTTTCTATTGTTAAACAGCACATATTTTATTCTGCTTGCAAATTCATATTGCTTAAAAATTAGATCCAAACACGAAATATGAATGACCAATTATGTTAATGTCTGTTCATCTTAATGTGAGGATTAAACTAATCCATGATCTCATTACAATATGCTGGAAATTAATTGGTGAATGATCCGTATCTTATTAACAAAGGAATGCAAATGATCAGCTAACAAACACAAACAAATCCAACAATACAGAAAAAGATTCAGATGTTTTCTTATAAAAATATTTCCCATTTGTATTTTAAAGTAAAGAAATAAGCTATAAGAGCGAGCACACACCTAAATACACAAATGTGCATTTCCCTACAATTTATCATTGATTTACTACCTTCCTTCAATATACTGTAGACACAAAAAAAATCCATCAATAACTCCTACAAGTTGTGGAATAATGTAGAATCTACAATCAATATTTCATAATAAGCAAAAACAGAGCAAAAAACTGTGGCTCTTTCGGTTGACAGTGAGCTGTGTAAGAGTTTAAACTCTACATGGTTTTGACTAATGTTATTTTATTGCAGTGTTAACAATTATGGGCCAGAAAATGCCAACAGCTTTGAAATTGCCTTAAGTGTCATTACGATGTCCACAAACTTGGCGTCATTGTTTTCGGCGGAACAGCACAAGGATCTCTCTACTGATGGTGCCATCAGTGCAGTGTCTGCTCTGCAGCTTTGGGGGAGAAAAACTCCTTGATTGTCAAGTGACTTAAAAAGGTTTTTAATAAAAATATCACAGTTTTGTGTGTTTGTGGCGTTGCCCATGCAGAGACAGACAAGTTACTTTTTACATATTGCAGTGACTTGTCTATGCCACAGTACAGTGGGAAAAACTAGCAACTCTCATTCTGCTCTATAGTCTCTTCACGTACATTGGGGGAGATGCTGCAGTGGAAGAACACAGGGATTCCCTTAGAGAGATGTGAATAAAAAAGAAAAACACATATTCAATGATGACACTATTAATCTAAGATGACAATCTCTCCATATTCTGAGGAAAACCGGCTGAATAATGCAGTGAGGGCTGTGTGCTCAAACCACGACCAGCACTCATAAAAAGGGTATTTCTCCTCACCTTTAAAAAACTCTGGTGAGAGGAAACGTAATTGTTGGGAGACTTTAGTGCAGACCATTTACTTAACATGTTATCGCCTCTGATCATGCATAAAGTAAAAACACATTAAGTCAGTTTCCATTGATATTTAGGTGAGAATCCAAAGATGTTCATGCAAATGATCATATAGTGCAAAGCAACACATGAAAGACCTGTTTTACAGTGTAATGAAGATAAACAATGGATGCAATTATGCTGACCGTTTATCTACCCAACATTCTGTAATTGCAGCCTTTATTTGCACATCAAACACTAAAATATGTACTCCACTTCTAAAGAAAACAACACAATTAGCATGTACAGTAGTCAAATTAGGGGTAAATTAAAGGGGAGGTACAGACTCTTGCAGGCCATAAATCTGATAAAAACAGACCTTCAGAGATTACCATAAATCATGTTATATAAAAACAATGTTAGGTGCATAAATCATACAAAAAATTAGATGTTGTATTGAGGTAGTCGTAATCTAGTGTATGTGGTATATAACTGAGCCTCACTGCATGTCCCACCCTCCTGTTTTGGTCTCTAATCCACAAGGAGCAGGTGTTGTGCACTAATCCCTGCCTTTCAGCTACACTCTAATTATATATTGATGACCTAGCAATCATCACAACTGGACGTGAGCATAGAATTAAATAGAGTGTGCGTGTGTGTGTGCGTGTGTGTGTGTGTGCATGAGACATCAGATGAGAGAGAGAGAAACCTAATCAGACATCTGCATCAATCTTTTTTTTTTGTGGAGTATACAAACAAAAGCAACATGTTCCCTCTCACATATCACTCATTCACACGCATACTCTGTAACTGTACACGGAAACAGCACAAACACACAGCCTTTGCAAATCCTCGAATGCAGTCACACCGAACAGCAGTGCTTATGTTTGCCTGACTGACAAACTCACAGCTTCGTAAAACCTAATTGGCTCCATTCCAATTTGCCTAAATGTTTTTTCTCTCCTGTTAGGCTGCAATTATTAAGCAGAGCAGTAACGTCTAAAGTCCTTATCAAAAAAATAAAGCCAACTTGTGATAATATAACATAATTTCAATATGGTTTTTCAAATTTAAGCTGTTTAACATCAACCCACTCACCAAACAGAATGCAATGGAAAATATATTAGACATAAAAAGAGCGTATTTAATGTTTAATGCCAACGATTTTGGAGTTTAGAAAAGAACATCCCCCAACAACCAGGCAGTCAAGGCTTAGGGCTCAAGTGCTCGGATCAGGGTAGGGGTTAGGTCAGAATTAGCTGGGGTAAGAGGTTTGTACACAAGCACTAGTGATGGGCAATATGTCCAATAAATCAAATTAATTAGAATTACTGGTTTTGCATGATGCAGACAATGTCTGGATTATAAAAATCAGTGATTTAAATGTGCATAAAAGGTTATTTTCTGTCAAAAAGTAATGTAAATTATATACATATCATAGCTGGGGTTGGGTACTGTTCCATTTGAACCTTTAACTAAAACCATTACTTTTACCTGAAATTCAGTACTGGTAGCAAACATTATCTTTACTTTACACTCTTTTTAATAACAAATATGTCATTTAATTAGTAAAAAATAAGCTTCAAACTTCAACAAGTCGGTATTGTTATTCATTCAAAAAAAATGTTCTGTTCACACCACAAAAAATAAAACTCTTCCCTACCAACCTCTCCCCTCCCAAACCCATCCTTACAACCTCCAGCCTGTCACAGTCTGTCACCACAGCATGAGAGCACTATCGCGTGTGTCTTGAAGGAAGCACGTGGTATCTTCCTTATCGGCGCTGGATGAAGGCATGCTAACGTTAGCTGCGGCAGCTGTGGGGGGCCTTGGCTTTCGGGCCACCAAACACAGTAACATTACATTCCTCAGCTTTTAGATATGTTTAGTGCTTGACCAGGTGTTTCCTCAGATTAGACGTACTGCCCAAGCCAGCTTTGCATTTCACATTACAAATACTGCAGCCAGGGTTGCCTGCATCGAATTTTGAAAAGTGTACCAACACTTTGAGCTGCTTTCGGCTCGCCATTGCTATGACTGTGGTGGACCTAAACAAGCTGCAGGGATGACGTAGTCTTGCCTTCTCTCCCACCCTGATGTGCTCTCTCACCAGTTTAATAAACATGAATCAGTACTTGGTAGTTTCAACATAATCCAGGTAGCAACCCTTAAAAGTTCTAGTTCTAGTTTGGTACTTAACCTTCATCATAGCTCACTACATCAGCTGTGTTGAGTCACAACAGAACGGTAAAAGGTGACATAGGTAGCCGCACTATTCCTTTCTGTGCTTTTGGCCTAAACAGATGTGTATGTACACAGTGAGACTGTCCACAGGCTGCAGGAAATGGACTCTACAAGAAGCATGCATGCCTTTGAATAGCAGAGGTTTGATTTGTTATTTTCATATCCAAGTGATTTTCTTTTCAGGTTTTTCCCCAAGATGCACATCTTTTCACCTAGAAGTTATATTTCCTGGGCACCAACTCAAAAGCAGCTGGGTGGCCAACAGTTAGTTAATTAATTTCACTTGTGGAAAATGATGGAGTAATACGCCTTGTTCTTCTCTTCAAACAGGGATCAAGACTTTTGCACCCCACTTGGCAGAGGCGTTACAAATTATGCCCTCACTATTTGAACAGGGCTACACTGAAAGTCCCATACATCAATTTGCTCCCCTGCTGACAACTACTATTGTTTGAAACTAGTGGAATTCAAGACTTCAGGTGTTTGAAGATTCATCATAGTGAGGTATAGTGCT
Source organism: Pempheris klunzingeri (assembly GCF_042242105.1). Taxonomy (NCBI): domain Eukaryota; kingdom Metazoa; phylum Chordata; class Actinopteri; order Acropomatiformes; family Pempheridae; genus Pempheris; species Pempheris klunzingeri. The sequence continues at coordinate 6,794,876 of NC_092023.1, read as the reverse complement.
ACATCCTTGGAGGAGTCTAAATGGAGTGTTATTCCACTGTAGGGCCAGCCTTGGAGGAAAGGTTACTGCCTTCCAGGTGCAACTAATGGAGTACAAATTACAGACTAAGGTGCGTCTGAAGAAGTTCAGTTTAATTCGGAGACCTATCTGTAAATGTGAACAATATATTAAATCTGAAAAATCCTAAAAAGAAGCATAGCAAAGAATTTCACTGCTGATTTTAATCACCTGACCATATTAAGGTCTCTGCAGGTGCAAAAAAATGAATCGTGTATCATATAGTGCTAATGAAAAGACTACACCAAGTTCCGACAGTGGGCTAGATGCTGTGTCTGGAAGCAAAGGAAAAAAAAAGAAAAGAAAAGCAGACATAAAGGAAGGCTTTCATGTTAATGTAAAAGAATGAAGCAACAGAGGGTATGGTGAACTAATGACAAGCTTGGTGGAGAGAAGCAGTGTAAGGGATTGAATTAACTTTAAGGAGAGAAACTAATGAGTCCGTGGTGGCTGAGAAAAACACTCACGTAGTCTGGCTTATCTCATTAATTGTTTAAACCTGCTAACATATTTAACACTTTCTACAGCTGCCTCCAAGCCCTTTGAATCCTGGAGGCAGACCAGTGGACACAGACTGGTATTTTCCTCAGAGGGAAAGCCTGCACCACTCTATAAGAACTAGTCATCCTGGATAAGATGAGACCTTTAAACAGAGTCCACGGTATTTAACATCTGCAGCGTATGTTTTCTATGTTTGCCATCATTTCAGCTCTGTGAAATCCTTTAATGTTGTGTTAAAGCTGCTCTGTGGCCAGTTGCCTTGGGTCTAAAAACAGAAGCACAAAGCCTAAACACAACATACCAATAAGGTGTTAAAAGAGTAGGGTTGCCAACGGAGCAGAGAAAACAGCTGAAACTCAGCAGAAGTTTTAAGTGACGCAGTGTATTCATAGTTCGTTCATTCAGTCTCCATACAGACTCTGGCGCAGTAGTCACTTCATTTTTCTATCAGACGAGCATTGTGTGGTTGACTTTGGTGCATTTGCGAGGTGAGCATGAAGACACATAGGCCGGACGAGGATATTGTTTCCTCCCAAAAGACTGTACTTTCCATACATGAATGACTGGTATGAGTGAATAATATGATGAATACTTGTACCAATGAAAGAGGATAAAGTTATGGAGTGCTTTTGTTGGAGTGCCACTCTCATATAAAATTTTCATCACTATCTTATTCAAATGAAGAGATATTTTTCCATGAATCCACCATAGATAACAATGAAGGCAATATAAAATGAAATGAGACTGGACTTAAATTACCATCTCTCATTCTGCGCTGTGTTATTCAATAGGTCACAGTAACAGCTTGTGGTGCTAATGTGAAGTTTTTATCATCTTTCTTTCTCACAGTTTCAAGACTGGCGATGACTTTAGCCTTAATGGGAGGCTTACGATGAATCTATCAAAGAGCTTGTCACAGCAATTACTGTCTAGGTACATCGCAGCAGATACAGGTTGAAGTTGGACTACTGCCCAGGCCAGTAGTTGCGATGGACTCGCATTTTTACTTGCAAGAAAAATTAAAACATTAAACAGTTTTATAAATTAATATAATTCTCAAATGGACGAAAAAATATACATGTATTCGGCTCATCTGAAGAGAACAAATTGGCCTGTGGGTACACCTAATTCCTGCTGTAGTTACTGTACTGTAGAGTTACTGTACTAATGAGAGGGAGCCCTTCCAATGGGTGCAGCATTGCATTCCCCTACCACTGGTGAATAAGTGTATCCAGCCGGTTATGTTTAAGGTCAAGCATGCATTTTAGTGACTGATGAGATTAGTTGCATCATCAGCCCATGGAGGATTTTGACTGTGATTGCCTCATTCACTTAAATGTCCGCATTTATCAGCACTTAGAGTGAATCTACCTTGGCAGCTACACCACATAAAGGAATACTACACTGACTTCTGTTTAATAAAGCCCTTCAGCAACACTCATTTCTGATTTCCTATAAGCTGTAGCTCAATATGCAGGGGGTTAAGAGGATGCTCGCGCGCTTCAGGCAACCATTGATACAAATCATGAATTTGCAGAGACAAGATAAAAGCTAGGAGACAGCATCCTCATTTATAGACACATGGATTTTGGGAAGCTTTCTGTCAATGAGAAAACACACTCAGTCTCTCCTCCCCCTCCCCACACATCCAGCTGCCCCTATGAGATAGAAATCTCTTCAATCTGATTAACTGCTTTTGGATTTAGCTCACAGGCTGAATAAGCAAAGGTGCCCACAGAAAACAACTTTTGTCTTCCCAATAGAGATCTACTATGCAAGTGAGTGAGACTTTATGTGTTGTGTCTGGCACCTGTCAGTGGGTCTGCAGAAGCAGCAGCTTGGATAAATTAAACATGTTACGCTTCATTTGAGCAACTGGGTTGCTATCCCCTCATGACTTGTTTCTCTAAAGTGAAAAGCTCCAAGAATAAAACACAGCAAGCTGAAACGAACAAAAAAGCTGGAACCAAGAAAATTGGGTTATTTCACAATGTCTGTGCCAAAGTCTATTGTCCATACTGAATCAAATATAATTCCATCCGAGACAATCAATGAAGGAGCTGCTGATAAAATATAGAACCTTGACAGTTGCAAATGTTATCGTGTTTCTGAGTCGCACACCTCTTCAACAGGGAACCCTACACTTCCTTGGCTCTTTGGACTGATGTTAAGTTTGTTCTTCTGAGGGGCCATGGGAAAAAAAGATTATACATTTATTTGTTTGTCTATCTTTTCTGACCTCGACCAAACAAAGCCAGACAGACACGTAATTATGTTGTTTGCTTTCCCCTTCACTAATATGAATGAATATAAAGGCAAATGCCCAAAAAAGATGGAATCTTATTATGTGTCATTTGTATGGCTTCTGTGTGACAGCGGAGAAGAGATGAAATACATTTAGAAGGATAATTGCTTTGGTCAGTAACGATGGGTTGTATGTTTTACATTCCATTATGGGCAGGATGGGCTCTGGGCTGTTTCATCAAGGAGAGATAAATAAAAGGACGGTAGAGCCAGAAGAGACCCATATCCCAGGTAAATGAGTGCTTTATGAGGAAGATTAGTGCAAATCCCTCACATACAGAGCGACGGCACATGTGGGGTGAGGGAGGCTTTTGGATGCAGGCTTGGCTACCTCCATCTCACACATTCCCCTTGCAATCGATCAAAGCCCCAAATCACAGCTGCGCACGTAGGGAGGAAAGAGTAGGTGAGACAGGATGACAACCTGAATTGGAGGCTACTGCAGTGACAAATGGGGGCCTAATCTGACACACAGCCACCCAATCATACTTTTGGGATACAAATGTGCACATACGGTGTATGCATATGTGCACATACACACAATTTTTCACTCAGAGACACATGACCACCCACAAAGCAGTGCCCAGAGGATAGCAGAGACGTGGAGCATCTGTGAAATAATATTCTGATTGTACAAACAGGCTCTGGATTTTATCTTCAGCAAGAGCTGCTCATTAAACTCTATTAACCTGTAGTACTAATATCTGCAGGGAGAACTGAGCGAGACAAACGCACACCTGCTCCATTTAGGGAAATGCATTTCTCATTCCTAAATGAACGTATAGCTCCTCCCCAAGCAGCAGTCAGCACTCCCTTTCGCATACACGCACACATTCACACAAGCACAATCAGTCGTCAACAAAACACAGATGGCAGATCTTCAACACTCATAGCAAAGAACCCCGAGAAGAACAGGGAGGAAAACTAGAGAGAGCAGAGAAGTGGGTGCAGGTGATGGAGAGGCCACAAGGAAATCAGGAAGGAAGAGAGAAGGAGGATCAGAATACTTTCGACTGACCCACTCGAGTGCTGCATGTCTGCTCTGTGCATCAGTGATTGCTGTACTGCTGTTGCACAGGTATACCAAAGTAAAGACAACCCGTGTAGGGAGCAGACTACTCATTACTGGAGCCCCATGTTACGTTTCTATGCCAAACACCATCTGTATTCTGTCTCTCTCTCTCTCACACTCACACCTCCGCTTTACCCTGGGAAAGCAGAACAAATATACATACCAAGAACAACCAGAATTTATTTATCTTTAAAATGCAATCAAAATGACAATCCAATATGTCTGACAAAACATCTCCTATAACCAACCTGCCCCAAGAGCCATCAGCTGAGTGAGTGCTGCACTCTATTACACTACAACAAGTCCCAAAAGGGGAAGTATTAATATGTATTGCTTTGCCAAAGAAAAATTCACTGTAATACAGAAACAATCCCAACAGCATAATCCATACCATTCAAGTTCAAAAGCATTTACAATACTGGAATACAGAATGAAGTGCAGCAAAGATAAGAAAGGAGAGTAGGTGGGCAACTGTTTGGTACATACCGTTGGGGCTCTCCTCATCAATGGTCACTATGGTTGCAGGGGGGCCTGGCCGGGACAGCTTACACTCTGCGTACGCAAAAACAAAAAGCAAATTAAAATAAAATAAACTCAATTCCTTTTGTTTTAAATAATTTACTTTGCAATCCTAATAATATACTGTGCCTCATGGCAGCTTATGAAAATGACTGTATACGCATAAAATACAAGAATTGCAAATAGCTTTAGTTTGAAGCTATACTGAGTTGATATGTGGCAGTGGTGGAAAGTAACAAAGCACATTTACTCCACTTAAGTAATTTTATTTGATGTGATTTTATATACTACTACATTTCAGAAGTAGATATTGTATTTTTTATTTCATTACATATTTCATTACATTTTTTTCAGATTAAGATTTCACATTTTAAACAATAAGTTTAGAAAATACAATGCACTGTTATTGTTAATAGTGTTTCTAAACTTTTTTGGCTTGTGACTATAGAAAAAACAGTGTCTATTTAGGGCTACTAATCCTATTTCAGATGTTTTAGCAGTTCCACCAAAGCCACATTTGGCTTTTAAACTTTTTAGATAATTTGAATATTAAATGGATGATGCCTGATGTACAGTATTGTCTAAATATAGCAGACAGAAATGCCAGAACAAGATTGTAAAAAAACAGTGTAAATATTTTATTGGTTTCACAAAATACACCTCAAAATGTTGCTGCAGTGTCTTTCTGTCATGGCATAAGCTGTCACACTGACACATCTTTTTATAGTTGGTGGCATCAATGACTGCTACTGCACAAACTTCAACAGGGATGGATTGTTGGATACAGACACCAGACAAACAGGGTGGTCAAAGCATGTGGCAACACCATAAGCAGAGCACAGACGAGAGCCACATCACAGATGGAGGTCACAGCAGCTAGATGGTACGAGCACATGGGACACAGGTAATGGCAGCTTGAGAGACAGCGCCAGATGGGGCAGCAGGAGAGGTGGAGAGGAGGAGATAGGAGGAAGGGAGGTGTCTGGTGTAGAGGAAGAGGCGCCGCAAAGCACCACGCTCTGCAGCTGATGTGAGGAAAGCTCAGGATTGAATGCCTCTCAATAGGGAAGAGAGAGGGGGAGATAGTGAGAATAAGGCAGAGGGTGGTGGTGGGGGAGAATATAGGAATGTAATAAAACAAAAGGAAAACGGACAACAGATGTTTGCCTTCTTACCCTCATACTGCCAGTCTGAAGGGGTTAGTGGAGCCAAAGGGAAGCAGAGCAGAAGCATGGAAGACAAGAAAAGCATGAAACAGTTGGCTGAGGAACAGCTCTGATGTTAGGAAAGGAGAAAAAAGATCATTATAAAAAGAACAGATATTAGAAAATAGGGAAAAAGAGAGACAGTTTCAGGAAGGATTTACTGTTGAACCACACAGTTTTTACAAATATGGCCAGCGGATCTCCTCTTGCTGTGAGTAGCTTGCGGCCTGACATTATTCCACAAGAGAGGTAGTGAGGCGCATTACAAATATGAATCAATTTAAAAACTGAAACACTATCTGACTATACCAAGTGGCATCATGTGTTCCGGAAAAGGAAAAACAGCATGAAAGCGCAGTGGAACCCACACGCAAGTTATTCAGCATCTCCTCATATCTCTCTTTTACTAAATCGCTCTGCCTCCATCTTGTCAGATATTGAATCTCAAGCAGCTTGCCGTCAGGTGGTTTCAGCTTACATTACATGTAATCAGAGACAGAGTGGGAAGAAAAGACACTTGGTCAATGACACCACATCAACAGTCAGCACTATAGGGTTTCACACACGCCTTCTGTTGCCTGACTTCAGTTGTGCAATTACACACCTGTTGCCACAAAATAGTGGATAGTTTTCTTCTTAAATATGCATGCCCCAGAGCCTTCACTAATGTGGTAGTTAAAAAGTGCATACTAATCAGAGCTAAAAACCTCAGGATGTGATGTTTTTGCATTTTTAATCATGGCTGTTTCCAAAGTGCACACAATAATTAGTAATGAAATGGCAATAAGATCCTGAGGCTACACAGTAGTATTTCATGCAAATCAATGACTACATTCTCATCTTCTTGTTTCTTCAAATTTACACCATGATCTGGACATTTTTATGCAGAGTTTATGTAGAGATTGACATCTATGCAAAGTATCTCATTTTGCTCCATATGTGACTTGCTCTGTGAAAATCCTCTCAGAACAAGACAATAAATTGAGAAGCATAGACCGTCTTCTCTAATCTAAAATCCTTGAGGAATAATTATCAAAACATACCCATCTTGTACAGCTAATTCCTAAGGTGCACTCACTGTTCATTTTAAGAGTTCTATGATTTTATACCAATTAGAAAAGCTGTACCTATCTGCTGAAGAAATAGCAGGATGAGGGTTTCCTTTAATAGTGACAAAATGAACAGAGCAAGTGGGTCACACCTCGCAATCGGAGACATAAACAACAAGCAACATCAAAATAAGTATGCAAATCGGCTCTGAGAGAATATACTGCGTGTGAAGTAGAAAGAGTGCGCACATTTGTGTGTGTGTGTGTGAGTGTGTGGAATAAAAGTTAGTTGCATTCGTTTTGAGAAGCTTTTTAAGGGATCACAGGCAGTCTGCTTTGTTAGTTTTGCATATGTGTGTTCTGGCACAAATGTGTGTGTGTGTGTGTGTGTGTGTGTGCGTTTGTGTGGGTGCAAATGCGTGCATGACTGCATGTGTGTTTGTGTGTGTGTAGCTTTAAGTGGTAGTCGTGGCAGTAGGAGAGAAAGATATGAAGAATCTCCTTTGAAGACAAAAAGCAGAACCAAGCAGAGATAAAGAACAGAGCTTCCATTTGCTGTGCTAACGGTCCTATATTGCGATCAGAGCACTAAACATATGTTGCACTGGGGAAGTACGGCACACGCATAGACATGCATATGAATACAAACACATACACACAAGCCTGAAGCAACAAAGCAAAGTTCACTATGAAACTGAAATGATCCCAACCTCTTGCCAAATTTACATCTTTTAGCAGCAGGTGATAATTTGTAATGACATTCTACGCCAAGGTTTCCTCCAATTAAAAGGCCTCAGAACAATTATCCCTCTCCTGAAGGACTCTAGATAATAAAGCAGGATGTAAACATACAGAGAGTAAACACTCATGTTTCAAAACTGTTTACAGCATGGATGAATCCACTTATCTGGAAGACCATGATCAATACTAAAAAGCTACATACTTGATCTTGGAAGAAAGGATGGTAGGAGAACCAGAGATAATTTGTTGCAGCAGAAGAGTGGAGCTTCAAACTGCAGAACCAAGCTTTTCGTATAATACAATGGAAATGTTGTTTAACAATAGAAAGCAGAAGAGTGGGATACAGACAGTTCATGATGCAGCTCAGGGAGTGGGATGTGCAGCAAAATGGGGATCTCACTTACCGAAGTCTGCAGATTTTCACAAAGACAGTTCAACACACTTGGGATTGTGCACATTTTTTTTTCTTTTTAAAAGTAACCAGATTCATAGAATGTATGTGCCTCTTATCACCTTCCTGGGTAAAATGTTCTGGTTGTGTTGCCAAACGGCTGCTGAATGCTTGAAGTACTGTGTAGGTATGAAGAAAGCACTTAACACACATTATTATATTGGAAAGAGCTGGAAAGGGCCTTGGTGTAGATACAAATCAATACCATTACGAAGGAGACAGCTCGCGGTTTCACTTCATGTGAGGAAACAAATATTCTACATTCTTCACTTTCATTCCTGCGACCTGGATTTCAGGTCAGTACATCAATAATGTAGTGACATGGAGTAGTTCTGTAAACTATACAGAAACAGGAACTGCTCATCGTACATCTGTTCATCGTTCACCTACATGTCAATGGTGTAATAATATGCTGTTTGATTGGCCGCTAAACACTGCTAGCATAGTTACCAGCAGTAGCCTACAGAAGTAATGTGGGGGTGTAAATTATTTTGAGTGGCATTTCTAAAGAGGGTCAATCAGGATCTCTTGGTTATCGTTAAATGTACACATAATAATGGCAAGACAAGCAGGAAATACCATTGACTGTAAATGAGCGACAGACTGAAGTGGGCTTGGTTGGTATAGCTGGCTGCCTCACAAGAGACTGACGTCACTTTTGACTTTTGTGATATTTAAGCACCTATAACATATGAGATGATCAGCATATTCACAGCCAAATGGTTTAGGAGGAAAACCCAGACAAGATATTTAAGTAACATTGTTTGATGTTCAGGATATATATTTTGCATCACCAAGGGAAAAGACTTCAAAGACAATATTTTGATTAAACTTATGTTTTATCTCTGCAGGAGCTGTGCAGACTAACTTTGGTTTGTTGGCATCAAGTTGGCTTCACATGGGAGAGGGGTATAAAAAGAGTGGAATCAACTGCAAACAACAAATGCAACAAGCAGCATTCAGTCACTGATAAGTAATCAGGGCACTGTACACTTCAGAGGCCTAATCCAAAGACAATCAAAATCTTCTCATTTTGAAGTCGGGGTAATTCGCTCTCACCTAAAGAGATCTTCTCACTAATCAACCTAACAATGTTGACTTGAAGCCGTAAAACTTCAATTACAAGATGATTGCTGCCCGTCTCACAGAGGAATCAGGTGGAAAAAATAGAAGCAAGTAACCTTCAATCAATTTGTAGAACACTTGCGAGTGAACACAACATTTTTTTTGCAAAAAAAATCTTGCAAAACCATGACACCTGACAAAAGGATAAAGGGCTGAACAGCATTTTTCCGACAACAATTAATGGTTGGTTACAGTCACATGTTCCCTTTTAAACAGCAATTCTTTAACACTTTTAAATACACTCTGCCTTAGACTGATTCTAACATTTCGCAGTGATCTACAGTGATAATGACTATGAATCACAGTATCTAACAGTCTTGAGATTCACCTTGGCATATGCAGTGGTAGGAATAATGTAATAGTCAACTTGAACAGGTTTTTTTAGAGAATGCAAAACATGATGTTCTGGTATTGGAGAAAATGAAAGCTTTCATATGCACAACAGTGATTGTATGGATTTTTTTCTACACATAATTCTTTCATCCAACTTTTCAATTGAGACTGTTTGAGATGCAGACTACCTCATAAGCAATTCAAGTCTTTACAAGGCAGCTCATCGACCGCTATATCACTGGAGCGACAAGGCAGTGGCAAGATGAATTCTGCTCACTGACATTTCGTTTCAAGAGGCATTTTTTACCTGCCACTCCATTCAATACCCTGTGCTTTCCTGTGGCTTCATCTGCAAAAGTACCTATTTAGCAACCAATAAATCAAACTACTGCTCTCTGGGAAAGGAGAAAAAAAAAGACTTTAAAAGACAACTAACCTGGCAAGCACTATGGTCAAGAAGGTTACACTGTCTCGATCAATCTGGCACATCTCTAAAACAAACCTACAAAGAATCAGAGGCATCTTATTTAGATAACTAAGACTTGTAAATCTGTTCACATTTGCACACAGCAGGGAAACAAACGTGTCCTCTCTACATGTGGGAAGCCACTCATTTAAAATATCAAAGGAAAGAGAGTGAAAAAATAGAAGGGCAGGGAAACAGAGATTCTAGAGAAAAGGCAGAAGCAACGAAGAGGAAAGAGGAACTCATTCCTCATCCTTTAAAGGGATGGCAACCTGCCAACTCAACACAAGGTTCCTCTTATCATCAAATGTCTCATACTATATGTAGATATGCAACCATAAATGCTTCTGCCCTTTCATATAAATATCAGGCCGAATATGATGTTAAGAAAATGTCTAACAGAGCCTATGGAAAGCTCCTCCAGCAAGGACGGCAAAATGTAGATGAGGTCATTTTTCTTCATCTTTAGCCACGACACCAGAGGTCCACACAAGGGAGGAATGTCTGCTGACCTCTGGTTTGACCAGCACCTGCTTAAAAACTTCAAGGTTGGAGGTTAGAGCTATGACTAATCTAGAGTGGCAGGCAGTCCAGAGCATGGATGAATGGAGACAGAGCAAAAAGGGACAGTGTTTTAACTTCCCAATTGGATTGATCGAGTTTATTTTGCATGGTTCCATGTCTAGTGGGGCAGAGGGACATGATGGGACAGGGCCAGTCTGGCCTGGAAAAAGACAGTGAGACATACAAAGTGCAGCTGTCCAGTGACACATGTTGCCAGGTAAGGGCTGCTCATGGGCAGACTGCAGGTCTAAACAGATGAGCAGTCTGTGTTATAGTAAGGCGGCTGGCGCCAGTTGTCCGCGGGGGGTGCCTGTCAAAACTGTGCATTACAGTTCACATCATACAGTAAAGGTCTCGTCTTGCTCTGAGTGTATTCCACTAGTCATATCTTTGTCATGTCTCACAGTCTTTCAGTCTTTGTATGCACGATTTTTGCAGTTTTTGTTTTAGACTTTATAATGTTTCTTAAGTGAATGTGTATTAGATATGTATATAGTAATGCAGGAAGTGCAAAAACCTTCAAATTAATGTGTTCCAAGACACATTCTCAACAAAAAATAAATATTATTTGCCTCACAAAGGCAGTACTTATTGTCCGGTATTATATTTTATTGTATTATAATGTAGAGGTGTTTCTTACATATACATTTCATTACAGATGACATTGACTGTTGATGCCCGTTGATTGCTGCTGAAGTACGAATAATTTTCAATCTTTTATATGGAAAGATATTAAGAACTTTAAAGAGAAAAAAAATAACTTACTTGTCACCAAACTGTAATTGCCATCTTTATACGATGTGCGTTCTTTTTTAACACTTAACTAATTATATCAAATTATTATTATTATTATGATAACATAAACTAAATAAAATCAACCATCAATAATACACCATTTACAACAAGCAAAAGCTCTAAATTTCTATCTCTACTTTATACTCAGTGCGCAAGCAACATGTGTAAGCTAAATATATACCCAAAGCTCCAACTTGTCATCTTCACTTCAATACAGTTCATATTGACCAAATCCACACTTGTCCAGTTCGTAAAGCCCTCAAACTTGTCTCCAATGTATCTCAGCATTGATCTGCTGCAGTTCCTTTTAGTATAAAGTATTTATCACAGTAAAACTAGCGCTACACTTCATGTCGTTTTATTAGTTTGCTCGTGAATCTTTTGTGATTTACTGGTTAGTATGTCACTATAGCATTCACTGAGTGCCGTCACAGCTGAAACAGGTTGTTATAGAACATGTACTATTGATTATCCAAGCACTAAACATTTCCAAGAACATAACAAAGCAGACCTTTCAGTCTTATTAGTCAAAGGTATTGGTTATTTTTTATCTTTGCTTGGTTTGTGGACTGCCGTTTTGAAGACTGCTGTTAGTGTTTCCAGAATCACCATCTTGATTTTGGAGCCAGATGTGACGTCTACGTTTTTTCCCCCTACCTCTGACAGGCTAGGCTTATTTATGACCTGCCTCTGATTGATTAGACACAAGGTAATCTCACACTAAAGCATCTATTTTACTTTAAATGGGACCATAATTTACAAAATGAACCTCATGCTGTATCGAACAAGACTTGAAACTAGTGACTGAGACCATAAAGTCATTAGGAAAATGCTGACTGAGGTGTCAAATCCAGTGAGAAGTGAGGTCATTTTCTCATAGACTTCCATACAACTGGACTTCTTTTTGCAACCAATGGAGTCAACTTCTATTAGCCTTTAGAAGGGATGCAGGTTTAAGGTTATGCACTTCTGCATTGCCTTCATTTTTCAGACCCAGAAGCTGCATCCATTTCTTTTATACAGTCTATGGTTGAATGGAAGAAGTAACTGATCAATACAGAAAGAAAAACTTGGAATGTGCATTGTCTGAATGTGTGTGATTGCTGCAAGATGTTGCTACTGTGGTTACTGATGCTGCAGCTCCAAGATTTATTATTAGCCAAAAAGTCTTAATGCTTGCATGCAGCAATCACTACCAATTAAATTCACAGGAAATTTCACCCAAATGTATAGTACAGTACAGGAAATAAATATGGTGCCTCACTGGAGTTGCTAACATTTCAAATGCAATTTAGATGCAATGCAATGAATCACTTGTTCTTGAAAACACTGTGATTGTGAATGTCATCTGGTTATATAGACTGTCAAACCATACAGAAGAAATGTTACATATTAGCTGATTATTTTAAATCATGCTTGAGAAGTCATTTTAAATACAAGAGCTACAAATTTGGCAACAGTTTGGTGTGTGAAAGTAACAGTGAATTTATCCCTGATTATGTACAATTAAACCCATTCTTACCATGAACTTTATTCCTCACAAACACAGCAGTAACACAATAGTAATATGCATTTCCAAATGTGCAAGGAAACGGAAGCCAAGTATCTGAATGGTGAAAAGATTGTTGCCTCTTTGATCTCATGCCACTGCACTTCCCCAAGACAACAGATCTAAAGAAATTACAAACCAATAAGGATTGTAGCAGCTAACAATCCAAGAATTTAAACCCAATTCAATGTGAAACAGCTCTCGGGAATCTGAGTATTTTGTGTTTTGTGAATAACGAAACCTCTGGATCCCCACACCCCAATACATGCACTGTAGACATTCAGCCATTCACCATTCCCTTATTTGAGAGGGAAAGAAAAACAGAAAAAAACAGCTAAATCGATGTAGAGACAGACAGTGCTGTGTGTTCTTCTTTCAGCGTGTCTATCTTTGGCACAAGGAATACAATCACCTCCTCTGTCTGTCCCCTTCTCTCTCTCTCTAAATCTCTCATCATTAGAAGTATGGGTCTCTCTGTGGGGCTTCTTGCTGTAATTGTGTGCATGTTTGCTTATTTTTAAGGGTCACAAGTGGGAAGGGATATGTCGAAATAAAATGGAAATGGGCAGCAGTGAAAAACCAAAAGGTGTGTGGGGGGGTGTAGGAGCGGTCGTGGCTGTAACAGCGGTGAAGGATGTCAAAGAGATAGAGATGGAAATGAATTCTTGCAGCATCATGTAAATCATTAGTGGCTGATAATGGAAAAGTGAAGGAGATTACTTTGCCGATGTGTAATCCCCTGCAGAAGCCCCCCCCTCCCCGACTCTTCTTCAGACTTCTCCTCATTGCTGCCTCTTTGTCTCTCTGTGGGGTTAATCACACAGGCAGGAGGGCAAAGGTTGCAATCACACTACTAGTGAACAGTCCAGCACACACACGCTCACATACTGAGCTCCAGTATGGGCCTGTTGGTACAGACCCCAGGCAGCATGGGGCCCAGTCTTACCAAGAGTGCACTCCTCCCTTCTTGTGCTGCCCAGAGTCTGATTACAGCCTACTGGCGGGCAGATTAAAACCCCCTTCCCCCTGTCACTCTGCTGCTCCCCCACTCCACAGGCTTCTGCTGCAGCCAGACACAGTCTGCACATCTGGCCCCTAATCAGACAATCCCAAAAATAGACAAACAATTGTGGGTCAGAATGGATGTGCAGATGGGAAGAGAGGGAGAAAGAGGGAAGAGAGGCAGAGAGATGGAAATAGTGGGATAGAGGTAGGCTTATGTCACATGGCAGAAGTTTCCACAGGCATATAAATTAATCCTTACCTCACCACACACACAACCACAGAGACACACATTTACGACTGAGCATGTTTGTGTGTGGGTGCGTGAGTGTGCATACATACATTTGCCTGACATCTGGATTTAGAGATGGAGGGATTTAGAGGTATGGACAGTGTGCATCTGTCCGATCTGCTTTGGATTGAAGTTTGTCCTTTCATAACCATTTGCTAAACTGCCAGGCAAGCTAGTCTCCCCTGATGCAAGGATCGATGAGGTAAACTGCGGACTACGGTGAAGTGGTTCTGCAGCCAGATGATGCTTGCTAAAGAGAAGAACTTGAAAGAATGACACACTGAGGAGAGGATTGCTAATGAGAAATGAAAGCAGCAAAGGTGTTAAGGAAAGGAATTAAGGGTTAGAATACTGGGGAAACGTGAAAGGAGAAATGGAGGAGAGAAACAGAAAGACAACATCCTTTCTTAATGGCTGCCTCCTAATGGCTGAGGCTAATTGATTGTTGTCCTGACCGGAGCAGAGATTTTTAACTTTACAGTTGTTATTATTATTATTATATGCTATTTTTCATGGTGAATTTACTATTAACAAGTCATTACAGAAATCAGTCACAGTCACTATAGCACAGTAGTTCATAAATACGTCTTTGATAGACAATATATTATGAGAGATCGCTGCATGAATGCATTCATATGAGGAGGAACAATAACACTGAATATTTTGATGCTTTTTCAACTTTAATTAATTGATTAGTTGAAGAAATCCTAATGTTTGTCATGATCAGGCCTATTTTCTCACATCGTGTCCACAGCCACATTAATCAGACGCCTGAAATTCATAACGTCTCCCTGCTAATCAAATAAAGACTTGAAAGATACTGTGATGTCTGCTGGAAATCGTTATAAGCATTAGTCCACAGCTCAGTGCCATCTAAACATGTCGGGTTGCCATTTTCATTTGATAGACAGACAACAAACAAGTTGACAGAGCCAAAAGCCAAGGGCGCCTTGAGGTGGGCAGAGCAGGGAGATTTACGAGTGAGAAGATGAGGGATGTGGTGTTGAGGGAGGTGAAAATCCCTGCTCAAACCAAGTTCATCCCTGGGTGACACTGAACGGTGACGGGAGGCAACAACAGCATCCACAGTCACCCTCACCCTTCAAACCACAACAACTCTGTCTCACCATCTGCTCCCTCATCACTATGACACTGTGGGTCATTTGCTGGCAGACTCTGATCCAATCAGAGCTCATTTGTGCGCAGGGTAACTATCACTAATTCCTAGCTGCCCTTTGTAATTATTTCTGTCTGCAAGTCAAATTACGGCTGTGGCCACATCCATAGCATATTCAAACCATCGCCCTATCCCCCCCACCCCTTTGTGACATAGTCATATGACAATGTCAGGATGTCAGTGTGAATGTCATTTGATGGTCCATTAATGTGCCTTGTTGTTGTTGTTTTGGGAGTATATTTATAATAAAACAACAGCAGTAGTAGAAGTTTGTATCTATCTATCTATCTATCTATCTATCTATAAACTTTCATATGTCATGCTCCACTGGAGTTTTCCATGACAACAACTGAACTTTCTGCACTATGATCTGAATCTTACAAGAAGATGGTGGGACAGTTAAACAACATTTGCTCAGGCGAACACAAGTTCTTTGAAGCAGAGATTAATTTTACCTCAAAATCAGTGATTAATGAAGCTCTGATAAATGCACTCTGAAAGTGAGTAATACCTTTGTGTACTAATGCCATCACAAGTTGTAAAAGAAATTACCCGAAAAAAACCATATTCAATAGGACTGTTCTTGAGTTCCACTGCTGTTATGTGTTGTTGTGTGTTGAGTGAGGAAATCACTGACCCAAAACATATCAATTAACGCGTTCAAAGCCTCAGAGCGAGACTTCATCCAAAAAGGAATACACACACACACTGGCTCACCTTTAAAGGCTCAGTCAGTAATAAAGCCATTTCTCTACTGAAATGACATACAAACCAGGAAGCAAACCTCTCAAAATAAAATCTTAATTCAAATGACAGTAAGCAGAGATTATACTCTTATCTAAAAATGCCTTTACATTAGTGAACTTGTCAAGGAAGGCTGGGAAGCAGCAAAGGGATAAAAAGAAAGAGGGAAATAGTATTGGGATCTTAAAATTGACCCAAATTATGCGCAAATATTTCCACACTGGAGGGGGGTTGAAGCATGCCTGTGCATGTGCAGCTTCCCCTCAGCACCATCTTTAAAGACCTGACAATCTTATACAACTGAAATTCACTTTTAACTGGAATGTGCTACAAAGTCAGTCAGTTGAGACTATTAAGGCTAAGATTCACTCTGTAATGTGGGAACTTAAACATGAAACTACATGGAGAAGCCTCTTAGCACCATCAGTGAACTGTGTAGGAAGAAAGCTGGATTTACACCCACTGTTCAAATAATGTCTTTTGAAAAACATGTAAAATTGAAAGGGACGGCAGTGAAAATACCGTGAAAGGAGTTACTTGAACTGAACCATTATGCACATTGTTGAGAGCTCACCTCACTGCAATGTTTTTACAGTCCTGCTCTATTTCAATTAACTCTCCCTTTATGTGAAAACTATGTAATAAAGTCTATAATTTATTTTACTGAAGGCACAATGATCCTTACCATCCATAAACACAACATTGCATTACTGTATTTGTGCTAATAGACTAATGCAGCTAAGTGAGTGGCAGGAATATATAAACAACAATATTTGTAAGACTTTTCAGACAGCATTCACATCACAGAACCTTGAAGAGATGAAAACTCTTTACCAAACAAAATATGTTGTAGGAACATTTTAGCATTTTAGAGTTTACACTAAATGGTCAACACTTCAATTTGGCACATCATTTATCCATAACCATGGTGTTATGGTGTTGTACTTTTCCACCACGCTGGTCTTCTGACAGTGAAATGAAACATTGCCTTTTCCACATTACAAGCTTCCTTTTGGCAGTGCAGCAACAGTTAAATAAATGAAGAAGGGGAGACATGAGGGTGTTTGCCTCGGTGCTGGCTGCTCATACCTTCTGTGTCCTGGCCCCAGCTGTGGGTTAGCAAAGACAGGATTGCCATTCCTGTCCCCAGCCATCTGACGAGCCACCACCCCCGTCGCATCTTCTGTCAAGCCTTATTGCCTGCCCACCTGGACAAAAAAAAAACAGGAGAGGGGATTTTTCATCCATGTCTCGGCAGCTTTAGCACTCACGCATGCACAGCTGTGACCGACAGACACGCACACAGACACACATGTCCATCCCCCTACGTCATTACTGTTACAGTAGGTCAATCATTTTAAAGAACACATTCGTTTCACAATCAAATTTTGTTTAAAGTAAATAACATCATCTATTGCCTTGTCAGCCTCAATGTTTGCTGTTACTTCTGGATTACACCAAAATTGTCAGCGAGTATATCAGTGTTGGAAATCGTGATTTGCTCAAGAGTCTATTTTAGCTGAAACATTTCCTGACTTTTCCTTCGAGGATTCAGAGCATGTTTGTTTGGATGTTTGGTGTGCCACCAATGGGAGCACCACCGACCTCAAAAGGTTAGCTCAGATGAACACCGGTCACCCCCTTTCTCAATAAATCTGTCTTGTTAACCACTACAGGGATGCGTCCACATGACAGGTTAGTGTTGTGACTCCAGATAGCTAAACTAACTGACAAATTAGCTGACGCGTGCATCTGCTGCAAAGCTTGACTGGGTCGTGCGGATGAACTGAAACAAGAGCAGTGCACTTAATTTTGGTAGAAATATGACTGAATACAAACATGAATCAATACACTCAGAGTAATGCATCATGATACAAATGATGTTTGAGAAGCTTCTCTCAAAGTTTTGACTCCAGCCTTAAACATAAAATGGACTCCATTTCAACTGTGATAACTGTAAGCGGACCTCAGCCTCCACTCTTGTTGGAAAAAGCGAATGAAAAGCTGTTCAAATCCCCTCTCTTAGTCTACAGGGGGTGAATATTTTATATAGAAAAGAACAAATTGATTTCAGGTGGAATTTTAACATCTTTTCTAGAAGTTATAACCTTGTACCACCACAATTACAAGACAGCAGCACCTTAAAATCTGTATAAGCTCCAGTGTTTCCTATATGCTCGTTCAGTAGTGGTGCACCGCCGCTGCTAAAATCCTCCCTCTCTTCATTCTGCAAAAGATATCTATGTAGCGTAGCGAGTGTGTGGTTAAGCGGGTGTGAACAGCGAGTGGCACAAAGGGACGGTGAATGCGAGCAGAGCTGAGGAAAAGGTTAGCAGTAAGTTGTCAGCCTGGCAGTAAATGTACAGTATAGATACACTGTCAGTTAATAAATGTTGCAGCTTCTCAAGACTAAGAAAACTCTAGTCTTGTGTGAAGAGGGTGAGCCCTAGCAATCATCATTTCTGACAACAGGCTGTTAGCCGAGCAAGAGAGGCCAACAGGAATGCTCGGTTTGTTTGGCTCCTATGTAACGTCTATAAATTCAGGAAGTCCCATTAATTACTTAACTTAGCTGCATGATATTATTACCTACTTATCCAATGTACATCAGGTACAATCAGGTAAAGTCTAACCTACAACTGTGTTTTGAAAAAGACCACGTCTGTCCTGATCACAGCTTATCAGAGAGAAATCCAAGAATTTACAAAAATACCCTTTTCAGGTGATTATGAAAATCCCTGAATATCAGTTTAAAGGATGAGGCCAGTGATATTCTATATCTGTCTTGCCATCAACAAATCCCAGGAAAAAACCCACATATAATGAACTGATCAGACTAAATACAGTATTGCCTGTGGAGCTAAAGCCCGACAAAACTAATTCATCTGTTCCATAGAGTTCCATTGTTTTCAAAAAATCTTGAACATGTAAATGAGTCTCTCTGTTGCGCTGGAAGACATGTTCCTTCATTACGATGAACCTCTGCACTGTAGTTCATTTTTCGATATTCATTTCTACAGATTTCCTCTGGTCATTACTGTGTTTAATTGTACCGTAAGTACTTAGGCCTCAAGAGCCCGTCTGGTGCCGACAGACATAGAAGCCTCCTAATATGTGCCATGTGTGCGTGCTCTCAATCCATTGCTGGGAAAACACTAAGCTCCATATATTATGATGGTGCCTGACAGACAAGATTTACAGTAAATACGCCTATTCAGGCTCTAGTGGAAATCACAAGCAAAGCAGTGCGAACAGATTGTATGTTGAGCCTGTGCATCGCACACGCAAATCCACAGCACAAAGTCTCCACTCTGAGCTAGAGGAAGGCAAGATGTCAGTACGAGGAATAGAAGTTTTTTTTTTTTTAGCTTCTATCTGTCTGAGCTATTTGATGTCACACCTTCCTCACAAGGCTTATTCTCAGAGCAGGCGATAAGCTGTGAAATCAGCTTTCTTGGCATATGCTAAAGGGACAGGAGGGGACTCACAAGCATCAACACTATCATATCAAAGCATATTTGACTAAATCAAAATCTCTAACTTGTACCATCAGCATTTCTATGTCCGTAGGAGTAATTTCTCCCTCTTTTTCACTCAGTTTCTCATTGTACAGTATGCATTTACAAACTTGCTTTCTTACAAATCTGTGCAGACGTACACCAAGCACATTATACCCCACTGAACCCAGCACACCAAACAAGAGACATCTTGCATGAACACCCTGTGGACAACAGGAGACAGCTGTGTTCTCTTCTCTTACACTGCAACAACAGGAGTGATTTCACACTGGTTTCCAATTCTCTCACTGCCTTCTCATCTCTCCCGCTCCCACTGGTATTCCCTTTTGAAGCAGATTTGATTTCCCACATTCGTACATCTATCTCTCTTAAGGAGGGTTGAGTAAGATTGCTTTGATCCCTTTCACAAGAGAAAACTCAGACCTGCACAACCAGCCACCCTGAAGAGGAAAGCTTTTTCTCTCAACAGCTTCCTGCAAATCTCCCCTTGGTTGACATGGGAACGCTGTATCTCATTTACATAGGCTAACAACGATGTTCCTTCAAACTTAATGAACAGAGAAACGGAAGAGAATGCTGACAGAGTGCTACGAGAAAAGTGGCTCCAATACTCCGTTTCCAGCGCAGTCCTCACTCACATCATCAACAGATATCTGTATTTTCAGCAACAATATAATGCTTTGATGAAACTCTTTAGAACAACGGTTCAATTCCACCCTGCTCTAGTTTAATGCATATTGTACAACAACACCGTCCGAGTTAAGTGGCTCTACTGAATAAATATGTTTACAGATGTGTTTATACAGTGTCTCTGCCATCATATCTCTTTGGTGAAGAGGAAAGGTGATTAAACTTATGATGCAGGGGGTGGTTAAGAAAGAACAGGTGGTGTTAGGTAAGAGTAAGGTGAGGTGAATGAAGCAATCACAGTTATGGATTACACAGAGAGTGAAGATGCAATTCTTTATCCTCTAAGTGCAGGAGCTTTGTGCTCCCTAGAAGAAGGAAAAAAAAAAAAGAAATAGCTCGTCTCTCTCTTTCTTTCTCTGTCCATGTTCCTTCGATCGCCTCTCATCCGGGATCGAGTTCTTTCTCCATCTCTTCCTGTCCATATGCTTTGGTGTTGACAGACTGGCAGAGATGTCTCGATAACAGACACAACTTCTTACTAACTCTTTAAGACCAAACATGTCTGCAGGAGCAGAAAACATATTATCAATATGTTAACTATGCTGTACATGATTAAACTCAGTCATACAGTCAAAGAAAGAGAAGTACTGGAATATCACTAAAGGTTTATTCGTGAGTTTGGTTAAAAAAGTTGCAAAAATAAAATAAAACAGGTACAAATCAATTGCTAATTTGTACTGCTCACTGGCCAAGATGAACAATTCAATTTCAATTTCACAATCACATCAATATACCATCAAGAAGGAAATTTATTTTCTGAGCAGTTTTGTCAAAAAATGTCAAGACAGTCTTGACGTTTTTGCTCCGTGCTATAATTTAGTTTTTGGAGCAAAGAAGTGAGAAATCCACTTAAAAGTGAAAACACTAGTCTTCCAGTTCATGCGACTAATATTAGGCAGACTTGTAAGCGGAGGTACTGTCAAGTTGCTCCAACATGTGTGTCATCGCACCGGAGCATCAAAGCAGCAGAGCACCGTCAGTAGCACAGTTTCATCTCCATGCCTATTTGACTGCTAACAGCGGTGCCATTAGTCTCTGAGGTGAGAAGGAGTTCAATCACTATGTACTGTGAGCTTTTGGGTCTTTCTGACAAAAAAAACAAGTTAAACCCAGGTTGGGCTGGAAAAACACAAAACATGCATGCATGATCGAGACGTCTTCTAAGGTAAATACTTGTGGTTTAAAAAGTGTACCTACACAGATAAAAGCTCTACATAATCAGCAGCAACATGTTTCGTTTATGTGTAGGCTGTATGAAACTGTGCAGAGCGGATTTGTCTCCATGAACTGTTTTGCCTGTTTTATGCCAAAGTATGTCTGTTCAGTTCTAAAAAAATAGCTGAAATTGCCACACCGAACATCTGTGATGGCGACCACTCAAGCAGTGAAGTAATGACACTTTGCTGTTGTTTTCCAGCTGTTAGGTAGACGCGTGGATGTTGCTTCTCTTTGATAGCTGACAGTGGAGGACTTTCGAATGGGTCAGTTAGCTTTGTAACAGCACTGTGAACCGTTACCTTGCATAGCAGACCAAAACTGACCAAGATTTACTCACATAATCTGACTCATGTGCCACTTCAAAAACCTCTCATCTTGACCGTTGCATATTTATATTATTCTAAATACTAATGCTGGGCTCTATGGTTGAAATCATTTTCAGACTCTGTTTACAAAGATATTCACGGACAGATATAAATCTTAAAAAAAACTGAAGAACTGTGCCCCATTGCATTATGGGGTGCCCCTATGCATTACACAAGATCAGACTCTTCATATGAGTAAAAAAAAAAACCTGCCAATAATTTTAATGCCAGTGTGTTGCCTTTACTTTGCACTTTGTTGTGGTGTCATCACCAAGATAGGTGCGCCCTAACATGCACAGTCAGAGGAGGGTCTAAAACCACTTTAAATGTGCCAGCTACACAATCTACTGTAGTTTATTAGGCACAGGGAGCTAAAACAAATGCAGGCTAATACAACAGTCCTGCAATAAATACAACCTATGAAAGTTATACCATTCAGTTTTTGTTGTAACTGCTTTAGAGAGGTGTTGAACTAACTGTCTGATCATTCTGAAGGCTGCAGTTTGTGGTGCTGTTGAATTGTACCGCAACTGAGTGCAACATTGTGCAGCAAAGTGCCTCATATGCTAGCTGTCGGAGACAGCCATTTGTCAAAAGATTTGACTTCCTCATCCATCTTTTATCAGCCTCCTCCCCTTAATGCAGGCAATGAAAATTACAGACTCATCAGTGTGACAAAAGCACCAAATTACATCTTGAGTGGCTCCTCCCCATCCCCATTTACAGTACAGGGCAGTGTCATCTGATTGATCAAGTTCACCAAATGAAAAACAATGCACTAGAAATCACGCAGAGACCCAAGGCATAAAACCAGGGGGATGTCAGCAGTAGATGGGCTCATAATTTAAATCAGTGTACTCTGTTTTACCCATAATGCCACAGCGTTCACACAAACTGCAACGCAATGAGTATTTGTTTAAGCACCATGTTTACAACCTTATTACATCCTAATTAGAATGATAATAGCAGCAAACTGTCCTATAATATTCATATTTACAACACCCTCAGGCAACACTTTCTGCTCTCTTAAAGGACCACGGAATAAGTTAGATAATGGATGGGAAATGGATTGTGCTTAGAAGTCAACACTGATCAATCAAAAAATTCAGACAAGAGAATAGCAGATGTATAATGAACAAGAGAATGGGACAGAGGCAGGCAAGAAAACGGGTGCTTTGTGAATTATTTCATGAGATTAAAAGTATTTGATTGGCTGGAAGTGCCTGACTGATCCTTTCTGTGCAGAGTTTGCATTTGATTCCCTCTGGGCTCCTTCTTCACACAGCCAAAGCTCTGCAGCTCAGGTGGAGTGGAAACCAAACTTTCCATTGTATGCGTGGATGTGAATGTTCACATATTAGCCCTGCGATGATCCCGAGTTTTGCAGCAAGCAACCTGGCTCAAGCTGCACACTGCTAACATGGTAAATTGGCGATCAATGTCAGCTTCCTGAGTAACATTTTAAGCACAATTATGCTTTATAACCACATTTGTCAACCCCCGCTTCTTCCACTCATGTTGCACTTGTCGCATACATCTCAATTTAACAAATGCTTTCATTAAAACATATGGGCCGTTAAGGAAAAAATACACATACCATGTATCCACAGCCACACAGCTGCCCAGCAGTTGTGCTGTGTATTGTTGCAATATATAATGTGACTTTTCTGATCAATATGTAGGTATGAGTCAGAAAGTTTCACCTTAGAAAGCTTTAAGCTTGGTCAAGGTTGGACTGATGCAGTCGATGGCAATGTCAGTTGCTAACAGCCTAATGTAGCAACTCTTTCACTTCCAACAGCAAATGACCTCCTACTATAAACGTAATTATATGAATGCAGTTTTTACGCGGTCATTTTGTAATTATGCATGTTAATAGCACCATGAGAATAGGTGGAAAAAGAGTCCCCAGCCAGGTTGTTGAGAGTTTTGTGCAGTTTGCTAATGTGGCATTACATAATTTCTGGCCACTGAAGTTGTCACCACCAATGTGTATTACATTTAGTCACAAATTCAGAAAACATGGTGTACAACTACTCTCCAACATGTCAAGCTTTATTACCCAAACTTATGCACAATCTGCCAGTTAGTCGTGTGAATTACATCACTATTTTAATCATCAGTCTGCTGAATATTTTCTTCATTCGTCGATTAATCGTTTGATCTATAAAATACAACAAAAGAAGAGTTTCCCAGAGTCCAATGTGATGCATTCAGTTTTGTTTTGAAGTCTTGTTTTGTTAGGCCGACAGTCCAAAGATATTCACTCAACAAAGATATAAAACCCAGAAAAGCAGGCATTGGTATATTTGCTTAAAAAATTACTAAAACGATTAATATGTCATCAAAGTAGTTGCAGATTTTCTATTCATTGAATACCTAAGTGAATAATCAACCAACTGTTTCAGCTCTATATAGCACTTGGGGATCAAAAAGCACTAGAGGACCTGATCTACCCACTGAGCCACAGCCGCCCCTTATTCAGAGCATCTAAACACAAAAGAGAGTTAGTTGACATAGGGGATTGCTCTGCTCTTAAAACAGTGAAACAAATGCCTCAGTCATAAAAGTAAATGACCAAAAAGTGACGTCACATGTATGTTAATGTCTTACGTTACCCTGTAAATAGATCTCAACTTGGCAACAACTCCAAAATCAAGCACGTAGCATAGCTGCCACAGCAACAAAACACCAACAGCCCGACACAAGTGTGTAACTGAAAACTAGGGAACGTAAACGAACCTGGTCTCTTTAAGCAAGGTCACACACAGACACACACGTGCTTGCATGTGCACTAGATCCACAGAAGGCAAACAATGCGATGATTAATAAAAAAAAGCAAATGTTCAGACAGTTTGGTTAGGTGTGCTAGACCCGTGCAAGGTTATTCAATACCTTCTGTGAGATGTAATCAGCTGTAGCAAAGGAGCCCAGGTTCTCTAATGACGGGAGTGATTAGCTCCAGCTAACAGAATGACCTGCACATGGCTCTCACCCAACCAGAGATAGCATTCAAACAGAGAGAGATCAGGCTAAACATCCAGGCAAGCACATGGTGCTGAAGCCTTATCTCTCTCCTCCTCCTCCTCTCCTCGTTTATCGAAACAATACCTGCACCACGTCAGAGATACAAGACAATTCATTAACTGATTATTGAGACAAGGAGACATTTAAGAGGACACTGTAACTCATGCTCTTCACACTTCACACCAGGCAACCTTAGTTTACTTCCAAGCAAACTGCACCCAACACGCATTGTTTACTAATCAAACTGGTCAGTGATGTTTGAACCAAAGGAAACCAAAATGGGTAGAAAAAAAAGATCAGTTTCTCTTTGAATACAGCGCACCCTTAATTTGCACTTAACGTCACAGTGAAATGACAAATGGCCTTTATGTCTCATTAGTTTTTCCATTTTCCATGCCATGATACACACCCATTTAACAGTAAATGCCATAACCTATCCAAATCCAGCTATACTTCCTATGAACGAGTAGATCATTAATGGTTTATGTTATGGCACAAAAACAGCCGCAGTTAACAATGTCTTTCGGCAAAATCAGCTTTGCCTACTCCAATCAATTCTCTCCCGAACAGATATCAGCTTGGTTTAAGCCTTTGAGTGATCATTCCCTGTGTCATAGCCAGCCCTGGTCTTTCATTACATTACATTTCGTTTACTGATACTTTGAGTTTTAACTTATTGCTTCATAAGGGCAAGAGGAACATAGCCAAAAACTGAACTATAGGCGATTTATCAACATAATAACATATTATTTAGGACTGCTCAGCTGTGGCTGTCATTACTACAATTATTCATCCATCACAAATGCAGCACTGTTAAATCTGCTGCCACTGTTGTACTTTACATGAAATCAGACTAAATAATCAAGCCACAGCAGCATGCCGTCAAGAAGTGTTAATACAATACGTGTTTTAGCAATGAAGTGCAATAACTATGAAATCTGTGAACTATGAAAGCCAAGACCAGATAATCACAGTGAGCAAAACAAGACAGTTGACCTGTGAATCCAGAGCGCTTGATTCCATACACCAAAGCACAGACATATAAACGCAAAGTATCACAACAAATCAAGCTCGAATCAGCAACAACAGCTAGTGCAGCCCTGTGTTATCCTGATACAACTGCACAAATGTGA
The DNA here is from genome assembly GCF_042242105.1 of Pempheris klunzingeri. Lineage (NCBI taxonomy): Eukaryota > Metazoa > Chordata > Actinopteri > Acropomatiformes > Pempheridae > Pempheris > Pempheris klunzingeri. The sequence goes on along the minus strand of NC_092023.1, from coordinate 6,768,979 downwards.
TTTTATTGTGGTCTTAAGGGCTGAATTACAGTCTGAAGTCATCTTAAAGCCCCATAAGCAATCAGTGTTAGCATTACAAATATGAATAATAGTTGTAATAGGGGTTTTGGTAAATTGCTCTAAAATTTAATTTACTTGTTTGTCTTTAATCATAAACACTGCAGGTGCTTCCCTCTGTCGGATGATGTAACTCCTATTATAACATGAGTGATTCCTAACTGAGCGCTCATTGCGCGTATGGGGGTGGCTGAGTGTGCAGTGATCTCAATGTGCACTTGACACAAAAATGAAAAGCTATTATGCAGTTAGCGTTCAATCGGTTTCCCTAATTATGTAACTTTGTATTCATCCCACCTCTGTTACAAGGTGTGTTTTATCATATTCCATCTGGGGCTGCGTACTGACTGGTGCTGATGCTATTCACAGATGTAAAGGTTGGGGTGTTTCAGCTGGAAAGACTGACCCTAATGGGACAATGTATAACACCATTATGTGCTTTTACAGTGCTACCGGCAGCAAATGAAAGATTTAATGTGAGCTTTAAGTGCTCTCCTGATTATTGTGATGGTTTAGGATGGTTTGAATATGGTACACCCTGTGCACCTGTTTATGCAATGTACTTTCCCAGACAAAAATATACTTGCTCTGAGTAGAAAAACTAATAGGTAAGAGGAAATGAGGGCTTCAGTGTTTGCCATGACTGTTGCACATCTGCACGCATGATAAGGAGATATGTGAGATTGATGGCAGTGATGATATACTTAATAAATAAGTTAAGATGTGACGATAATGAACAGTATCCAAGAATATATCAGAAGGTTTTGAATAAAAGGTTAGCGTCACAGACAAATCATCTAACCATTAAACTCTAGCTGCCTCATATTCAACTGTTCCTCCCTGCAAAATCTGAAATAAGAGCATTGCCAACAAAGGTTTGCTAATCAATGTATACCTATAGCTGCACCACAATGAGATCCAGCTGGTTTGACTGTGAAAAGCTTTTAACCCTTTCATGCATGAATTATGATAACCTCAGTGTGATCACCAAAGTGTTTTTATTCATCTTTAGACATGAAAAACATGTCCAGTAGTTGAAATATAGATAGTGATGGATGATGTACACTTCAGTGGACATGTGATTAATCATAATTTCCTCCCAATATAAAATCAATACTTGGAAAATTGCATGACTCCTTAGAAAAAAATGAGCAACTTGGTGTTTCTGGCTGTATGTCGACCATCTTGGGTTCATTCTTTTTTTTTTTTTCACTTGCAATGGCTTGGCACTGGGTAGCAGTGTACGAGATGATGCAGTAGCATCCACTGTAGCGGCTGATGTGCAACTATGCAACCAAAACTCATGCATATACAAGGAAACAGCTTTTGAATAGCTGTACACTGTTGTGACTTCTATGCATGAAAGGGTTAATGTCAAGTAGCACAAAAGACACAGTGGGCAAAGCAGCAATGAAAATAACCTCAATACCAAAGACAGTCAGTTAGAAACTACAAATGTACTGATTAAAAAAAACAGCATTTTCTCTCTGAAAGCCATCAAAGCCATGCATGTTTCAAGCCAGTTTAGTGCAAAACAAAGCTTTGGATTGAAAGTTGAAACATGGCCCCATTTAGACGTGCTGCCAAACACGACCACAGTAGCTTGGGACAGTCATGCACTGATTCTGTGTGGAAACGCATATATTCCCTGCTTGGCACTGCACAGCATGACTATGGTGAGCTATATCAGGACTATGCCAAAGAAACAAGCAGCTCTCACCTCGTAAAGGTCAGGCCAGTTCGAAAAAATACATAGCACACACTGCCATCAGCAAATAAATGGACAGTTAATTCAGCAGTATTTTGTTATAAAGATGTGGAAGACAGCTAAAGCGTTGAGCTAAAGCTACAATAAGTAAGGGGCTACAATCATATTATTGCACATTTTGATACAGGCTATTACATATTATAAAATAAACCAGAATAACATATGATAAGCAGTAGTGGGCTGTTAGCTTTAATGCCACTGTATTATGTAGTGTCAGGAGAAAATAATGGCTTCAGGACATGAAGCAGCTGCAGAGCGGGCAGGAGAAAGTCAGGATGATGTGAAAGAAAAGCTGTGGAATAAGTTACAATCTTCTGCTAAAGAAAATATCTTTCTCTTGTTTTTTATATTTTTGTTTTTCTGAATTCATCCGATTGCATACAAAAATAAACATAAACGCTTTATTGTAATGTTAAAGAAGTCTGATTTAATTTTTTTGTTTTTATTTGTATTCTGTTGAATAACCTGTAATTGGAAGCTGAAAAATAAACCCACATGCAGTGCAGTAAGTAGATAATGTATTCAGCTGCATCTAATGTCAACAGAGCCCAGTGGTCCACTAAACCTCTCATTTTCTCTAATTCGGAGCGAGTGAGTCACAGATCTCAGAGGTTCTAATCCCTCTGCTTTAGTCATCTCATGACCACATTCTGAATCTCTAAACCCTCGCTGAGCTCAGTCCATGTGGGTGCCACGACCACTCAGCGCTGTCTGCTTAGCATCAACAATGCCCTCTCCATGTCACAAGGCACACTGCTCTGCACAATAGCAACCACTTAGCCACATGGTCTTAAACACATGCAGCTGACGCCAGACAAAAGTACATTTTTGACTTTTTTGCAAATCTTTTACCATAGTCGGTGACTTTTACCCCTGCTAATCGCAGCAGATTGTCACAGGATTGACTCGAAGCCTTAACACCTTATGGAATGACTGATCCGTTCACAGAAAAATAAAATCCAAAGAGGAACGTTTAGAATTATGAAGCATGTGTTCGTTTTTGGTGCATTAATCCTGATGAGCAATAGTAAAAAATGCTCATATTGTTCCCTGTAGAGTCAGGTCAGTTGGCTTGGCTGATATTAGTTTATTGCAGATATGCTGGTGTGTATGTGGGACACCAAGTAACAAGACACAGTGTCGTGTATGAGGTCATTTAGAAATAGTGACACAATTACATAGCTTGTCCAAATATCCTGCTTAGTATATTAGTTGCTTAGTTGTTAATGACTTTCGGCAGTCAATAAAATAGGTTTGTCAGAACTTCTAACAGACAGACAGACTATAATTCTCTGCTAAGAACGTTTCTGCAAATGAATTCAAAGCGGTTGGTGTTACAAAAACCTGACACAGGATGCAAGGGGAAGAGTTCAGAGGACGTGTAACAATACAATAACGAGTGAGTGGACTAATACTATGCACTGCCATCTGTCAGTTGCCCATTGTAGACGTCAATTAACTGATGAAAATATTTTATCTCCCTATCAGGTCTTCCGAGACCAGAACCATCACTCAATCCATTAAAAAAAATCTATATCTGGCAGTTGCATTGTGCCATATGGATTTGCAAAACGGCTTAGGCATAGCTTACATTAGACGTGTCAATTTTTCTTCTCATTGCTCAGTTTTTACATATGCTCTGAGCTCAACCAGGATATGTAAAAAAAAAAAAAAAAAAAGGCTGCTTAAGTGGTATCTCAGCTGCCACACAGTGCCATGCACTCACCTATGCAACTTCCACTGACTGCTTTAAATGCTTCAAAGGCTACTGTAATGGCTGGTACAAAAGACAAGAGTGCACTCATTTGTATTGAAATGGGTCTTTTATGTGCCAACACAGCCCTGTGAATAACATTCGGATGAATACATGTAATGATATATATGATTCTTCAAAAATGCAGTAGAAGCACAGTACTACGCGGAAACATCTCTAACTTTAGCCCCAATGACTTTAAGATGTACTGACACGCTAAAACATCCAGATAGAATTGACTACATCAGGAACCCGGTGTTAAGAAGACAGCCAAACCACTATAATGTGTAGCAAGCAAGCTATCAAATGGTTGGAAAGACACTGTTGTTTAAGTGGAGCAATGGTTCTAGAGACTGAACATATAAAGTATTAAGGAGTGGATACCATAGGGTACAATGTTAGTACTGTAACAATGTTAAGGAATTCAGTTAGAGAAGAAGTTCAGTGTGGTTAAGGTCAGAGTAAGAATCTCTATGAATAGCTTAAAAACACGATATATATCTTAATGGTGAGTTAGAAGGAAGGTTCAGTTGGTTCTTTTCACAGAACACCACTACTGACATGTGCATTGAATATGTGTGTGAGTGTCTGTGCCTTCAGCTAGCCTTATGTACACTTTAACAAAGTCAGGGTGTGTATCTTTAACTTGTATTCATTCTGTACAATTACTAAAGCTAGGTCCCACCTCGTGCACATTTCCCCACATAGCACGTGTTTGTATTGAACAGCGAATAAAACAGAATGACTGCAATAATTAATAAATGAAATACAAAGAAACAATTCTGGGGGTGTATAAATGTACGAAATGTTATGGTGTTAATCTCACATGTTGTGTAGTCGATTGTAATGGTGAGAAACATGGCTGAGTAAAACTTTCAGAGAGTTCAGCATAAACTGTTGTGTACACTGAAGAGCACCACAGGGTTTAAAGCACGGCTCAAGGGAATTTCTGGAGTGATGACAGCCACCACAGATGTAATGCCAGCCAACCTCTAGTCAACAGTTCACAGCTGGAACACACCCAGTTTGACTGAAGTCACAATAAACAAATAAATAATGCAAATGCCCTAAATTCAACATTCAAATAGGGTTTTTATTGCCTTGGCTCAGCATGGAATGAAATGCAAATCAAAGTCGTTTTCAACAAACACTTAATTAGAGAGTAAACTCATTCATTCATTAGTTCACTCATTCATTCATTTAACCTTTATCTAAATCTTGAGGAAATCTTGAGGGTGTCATTTTCAATGACGCTGAGAGTAAAATTAAAACAGAATGAACAGACATAAAAAATAATGAACGTGAAAACAAACAGAGCACAGATAAAAACTGAACATACATTCAAGTGAAGAGTACTGTGTTTAGTTTTAATGTGAGTTGTAAAATGTCAAAGTTTGTGCAGCACGAAAACCAAAAGCAGTTTTCCTGAATTTAATGCTTGAGCACGGAATTCAAAGCATCAGACAATCACTTTAATCAGTGGAATAATGAGCATTAGGACTGATTTAATAAGGAAGTGATATATGATGGCAAGCTGCCATTAAGGGCTTAATGTTAGAGATGTCCACCCAAACAATTTCATACAATATGCAATGATGAGTGGAATGACAATATCATTTAGTATTATTAACAGTTCAAAGGCTATGACATATTTAGATGCTGATAGGCTAGTTACAATAACTGATATATATATATATATATATATATAAATATAATAAGTAGACTGATATGCAAACCTTGTGAAAAATAAACCAGAATTGACAGTAATGAGGACAGTGATGAATGGACAGAGACTGATGGGGCAGAAATTAAAAATCCACCACTCAAAAATTGGGATTATATTAAAATAGATGTCCTCAAACGTGTCCTGGTGCAGATATCAGATCATCTGTCAATCTAATGTATGACATCTGTATATTTGACACAGTTCCATGCTCACTGCAGCCTGTTATACTGGTTCAGTACTCATAGTTCCTATTCTCACATTTCAATCCACTACAGGTGGCGGGGATGAAATGGAGTTTACTACCTCTGATATGTGACACTGAGCTGCTGATCTGATAATGGCGCTCTAGCTGTGCAGTACCTGCCCTTCCCCACATGGAAATAGGGAGGGAGAGGGTGGTAAATCATAACATAGGCTTGCAACCCACAGCATCTCCCCTGAATCTGTGAAAGAACATCATTGCAAATTGAAACAGCAGAGGAAGGTGAAAAGGAAGAAAAAACATTTCACAATTGCTCCGGTTTCTTCTTCCTCTCACTATGTACTTGGGCCCAAATCATTTCAGGCATCACTACCCACGAGTCTCTTATCAAATAATATTGAAATGGTTACCCTGAGGTGTCCATTGTGCATATGAATAAAGTCATATTTGCTGAATGACAAGTACGTTATGATAGTAATGCACAGTGGGAAAAATATTCTTTATCCTGTGATGAAATCCCATTTGATACCAAATCCTGTTTCTACACTGTGAAACCTGGGAACAAAAATCATAAATTGAGAAGCACAAACTTTGAAAAACCAAATCCAAGCCTGCTCTACATTGCTAACCTGTAACCATTCACCTTATGACTTCATGGGCCTGATGGTCTTTTGGTGAAATTCTGCTGTTCTACAGTGTTTGAAAGGTGCCGACAATAACATGCCAAAATTAAAAGGTGCTCTAGGAAATATTTTTACGTGAATAATGGGTCCAGTGACTATGTGTACATGAAAGGGATCGCTCACACTGACAAAGCCACAGATGATTATCCCTACAGAGCTTTATAACACCTTTATAACGTTTGCTAACACATTCTCCATAACAAGTTTAAAAAGTGAAAGTAGGTCAATGCTGTGGTTACAGCTTGTTACACGTCCCCCAAGTGCCAAAAACATCAATTCATGCAGGTTTAAACAAATCCCCTAAAGGTACACCTTTCTCATTTCATCATTCAAAACATACACCACCTTCTAAAAACAACTTGATTGAGTCATACTGTTTGAATCTAACACCATTTAAAGGATAAGGCATGCAATATTCTGTATTTTTCTTACTGCCAACAAATCCAGCAGTAAATTGATTTACTAACAAGGACTGTCTGTGTAATATAGCTTATTTCTCTGTGCAATACACATCCATTGAAGTCCAAAGACTATTAAAACCTCATCAGTGCGGCACAAGATTGCACTGCCTGGCATGTTCTTTCATTATAATCAACACGTGCGCTGTTTATTTTGAGTCAATATTCATGTGTACATTGATGCAAATTCCTCCAAATCCAATTTACCATACAATATGTCTTACATATATCACAGACACTGTCAGGCATTTCATCACAATAATCCACCTATACGATAATGTAATTACTTTCAAATGTCATAATAGTGTCTGATTCTGATTCAGTATCAGGAACAGTGTCCACAGCCTTGAATCCTTCTATCTGATGTGTGTGTACATTATTTTTTTCTTTCTGGTGGCTCTTAGCTGCGTACAGCACATAATGTGATTGCCTATAGCCACTGCACAGTGAAATTAACATTACATACAACTGCTTTGATAGAAAAAAAAGCACACACGACCTTATCCGACCCCTTTTAGGCACTTCTTTTGAGTCAATACTTGATTGCGCACCATCCATGCAGGTGGATGTACTACACTGCCTTCTCCTGTTTGAGTAACATACATGAATTCCATCCATTTTCTATACCGCTTCTCCGTCAGGGTTGCGGGGGGGCTGGAGCCAATCCCAGCTGACTTCGGGCGAGAGGCAGGGTGCACCCTGGACTGGTCGCCAGCCAATCACAGGGCCAACATATAGAGACATACAAACACTCACTCTCACACTCACACCTACGGACAATTTAGAGTCACCAATTAGCCTAATGTGCATGTCTTTGGATTGTGGGAGGAAGCCGGAGCACCCAGAGAGAACCCACACTAGCATGGGGAGAACATGCAACACTGAACAAAATATGGGACATTGCCGGCCTCAACCTTTGACTACCACTGGTTTATGTTACACATTTTAACATAAGACAATACTAAAAGCCTAATATCTGACCATTTTATAACTGCCAAGACTGCCCTCTGCGTTCATCACTCAAGGGCTGCAAAATTAGTGCAGTCTTATTTGTTTCAGCACCAGAATGCATTTTGTGTGAAGCACTGATGCAGCAGACAGATTAGATCATTAGTCAGTCATGGGAGTGGTGCAGCCCTTGTTAATTACTGTTTCATCTCACACACACACACACCTTGCGTGAGTGTATGTATTAAAAACTAGATGAATGCAAACTGCTCACCCAAAGCAATCCAAGTGTGTGGTGCCTTAAGCTGTGTAATTGTGGACTGCTGAGCATTGTATTTCAATATTGAAAGATAATTCTATGGTGGAATAACACAGAAAGCCTAACAAGCTGCTCCATCTGAAATAACCCTCCACACCTAGCGGAGGCCGACCACCCACTGGAATGATTAGTCTCATTTTGACTTCCACCTGTATGAGCCACATCCTGCAGGCTTTCCTTTACATCCGTTGGTATGAACAAGACACTCCATTACTTTTAAGGATAATTCACTACTGCTTAATTTATCCCCTGAGGTTCACTTCAGTTACCATAGTATTTTATAACCTCTTTAGTTCGCCCTATTAATACTTAAAGAGAAGACCGCCTTGAGCTTCCCGTCTTCCATCATGACAATAAAAATGGTTTATATCTTTTTCCCGTCCTGAAGCACATAGCAGAAGTAAAGACCTCGTATCAATTAAGCAGCAACCTCCAAAGTTGAAGTGCTTCAAGTGCTTTAATGTGCAATTCCTCTAATGGCCACTAAACACTGGCTCCAAGAAAACGCTAAAGAAAGTTCAGGATCCCAATGCTAATTTCACCCCACCTTATTCATGACTTGGTGTGGATTCTGTAAAGGGAATCAGTGTGCAAATCATTGAAAAGTGAATAAAAGAACATTCTCAAGCAAAAATGCCAAACATATCTTAGAATTTGCTGTGGGTTGTACTGTTGGTTGTATACAAAAAGCCATCTGAGGACATGCTCTTGGGCTTTAGGAAACTGTGGTGGTGCGATTACACACTTTTCACAAGAAATACTATTTGACACATTAACTGACAATAAAAATAATCGTTAGTTGCAGTCCTGCGTGTTCTTTTTACACCATCATAATGAAATGCTGTATGTCATGATATAGTACATTTTCTAAAAAAATCAGCTTAGAAACTACTTATGCATAAAACATGAGATGAGAATGTCTCTTTTTGGATAGTTCAGTGACTTAAATACCTGACAAATTAAAGTATGTCATCACATTGATGCAAAACTTGTAAATTCCATATATTATGCAATGCTTCTTACATATATCAGACACTGTCAGGCATTTTCACAGGATATCACATCCATGACAACACATCGTGATTTCTTTCATATTTCATACTGGTCTCTGGTTGGTTTTGGTATGCAGACCAGAATCCATGGCTCCAGATCCTTCTGTCTGTATCTGTGCACAATATTTTTCCTCTCTAGCAGAGCTCTTAGCTACCTACAGCACATAATGTGCTTCACTATACACACTGCACTTGACTGAAAGTAACATTACATACAAATGGTTCTATAAAAGAAAAAAACAAACAAACAAAAAAACAACCTGCAGGGCTTTGTGAGGCTCCTCTCAGGCATCTGATTAATAATTAAATCATTTATTTCTCAACCAACAACTCCTCAGATGTTGTGCATCACAACTTGCCACATCACTATATCATAAAGAAAAACTTTTGACAATCATGCACTAAATGCCAAGGTACAGGTTAATAATGGCACACACACACACACACACACACACACACACACACACACACACACACACACACGCTTGGTGAACATATGGTACATAGGCCATTTGAAGTTGATTGTCTAACATGCAGGGGCAGATGTCTGATAGCGCACCATTGGTGCACCATTGCCTGTTAATTAAGAAGCCTGTGAAGCATCTAAACTACCTCATCTAATCTACTTGTGTATCATACTCTAAATGTAAAAACATCACTTCATCTGTTGTTTTGGACAAGTCCCTACTTTAGATTTTAATGGAATTCATGGCTAAAAATGCTAATTGGAAAGGATCGCCAAAGCAGTTTGACAGAATACGCCACAACATAATAAAGTGGTTGATTCTGGCAATCTGAAAGGCCCCAAAAGAATTAAGCTTTAGCTTTCAAAATGTTGCAGACTTTGACGAGGGGCCATAATTAACCACTCACAGCCGATTCAGGTTGGCGGCACTGCACCAGTGTTGATAACCTTTGGGCTGAGAGTTGCAGGATTTTTCTGTTACCGCAGAGGTTTTGTCAGTGAGAACACGAGGTCTCTAGAGGAACTGCACTACTACAGGCGCTGTAGTAGAGGTAGGTTCGCTTTGACACTTGTGGGGTCTCCAGCACCATGAGGACCACTCACAGACTGTAGTGCTGTTCAGGTTACGGTGTGGTCCATAATCCTCCACCAGCAGACGTGGTGGCTTTTTATCTCAGTGAATAAATTCTGCATTCATATGAGCTTTTAAAACTCAGTCTCCAAAAGAGAACGGAAAAGGACCCAAATCAGCCTTGTGACATTTCTATTAAGGAACTCCTACCAGTCTGAATAGGCGGTGTGAGTGAATGAAGTTTTGAAAGAGCGCGCATGGCCTCCTGCAGCGCGCTGCTCGCTCACACTCCCTCAGGGGGAAGTCACCGCATGCCAATCGCGTTCTCGATCAAATTCTCTTATTGATATGCATATGAGGCGAGAAACAAATATCAACAAATAAGAAATGCAGCTGTCGACGATTTCGGTAATCACTCTCACACAAACGAACAGCGCATTGAAATATTTTGAACCAGCCGCAGTCAGCCTCAGTCTCTGCGCGCTTCTGGAAAACCAATTACTGCATTTTACTGTGGAGCACGTGCATTAATGGGATAGCGTCCTAAGGTAATCCTAAAAGTGAACGCTGATGCGCTCAGTCAGTGTTTGAAAACTTCACCCTCCAGAGATTAGCGGCACAGATCAGGACAGAGTTGGGGCGAACGTCTGCGCCTCGCCGATGGATTACTCACTCCACAGCGGGGAATCGGCATGATACGGTGGATATCACGGCAATGCAAGCGTCCCAAACAAGCTTCTATTGCGAGGTAAAAACAAACAAACGAAAAAAAGAAAAAAAAACACACACACACAATTAACGCACATGAGAATAACAACTGAGCGTAATGTGTGTGTGTGTGCGTGTGTGTGTGCGTGTGTATCGTAACGCCCGCGTGGTGATTAATGCGCCGAAAGGACAGCGACACACACCGAAAACAAAAGAAGATGTCTTACCATGTCGCTGCTCCTGAAGTACTTAACTAAAATCCCTGTCGGATGGGAACAGGACTCGCAAATGCCGGCTGGCAGGGCAGCTACAGCTACAGCCTCCTCACAGGGGCGCATCAGCACTCTGCTGCCCCCGCGTCTTTGGCCCGACAGCAACACTTCACCAGAGGGAGGTATCCTGGGTGGACGGCGAGCAAACTACACTCTATCTCTGTCTCACTCCGACTCTCCCTCTCCCTCTCTCTCTCTGAGTCTCTCTCTCTCTCTCTCTCTCTCTGTGACGTGTGAGGCAGGTAATCTTATTACCTTATTACTCCGGTCAGTAAAGGTGAGCCCAGCTGAAGCTCTCCGTTGCCCCTCCTCTCATACCTACTAGATATGCACCTGACCAACTCCGGTATACACCCCCTGAGTAAGAGATTATATTTAACAGGATATATTTCCTATGTGATAAACAAGATGGGGAAAAAAAAAAAAGTCACCAAACCCACTCATGAAGGTCAAAATAATCCATAACTTATTACCGTGTGTGGAAGGCAATGCCAGCCTTTCACCACAGTGAACCGATAGTTTTTGACTGAAGGTCAACAAAAGCTATTTACTGTCGGTTGTCAATTATTTCAGAGTTAAATCCATTAGCCTGGTCTGTCTGCACAGATTGGTGTGGAGCTGAGAAATAATACCACTGGAGGCAGTTTGCTATGATTCACCTGTCACTTTGCAACAATCACAGGCCTTTTCTTCCCTCCAGCTTAACCAGCAACAGAAAGCCTCCCATCAATATACTCTAATTAGATACTTTGCAGAATAAGTCCAGACTAAAGGTTGCAGGGAATATTGAATATAACACCTTCTATGCAAGAGACGCCCCCGGGGGGGTCTTGTTCACAAAAGACATGCAGACCGTGGTGACATTTCAGACAATTCTGACAACAATATGAAATTACCTTTTCCAAACAGCAGATGTAATTTAGTGAGATATGAGCAATTTGTCAGTATCTACTGAGACTTTTAACAAAAGCAGGCACCCACAGAGGGAGTCATAATAAACCCAAATTACACACAAAAAGGGAATATCACAACCATCTAAACCAATGAAAATTAAGCTGCCACCCTTGAATCATCAAAATCAGCACAGATGTTGTGAAAACAGGTGAACAGGCTGATGTTTTGAACGTGACCCTACATAAATATGATCCAATAAATCAGTGAATCCCAACCGGGGGGTACTTATGCACTCGTCAGGGGAAATGTGGAACACCTGTGGTGTAGCTCAACTAATTTGAAAAATGATGAACAAAATACTGAAGTTTTGGCGTTTTCAATCAACAGCAGCACTTGATAGTTCTGGTTCACCTGCAAATTGTCAGTAAAAAAATATGCTAAATGAAACAAACACGCATGGCACTAGAGAGGGCGGCTGGTTTTAAATGTCTTTTTCACAAAACCCAAACCTTGACAGTTACAGGATCACCTCTTGACACTTCTTGTATGAAAAAACTGCAACAATATCCACTTTTACATATTCAACAGTGGTAAATAACCAACTTTTGAACACGAGTAGTGTCGATGAAAGGGCTCCTACGAGTTGTATACCTCGGGAAAGAAAACGCTGGGAACCAACACTCTAAATAATACTACTGACATGTATAATTCAGAGTGGAACGGATGTTCATTCTTGGCCTTTGGGAACAGTAAGGATCTAAACACAGAGGTCTACTTACCAACATTTGGACTTTTAAACTGCACCTCATAGTCGTTTATTGTAAAAGCGCCTGAATTCTGTTCGCCATATATAATTCAGCACCACAGGCTCATTAGAGACCTTATCGTGTCGGTTTGTGTTTGAGACTGGCAGAGGTAGCAAATGCCTTTTCAAAATTATTTTGCTGTGTTTTTTTTTTTTTTTTTTTGTACGATTGTTGGGTGATGTGTAATTTCTAAGACATGCAGCACATTTTCTAATGACACTTTATTAGGACGTAAGGCAAGACAAGATAATTACATACTTAGTCTATCATTCACTCACGGAAATGCCTACAAAAATTAGTATAAAAATAGCCCTCTAACTGGCATTCATAGTCCCTGGATGAGCATGAAGAGCTAATCCGGGTTAAGTCATCATACCTCCTCTTGGCCTAGCTTGTTTTTGGTATGAGGAAGGCTTTGAGCAGACGCTCTCTAATAATCAGCCCCTGCCACAGTACTAATTCTCCCTCTCATCTCCTCTCTGTTGCACAGAAAACGAGGGGCCAGGGTTCAGGCAGGAGGGAAGACACTCCACAGGGAAGGGTGATTAAGGGATATGCTGCTCTTGGGGGAAAAAGCCTCGTCTCAGCACACACTGAAGTCGTCTTAGTGAGAAATTACCAAACGGACATCATACATATCCAGGTTTATGTATGTGGTGGTGTGGTATGTGTATGCATGTGGGTTGTGTGTATTAAAGCGTTGTGTGTAAATGTACACGTCAGCGCTAGCACGTCAGTTAATCAGTAAAATTAAAAATTAAAAAAAAAGGTAGCAATAACTGCAGCCACTTGTTTAATAAAGTTACATAACTAGAAATTAGCAGGCCTATAATTTTTTTTCTCATTACTCTATTATTCATAATATCATTCTTCAAATATCTGCAGTGTGTGTGCTCATCCTAATAATGTTTGTAGAAAAAGAAGAATGCCAACCATAATTTTACATTAGCAAGGATCTGTTTCGGTGGCTTGAGTCGGATGAGTGATACACAAGTAAAAATTTCCAAGCTTTCTTTCTTTAAAACTAATTATGCAGACACAAAATGCTTTTAACCTGGAGCAGTTAAATTGACTTTGAGCATTCTCAGAAGAATACATGGTACCTCAAAGTTGTGTTAATGTCTGCGTCTTTTTGCTGTGCAGACCGGGAAGCCTGAGGGTCCCTTTATGAATGATGCACACTGCTTATTTGTATTCAGTTGAGAGTTCAATCACTTAACAGGTACGTCTTCTTCAGGGAAAATAATTCCTTTTAGTGATGTTGCATTAATAAAGCCTTCGGTCATTTCTTTAAAGCTCAAGAAAACTGATTTTGCCGAGCAGATGTAAACTCCCTGCAGTCAGAAAGACCGTTATGGTGTAATTATTCTCAATGAGCACCTTCTTGTCTCGCATTAGGGATGCAGAAAGTGTTTATTTGTTCTTTTCTGGGTGGAAGGTGCATTGTTTACCTATTGAATTTTGCCGACCCATTAAACTGCTTTTGGGGTCATTAAAATGTTTGATTATGAAAGGTTTTCAAAGAATGGCTGGGTGTTCAGACGTTGATAGACCCTATCTGAGTAATTGCTTGCACGCCATCTGCAGGATTATTTAGCACCATGAATTTGTTCCACCAATGTGAGATTCAAACAACATTCTAGTCAACATGGATCTGGAAAGAAAGTGCAACTGAACTGATGCGTCCATATAATTTGAGAGTGAGTAAGGTGGTGGTGTGCTCTTCCTTTTGAGCTCCCTGTGTCAATGGCACAATAAATCAGAGGCTCATTTCTAGGATAGCATGGTCGTACGTGGATGAGCAGAAAATGAATACCATTACCTGGATGCCTTCTTTCTAAAATCTTTTTGATATTGGTTTTCCTTTTTAAAGGTGAGCTCCTAGAGCACATTGTCAACAAACTCATCACGGCAGCACCAGTGACGCTACAAGCCGTGTGAGAAAAATCAAGAATGAGAAGATACTGGCCCTACAAAAGCACATGCTTCGTCTTGAATATTGTTTTTCACTAGGGACAAATTGAACAATTCTTCTTGTTGAAGCGTTATTTCCCTGGACTGTGTGTACGCACTCAGCTGTTCAGTCCTGAAATCCTCTGCCGGTGTGTTCCCCGTAGGCAATCCCATGGGAGTGTGTACACACACATAGAAGTGAATGTGTACCTACATACATACACAAACACACAAACACACACACACACACACACACACACACACACATCTGAGGCTGCAAAAAAAAAAAAAAGCTAAGAATCTCAAAGCTCTGAAACTGAACATAAATTTGAAACAAGCAGCATATTAGTTATTCTGTGATTTTAGAAGTTGATGTTGGCAATACAATAACATCAACAAAATACTAAGAAAAAGCCAACATTTCCCTTCTCATTGGTCTGTTTGTACCATCTGTACTCTGCCAAGTACCACAGGTTGAGAGATGAGAGAACAGCTTCCAGACGTACTGATGTGTGACACCATGTGTGAAGAAAATCTAGGGTATGAAACCTTGCTTTTTGAGCACAGCTTGGTGCAATGAAACATTCTCTCTTCTTCTTCTCCCAGTACATTTTCTGGAGGCATGTGAACTGGACTTTATAATGCGGTCCTGCAAAAGAGCACCACCCCCTGCATTCGCAAATAGACCAAATTAAAGCCATATTTTACTACACTTTTAGAGCTCTACCTTTTAAACTCTGCTCTGCACAAGACCAACACCTGAGATCAAGGAAATATCAGAAGCCAAACAGACATTTCCCCCAAAATCAAATACTTCTGCATACTTGAGTGGTGAATTTGTGTGTGTGATGTCATTAGCTATCCATGGTTACACTGATGTGGGCAGCAGGCAGCCTCCCACACAGAGTGAAATATTTGGTGCTGTCCATGGTGCTGAAAGAGACCCTGCTTTGTAACACAAAAGCCCCATGCACTCCTAATGGCGTGCTTTCTGCAATGAGTCTTCATTAGCATGCTAATTATCTCTTTAACTGTTTATTGTTATGAATTAGGCTGATTTGTCTAAGAGAAGTAAGAAAAATATCCATGGAATGCAAATGACAAGTCAGTATTTGTACTTAAACTATTTCAAAGGGTGCTGGGTAGTTAGTTCAGATGGTAGAACTGCCAAAAGGTAGGCTCAGATAGCCTCCATGGTTGAGTGAACCCACCTTTCAAGGAAACAAACAAAGACACATGCAGGCACACACACAAGCACGCGCACACAGTTCTGCTTAGGGCGCTTGTTTCTGAGGCTCCAACTTTGGTTTATTCTGACTACAGGCTTTACTCTAGCCCCCACCCAACCCACTATAAAAATTGAAATTGGCTCTGTGCAAATGGAAATGCCGGAGGGAGTCTGAGTCGAATAAGTGTCAAGGGACATTCGTAGTTTGGCACTGACAGCTTGTGTGATATTGAGAGGTCAGAGCAACTGAGACAGTGGGCAAGCAAGAGGGAGAGAGTGAGAGGGAGGGAGGTAGGGAGGTAGGGAGGTCAGAGAAAGCCAACAAGACAGGTTGTGTATGTATGTGTGAGTGTGAGAGAGAGAGAGAAAGAGAGGTCAGAGAGTACAAGTGAACAAGAGATAGGCTAAGAAATAAAGGTATGGGGAGAGCAAGTGAGCCTTTCAAATACACATATCATTCCAAGAGTCAACAGGATCACAAAAACATCAATTCAGACAATTCTGCCCAATTGTCACCTGCCAATTCCAATAAAGACTCAGATGTGTGAGAATCACTTGAAAAGGCAGTCGATACTGCCACTTGAAGAAACCAGTGTCAATAGTTTGAAACTTTAAAACTGAAAAGACGTTGAAGAGATTTGACTTGAAGCATCAAGTTGTTCGACTGTTATTCTAACCAAAGTAAAAGAGGGGGTTGAGGCCAGAGCAAAGCAGCTGACTCACCAGTTTAGCACATAACATCCATGGGCTTAAGTCTGCACAGGGGGTGGATTCAAAAATAACTGTGACTAGTTTGTTCACAAAACTGTGTTGTGGTGTTTCCCTGCTACTTACCGAGGAAGGAAATGTGCTTTGCGAGAATGTGAATTTGAATCCAGGAGCTAATCTGACAATGTCCTATTCAATTGAGTCAAAAGTGCACAATTATGTAAAACATCGAACTGCTCCCAGATCTGAGCCACTATACAAACATTTATAGTACAGTCTTGGAGTAAGTTTATATTTTATTGCTGTCTGAGTTTTCTGCATGAGAAACCATCCTTGGTGTGAAAAGGCTTTTAGTGCGGTAAATCCTTGCGCAGTGCAACTGCAATATGGATCGTCATGCAGAAGATACATCAGGTCAGTCAACACTATCAAACAAAGACAACATGAGCAAAACTGCTCATCACTTGTAGCAGTTTGCTTAGCTTTGCATACCTGCTGTATGTCTTAAGATTTTGTTTGGCCACTTTGGGGCAACGGAAACGGTTTGCAAATATTTACACATGCAGCAGTTACAGAGCAACACAAGCATTCATTTAGAATGTCCTCCTTTTAGCTTCATTTTGGTCTCCAACTCCTGATGGAAATATCTGGATCTTATCTAATAGCTAGCTGCTAAATGCTCCAATGGGTAAGTTAATATGTTCCCCAGCTAGTCGCTAACTGGACAGGTAGCATATAATAATTAAATAAATTAAAATTTCCCTTTAAACAGCTGCCTGTTGTGGCTAAAATAAGGGCAATCACTAGCTGACAGCTAAATTTTACCAGGCATTTATGAAACATACACACAGTAGTGGTGCATTCTTGTGGCCAAAATGAGCATTACAACAACAAGCACAACAGCTAGGTTTATGCTTTCGCCAAAATTACATCACCAACCATTTGAAGATGGAGGCTGGATATCGGAGGGTCAGAAGTAGTGTTTGTCACGCTTTTTTTTTTCACGCACTGTAATGTTAGAGCTCTTTTCAATGAGCTGATGCAGATTCTGGCTCATCACCAATTCAGCTCCTAATGAGCCTAAATGCTCTCCTGCCGACGGAAAATGAGTCTTAATATATTTTTGAGAAAAAAGTTTTTTTACTGGTCTTCACAATTGAAAAAAAGGAACTTTCTGGCCAAACCTTTTGTATCACCTGTTGTTAAGTCATAAACACAAAAAATTGATCACCAGATATTTCAAATTTCTCCCCGCTTGCCTCTCAGGACTTCTGTGAGTAACAATTGATCACATGATGACTAGTAAATGAAAGTTGTCAATCTAAAAATATTGATCATAGCACCTCTAAGGAAGAATGTACTGGTATTAAAGTGTTCACAGTTCAAATTAAAAATAATTGCATGGCTATTTCTGTAATACTTTCCTTCAGTTCCTCTTCAGCTGTGCTGAAAGAAAAAATTCATGAAACACGATGTCTGTGGGCTGCTCACATGGGCACCGAAGCCCATGGGTTTGATAATTGGGACACACAGGGACCAGAGCACTAGTACCAGATCTGTTACTAGGAATCCCACAGGCTATTGAAAGGAACACAGAGGGCTGTAATGAAAATGTCCCCTCTTAATGTTTTTTTTACCCCCTTCCTGCCTTTTCTCCTCTTCTTCAGCGTGCACCTTGGCAACCTTGGAGAGAGAGCTTTTTTGACAGCTACCAGAGGTTATTACTTTTATAACCAGGGGCAACCTCAAGAGAGTCCATGAGCACATAGAAGAGCAGTTGACTTCTTCAACTGGCTAGCAAGGACTTTCAATTTCAAAACTGGTTGGGATCGATTAAAGTGCTTATTATCCATCAAAGCTTGACAGCTTTTGCAAACTAGGATCACTTAAGTTTCAGAATGAGTGCTTTCTGAGGACACCGATTGGTGTCAGAGTTTGCGCAGGACGCAGGGATCGTATGTTTTATTACTCTATTAGTGCAAATCAATATGTACCCTAAACAAGCTGCATTGTATTTTGTCCACAGGTAAGTAGAAGATAAATATGGCTTTCTATGAACAAAAGAACATTATTATTATTATTATTATTATTATTATTACAGTTCTGCATGATAAGCTGATGCTGTTCTGCAGTGAAAAGTGTGACTGTGTTTTTTTTTTTTTTACTTTGTGTGTGCACAGAGCTTGATGGCACATACAAAAAAACCTTGGAATCTCTCTTTTTTCTCACTCTGTTACACCCTTTATTCTCCATCTCCCTAATTCTGCGAGTCCTGTTTGCTCTTTATCTATCTCTCTTTTGGTTTGCATTTCCCTGTGTCTGCCACTACAGATAAGATACGGGGGATAGAGGACGCAGATGTTATCGGGATAGATACGACTGAGATGCGGCTAAGATAAAGAAGTAACCTCAGATACAGGGAGGAGGGGAGAGAAAGAAAAAGCTACAAAATCTCCTTTCACTGAAAAATGCTCTTGACCTGTGTGCCCACTATGCAGAAATCGGCCATTGTTAGTGTTCATATGAGACAAAAAAGACTGGTAAACTGCCCCTGACAAGAGAAAACTGACTGAATTCAGCCAAATGTGCTTAGCCTATGTTGCTCTCCATTTATACTTTAGTCGGACCATTTTACTTCCAGCAGCATAATAGCTGCACCTCTCAGAAGCACACACCTCATCTATAAAATCATTCTGTCATTTCCACCTGCAAACACCCCAAGTGGCAGTTCATTTCCATGCTCACTTCTTTCCCATTTCCTGAGAATAAGTGTGTGTGTACATGCATGCGTGCGATAAAGAATATGTAATTTCAGACATTTATAAATGCCTTTCACACAGGCGCCCACACACGGGTGAAGTGAGGGTGGAAGAGGTGATGAAGATTGGATTTCAAGGTGGTGGAGTGGTCCGATGTTCAAGAACTCAACTCCACAACGTCTAGAATACACTGGAGGCAGAGCGGGGCCGGAGACAGACAGCTGTCAGATGAACAGCAAATGAAGTGTATTACAATTTGGCCGTAATCATAGCTTTAGGCTTTGCAGCAAGGATTCCCTTTTATTACTTGTCAGATACCGTTTCCTGAACACAGAGAGAAAACTAGTGTCTTGACGAGAAGACACAGCGGACTATATTTTTTCAGCTTTACTTGAGCATGCGTTTTACTTTTATTTAAAAAATTTCACTTGTGAATGCAAGGTTGAATTATTTTCTGTGTGGATATAATGGTTCCTTTGTGGTTACAACTAAAAACTAACACTACTTGTCTGCACAAACTGCAAAAAATGTGACAAAACATCCAATGTCACCAGATACAATGTCAACATGTTATTTGTCTGTCGGCTGTACATTTTGAGCAGTAAACACGTAAAACAAAACTTCAGTAAACTTGAGGAAAGAAGAATGTAAATGCTGTATGATGTAAAATGTATAGATGCTTTCTACAGATACACAAAAAGAAATAACAAAACAGTAAACATAAATGCAGATGCTGATAGTGTGAAAGTCAATAGGTAGGTGTTAATCAATTTTGATGTGCTGACCAAGCCACTAAATCTCCTTTCTGTTCCTGTCACTCACCTCAGCCTGATTGCTCTTTGTGTTACTGGCCTCGGCTGCTTGTCATGATGACTCTCATACTTCACAAAATGCAATGTGGACTTGGTGGGTTGACAAATGATGAGAAAACTCGTTATTTCTTTGCTCACATTTAACAGCTGTGGTTTCCACCTGTCAAATGATAATTTCCGACCAGAAAAAAAAATAAGACAATTCTGAATGTTTTGAAGAATGTGCCGTGATCTTCTGCCGACATGGTAAGTGCACCTGGTTTACCGCTCTCCGCCACACAGAGGAATCTAACAGTAACTTAAGTGTTTAACTGGCCTCTTCAGACATTCTCGCCTTCCTTCCACATTTCTTACAACTTCAGAACAACTGAAGTCTAAGATACAGTGCTTATTTAGAGCGATATGTGCAAGAAATACAGAATAAAACAGAACTGACATACTCAACGCACAAACAGTTGAGGACACAGGAATGATTGCGTGACCTTCACTGCAAAAACAGCAAAGAAAAAGACATTTTTCCCTTCATTCCAATTCATTCTGCTGCATGCTCTTACTTTCACACCACTTGTGTTGTATTTTTCCTTATGCCATTAAAACTGACTTCCAGGGGCACTGCATGTCACTATAGTACACACACACGAAAAAAGGCCAAGTTGTCAAACAGCACAGCCTCCCTGAAATGCTGTTTGTGTTCTGCCTACTGGAAATATCCAAATGAAATTGGAGATGAGTGAAACAACAGTCATAAACATGCTGCAGTTTTTAACATCCCATTAAGGGATGTGAGGCAGAGGAAACTGTGCACTGATTACTGTTTTGTCAGGGAGATGGATTCAGGGCTTCAGTGAGGAGGGAGATTACATTAGTGTTATAGTAATGCTGTGGAAGAACGCTGAATTGGATTGTCTCAAAGGCATGCTTTTCTCTCTCTCCTTTATTTTGAATCGCATGACGAGACAGGGACTGACTGACTGACAACAATGACAAATGTGATCAATCATGAGATAATGAAGCCAGTGGCCCTGAAATATATTGTACCTTCTCTAAATCCTTTATCATGTAGAGCGGGCATACAACAGTCCTTCGATTCAAAAGCCACTGAGCTGAAGCCACTAAAGCAGCCTTAGATGTGGCTTCACTTTGATACACATATATGGTTGACTTCTATGTCCAACCTCTGATCCTGATCCATATCTTAGCATGTTTGGTCAAGCACACACATCAGGCTCACAGGGAGCTATCTATGAGTATAACCGTCTGCTCCAGCCACTTGCTCAGCGTATATCTCCTATGCTGTGGTACACGTCACACTTCCTGCACCACTGCCTCTTTATTTCTCCCACCTCTCCTCTCCCCTCTCCTTGTTCTTGAATTCAAACATAAACTCTGAACCTGCCATTCAGTATGTGGATTCAAAATCTGTGAGCATAGTCTTTCTGTGTGTGTGTGTGTGTGTGTGTGTGTGTGTGTGTGTGTGTGTGTGTGTGTGTGTGTGTGTGTGTGTGTGTGTGTGTGTGTGTGTGTGTGTGTGTGTTTGTGGAAGTTACTGGGCCCATAACCTTCTGAAGTGGTGGACCAAAAGCTTAAGCCAACGCCACACACTTTCTATTTACACAACAAAGAAATGTCAGAAACTGAGAGTGAATGAGAGTTAAAAGCAAACAGTGAGACACACACACACACACACACACAAACTCAAATTATCATCATATGAGTCCTAATTTGCCCTGACAAAAAATCTGGTGTTGCATCTGATGTCTATGAAGATTTTCTGCCAGGAGAAAATTAGAAAACCTGCATTAATCACACTAGTGCAAGGATTTAACACAAGACTGATATTGATGGATATCAATAATTACATAAATCTCAGTTTGAGTGCAGCACCTTCTGGGACAGACATAGATTTATACGGAGCTGCTCTTACTAAGGGGAAGATGCCGCAAATCAGTCTAGTCTGTTGCTTATGTTTCTGTGTAGCATGGGCAACACTGAGTTGTGCGTCAGTTACATCATTCTGGTTTATAACGCATGTAAATGATTAAAAACAGTCTGACACTGCCGTTTCATTAATTTATTTGCAAAACGCGTTTCCTCACGAGTTCCACACAGACAGCAGTTCCTGCTGAATTAACTGCTTTGTCTTTAAAATGCCTACCTAACTCAATCAGGATACAGAAAAGGGAGAGCGGGGTGAGATTTTAGTTGAGGTGTTTTTAAAGTAAGGGCATGATGGTAATGTCTCCAATTAAAATATATCTCGGGATGTCATGCACTCCTGGGAATAATTACTTTGGATCTAAAATAAACATTTTTCAAAGTGGCCTCTTGACTCAACTTGTCCCAGAAGAGATGTAAGTTGAGCCTAGGGAGAAGATAAGTTGAGCCACCTGGGAGAAAATTGTTGCTTTTTTGATTGTGCATTTAAACTGTAACTTTAGCTGAATATTACGACTGTAATTTTAGCTAATTATTTCAACTGTTTATCCAGTATCTTTTACCTTTCAAGTGGTTATCTAGACTTAAATGTG
This sequence comes from Pempheris klunzingeri, assembly GCF_042242105.1. NCBI lineage: Eukaryota > Metazoa > Chordata > Actinopteri > Acropomatiformes > Pempheridae > Pempheris > Pempheris klunzingeri. The sequence goes on along the minus strand of NC_092023.1, from coordinate 6,746,308 downwards.
CTTACCACTTATTCCAAGGGCCTTTCTCCAACAGCATAGTGCTTAATAATGAGGCTAAACACACAGGTGTAGTTCCATCAACCAATATTTTTACACTGAATAAAATAATTCCCTGCAATGTGTAATCCCATCTCTATTGAGTCTAAAGGTTAAGGGTAAGGGCTTTAAAGAGTAAGGGATGACTGTGCCAATCCCTTATCAACAATAAAAGTCTTACTCTCAAGATAACATAACCTGAGCCTCGAATGCCATCTACCTAGGGAACGGTCAACACAGATGGAGGGACCCCTTAAATATTTACTAAGTGGACCCTGGACAAGCAGCTTTATGGTGGCAAGAGATTTGCTTGAGACAGAGAGCATCAGCAAATGTCAGGGTGAATCATCTTAGGGACATCAATAAAACATAGCAAAGCAATGCTTTGAAAACCTCAACACTCCAAACTGTCTGATTCGGTATGTCTGTGGGATGTCCCATCCTAGTCCACCAGAGCAGTGTAATTGACTGGCTGAGCAGAACATAGAAAGGATACCGATGCACACATGCATGCACGCAACAGCAGCACACCGACTGAATCTTCTACAGGTTACTACCTAAAGATTAAAATCTGAGAGAGAAATACCTGATTTGAGCTCCCGTGTTCACACCACATCTCGCCCTTTAGTCAAAGTCACACACACACACCTATAAAGCAAAAAGGACAGTGTTAGATTCATAGAAACAAATGCAGCAGCATACCATCTCTCTGTCAACCATCATCTACTCGCTTATTTGTGAATATGAGTTTAATTCATAATCTCTTTCTCAGATGAAATCCATCCATTCTCTCCCATTAAACTTTATCTTATCTGATTTAAATCCTATTTTCTGGACCAAAGCTGACCAAACCCTGAGAAGATTTTAATTTGCACCATACGTTTAGTCCTGATTCGCAGTTGCTACCATGCTAACATGCTAAGCTAAAATGCTGAACACAACATGGTAAACACGTCAGCATTTAACTCAAAACACATAAGGACAGCCTCACAGAGCTCCGAGCATGGCTATGGTATTAGTTTGTTACATCACAACTGCCTGACATTGTTTTTCCTGCACTAAGTCACTAAGAGGATTGCCTTCCACCTAAAGAGTTTGTATTTCCCATAACAAATTTTGTGAACGGTTAATTGTATAAGAATGAAATATTTTATAGGAACAATACATGATCCAGCATCAGCAGAGACTAATATCAACCTTCTCATATAACTGACAGTAAAGTGGAAGACAATGACTATGTTTTTTTATTAGCAGAAGAAATCTATTTAATCAAATCTAAATGTACATTATACTATTACACATATTAACATTATTTGATAATTTCTTAAGTGAATGCATTTATGCCATTATCAATGGCCTGTAGGCGTACCGTGAGACCAGAAGAGTGACATTAACTGTATGTATTCAGGCAGTTCTATCAGCTTGGAGAGACCATAAGACTTGGTCACCTCATCACAGTAATCAAACAAATTAAACTGCCATTAGATGAAACTGCAGCACCACTACCCACATAATTCACAAAGAGCTGAAAATGCCACAACAGGTATTTATCAGCAGAGCAAAAAGCAAATGTGATAATAAAAGTGCTATTTCTACACAGATATCAACTCAATCAAAATCTTCATCCATGAAAATAAGTATGAAATATCAAGTTGTCATCACAATTCCCTCTGCGGAATCCATCACATCTCTATGAAGTGAAGAAAGGCAAAATGCATCAAGGGCCACATATTTGAACATCATGCAGCACTGCATTAGCATACATGAATGAGAGAAAATGACAAACCGAGACAGAAAAGAGGAGAGAGGCTGTATCAGATTTCAAACAGAGGTGAATACAGCATAATGTGAGTAACTGTGAGATATGGCGCCAAGGAAGCATATGGGAGTGGATAAACACATGTCTCAGATGCTTCAGCAGATGATAGTATATGCCCCAGTCACGGACTGCTTCCCAAAGCACTCATTTTGCTTCATTTCCCGTTCCATCCTTTAGTAATGAATAACATTCATCACTGCATGAATATGTCTGTGGCTGCATGTAAGGAAAAACAGACAGGAGGGGGAAAGACAATGGAAGGACGGGTGATTGTCTTCCTCCTCTTGTTGGACTGTTGGACATGTTGGACTGATGAAATGCTTCAACTCTATAATTATATGATTATAGAAAAGTCAATAGGGTCTATTGACATGCAAATCTTTGGGTATTCATAATTATACCCTGACAGCGTCATGCACAACAGTCGTCAAGGTTCAATAATCAGAGTAACAAATACACATAGATATATTCCCTGGATATGAGTCACAGCGTTCATCAGCCATGCTGTGCTGATGTAGTCTGGTGACGGCTTGGTGAATCAATGCTCTGTGCAGCCATTGTCATTGCCACTGCATGCTGACCATATTTCTAATGCTGCCTCCTCCTCTCCTCCCATCCCCCTGTGGTCCTGAGGACAAGATTCTGCTGTGCTGCACTGTGCCATGCAGTTTCAGCCTGGATTTCCCGATGAGCTTAACAGGGAGTGTAGCCCTCTCATTGTTTAGCACTTCAAAGGAAAATAGAGAGAAGAGAGATGAGCGAGAGAGAGAGAAAGAGAAAAGGAAATGATAGACAGAGGGTGAGAAAAGGGAACATGAAAAAAGGAAAGACAGAGGGGAAGCAGCAAAGGAAAAAGGTAGGGGAGTGGGAGGGAAAATATGCGAGATATAAGAAGGGGAGACATGAACAGAGTTTGAATGCGAGTAGTTGCTTTCACAGCAGCTAAACTGCCAAGTGCTCCAGCCAGTGCGTCCATCCACAAAGAAAAGCAGGATACAGAGCAAGTTACTACGTTATACTGCAGAGTACTCTTTATTTATATAATGTTTATTTTGTTTCATTTTGCCTAATAACAAGTCATTTGGTGTTTTGTTTTTGGCCATTTGGCCCAGAAACTGGCCGTTTTTAAATTTAGCAGCATCCCTGTTGTAGCCATGTGGTGCTCTTGAAAATGGCCACTACCTGCGGTCCACCACCGTTGAGTGTAGCAAGCTTGTCCATCAAGTCCTCAAACAATAATGACAAAATTGGTGGTGTGTCAGAGCATGCAACATGTGAGTTTTATAAAATGATAACATCCTGGTTGTGGTTAAGGTAACTTTATTTTTTAGGCATCTTAAAACTACATGGTTACGATTAAGGAAGGACTGATCATGGACGATACATTTTCGATAAAGGAATAGTTTGACATTTTGGGAAATACTCATATGCAATTTCTTGCTGAATGAAAGCACATCGGCATAGATGAAAAGATCGATACTACTCTCATATCTGTCCATTCAATACAAAACTGTGTCTTGGAGATGGCTAGCTTAGCTTAGCATAAATAGTGAAAGCAGGGGGAAATCTCACAGTTTCAAAGTGATAAAAATACAGGGGTAACTGTACCCATCCAAAAGATATTCCTGAACATGACTCCTCATAAAATTCCTGGCTGTAGCTTTGTATTTAACAGACAAATACTGTATGAGAGTTGTATAGACTTCTAGATTTCTCAAACTAGCATTTATCCTCCAGGCCAACACTTTAGTCTCGGAGGCGCTGTCATAACTGTAAACTTAGGTTTAGAGTAAACCTTTAGGTTTTTGGCAGGTTTGAGCATGAAAAAGCAACCATGCTTAAATACAGAAAGAGCATTACTCCTGGGAAAATGGCTGCTTTGTGGAGGTATTGAAGAATTATGGGTTGCATGAACTTCACCCCCACCACACTCACACTAATTACTTGTCTCAGAGTCTGGATGTTATAACAGAGAGACAGAGGGCACATCTGCATATAGTCACAATTTAATAACGGCTTTCATATATATATATATATATATATATATATATATAGTATCTTAGGAATAGCGCAAAAAATCTTCAGTTTGAGACTTTATTTGGTAAACAAAAACAAAACTATATGATGCCTCTTGTGATTAATAGACAAGCTTAGCAAAGCTCAGCGAAACATCTGTGTTACCACCATAATCTGTGCGATGTGCTGCACTCAGCTCCCAGGGACGGACTTCTGAGAGATGGTTGGTTTGCTTTTGGATTTTCAGAGTGGAGGATGCTGGAGGATAAATCTACAAACAACTGACTTTTTTGATCGCTGCCAAGGGTTGGCAAGCTAACAGCTATTAAGACTCTTCCACCTCCTCCTGTCCCGCCACAATAGAAGCCAACAAGGATTTTCCAGTTTTGTTGTTTCTGTTGTCTGTCCGTCATCTTTTATTCTGGCAGTCTCCAGCTGTATTGTATTTACATGCACCAAGAAATGGGTTAGTGCTTTTCTAAATGTGGTGGCTAAGTCAATGTATGACTGAAATATTGTGTTCAGTCACTGTTCGGTTAGTTAGTGTTATTCTTTGGTGTTAAACATATATTTTTCATGTTAACAATTCACCCAATCACATCATGCATATTCTTGTCTTGTGCAAACAATTTATCTTAAACAGTCTACCTAATTGTGCATGGCAATTCAGTGGTGTGTATCTGTTCTTCTTGACAATACACTGAATAAAGCTTTCTAGGACTGTAGCAACCGCAATTACCAAACCAGCTAATGCTGCAGGCCAAGCAAGGCACTGGGATTGAACGACATCTGGACTGTGAGAGTACTTGTTCACCCTTATTAACTAAATGCCACAAAAGCTGCAGACAAAAAACTAAATCAAGACAATTACTGATGACAGTTGTGTGTTATACAAGCATTATTGTCAGTGTCTCAGGGTGGGAAGCCAGTGAGAAGAATGTCAGAAAAATGTTAGTTCGTACAGTCATTGTTTCCAGTATGATAGTAGTTATCACAATGAAACATTTTATCCTCTTACACCTGTACACAAATGCAGTCATGCTGCATGTAGTGTGACAGCTGACATAGGATCATTCGTCAGCACTGTCAGCACAGAGTGCTAAAAGCATCTCCATCTCCCCTTTATGAATTAATTTATAATGTGACACTTGCGGTCTGACAGCCATATACCTGTGGTGGTAGCTATTAAGCTGAGATATTTTGTGTTATTAAGACGTGTCATGACTGATGTGCTTTAATGGAAAGTAAAAGCAGCCACACTCAATTTGCCACTTTGGAAAAGGAGTGTGGACAGATTCAGAATGGACAGGCTAAATGAAAGCGAGAGAGAAAGAAAGAGACAGATCTTTCCATTTTGCCCAGGAAATTAAAGCATATGCCATTAAAAACTTCATAGTATAAATTAAAAGACTAATGCAATTTGTGTAGTTTTATCTTCTCTTTCTCAGCACAGAGGTGAAACATTTAGAGAGCTCTGGTTGGAGCTGAAGGTCTCAAGCTCTTGCTGTCGTCAAGATTACATCAAACCATTCGCAAGGTGTCTACAAAGAGACAAAAGGAAGCACCTGCATTGCATTCTGTGAACTTTCTATTTGTAGACGTGTAACAGCTTTGAATTGCCATTCTATCCTTGCTTGTTGCATGCTTTTCCAGTTTATGTGAACAAAAATATCTTTATTTGTACAATTGTTCTGTTTATAAGAAAAAAAAAGTGTGGAACTAGAGGATATCATTGGTATTCATTCTTTTTCACAAGGAATCTCTTTTATTTGAACTTTTGCCCTTTTGCTTTCCTGCATCCAGTACACGGGTGACCTTTGTAGTCATGTCATGTGCAGAAACAAAACACAGAGAGAAATGAGGCTAAATTGTAAACCAAGAATGATTTGAAAGATTAATGAGTGTTACATGGTCCTTCTGTTTGTACTTTGTGGTGTTTATTTTAACTTTTATGTCCTTTCTCTGCAGGTCTATCTGTTATGATTTTTATTTTATTTTTTTAGAGAGGCTGGGCGCATTAGGGACACTCTGCAGTCTCCCTTCCTGCCCATGCAACACCCTTTGCTTACTCCAATACCTGGTTCGGGAAGATGGTACAGGAAAACTTGTTTTGTGGCTTTGTTTCTGTGCTGTTTGTCCTTCCTCATCTTTTCCCCATACCCCACAGCACAATGATTGATTCGCCTGAGGCCTCCTCTTTTTCGTAGCTGTGATAGCAGCACGGAGCCAGGGTCAGAAATGCCAATTTGTCCACTACTTTGGCCCAAATGTTGGAGTGCAATGAAATACTGTACAGACACTCATGCTTCTCAGAGGATGAAGTCTATTGATTTTGGTGATCTGACCTTTGACCTTTGTGACCACAAGGTTGACATTTGTGGCTCAGAGTGAAATATATAAACATCTATTGGATGGATGGTGTGATATTTGTAATAATTTTTCATTTACCATCATTTTCAGCACAACATCCCTTATCACAGTACTTTGGTTTATGACCAAATACCTACAGTAAATAGCATTCCCACCAGCCTCAGCTGTGCTTTATGTTGCTAATTAGCAAATGCTAAAATGGTGAACATGGTAAACTAAACATACCAGCTAAACATCATAAATTATAAAAGGAATATGCACCTCAATTGAGACTCAAAGGACCATTAGTGAGCCTGTAAAATCTTTACCATCTTAAATATTATGTAAAAAAAAAATTTATTTAATTTAATATTTTACTTTGTATTAATTTACAAAATGAAAATGGATCCTTTGGACCTGCAGGGAAAAGTTTACTCATTACTTTACTGTATATCCTTGAAGGGATACTTTGCCAACTCTAAACCAGCTTTGTATCATCACAGTGTGGGTAGGATATGCAAATAAAGGTTGTTTAACTTTCCTCGATGTGGCCTGCACAGAGAACTCCCCGGGCCTCCCCCACTGTTAGGTCAGTTTTTCAATTGAACAACAGCCATAGAGCTGGCAAACATCTGCAAGGCAACGCATTTTGTGTCACTCAGAATAATTTGCCAGCAGAGATCTGTGGAGGACAATCAGCAAAGTATCTCTTTAACTAAAATATGATCACCTGGTGAAGATATTAATATGACAGCTGCAATAATCAGTATAAGCATTGCCTCACATTAGGTATAATTTAATTATTAGAGTGCACTGAATGTCCCTTTCATGAACAGATGAATGATCATTTGAATTGCATGTGGGCCCATTTGAAATGCATAATAAGGAGATTTCAATAACCAGAGGACCGAGATTATCTTGCACTAGACAGTGATTATGTTAGTAGTAATTATCGTTGACCTTACTTTGCAGGAAAAGAAAGATCATGGCTGTTCCAAAAAAGCTTTGTACACCATAACAAAGCTAACAGCGGTGCAAGGAGTCCGTATGCTGATGTCCCCGTTTTCTGACTACACCCTGTGGGTTTATGCCAAAACAAGACCTCGGTCTGACCTGCTGCTAAATAAAACAGACACCGCCGTTAGGTGTTCATGTGGTGCTGTGCCCTATTCTGGTAAACTCTAGAATAAAACCTGTGCTTGATGTGGTTGAGCATTTTATTGTGTAACATTTAACATACAAGAAATTGATGTAAAAATGTCTTGTGTATAGCTTTTCCCACTACAACACTTCTAGTAAAAAAGAATGCTGGCTATTGATTGCTCGTTCAGGCATTAGTGGTCTTTCCAAACGTGGCCTAGATTTCTCTCTAGGTCCTGCAAATGAAAATCGATTACAGGAAAATCATAAACATAAATAGACCACTGCGATTCATCTTATACTGGACTGAGTTCAACTGTATGAACTTAAGGTCAGAAAGGAAAGCATCTATAAGCTAGGGTGACCTGTCCAATTTTGCCGGATAACCTATCATACTGAACAATAAGGTAAGAAACAAATCTGCTAGATGGGAACACATTTAGGGGCACAGGAGCAGAGAGAATAGACTGTGTGTCAGATACAAATAATTTATATTGTATATTTGTAATGGTGTGGACTGGCTATATATTCTGAAAGGCACTCGAGCCCACAGTGACCCCAAAGGCTGACACGAGAAGGCAAAGTGAGTGAATGTGTTGTCACTTTCACAACAAAAAATAAATAAATCAGGGAGGTTACCATGCTTTGCTTTTGTGAAAACATAAAAATCTGTGTATTTTATGTGGCCCACCTTAAAAGTGAGAAAGAAATTATGCTTCAATTAAAATCTGACATCAGCATAGCTTCACATTTCACAGCTAATTTACTTGGATCACAAGGTGATACAGTCTATGGTATGGCTACTGCACAATCCTGCTGAGTGCCAATTAAAAACTCTGGCCCTTTTTTCACATTTAAGAAAAAAACATTAATGAAGCTTCGAGCAGAGAGGAAACCTTATATCATCAGCTTTGCCTTTGCAAACAAGTGCAATGTGGCACTTTCTTAAATGTCACTGTCATATGTTGCTTTGATAAAGGCTATGCTGACTGTATATGCTTTTGGGGGGTAAATGTCATCTCTCAAGAGGAGTGAGAACATAACAGTGTTTTATCTCCTCTGGGGCCCCTTGATCTGGTAAAACATTTTGAAGATAAAGAAGCAAGTAGATTGCTCTGGTAGTCGGAAAAATCATTTTTCTGAAGCATGCTTGAATAAATGTGAGTTTTCTGGCTATACTAAACAACTTGAGGGATTAATTAATGAAGACAAGCACACAAATGTTAGCATAGCACAAAATTGCACACATCCTTCTGCAGTCCATGCAGTTACTACTAGCATTTGATTATTGATGATTCCAACTGCACTATGCTGTATGTACACTACCAAGAGGCCTGTGTGGTCCTTCTGTGACTGTGTTAAAGTCTGTATGCAATCACTTGAGGTTTCGGCTGAGTGCTGGCAGGTTGACAGTCTGTGAGCGTGAGGACTGCACTGGCTGCAGACTCCCTTTTTTCATCTTGAGATGCTCATCCATCAGCATGAGCCCTGTCCAGCAGTTTCATTCTTAATATATAGAGGTATATATTCAGAGGCATTCAGTGGGGAAAATGTTAAAAGGAAGTTTATTAAGCAGTAAGCACACTTCTATTTGTATAAATCTAAATAAAGAAGGATGAGAGAAACAAAGTCCAGATATAACAGGAGAAATATTTTCTTCAAAACTTCATCTAGGTCAGCATTGTCAACCGGTGATGAGTGAGAGGGGGCGTAATTGGTCGTGAAATTGTCATCGCACCTGCAAAACATTCTAACACGTGCTCGGAAAGTGATAACCTTCACGATGGGATGCAAGGTTATTCAGCCATTTGCTCCGCCAGCCTGCCCTCTGAACAAATGCACTGTCAAACTTGAGGAAATATTTGTAAGGGGACCCTGTTGTGGGCGTTCAAAGAATGGTGATTGTCCTCGCCAACTCGCTTTCGGATGCAAATAAAGTTCTGGTGTATAAATAGCCCTCCAGCTTCTGGTGTTATCAGAGTTGTCAGGAGAATTCATAAGGGAGGTACACGGGGGGAAGGATTAGACAAGAGGAGAGCACATTCTGGCAAACGATTTGATTTGGTGTCTTCTCTAATGGATGTCCTCCTCCGAGCAGAAAGCAGGGAAAGACCAAGGCAAGATGAGAAAAGAAAGTAACGATAAAATGCACACAGCAAGACACATGACGCCAAGCGTGATAATATCAAAAGATGTTTCGACTGCAGTTGTGTATATTTAGTTTGGTAATGTGGTCACAATGGAGTAAATTATACATGCCAGCCCAGCTATAAACGTCAACTAAATAAGTCCAACGTGTCTCTCTGTGATCTTAAGCATTAGCTCATTTACAAAAACCATTCATGGAAAGTGGAAATGACTCTTAGAAGTTTCCACGGTGTCCATGGACACAAATTTCAAATTTTTTTGGTGTCTCTAATGTATTTGTATGGGATTATCTTTTTGTGTCTGTATCACATCCTGTCAGTAGAATTTCTATGGGAGCTGGGAGCTGTGTTGTTATTTCTTCATTTTATATATATATATTTTTTTAACAATAACCACTACATTACTCAACATTTACCCACGAAATTTTATCCACGTTTTCCTCACTTCCACACACAGATCTATGCAGTAAATCACTGTAATAGCTAAACTTTCTGTCTATCAGTGCATGGACGGAATAACAATAGACAATAGGCAGGTAGAAATAACCAATCCCATTCCAATCATTGGCAGCATGTAGAACACTTGTGTGTATCCCAATGACAGAGGCTCCACCTCTTGGGAATTGTAGTTTGAGCACTCGATGTGGTACCCTGGCATACAAATGGGAGGCATATTTGTAATAAATTATAAAAACAGGGTTGAACATCGTACAGGAGAAAAGTTGAATGCAAAAACAGGAAGTACCATAAAATTATATAGGGCTCTGAGAGGAATCATGCATGAGCCACCATAAATCAGAGATCACACAATATCTGTATAAACAAAAGATGTCAAGGAGCCAACATAGAACACAGAGCTATGGGGAAACATCAGGTGGAGGCTCCAAATTCTGCTTTCCTGTTGAACATTTCTCAACACAAAAACACTAAAGTGTCCCTTATAGCTCAACAATACGGCAGACAATCGTTAAGGCCATCAGTTTGAATTATTTCTTCCTCGCCTCTAAAAGCAATCAATTCACCAACTTCTGAGAGTGGCAACTGATTACCTTAATCAAAGTAGTCAATTGATCATTAACTCGATTTGATTTTCATTCAGTGATGTGTAACTGCAAAAATTAAAACAATTTAAAGCCATGACAACACGTTACAGATGTCTTGGCCCAGAACAGATGGTGGCAGCAGGGAGTGGAGCTAACCAGCAGCCAAGACGTCCCACTGAACCCACTTTTGTTGGGCTTTGTATTTAAAGCTCTACTTTGTTGACCTGTTTGTCAGGTACTCTCCAGCCTTTAATTTTCAGAGCCTTCATTATTTTCATTATGCTCCAAAAAAGTTTACCTAATTTAAAAGTCCGTCTCCAACGTTTTCATGTGAGGGCCTTATGTTTTTGATTGCCGTCTTCTGTCTCCTGCCTATGGCTCCTACTTCTTTTTTTGAGTGAGATGATCATTACACTTCCACTATGATAAATACTTCATTATTTGATATAAGTTTACATGGTTTAATGTTCAAAAAATGGCTGCTGCTCTTTATGCACACTCTGTTTCAAGAGAACAGAACAGTTTGTGTGCTTTGCTGTCGCCTTTAACAACATTGTGTCGCCGGCAGCTGGGATTAGTGTGGAAAAAACAATGGTGGACTCCGAGGTGGATTCAGAAGATTTCCAGTGGGCGGGGACAGTCAGCTTCCTAAAGGGCTGGAGGAGGTCACATGGTCAACAGATCCCCTTATGACATCATAAATGGAGCTAAACAGCATGTTTTCACCCACAGAGAGGATGGTCTTCTCTCATGGTTTGGTGCTCTCTTGGTACACTAGGGACACATATCAATGCTGAAAGGACATTAAAGGTCCCATATTATACAAGATTTAACTTTATCTTGTATTATATGGGACCTTTAATGAAAGACACTGACCAAAAAAATATGAATTTTACAAAGTGGGACACTGATCCAAATACTTACTGATATTTTAGCAAAACAAATCCCTTTTAAGATATATCTTACTGCTGCTATATCTTATTGTGGATATGACTTCATTAATCCTCTACTGAGAGAATGCAGCCTTGAGGTCTAATGTAAAACCACCTATTGTACAGAGGTTACAGTATATTCTACTGCACAGTTTGTCCTAATTCCATTTAATTCCATTTTATAAAATAAATCTGAAAGATTCCAAATAATAATAATAATGATTCAGAGTGAGTCTGTTTCATACTCAGCATGAGCTCTCAGTCCACTGCCAGCGGTAGGATCATATCTGAGATACACAAGACACAGTTTGAGGGTAATTCTGATGGAAAGGGAACTGACTAAACCCATTCTTATTGTAATGTGCATTTAATTCAGTGTCAGTACTTCAGAGATATCTGCAAATCTGTCCAGTTATTCCGTAGAATCTGCTGAATCACTGAGTTGGAGCATTTCTTGTTAGGTTTAAATGCACATATTGTTCCTGACTTAATCTACAATGTCAGGCCTTCTGCAAATAACATGCCTCCTGAAAAAGTGTTCGTATCAAGTGCTATAAACTTTCATCAAAGCAACAGTGCAAATTTGATTAGTGTGAGGTATCTGTCTTATGCAAATAAGATCATGTTTTGTTTTTTGTTTTTTATCATTTGTGAAATGACTGAATCAGACGGCTCTGGCAAGCTGCATTTCTCATCCCTATAGCAAGAAAAGTGTTTATCCTCACATACGGAGATAAAAAATAAACTTATCTCACTGAACCAAAAAGTCATTTTCTCTATTGAATGTACTACCACTCACTGGTGAGGTAATGGGCCTTGACCATGTGCATTTACACGCTGCTGTCAACCAAGGCTGTCATATCCCACACGCAGCAAAAACACCAAATTCCTCATCCTGCAGAGTGTGAAGCAAGATCCACAAGCACTGACGTCCAGGAAATGTGGGAAGTCTCTTTACGCAAAAGGTTAAGGATTTCTGCTAAGCAGAGCAAAGTGCAGAAAAAATAGGACTTTTTTCCAATTTAATTGAGCCTCACACATTAACTTCAAAGCAGCAGAGATGTAATTCCCACTCTTTGCTGGCATTCATTTTCCCAAGCTAAAACCTTGTCCTCTTCATTAAAAGCCCATTCCTCCTCATCCCCTTGAGCCTGTCATGTTCAAACAGTGTTCTCAGCTACTTGCTGGGCTGGATTAATGAAATTTTTGATATCAAATGCCAAAATAAGGGAAAAGCAGTGTGGACTTGGGACCACAGTGATTATCACTAGGAGAGAGAAAAATATAATGTGGTACAGTAAATATTTTCTTCTTTTTCCTTAACCACAGCCTACAACGGACCCTGGTACTTAAGTTGAAATACATTTTTACCACAGGAAAATCTTGCAACTTGCCTGGAAATTACAGAGAAAAGGAAACAAATCTTCACCTCAGGTTGAAATGCCCCGGTGTCTTCAGATTTCTTGTTTCATTATTTTCATACCAAGAAATGCCTCCGTGTTCATGGCTATCAATCTCAAATCTCTCTGATATCTTAATCAGTAAATTGTTGTCCTGTTCCTGCTGTTCCATTATTTGCTGTGATTATGTTAACTAAAAGATTAACTAAAAACAGGAGCCAGTTGGCACGACCAATGCTGCCAGTATACAACTACACCGTAACTACTACAGTAACTACACCTCTGGTTACCAGTGCGGTAACAGGCCAGCCGTAGCACAAACTCGCTCTTTTTGAGCACGACCCGGCCACAATGTTCAATATTTAAACAGTCACTTGCTCTCACACTGTCCTAACTTATAACACACCATGACCGTTCTTCCATGTTGACAAGCAGACAAGGTGACACATTCATTCAATGTTGGATGAGGAATGGTTTGAAATGTCCAAAATCCATTTGGCCACTGCTCAATGTGGTTGTCCTGGCATGCTCTGAATTGGCTGGCTTGCTAAAAGAGATAGCACTAACACACTTGCATAATTCAGTACCACTACTACTAATACTAGATGGAAATAAAAAAAAAAATAATGCAATAAGACTGCTGCATTGCAGTATGATAAAAAAGAATAAATAAACAAAACAAAAAACAAAACCCATTAACAAAATTTCTAATACCACTGTAGTCTAACAGTGAGACACAACAGAAAGTGTTTTTCATTTCTGCATTATTTGTCCATTTGTTAACACAAGACGTCCATAAATTCCGCTCCGTCCCTGCAGAGAGTCTTGCTCTCCCGGGAATAAGTGTCTAATTATATGTTCCCCATTCAGTAGCCGCCTGTATGTACAGTACGATAGCCTTTTCAAGCTGAAAGGCCTGTAGTGGACTCATTATTCAGTGCCGTGACATGAACTATGGTATTTCAGTACAAGCTCTTCAGCTGGAGTCTACCTCCACAGAGAGAAGAGAGGTTAATTAGGTGAAGGTGCCCCTAATTGACTGGCTGGACCACTCACCACTCTCTCACTTCCCCAATCAGCACTCCACCAGCAGGTCCACAATGACGTGATTTTAAGCATCTTTGTGGGGTGAAACAACTGGGCATCATTCACTCAGTTTGGGCATTTCAACTTACAGGAACTTTTCAACTTAGATGAATGTTATAGCTCGATAGAAACATCAAGCACTGGAAGGAAAAATGGTCGCAGGCTGCAGGGCTGTAGGGTTGAAGTCAATGAATGGCAGAGACTCAACCACTGTGAAGACATTCAGTGAAGAAAATGCTGTTTCCTTCCAAAAATTCTGGCCTTGCTTGTTTAAAAGGCCACCAGATGAATTAATTACTTCTGTTAAAATGCTCCAAATTCTGACACACTCACACTGACGCCTGCATTTTGTTTAATGTATACCCTTTAGTCAGAATGAATGAATTACATAAATCAAGATCACAGCAATTTGCACGAAACCTGACAGTCTTAATTATTCTCATCTTAACAAAAACTCCACCCCAAAGAATTATGGGGGCACAGATTTCCTCAAGTGGAATATTTACAGCATCAAAGACGCTTTCAGAAGACTGAGCTGTTTCTCAACAGTCTGCGTTGTAGGGCGGCTAATGGAGTCTGTGTGTGTTACAAATGAGCCTTTATATTGGTTTTGATCAAGTCAAGCTCTACTTCATTTGACCCGATTATCAGCAGACATCAAAACAATGATGTCCCTTTCTCATGATGAATAGGTTTATTGTTTCAGGCCACATCAATCACAAGATTAATATTCAACCGAAGACTTTGCCACATGCAGTGGCTGTAAGAGCAATGCTTTTGTTGTTGCTGTTGTTAAAAGGAATGGCACAGAACAAAAGTTTGGTGAGAAAATATTCTTAGAAGTTACAGAGCTCAATAAAGCAACTTGACTGAAAAACACAAGAGCTAAAATAAACCTAACAAAGCAAAATTGCCCTGGAATCAATAGTTTATATCCCAAGGACACTACGGAATGGCAGCAAATGGGCCTCTAAATGGACTCGGCCACCTGGAATGAGGAGGCTTTATTTATACTCACTTGAGAGTAAATTTAAATCATTCCATCCATTTCATGCATTCAAATAAAACCTAGCTTGCACATTTAGAATGTTTAGTGGCTGTAATAAAGCCGTTTCCTCTACCTGTCGCATTTCCACACCTGCAGCTAAACTGCCAGGTGTCACTCAGGTGGACGAAGGTGGGACGCTCACCATCTTGTAAGTCAAGGCATGACTCATGTAGCTCAAGGGATGAGGCACCATTTCCACAGTATAATCTCTACAAGGGCTTGAGTTTTGTTTATTTTTGTGTACCTGCAATCAAAGCGGTAAAATCGTGTGATGTTTCACTGCAAATGCTTAATGAGAAAAAACTTAAAAAAAAAAAAAAAAAAAAGTGCTAAAAGGGTCCTTCTCTGCATGCAGCTAACAGTTGGATATTGTTTTCATGCAGAGAAATAGACTGAGCCCCTCCAGTTATATGATCTTTTGAGACTCCCTTTGTGTGCAGAGAAAAAAAACCACAGCACTGGTCGTTTGTTCAAACAGCTTGGAACAATATTTACATTCAGAGTCAAAGCAGTGAAGAGTAAGTTTTGTTTTTGTCAATAAAAGATCTGACAGCCAGTACTCAGATCTGATAAGAGTCGGTTTTGGCCATTAACATGCATTAAACAACTGTATAAATACTCAGTCTAGGTTTTAAAATGATGATACTACTAATCAAACACACTAAAACTATGAGAATGTTCTTTTATAGCCAGGTTCTGCTAACCAACTTTCCAAATTTGCCACCGTTTGGAAAACAATGTAAAAAAAAAACCATCATGACATGAAGCATTTATGCCACGCAGCTCTCTGCAGTTTCTGTCAGCTCTACGGAGCTTTACGGCGTCTCCCAGCTCTTTGTTTTGGTGTCACAGGCCACAAAATACTTTATTTCACTCCTCATTCCTCTCATCAGCATCAACATTCAGTAGCAGTAGCTGGTGAACACAGTGGAACATTTAGCAGCTAAACAACCAAATATTTTCCTCAGTGGTAGTTAGAGACCAAAACAGAACTAAAAAGAGACAGATTCTCTGATTTTGTTAGAGAACTAATGAGTGCCTCTGAACCCAGAGATGTCAAAGGGGTCACGGTTGACGTTTTGAATCTAGTTAAATTGTTTATGCAATATAATTGACACTATATGCTAATATTTCAGTGATCATAAAGTAAGTACAGACGCAACGCTACAAAGGATGCATGCAATAAAAGTTACAATAACATATACCATAACCTACGAAGCCAGCCACAGATAAGAATTCTTGCTGAAGTGTGAAATTAAAACATGGCCACAATGTTATCTGTCCACACTTACGAATGGTGCAGCCAATGTTTAGTCAATCATTTATCATGCTATGGTAATTCACACCTTTCCTCTCTATTTGCTTTTTGTACAGCAGTATTTATTTGAAGCTGGGGCAAATATTAATTTATGTTAATAGAATTTCAATCAGCAAACACATGGATACTTGCAAACCTCCTCGCATATTATAGATGAAAATAATCTGCTTCTCTCATACGGTTTCCCCTCAAAACTTGAGCTGTCAGTGGTTCCCTGAGCAAGAATTTAAAGCGACAAATTCCTTTTAAGAGCTGCTGCTAAAGGGAGATGAAGCTTAATGCTAACTTTCTGATGCACCGGTTGGACTCTGCTCATTAGACGGACTTTAACTGTGGGGCAAGAAAGCAACAGACAGCTTGAAGCCTCCATCTAATTATTGATGCAGAGGGCAAAAGTCCAATTATCAACAGTGTGATGACTGCTCACTTTTAGCTTTTGCAGCTGATGGAATTATGGAATTAGCAAGTTGGCACTGTACTTTGACACAGTTAAAAGGGAAATTTAAGGCAGAGAAAACACTAACGTGCAATCTTTTTGTTGCTTGTAACACATCTGATGAGCCTCATGTGGGGAAGAGGTAGCTCATGGCTGACACACACAGATTTCGCAGTAGGTGCCTAATCAGCACAACCCTTGTTCCACTGTTGACCACTGCCCTGCTCTGAGACTTACTGCAGGTAATTATTTTTGAAGGAAGGAACTTAACTTTAACAACCATATTTTCTCAGAAAGGCCAGTGATTCCAATCAAAAGCCCAGCATTCCCAAACACACTTGTCGAACAGTTTAAGCTCCCTTCTCTCTACAAGACACCGCTGCCCAGTCAGCAGTAGTTACTGCAGTCTACATTCAGAGACTTAACAAGACAGCGAAAGCACAGGAGCTGAGGAACAAAATGCCCTTCAGCATTCTGTTAGGTTCTACTGTAGATTATCTGATTGTGCTCCCTATTACAATAGTGTCTGTCTGTTAAGCAAATCTTAAAAAATCCAACACATTTTTATTAAAATCATTTCAAAAACCTGTTACCAAGTACAAACAGTTCTTATCTGAGAAAAGGGAGCAGCACGAAAACGAACAAAACTAGTCACCGTGTTTGAGAGTGACAAGAAAAGAGAGATAAAGCAGAGGGAGAGAATAAGAGAGCACAGACCAGATTTGCGGTGGGTCCATATGCATGGTTTTTCATATTCATATCAAGTCGCCTTTCCATTAATTTTGAAACTATTGGTGCTACCACACTGAGATAACCTATATGAAATCATCTTCTCCCTTCATGCTTCAGTGGGGACCTGGACATAGATTTCTGCTACACCTGCCAGCCACAACGGTTAGTCAAGCTCTACTAAAACCTAATGCCGCTACAAGCTTTTGGAGATAAATTTACAACACCTCAAGACTGAGCTGATGAAATGCTGTATTCCTGATCTGTAGGGTCACAGCAGCCAATAGGTCCTTCCAAAAAAAGTCCTCTCAATCTGAATCTTTGCTGGCTGCTGACAGTGTTAGTGTCATTTTAACATCCATTTTAATATGTTTATTTATAATATACAAAATAATTCATTCATTAGTCAACATTGTTACAAAAATGTCAAGACAAAACTCATTTGTGGCCACAAAGCTTCAAATCATGAACCACACATGTAAATAAATATGTCAATATATCACATTAAGAGCTGGATCATAAAAACCTATTGATTGATATTTGACAGCATCAGAAAAGGATACACAGCAGTCCTGACTGTTTCTCATCCTCTTTTCATCCCAATAGAAGCCTTTAGATGAAATTAAATCAATTTATGTGTCTCAACATGAAAGGAACAGAATTAAGCTGTAAATTAACAGGGACTTGCACTGCAAGTGGCAGCTAATTTGGCAGATGTAATACCTACAATATGTGGAGAAAAAAAAGAGTGGGGAGTACAATCCTACTGCTGTAGCCACTTGTAAACTTTTGCCCTTCACTCGTCACCTTCTATCGCACTTTTCGAAAGTTATTTGCTCGACTCCTCAAAAGAATTTCTATTTCTAACCTAATGGTTTCTCTTTTCTGCTTATTTCCTTTCTCTCTTTCCAAAAAACAAAAAGAGAATGCAGCCTTGATCACCTCTACTTGACACAGAGCTCAGGCAGCCATTAATGCTTACTACTAGTGTGTGCATGACTCTTCTCTGTTACCTCTTTATTTCCCAAAGCAATGGAGCATCCGTCTCTCTCATAGGTCCCGGACAGATTACTGCAGAGCATTGCGATTTTCACACCCTCACAACTGATAAATCTTTCTGCTTGGCTGGTATTGAATCTTCCAGGGCTGAGTGGCCACACAGTGGGGCAGTGCTGCACCTGACATCAGAGAGGCTGCACCCTCAGAAAGTTGGGATGCACCTGTATCGCTTTGGAAATCCCTTTTTGTTTTTATTCCTTCTGTGATATCATTAGAGAACTTGAAAGAGGCACGGGGGTCCAGAACAAGTCAAGTATTCTTTTGGGAAACGCACCTCTTTGCATTTCTACTAAGTAAACAGAGCAAAACCAGGTGAATTCAAATATGAAACAAAGAAGTAAGGCACTTGTCGTGAAATACAAACTAAACTTTCATCAAAATATCAAACAAGAGGTTATATTTTTTGCATCCTTTGGATTTTCCCCTTCCAACTATGCACACACATACATGCTATCAGTATTTCGATATGCACATATCTTTAACCTTCAATAAATTAACCTTTAGTTTCATTCCAGGCTGGCTTTCAACCCTCTCCCGTGCTCCTCAATCATCAGATGCTATCCCACTGAGCAGGCCATGACAATGGGATGCCTATGGAGCAGGACACGGGCAGAATATCAATGGAGTCTGGCTGGCCTGAGCCATGCTACTCTTCATCTCTCATTTCCCAAATGTGAGCCTCTGGTAAGAACTCGTCCAACCCTAGACTGATGAAGACATCCTGTAGCAATGCTTTTTAAGTATTCCCTGCATGCACACTTCTAGGGCACTACCCAAACCTGTAACTGCTGCACATAAAATAAAATATCATCAAGACGAAAGAAACGCAACCATTTTAAACACATTCGTCAAAAGCAGGATAATAGGATCGTGTGTTTTTCTTCTTGACTGTAAGCAGCACTATGTACACATTTTAATATCAATATGTCTCATCTCACTGATGGGGTAACACTGGGAACTTCAGTGAATAGAGCAGGATGCAGAGCCAGATTGTTTCAGAGGTTTCTTTATTCATGCCACTCAATACTAGACTAAGCAAATTACAGTGGCTTTTGTGCTCATACATTTGGCCTCCAGTTGCTTGCTATTGTACAGATTGATAGACTGCTGTTCAGGGCATGAGGAGCATTACTATGCTGTGCAATAAAGTGTGCTCTCTGTGGCTTCCCAGGATCAGTGCACTCTAGTTCATCAACTCAAGTCTGTTTTAAAGTATTTTCTGGGGATTTACTGTATTTCTGGTGAACCACAAATTCTAAATTCTTCAAAGCTGACGCAGAGACAGCGCTCTTTAAACCAGCATTATGAGATGCTCATTCTCCTCACATAACAAATGCCATGTTCTTTAGCGTTTCATTATTTTTGTTGATTCCCAAAATAAGTCTGTCTTATGAAACTACATGCTGCATTATCTTATGAAAAGAAACATGTCCCCTTTGGCTTCTGGCGTGGGTAGAGATAAAAAAAAAAAAAATGATGGCTCAGTCCTGGATGAAATCACTTGTGTTCCTTACATAGTGGCGCTCCGGGGAAAAAGAATCGATGCCCTGATCAGTAGGTCGAGGCATAGCAGCCTTGACCCTGTCACCAAACATGCAGCTAGCAGACGAAAACACAAATCCGCGAAGTATCGATCGTCTATTAATTGGTGCACAATCTGCAAATCACATTTGCCCAAATGCGTATGGAGCGTTGTTTCCTCAGGGCGCTTGAGTAGGCTTTCATATTAAGCGTGTGAAATACCGTTCATGACCCCTGGATGAAGGCATACAACGTTCAGCATGCGGAATCACCCTTCACTAGCACCATGCCTGTCAAATATGTGTACTTCCGATTTTATTTTTCAAAAGGATCGCGATGGCACCTGCGCGTAACAGGCGCCAATAAACGATGTCTTCTCCAAATACCAACT
The DNA here is from genome assembly GCF_042242105.1 of Pempheris klunzingeri. Taxonomy (NCBI): domain Eukaryota; kingdom Metazoa; phylum Chordata; class Actinopteri; order Acropomatiformes; family Pempheridae; genus Pempheris; species Pempheris klunzingeri. Next base: position 6,725,838 of record NC_092023.1, on the reverse strand, counting down.
GCTACGTGTTCAGAGTGGATTCAGCCGGCTGACACGAACTTCACATAATGCAATTAATCCCAGCAGCCCTCCCCCCCCCAAAAAAAACAACTCATCGTAAATTATTTCCTTACCTCACGGACGCACCCGCTGTATTCCAAGTGCACCAAAGGTCATTGCGCAAATATTCAGAAGAGGACAAGATGTAGTAGTGATGAGAAGTAGGTTAGACTGCACAATGCCTAATCCTGTTCTTAGTGTCCTTCAGACGTCGTCAACCCTCTAATCTTCAAAGCGAGAGGGGTCGGAGCCTCCCTGGTGCTCACAGACTCCGTTTCTAATCTCACCACAGCCAGTTTGTGCGTGTGGCTCACTTTCTCTTGCGCAGCCGGCGAGACAAACTTGTCCGTGTTTATTTCACTAATGCAGGCGAGCCTGCACAAAAATGTTGACGTTGTTCAGCGAGAAAGTGGGAGAGGTCTGCTCAGCATTCAGTGATGAAACCTGTTTACCGTTCCCGACAGGTGGCAAGTCCAACCATCCGCTGGAAGGATTCACACATCATCTGCCGGAATGCAGAGACGGCTGAAGCCATAAAACGATTCTCCGGGCAGATTAACCCATTGCTTGTGTTGATTGCCCCTCCGCTTCCTCGTTTCTTGCGCGCTGGCGCCACCCAAAGTTGGGCAGGAGAGTTTTAGCCACACGCAGGGATTCCCAAATATCTTGACGTCCAAACCGCCTCATAACCAGATTTAGGCCAATTGATAAGATTTGGATTTAGCGACACACTTTCAGAGATTGTTTTTTTTTTTTGTTGAGTTACATCATTTGGTGGCAGAATTCGCCATCTGATTTCATCCCCATATTGCAATTCTACTGGGAGCATCAAATGAATTAAATATCAGTGAAATGGAACTAATCCAAATCCTCCGCGTGCCCCACTGAACTACGGCGGCATGATGTTGTCAATTTACCGGCCAAATGAAAAAAAACCCTCTCAGAGTGCGTGTTGCGGCTGCAGCCACTTAATACTGCACATAATTAGGTTTAATGATGCCAGTTCACCAGCTAACTTATTGTTTGTGTTACATCAGAGCATGACCCTCAGGTCTGCCCAGTACTTCCGCCTTCATCTGTCACGTGACTGTCGCACCCACCTCACCACCTGTTCCGGGTCACCTCATGACATTATTCTCCCCCAGAAAAGTTTTTTTTTTTTTAACAATTTGTTCATAAAAGGGACAAACATACAGTTAGTAATGTTAATGTTTATTTTTTGATGACTTTAAGGCAAACAAAAAGGAACCTTATATATTTCATATAAATATGAAATATTTTCTTTTATCAGTTTAATAACAAGTTTCATGATAATGTATTATACCATATACTGTATTTTTTTTAAAGAAAAAGACATTATTATTATTATTATTTCCATTATTATGCATACAGTAGGGCTACAAACAATGTGAAAGTAAAGCCAGTGTCAACAAAACCTGTCCTACCCGTAACTGGTTGTTAGTGTGATGAGGCAGATTAGACATTTCCAGGTTTATTTAACACAAATCAGCACATCTGCATGCTGTTGCTTCTTAATGAGAGGTTGTAGAGAATGAAGACGTGAAGCAATATATCCGACTCTATAAACGCTCCTTTATAGCGCAGACCGTGTCACAGCAGCCTGAGAATGTTACAGCTGCGTTCATGTTTGCATAAGAAATAACTGTGTGTTGACAATTTGCATAGTATCTATCCATCAGACAGGCTTGGAAAGATCAGTTGTGATTTGTTTCTGTCATTTCAGTAAATCTGGCTAAGCAGACTGAACGCACCCTCAGTGTCAAGCACATTAGATGTAAGTGCTGAATCTGCACATGAGATTGTATGAGTGCAGACATGTAAAGTCTTTCCTGATCTTATCCCACGCAGTCCCACGTAAGCTCTGATATGCAAATTCCAAACTTCCAACCTGGTGAATGCAAATATATCAGCATTTTTTAACAGAAGATTTTCTCAACTCTTACTGTGAAAAAGAAGATTAGGTGTAAACCTAAAACTAAATCCGGTTTGAGAAAAGACTAATCACAGGTGGGTTCAAAACTCACCAGCAAAAGGATGAAAGTCCTCCGATATCTAAGTAAAAACACTGGTCATTTCAAAATAAAGGCAAATTATTTATGTTTAATGCCCCTTTAAGGTTCTTCTCATTTGGATTCCCGCTATTCTGGCTTTATGCTACACTCATGATGTTATGCGAGACTGATCTAATTATTATACGGCTGTAAGCACAGAGCCTGTTGACAAATGTGTCATCTACATCAATAGCATCACAAACGCAGAGAGGGCAACAGTCAAATGGCCTCTCCATATTTGTTGCTGTATCTTGTCATAAATATGTATGTAATGAATTATGTTATGAAGCCTGACATTATATGAGGCGGCTTACACAGTCAGTTTGAGCCGTCAGTAACAAGAACAGCTCTTATCAATGTGCTAGATCTTGTAGAATGATTATATTCTTGTAATTTCTTTCTTGTCAGTGTTGCTGGCCTATAGCCACAAACTGGATTTGTATTCCCTTTTTCTAAAAGATGCAATCTGAACTTTTCTGAAAAAATTACACTGTCTTGTACCGTAATGTGCTATAAGGTCAGAGTGCTGCTTCCTGGAATAATGCTGTTATGGTCATCCATCTTATTCTAAACTGCAATTACCAGCGTAGATGTTCTTATTTAGTTCGCTTGTATTGAGGACGGAACAATGACAGGTTGGCATTTGACCTGGTTGGCTGGTTTACCATACAAACAAACAAACAACCTTTTTTATGCCTGACCTTCCTCCTTACTGTGGATATCAGGGGCATTTATTGAGTATTGCTTTCATTCAAAACTAAACCCACAGATTCTTATTCTTACAAAATTAAAGAGCTGTCTCCCCTTTGCTCTCAGTGAAACATGTTTTGTGGACTATATCTCAAGTCGGGGTTGTAAGCAATTTGCCATGACTTATTATCAGAAAAAAAAACAGTGAATCAAATATCATTAGTTTGAAACAGCCTGTTTTGAGAAATCGTAATTCCTTATAAAAAAAACAAACCACAACATTAAAATACACTGCTACATCAACAGGAAAGCAACTGCTTCTCATGGTCACACAATCTTTTACAAGGTTGACCCTCTTGTAGCTTGGATTTCTTTCAGGAAAAGCAGATCTTGTAAAAAGTCAGAGCCAAATGACTCTGCTTTAACATACATTAAAGGAAAAAAATAGTTATGACACAGAAAGCGAACACAGGAAAATACAGCTTCCCTGCCTTATGGCCCTGACTAACTTTCAACACCTTGCAGCTGTTAACAAACAACCTTCAACAAACGTGAATTTCAAGTTCCATAAACCAAAGCCTCTCAAATGGAAATAATGATAAACAACACAAGAAGGCAGGACTGTCATATGAAAAGGTAAAAATTAAACTTTTATCTGAACAAATGTGCCGTGTGAGATGTTTCCCATCTGTGAACCCTTTGGTGCCAAGAGATTCTCGCTCAATTTAGCACAAGGTGGAGGCTGAGGAACCCCTCAGCAATGGACACCAGGTACCGCATGACATTATGATTAAAAACATCCAACCAAAAACATACTTAATGTTATACTGAGTCAAAAAGATTTGTGAATTCCAGGTGGGAATATTATCGAGGATTAAAAGCCATATTTGAATCCGAGAAACACATTCAAACAGTTTGTGCCTCTCTACACAAACTAAATGACCAAGCTTAACACCAGTATTGAATGTAATTAATCACAAGGTAGGAGCTGGAGAAACCGTATTATGCAACAGAGGCTACTTCTCATGAAAATGGCCCTTGGTGTCCTTTATTGATTTTCAGGTAGGTTTAGAATCATTCGTCCATAAACACTGAGCTTAATCATAATATCTCAGTTCAGCCAACAACTAAAGGAGGGGTTGTTTAATCTAATTAAAATCCATTTCTGGTTGTCTGACAGATCCATTACCCGACAGATTTAAAGGATATAGTACTGTTGTTAAAGCACAAACAATAACAGATATTTCAGGGGGAATTAGCGCTAAATGGCTCAACACGCAGCACTTGGCCAAACCACAAATCTCACAGTAAGCTCTCGATGAATAAAACATGTGGATTACATCAAAGAAATGTTGAGGTTTTTGTCACTAAGAAGTCACTGCCTTTTCTTGTTATGCAGATAAAGATGTCAGATATGGGTCTCTTTTACATTTCTTGAAAGCTTGAGTGATTCATAACAGCTTTACATTCATCTGACTATGAAACCAGAGCTAACAGTGCTCTGATTTACATAAAGGATATTACTTTCGCTTTCATTTTTCCAGCAATTTGAAACGTATTTCCTCATACGGTACACCTCATCTTTTGAGACATCTGTCCTACTGGCTCTATCCTTGTCAATGCCTACGTCTACATTTTTGTTTTTAAACCAATTTTGATACCCACTTAGCTGCTGTCAAAAAGTATTGTCTCCAAGTTTTAGTTAAGTACAGAAATGATGCCACAGCTATTAATGTTATTAATGTCAAGCTAATTCATCTTCATGACAGCAAATGATTTTTCATGTGTGCAGTCGTCTTTTTATTGATGCAAGAGAATGAATTTCCTTAAATTCACACTTTACAAATATAACATGAAACAAAAATGTAGCTTCTACTAAAAAATATATTACTGCAAATGTTGCATCCTGCTGCTAAACCCCACCCTGCTGCACCCCCCCCCCCCCAGCTTATCTTCTGTTTCATCCACCTGCCACTCATCCGCTCTTTAGTCCTCTGTATTTAGTTTGTCTAGCTCTTCACCATATAGCTGTTTGTGCTTAGCCTGCTTTGTATCCCACCTGTCTGTCTGTATGATCTTCTGGATTTCTGACTTGTTTCTCTGCCCAACGTCTCGTACCTCTGCTTGGTCGCCTGGATTTCTGTTTTTTGACTTCTAGAACAAACTGTACACTTCTCTGCCTTTACCCTGCCATTGTGTTGCCTTACTCCAGCCTCTGTCTGGTGATTCTGCGTTTGGGTCTTCTGAATTGTGACATCAAGTCCATATTGCATGAACTGATCTATTGCATTGCATTTGTTAAATCTGAAATAGAGCAAGAATGTATCATCTTTTTTTTTTTTTTTTTGAAATTTAGGGGCAAGTTGTCATGGACTGCTCGTAATTTGTCATAATTAATTAACATCTTGGACACTGAACATGACACAGATACTGTAGCACAGAACAAAATGTGACACATTTAGTTAATAAGCCCAAAGTGAGTGTTCACTGTGTTGTGCCTGCGAAAAAAATATTCAGTGGGCTTTGCCAAATCTGAGTCTCTGCCACTAAAAATTGTATGCTGTCCTTTACTGTCTCATATCATTATTAATGACGATTCCACAAATTGTCTTCTGTAATCAGATAATGAACTATTTAACCTCCCAGGCAGCCCCCTGCTTGTTATGCATGAGGCAGCACACCCGTTAGGATGAATTTTGGAATGAGGATCAAGTCAAACAAGAGCCTGGCCAATGACAGGTGGTTGCCAATCCCTGTGTGTAGATGGCAGGTGGTAGTCAGTCAGGATGTACTGACGGATTTGGCTCCCTGTTTTGCATTGCTTACAGGGCAACTGTCAGGACCGGAGAGCAAGGGGTGACAGCGAAAGCATGGCAGCCATTGTTTTCATCCATCAGTGTCATTATTTAAGTCGAATAGCCAGCAGAATTGGCATCACAGTGACACAAATCACGAATAAATGAAAATTGATGTGAATTAGAGGAAGACAACAAAATAGAATCAATCTATTTTTATATACAGCCTCTTGATATTGAAGGCAAGAAATGCCATCTTAATTGAAGAGTAAATGACAGACACACTGGGTTTATGAACCTTCTGCTAATATAATGAGGCATTCCCTGGCTATCCTAGAATCAGTCAATAACAATTCAATTAAAATGTGGCATATTCTACTTGGAAAGCTTACCGGGTAAAATCTCTGAAGTAATATCTGAAATTACATTTTGCCCAGATGGTATACAAGTGCTCCAGATGAATGAGAATATTTGGCAGCAGGTTCAGATATGCAAGCACAGAGCAAGGGCCTGGTAACTATACATTGAAGTGCTGTGTACACTGCTGTAATGGAGGCTGCATCCAAAGCAGCACAAAACATAACTTCAAAGGTTCCCAGTCCCAGCTCCCAACAGAGGAGCTGCATTTGCGTTCGGAGAGACTCCAGTATGCTATAAATATATATACAATATATGATTTGTGGCTGATTGAGATTACAGTATTGATTGCATGAAGCTGCACAGGATGAGATTGTTTTTCTTTTTTTTTTTTTTTTTCTAAAACCATTCAACCATTTGATACTGAATAAACACTCTCCCCACCTAACTTCAAAAGCAGGGTATAAACAATTCATAGCTTACAGTGTGGCTTACATTATGGCTGTAATTAAGGGGCAAACCGATACAGGGACACAAGTGTTACCTGATGTCTTTGTACCTTCTCATTAATGACTGGAATATAAAAAATTAATCCACGGTTGATAACACAATGTAAGAGTTGTGATAGTGTTAATTCATACACTTCTACACATCTCATTTATATTTGGGTTTTGGGAAATACAAAAGAATAAAACAGCAGAGCACAAATCCTTCATAGTGGATAAACTGGGGTAGCAAAAATAGAATTTCTCAACGTTTCCATGATTTGAGGGTCCTGCAAGGCAAAGGAGATCCTTCTGAGACAACCCAGTGCAATATCATGTAATGAAAAGCAAGCTTAGATTTGATTCCAGTGCTCATATTATTTATAGTGTAACAATTATAAATTATGCAGAACTTGACATATGATGTGTGAAATACATATTATCCATATTTATACAGTTATCCATAATGAATGCAATGTATGAAGCCAACACATATTAGGTTTTAAATGCCACTCTGATTATTCTGCATTTAAAGCTGATATTATGAGACCCCTGTAAGTGGCAATAACAATCTTGAGAGCAGATTAGAAGTTTGAAATATGCAAACAATGTATCAAGAAAAGTACAATGACAATGCATGGTTGTGCAAAACTAATCAATAATGAACAAACTACCAAGCGAGCAACATCTTTCCTTAAACAATACTTTTAGTGATCATGCCAGTGACGCATCACTCATTTGCAGCAATCCTCCATTGCACAACTGTCTGAAATATCGTCCGAGCCAAAGCCACAGAGCCTGTGAGTCACCATCCAGGGAAAGGGCAGGCTTTGGAGCCACTGGAGGAGCCAGGGGATTTGGATTCCTAATATTGTGCCACATTAAAACCTCTAAGGGCACTGACTTGGCCAGGCCAAAGCTTTGGCACTGAATAAGTGCAGTGGCTGGAATACAGTAGAATGACTATAGTGTAAATATACCATTTGGCAACCAACTCCGAGTACTAGGATCAAATAATAACAACACATAGAAAAACCTTAGAAAGACTTTACTGCATTATGTTAATTTAGACATTTAATCTGTATAGATACGGTTATTCAATTATTCATGTTATGGTATTATGGAGGGTTATGTACCGGACTATTTTTTGGCTGGGTGCAGTCACTTCCTGGACCAAAAGAGAATAGTTCCCCATCCATTTTTATAGCTATTGCTGTTATTGGCTGTCACAGTTTTGAAACAGTGACAGCGATGTCCTTGCCGTTGGCTGTTGTTGATTGTTAACTCGTTATTGAAGCAACTGAAGAACATGTCCTTCCCTATGCTTTTATGAAGAGTTTATTGGTAGTAGGTGTATGTCAATGACCTGATGATGTATAATGCTAAGCTCTGTGTGGGTTGATTACCTCTCAATATGTCCAGCTTACACTGATTTTAAAGTGCACCCTGCCTGACAAGTATGAAAAGCTGCAAACAAATAACCGTCTTTATAACTTACAGTCAAAGAAGTCTGAGCAAATCATTACTTGTGTGAGGCAGGATGTCAGCATCCGTGGGCTCCCAGGAGGACTTTGGATGCCAGCTTTCACATGTTGCTGCAGTAACCATTCACAAAGTGCTTCTTCTAAAACAGACTGAAGGTGATTCATAGCTTTTACCAATTTTCTTTTTTTTTTTTTCAAATTTTGCCCATTGTCACCCATGTGACCAGGCTGTGTTTCTGAATTGAATGACAGCTAAACAGCTCTACTTGATATGAAAGGAGGGTTTGTGGGCAAGTTTAAACTGAAAGAGACCCCAGAGGAGACCCAGAACACACTGGAGGGTTTACATGCCCCAACTGGCCTCGGAACTTCCCCCAGACTCAGGGAAGAGAGGCAGACTTGGGTAATTGGTGGAAAATGGATTAATGGATGGATATTGAAACATTGGTACTGTGAACAAGCCAACAAGGCTCCAAGGGTCTCCAATTGCAGACCAGATGTGTCATCTTCATTTCACCAGGACAAAACAGGTTTATTGTTTGAAGCCTCAGAATCTAAAAATGCTATGTGCACTGGTCAACTGTCCGATGGCGTTCGAGCACCCCTGGACTACATGTTAAGTCATATCTACTAGCACTTAGTTGGCAATCAGTCACTGCAAATGTAAATGCTAGATGGAAGTCATGCACTCCACTGTGTCTCCTCGGTAAGGAAAATGAAGTCATACTGTCGGAATATATTTAGATAATCTATTTAATTTGCTAGTCTAGCATGTTGATGTAAAATGTCAAGACTCCAGCTCTTTCCCCAGTGGTATCTGCAGTCTGTCTGCTATTTGAGGGCAGCATCTTGGTGATAAACTTGAAATGTTTGGCATTACAAGTTGTTGAGGGCCTCCCAAATGCAATATTAAGTTTAGTCCCTGTGAAGCTAGAGTCTCATTTGTAATTTATAATGGACAAGCCACAACAAACCATCTCAAAACCACCACAAAAAGAGGTATCACAAATTAGAGATTTTTCTTTTTTTTGGTTTTGCTTCGAATTTACGATAAAATACAGCCAAAGACAAAGCACTTCCCCAAACTAGCGTGGGTTGATAAGAAGAGAAGAGGCTATGGTTAGAAAGACACTTAATAGACTGGGGCTTAAGCCACTTAGGTCTATTCACAAATGATCTTCTACTTTGTTCCCGAACCAAAAAACTGCAGTACTTAGAGAGGGAGACACATTTCAGTATCCATACCTGATTTTAAATCAATCAATCAGTCTTTATTTATATAGTGCCAATTCATAACAGCGTTATCTTAAGACGCTTTCCATAAAGAGCAGGTCTAGATCAAACTCTTTAATTAAGAGAGAGACCCAACGATTCAGGAATTCAAAATTAAGAATTCAAGAATCCCCACATGAACAGCATCAAATATTATATTGGGCAACAGTGGGAGGAAAAACTCCCCTTTAACAGGAAGGAACCTCGAACAGACCCAGGCTCAGAGGTGGGCGGCTTTCTGTTGTGGTCCGTGTTGGGTGGAGGTTGGACAGAGAAAGAGGGAGAGAGAGAGACAAAAGTGCTGACTATAGGAATATGACTAATAATTAGCAATATGGTAACATCAAAAAACATGACAAGAGTTAATATATGAATAATAATAGCACGACTAATTTTGATAAAAAGTGGCGGCGGTCGATCTGCAGCAGTGACTCATGAAGCCAGAGAACTACAGCAGGAGAACCAGGACCAGGATCAACAGGAACCTGAGAGATGAGAAAAGCACAGAAAGGCTCCGGGGAAGATACCAAGTTAGTAACAGACATTAAAGAGACATGAGGCATAAGGATGGAGAGGAAGAGGAGGAGAGAGGAGCCCAGTGCAACATGGGGAGTCCTCTGGCAGTCTAAGCCTATTAGCAGCATAACTAGGGGCTGGTCCAAGGCCTGAGCCAGCCCTAAACTATAGGCTTTATCAAAAAGGAAGGTCTTTAGCCTTCTCTTAAATCTAGAGAGGGTGTCTGCCCCTGAACCCAAACTGGAAGGAGATTCCACAGGAGAGGAGCCTTATAGTTGAAAGCTCTGGCTCCTGCATTACTTTTGAGGAGGACTTTAGGGACCACCAGTAGGCCTGCGTTCTGGGAGCACAGTGCTCTAGTGGGGTAGTACGGTACTATGAGTTCTTTAAGATATGATGGAGCCTGACCAGTAGGAGCTTTGTAGGTGAGGAGAAGGCTTTAATCTGTGGAGAAATTGTTTTCATGTGTAATTACAAATTTTAACCACAGTCTTTAGTGTGATTATTCTTGTTCATTTTGTTTTTCTCTAAAGATAAAACATCATACACACTCTTATCTGACCCTATAAACTAGTGGTGGAAAATTATGTAGTACTTTGACTTATGTATTGTATTGTAAATTTTATCCAGACATCCATTACTACTACATTTTCATATGTAGTACATTTCATATTAAGATTTTACATTGAAAATATGATCAGTTTTTGAAATATGATGCATTATTATAGATTAAACCACCCAACAGTATATGAAGTAAAATTAGTTAGACATTGATCAAGTAAATTAGAAGTTTTTACATCATAGAACTGCTTGCATACTTAAGATGTGAACACTTTACTTTACTATCTTTACAAATTAACTTCATAATAAATTTCTAATGTTTTGTATCCCAATTACTATTCGACTGAGGTAAGCACTCTTGCACACTTCTGTTCTCACTGAGTTTTGAAATCACTAACCTGGTGGCTGAGGCAGCGACCAGACCCCAGAAAACACTGTGTGTGTGTGTGTGTGCCATGAGCCCTATTGTCTCCAGAGAGATTTGATTTATATCCTGCCTCAGTCTGTTGTTTGGCATCTTCTCACTCCCTGCTACCCTCTGTCCCCCAGAGCAGGAGCAAGCCAGCCCTTCCCATCAAAACACATCATTTCCATGCCAGTGCTCTCACACAGCCACATATACCTACTTTTTATTCAAACTAGATCATCAACAACAGTAGAGATGTTATACAGCATTTCCCATCCACATTCAATTTTTGTAGCATCGCATAGCAGAATAGTTCTTATCTGTACAGAACAAATAAATGGTCACCTCAATCAATTTTTGAAATGGTAGTATTATTACATGTGTAAAGGAAGAAAGAAATGTCAAAGTCAAATCTCGCTGGGTGCAGAGGCTGTCTGTGATCTGTTTTTATAGCTCAAACAAAGGGAGATCAAGGCCCGGAGGCAAATGAATACACAGCTGGAACAATCATTCATCTCAGCTTTAAGAAAAAAAGACAATTTAACTTTTGTACACTAACGATGTCGGCACAATGGCCCAGCCTGGAGCCACAAGCAAGAGTGTCAGCATTCATTTTGGGGAGCTAAAGGGCCATAACATGGCAACATCATCCACAGGTGTTGCTACAGTACTTCAGATCAAATAGAATTTATGTACAAGCCGGAGAAATAAAAGCAATCTGCAGGGCACTGAGATAGAAGAGACAGACATATGGATAGGCCTCATCAGTGCTTTGTTCTGACGATGAGAAGAAATAACCAGAGGCTCCAGGCTGCAACTCAAATCAATACCTTTTAAAAGGTTTAGACAAGGCACATGAAGGCACAATCACAATCTTACAGCTCCTTCATTTAGTGTAGCTACTATGTGGCTGTTTCACTACATACAGGTAAGAGGCGATCACGTGAAAATCATGTTAAGTTTTTGAAGCCATAACCTGGTGTGTGCACCCGATCTCCCAATCCACAATAATAGGCAAAAATAGCCTGCAGCAAAGCAGGTGTGAGGCGACGGATAAGAGGGCTTATCGGCATAAGAGCAAATATACTGTAAAAAAGATCACATTAGCATAGTCTTGCCTTAGAACTAAACTCTTGAAAAGAGTTGCTAGCAATGGTACAGAGAGATTAGAAAAAAAAATAAATTATGAAAATAAATAGATTTTCTTACTCCTCGAGGCTCTTAACAACACAAGGGTGGTGGTGGTCATGGCGGCAATGTGGTATAGTTCCCTGCAGGGCTCACAGCATCAACACTCTTCTCTGATCCCCAGCGAAACTGTTTATCCATTAATTTCCTCTACATTTAATTGGCAGATGGAGAAGCCTCCTCCTCCTTTCTGAACTAGCCTGCAGGTTTATTAGTTGCACCACAGTGGGCCATTTTCTCCAGCAGCTCATTCATTTCACTTTGTTGTCAATTCAGACTGTGAACTTCGTGTTGTTGCCCTTTATGATTTATTCATGTTATTTTACATGCCAACAGATGAATCAAGAGGAAATTAGTGGAAAAATTCACCATAAGGAAGAAATTATGTAATGTTGTAGATCAGAGAGATCTCAGAGACTCTATTGAAATCCAGTCTGAGCATGTGTCAAGCAAGAAACAATGAGTGTACAATGCACACTGAATCTAAAAGTACACTTTGTTAGGAATTTTGCAAATATTTGTCTGATATTACTATTGACACCACATTGGGGCAGTATTTTAGGAGATATGTTGTGAAATTTGGTTGTATTGTTTTGTTTTGTTGGAAGTAGTTGCCCATTTTGCAGGTATTTAGTTTCCTAATTGTGTAATTGACTAAAAAATTATTTGTATTCTTAATTTAAATTTCAAAATGTCAGCAAAACATGTCTCTACAGATTCTCCTCTGAGATTAACAAGACAACAAATTTAGTGGACAGAACTGGAATGATTTCTGTAGAAATATGAGTGCCCGTCTACAGTGAATGAGCTCATTACGGTAAGTTTAAACAAGAGTCTACTGATGTGCTAATGGCTCTGTGAGGCTGTGCTGTTGCAGAGCAAGGCCTTGAGCTAAATGCTAACTTTGGCCCTGCTACAATGCCTGCAATAACGATGCCAACATATGCTGATTTTGCCAATTTATTGGGTATAACATTTGATTTGATTTGACTTTATTGTCTGAAAATTCCTCTGAGATTTGTCTTGCGTTCCCAGGTGTTCAGTGTCACACATAAATAACAAAATACATTGCAAACATTAAACCAGACAACAACAATAGTCAAATAGTTGTTGAGACATTTCACTGAGAGTCACTAAATGTCAACCTCATGGTGGTGGTAGGATTGTAGAAGTCATTAGAATACATCATCTTGGAACCACGAACAGGCCTATTGAATTTAATAGCAATTCACTGATAGCCAGCCAGAGCTGTTGACATGTTTCATTGTGGACCAATAGTGGTGGACCGGCTAACAAACCTATTTCAATTATTCAGAATTGACTTTTCATTATAAAACTGTTTACAGGGTTTCCCCAGTACCATCTCTTTAGCTCTTGTCTCGGCCTCAAAAGTTCCATTACTGTGTGATTATGAAAGTATGCATGAGGGAGGCTCTTGTTTTGAGAAACGAAGGAAAAAAATTCAGATTACATCAACATAGTGCTGAACCTCACAGTCTTATGTGTGAACATACAGAAAAGGTCTTAGCTGTTCTTTCCATGTCCAGTTAAGTGTATTAGCTGTTTTTTTATATGTATATATCTGTTATCATGATGTGATTTGTTCTAAATTTCCATCTTAAAAAGCTCAAAGGTTTTCAATGTGCTATGTTTTTCAACCTCTGATTAAATTCCATTATGCCTGTTAATAAGTGTCTGCAAACCTTTTGCTCATGGTAACTCCCCACCCTTCACACTGATTAATATTGGTCACTCCTCGTGGCTCTTTGCAATATAAAAACTGGCAAATAAAATCCCTCTCGAGAGCCTCCTTCAGTTGCTCAGGAGGACTTGCTTTATTTCAGGACTAGAGGCTGTGTGCCTGCCGTATTTGCCTGTTGTCCGTACAGCACAAAATGATAAACAACATTGCAGAAGGTCATGTTAGGAAGTGTGGGATCACAACGGGAAAGGAGGGAGGTAGAGAGATTGAGTGTGCCATGGAAAAGCCATCAACTGCCTCCCCCCCAAACCTCCCCTCCCATTTTCAGCTCAGTGCACTCTTCAGCAGAATTATTGATGGAGCTTGTGAGGTACAGAGGACGGGGATGAAGATGTCTCAATCCCTGGGCAGCAAAACAAGAGATATGGCAAAGGGTGGGGCAGCAGGGGGAACAACACATGCAGTATTTATTACTGCGTTCATAATAAGGAAAGAGAGGAAGGAAAATGGTCTAAGTGATGTCCAAAGTGGAGCAACACAGAACTCACCCCATACTGCTTCTGTGGTGGGTGAAGCAGTCAGCTCCTTTACTTATAAGTAAATGTGGCAATAACACAATGAAAGATTAAAGAAACAATTTAATCCTGCATTCAAAATGTTACTTAAGTAAAAGTAGAGAAATATTAACAACAAAATACTCATTATTACCTGCTAGTTATATCAATATATATGAAATATGATTGAATTATTACTATTAATACATTGCAAACAGTATTTTTATGTTTTATCTTGTCAAACTGGAACTAATTTTCAACTCCTGATCTATTAGAATGCATAATATATCATTATTTCGTCATATATTCTTTGTAAAATCTTAATCTGGTACCTGCAGCGATCAAATAAATGTAGTAGAGTTAAAAGTGCAGCATTTGGCTCTGAGCTGTGGTGGGCTGGAAGTATAAAGTACCATGAAATGGAAATACTCAAGTAAAGGGCAAGCACTGAACTATGCAGTGGACCTTAACCTGCACTAACTGATGTATTCGGCCACTTGGGGGCATCAGAAACAAGCAAAAAAACTCTGAGATATCATCACCCTTTCATTTTAAACTTGTTAGCGCACACATCCAGCAGATTTGGGGTAGTATTAGCATTCCTTTCAGATAATGTTTCTGGATATCAGGGGGGTGTAAGTCCATTCTCCATTCTTCTGAGGGAAACATCTGGGTCTTTTACTAACTAAATGCACCACCATGTCCTGATGAACAGTGGTGCCTTTAGCCACTAGCTATTAACTTTGGACTTTGCACTTGGCAGGTCATGTAATGTGTTACGCAAAGCTTTTTCACTGTAAACAACTGTCTTCTGTGGCTAAACACAACAGTGATGAGAGTGAATTAAAACTGAAAAGTTGCGAGATATAAAAGCAAAACAATACAATGTAGGATGCGAAAAACCACACTAGACACGAGGGGAAGTATTCAGTGAATGATAATTCTCATGGGTTTGTCACTAAGACCGACCCCTTTACATACAAGTAGTCATGTGACCCATACATGGTTTTACGTGTACTTGAAAAGCTTTAAGTGCAGAGAACGAGTAAATGCCGCACTAGCCACCCATCTAGTAGTAGCACCATGATCAAGAACTAAGAAAACAGAAATAAACTAGAAAAGCGCACTCTAAAGTGTTCAGTTCTCTGCCATGTGATCTCTGTGGAGGGCGCAGCTACAGGAAACACTGCGGGGGAACCACATCCAACTCCAACAGTCAACACCAGCTCCCATACAGTCAATATAGCTGCAAAGATGACAGAAATGGGGATTTAATAATGTCTAATTGTATCAAACTGTAGTGGATCATAACATATCGGGTAAGGAATTAACTCAGAAGTTACTGAGTATAGAGGCTCAAAAATATCAGACAAATGCATCGCACACACACACACACACACACACACACACACACACACACACACACACACACCTGACAGAGATAATCAATCAGTGTCAAGGAATATTTCAATGAAAAACATGAGATTTCGAGTTGTTTGCAAAAGTGTCAGCCATTTGACAATTTTCTGCAAATGCAAAATCAACTCTGACTTTGTGGTTTTCAGTCAGGATCTGAGGAGAGGTTTCACCTTTCACTTCAAACGGTTACAGTTTTATAGAAAGAAGGAGAAATGTGGTGGTGAAATGCAACAAAGGGCCTGGGTGAGTTTCACCACAGGATATTCAAGCTGTACATGGTACAAACTCTCCTGACTCACCAGGGAGCTGAACAGAACATTTTATGTATTATATTGAAAATAACAGTACCTTAAAAAAATGGTCACGGTACATTATGTACAGAGGTACTCCTGGCGTGTGTTCAAACAGTGGATTTTCATAGGGTTTTTTTTTTTGTAGGTGAAAAGGGTTTTGTGAGATTGTGAGAGAGTGAGTGAGTTTTTTTTTTTTCTTTTCATGAAGATGTCCTCTTTCTTCAGTTTCATCATGCTTACAGTACCTCACTTGTCTCCTCCTCAAGCTTGCTGCTAACTGATCTGTTTTTCTCTCTATTCCCTGGATATACAGTACACCATGATAATACTGCTTTACGCACTATGTATAAATAGACAGCACACGGATGAAGAGATGCATGACGATGTTTTAATTGTGATTTTTGGAGCTTTTGTAATTGTAACATTTATGCAACTCTTAGAAAGAAAATCCAGGGTTGAATGCACTGGTTTGTTTTTTTTTTGTGTGTTGATGAGAACGAGAGATTACGAAAGCTCTTTAGTGTCCTCTTTGCTTACATCTATGCTTTTGCAGTGAAATTACCATTCCATACCTCAAGCCCCTTTTCAGTCACCACTGAGGGATGACTCTTACGTCGACAGTAAATGAACCTTACTGCCCTGAGATACATCAATAAACACATAAACACCAGCCCCCTTGATGGGTATTCATAGCATGGGCCAGAGGAAAGCATGATTCAAGGCAGACAGACAAACGATATGCCCAGTGTCCCTTTTGATAAATGCCACGGTCATAGCGAACGTCCCAGCGATCCGCGTTTATAGGAATGAGATCATCAGCAGAAGGTGACTTTTGATCCTGTGATCTTTGTCGTGAAAAAATTCGTTGATTACATGAGGCGGATAGTTTAAACCTCTTTTCCATTAGGGGGATTAATGAGCGCATAATATATCTTCTAATAATTCTATCACCTTGTTTTTGGCTCCGGTTGCAAAGGTCGTTTCAACAACAAAGATGCACATGAATTCTATTTTTGTGTCAATTCTTATTCACATACTTTTACCATCACTTTTAGTTTTTTCTGACCATCATCATTCCCATCTACAGCTTTTTGTTTTCTTTCTCATCCTCCTTTTTTAGTGCTAACATAACCTTCGGATGCAGTACAGCACGCCTCCTAGATGCCATTCAGCTTCTGTGTGTTTATGAGACCCTCTAGAGGTACATTACCATCATCACAAAAACAAACCACTGTAGCTGATCTTGTTCTCACTACGTCATCCCTGTGGATGCCATAATGAAGTATTGATTCTGTATATTAGGTATTGAAGCCACATCATCCTAAAACAACACCACCACAAACTGCACCTCTCAGAATCACCACTGAGCTGAATCAAGGCCTCTGACGAAGTGGAATCGTTAGATAAACCTTTATTGATCCCAGTGGGGAAATTCAGTATCATTTTCACAATAGTAGCAGATGTTTCTGCTCAGATATTTTATAGTATACAGATGTTAATATCATTGTGTGCCCCACCTGTAAGTCGCTTCATACAGGAGGATATGGAAAATTAAAATAAACTACAGTAAAGTGTGTAAAAAGTGTTATATGATATTGTGTAGTATGTTGTTTTCAATTAAGTAAAAAAAAAAGTGAAAATATGTACCATAGACTTCGATTCAGCCACAATATTAAAAGAAATAACTCAAATCTTCACCATTTCATTCTGTCACCTTCAACTCACTGTTTCACCCCTGCCCGTCATTACATCGTTGGATGATGTGGTATTCCACTGACGCACACAGCTAAGACACCACGTTGCTTAAAATTGACACCTCAGATATGAAGACTTCCTTTCATGTCATGACATTTCAGTTTGTGCAACTACATGGTGCAGCACATGCTGATAAGGACTGAGCTCACTCAGGACCCCAGCTGCACAATTCAGAAAGAGTCTTAATTATTAATAAATGGATACTGTTCTATGTTTGACATGTTTCTTCTCTCTGATGTTGTTTTTCAGCCTGTCCACTTCACTACAACTACGACACACTGTAGCCACGTTGAGCTATTAGGAAAAGAGGAACCTTTGTGTTTCTCAAATCAGAAATAGGTCAAATGCAGTATGTCTCAGAACAGATGTTCTGTTGCACTCACTCACAGTCATATCATCATAGTCAGACTCCAGCTAAATATAGCGTTAGGATGCATACAATAGGTCAACCGTTTTTTTGTGAATGCAAATTGCAATACTAATAGCAGAAATAAACTGCAAGTACACTCAGAGTTGGTCAGTAAAAAGTGTAAAACTATTACTGTTTTACAGCAGTACAAACATATGCAAAACTACTACAGGAAACAAAGATCCACTTGACCACATCACAGCATCACAGAAGTAAGAAAACACACAGATCATATGGGCATGAGATTAAGAAGAAATGTTCCTTTATACAGCAGCTTCCAAAGACAGAAACAACTGAACGCATCGTGCTTTGGGTGTAAAATGCATGAAAGTAACATATAATAGAAAAATGAGGATCCTGAATGCCTGGAATAAAAGTCCAGTGTAGGAAACTACTCAATCATAGGTACAGCAGAAAAGATAATTACATTTAGATGTGAAGGTGGCTAAAGTTAGGGCACATTAACTGTTGGTTCCATCTGTGTTTCACTCTTTGCTCTCCAGTTCAGTCTCCTCTGTCTAAATGTGAAGAGATGAGTTTTCCTGTAACCGCAGCCAAATGTTCAAGAGTTGTTCGGCATGTTTTATCAGAAGTGCTGCATTGTTATTTTTAAAATAATACTGTCCAGAGACATCAGCCGAGCAGTAGCTGTACCTAATTATACAACA
The DNA here is from genome assembly GCF_042242105.1 of Pempheris klunzingeri. Classification (NCBI taxonomy): domain Eukaryota; kingdom Metazoa; phylum Chordata; class Actinopteri; order Acropomatiformes; family Pempheridae; genus Pempheris; species Pempheris klunzingeri. The sequence continues at coordinate 6,707,173 of NC_092023.1, read as the reverse complement.
TAGAAGAGGAAGCTGTCTGACCAGTCAAAATTGTAACACACCCAACAGCACTTCCTGCTTGTGAGTGTGGTTGTGTGTTTGTGGTTTCGACAGAGAGGCAGAGAGACAGAGAGAGAGAGAAACGGTGGGGGTGGTTTGGTTGGGAAATAATTTTGACAGTCACTGAAAAACTGACAAAGTTGCAGGTGACCACAGCAAACAGCAGGGTAATGGAGCCACAAGTAATCAGAGAGGGATACTTGGTGAAAAAGGTGAGATCGCATTACATTTATAGAGCTGCTTAACAAAAATCTAACACTTTACAATATTATGACAGAACCGACTACTCCATTGTCGGTCCTGCATCAAAAAGTAGATGCATTCTGAATCAAAAGAGTTACGTACGTGTTCGGCTATGTAGCAACACACTCTCCACCTGTTAAAGTAAAACAAGAGGGTTTATTGTCATCTACATGAGAAAATGCTTTAAAGTAATGAATTAAATAATGAAACTATGTGTCAAATGTATCACATTTATAAGAGGTTTGACAAATTCAGTTTGGGAACCAAGAGGAGATAACTAGTGCAGTGGTGATGGACTTGACAGGACGAACAGCACCGGTACATAAGTACATTGTTTATGTCAATTCGGCACTGAGAGGAACAGATGTGAAAGTTGCTGCAGTCTGTAAAACACAAGTGAACACTTCTGTTCTACAGCTGCAACAAAAACTCAAGTTCCTGCTTCCCTCCAGAGCCAAGAGCAAAACATGACCATTAATTCTACATTGCGTATGCACATTTACATATATGCCATGCCCTACACGTAAATTGAAATTTACCAAAAAAAAAAAAAGGTGCAGTTAGGATGTGTTGTTTTCACACGTTTGGCACTTGAACCCACGCACATGTTTTTCAAGCTAAGTGTGACTTTTCGCTTTACAACCTAACATGCCACTGAAAGACACCTTCATGAATTGTATTTCAATTTTTTTGCTTTTGTGCGCTCAGTTTTATCACCTCCACCAAAGAGTGCATGTTTTTGGTGCCTTTTGTCCGTTTGTGAGCAGTATTATGGAAAAACTACTTGCTCGATTTTCATGTAACTTGAGTTCATACCATTGGCCAAGTAAGAACATATTACATTTTTGAGCAGATCTGCATCCCAAACACGAACAAGCAATTCATATTGGATCTGGACTGTTGGCTTTGGCAGCGGTCTGCCTTCTCTGAAAGCCCTTCCAGTTAATAATATTGTTTGATATAACTATGTACCCTACATGCATTACTGATTACCTTTTTTTTTTGCTTGATGATGACTGAGATAAAGTGTTATATTTTATGAATAATCTGATGACACAATGGTTGCGGCTATATGAATAGCCACAGCTGTGCGTAACGGTCATGCCTCAAGATGACTAAGGCACTTGTCAGAGAACCATCTTTCTTCATTGAGTCGTGGAACAGAAACAGGCGACATGCACGTAGCTGATTAATGGTGTGTCTATGATGTCACTTGTTGAAACAGTGTCAATAAAATACAATAGAACACTGCACTCCAGGCAAAAAATTGGTCAAACAAAAATATAAAAACTGTCTTGCACAATAAAGGGCCAAATCATCTTCAATTGTTTATTTCATGTACTGTCGATAATAAATTGATCCATCTTAGTATCGTCTTTGTAGTCAAACCCTTGAATACAACAGCCTATTGCTCTGTGCCAAAGACCTATTGTTGTCAAAAATACATCAATGTGCCATACTGTTGCAGCCCCACATATACCGTCCTACCAAATATATATTAGTCTGCTACTGAAACTAGCCCCTAACATATACACCATATAGTCCTTGCTAAAAGCTGCTGTGCGCAGCTGAAGTAGGTAATCACTTCAAATAACCTTTTCAAACTGAATCTATATATTTGTAATCACTTTTTAAAGTTGCACTTGCATGGACTTGGAAATGAAAATGACTTATTGACCGTAGTGAAACATCACACAACGTTATGTATTAAAGAAAGTATGATGATGATAATGCCACAGACAGCTAGCTGTTCAGAGGGCAACGCCTGATATTCCAACACCATAATGCTACACATTTGTCCTCTGTATGGTAGGTTTTGATGAGTTTTTTTGTGATGCTTTTGAAGTCATGTGTTTCACAGCAGATATATTTTGGGAGGGCTGTTTGTAATGTAAGTTATGTGACTTTGAATGTTATACTTTCTCAAAAGCATGCCTTGCTGCAAACAGTCACACTAGTTAAACAACATGCTTCTGTTCCCTGAAGCGGTGGAGGGAGCAGAGGACACTGCAAGCTTAACGAGGCATGATAGTGTGATAAAAAACCAAACTTAAGTGAAACAGAACATATAAAAACACAAACCCAAATTCCCGAAAGGGTTTGCCAAAGCCAGTGATTTCTCTTCCCCATATGTATTACCAGAACTCAGCGTGTTAATATCTTACTTCATGTCATTAAACTCATTGTGGGAAATGAAACCCAAAACAAAAGTAACATGTGTAAGGGGGAATTCATGCCAAACTAAGATTGAATTTGGTATTTTTCATGTCACGTTATCTTTCAAAGAAGTTACTGTAATTCTCACGAGTACCGTTAGTGGTGACACAGTAAGTATAAATCATGCTCTCTGTAACAGCTACAATCCTCGACCAATACTTTTGCACTTGTGCTCAAGGTTGCCTGGTGTCACCTGTCTTATTGATCCTCAGGGTACAGTACTAAACTCCTGGAAGGCAGTGTGGGTGGTGCTGTCAGAGGATGGGGTGGAATTCTATAAAAAGAAAACAGACCGTTCTCCGAAAGGAATGATCCCCCTAAAGGGAGCCACGCTCACGAGTCCTTGCCAGGATTTTGGCAAGAGGATGGTAAGAAAATGTCAAGTTCGCCTGCTAAAAAATCTCAACTAGCTTTGATGTAAAAATGGCACATGTAGAACATGTGGATTTCAAGACTACAATTCATGGTTAACAATTAATTTGAATTTGCAGATTTGATTAATCTTACAGCTGTATTTGTTGTTGATTTTCCTTATTTCTAATGATGACTAATGATGCCCCATTCAGCTTGTTTTCAAGATTACAACAGAGAAGAAGCAGGATCACTTCTTCCAAGCCTCGCATGTGGAGGAGAGAGAGATGTGGGTCAAGGACATTAAGAGAGCCATTACCTGCCTACAGGGGGGAAAGAAATTTGCCAGGAAGTCCACGAGACGCTCGATTCGCCTGCCTGACACAGTCAACCTGACGTATGTTCTGTAAAATCTGCTTGGTGGTTGAAACAGTTTTTTGAAAATACCAATAAATCGACTTTTTTTTTTTGCTAATAACTCACCTTTAGCCTGGATTAGTTTATTATTATTAAGAAATCATACTTGGAGAAGAAACACAGAGGTTAGATTTATGCTTTACTGTTGTTTCAAACAGCGTCTTTCATTTTTTAAAGCACTTTGAATTGGTGCTATACAAATAAATTTGCCTCGCCTTTAAAGTTGCAAGAGAAAACTCTTCGAGGATGAGGACTAACTGATGTGATTGGCAAATAATGAGTTTGGTTGTGGTTGCTGAAGCGTAAACTTGCCCAACTGCAAGAAAAGTAAGACAGGGCTGCTTACAATAACCCAAACTCTGACAAAGAGGCATCCAAGTCTGGTGTGTCTGTGTCGGCTTATTGTAATTCAACTGCACCAAATAATGGAACTAGCTTAAGATATGTTTCTTCGCCTTAGACTAACACTATGTTTGCATATAGGTATAGAGCTAATTAGCTGGATTGAACCAGATGGATTCATCAATCTTACAACTTTGTTCTTGTGGTTTTGGTTTTTGAAGCACGAAAAAAAAGTCTTTTTTTCGCCACCATTTACTCTTGCAAGTCCCCACACATGCTAAGTTAAGCTTGACAGGACTGCAGTGCTAAGTTATGACTGATGCGCTATGATTGATGAACAACCAGGGGCGGGGGTTTGGTGAATCATTAATTACTTGCGCTTGGTGATAGAATGATAGTATAGCAAGACATGATGACAGTGTCTCCCTTTCCTTTTCTCAGTGAGCTGTACACACTGATGAAAGACCAAGATGACGGAGTGAGAGAGTTAAAACTGGAGCAGGAGAATCGAGTCTTCAACCACTGCTTCACTGGTACTGTTGTCTTGGTTGTACTGAAGTTACAGGCATGGAAGAAGTTGTTTTTTGACATTCTACTGCCCTCACCATTTTTCGCTCCTTCCTGTTTTTTTTTTTTTTTTTTTGCACAGGTGCGACAGTGGTAGAGTGGCTGATTTCAAAGGAGAAAGCGAGAAATAGGCCTGAGGCCCTCATGTTAGCAACAGGGCTCCTGAATGAGGGCTTCCTCCAGCCTGCAGGTGACGTGTCAAAAGAGGGAGCAGAGAGCGCAGAGCAAACAGTCTTCTTGGATCAGACAAAAGCTCTTTATTACTTTGTAAGTGTCACAAAGTTACTATTTAACAGCTTTTTTCTTTCCTTCTTTCTTTTCCAGCAAGAGAAATAATGAGTCAGTATCAGTAAGATTGATTATCATGAAAAAAGATGAATGTATATCTGTGTTTGATGTGTGTGTGTGTGTGTGTGCATGGCTGTGCTTTGTGGCAGGCAGACAGTGGCTTCTTCTGTGAGGGCTACTCCAGTGATGAAGATGTGCTTGTGAAGGAAGAATTCAGAGGAAACATCATAAAACAGGGCTGTTTACTAAAACAGGTGAATCAAACAAAAGTGTCACTGTATATTTGTTTCACTGCAGGTTTTTAAATGTTTATTTACATGATAAAAATCTTCAATAATATTAATAAAATATATTTTTGATGAGAAACCAGGGTCTTTACTGTCCTACTGAAAAGCATCACACTTAGATAGATAAAAATAACACACAGCGATGTTGTGGTGGAAAGTCAGAAATGTTTTAGTTATTATTAGGCAAGGAACTTGTCACGTTAAATGAAAGAGGAAGTCTACTTCACATTTGCATAAAGTAAAGTCTGGTCGCGGCTTCGTGATATTCAGCAAATGAAATAAGCACATTGTGTCATTCTATCACAGGGACATAGGAGAAAAAACTGGAAGGTGCGAAAGTTCATACTGAGGGACGACCCTGCTTATATTCATTATTATGATCCTACAAAGGTAAATACATTAAGTTGTTCAAGCTGAAATGAGAATAAAACTGTTTCTGTTACTCACATAACTTTTCTTTCTGCCTTCTCTTGTCCCCTTTCTGTCTTTGTGGCAGGGCGATGACCCTCTGGGCTCGATCCATCTCCGAGGGTCCGTGGTTACAGCAGTGGAGCATGTGCCTGATGGTGAGTGAGTCCGCTGTCACAGGAAACACATGCCCCGTTGCTTCCCCACTGTGACAGACTGTGACCAGGGCATATGATTGCTGTTTACAGTCAGCAGCTACTCTTCAACTCATCCCCTTGAACTCCCTTTCCTCACCTTTTCAGCCAAAAAGTACGATATTGATGGCAACCTCTTTGAGATCATCACCTCAGATGAGACTCACTACTTCCTCCAAGCTGCTACAGCCGAAGAAAGAAAGGAGTGGATCAAAGCAGTGCAGGCAGTATCAAAAGCTGGAAAATAACAGGAGCAGTGACGGAGCTGTGGAATATGTGCCAGCCACAGTTCAACCTCTTGATTATAAAATCCCACATTTGAAATGTAGATAATTACATATGGGGCCAAGTGTATCAGCTGAGTATTATTATTAGTATCATAGCATGACTGGCAAGGCTCACTCTTCTATCAAACTAATGTTATAAAGCTTTTGTGTGGCAACTACTTCAAGATAAATAAAAGTTTTACAGTATCACACCTTATTGTCAAAGCCTAATTCTATTTTTGCATGCAAATAAGGTTGCAGTGTGTGGCAATATGCTGTTAAATCTGTAGCACTTTACATTTCAGCTCAGTGCTAACAAGGCAATAAGGAGTAATAATCTTGGGAATAACGAGCACTAATGGTGCAGTACCACAGTAATTACACAGTGAATAAGGTGGTAATGTTTGGGTGATAACAATAAGAATATTGTTGTCGTGTTACGGTTTACTTTGATGCTTTTTCCATCAAATATTCTTACCAATTATTACACTATTATAGAAATTATTCCTCATTATCATTGCATTTTGCAGTTAACAACACTTAAATCCACTTATTAATCCATTATTTGCAAAGTAACCAGCCAAGTAAACTAATGTTACTGTATTTTTTCACAAAAGACTTTACAGCAGACATGCAGACGATGTTGCAGCTGTTGTGTCTTTTAACTAAGTCCAAAACTAGAGAATATAACAAGCAGTAAGATAATAAAGAGCGGTCACAAAGGAAGAGACGCTCTGTGTTTTTGGCTTGAGGCTTATACTTCTGCCCAATGTGGTTTTTCTGATTTCCTACTCGCTCCCTTGTCTTTCAAAAGTCCAAGATAATTTGAGCTATCATACAAGTACACTCAGTTCCTGACTGTGACCAAGTCTGAATCATATTCCGCTTTCACAGTTCAGTGTCACTTTGTGGCTCATATGCCTGCAGCTTCTGTGAGAGAATTTATCAGTGACAAAAATGACTTTGAGCTTTGATAGTCAAACAGGTCAAGAAACACACACACTCATGACTGTATGAAAGTCATGCAGGTTTTAAACGAACTCCCTGCTGAGCCAAATGTAGGACAAAATAATAAAATAAAATGATACAATTTTTCCTTCCAATTTACAGATTGACCCTGTTCATTTCATTCCCTTCAGTATTATTAGCCACTTTCCAGCTCACTTTGATGTTACTGCATTTACTTTGGTGAGTACAATACTACCATAACTGAAAGCAGTTACGATCCAAACTATAAACACAAGACACATTTGTAACCAAGAAAATTCATGATCTAATTTCACTTTGATTTGATTTAATACCCTTTTTGCAGATGACAACTCTTTTCCATGTTTGTGACATTTTCTCAGTGAGTATTTTTCAAGGCATTTTGAATAATTTCAACAACATTGTCCTTTTTCTGTGGTGATATACATGGTCACAAATCCGCTTGCACACATAGCTGTTTAATCTTCCCACTTTTCAGTACAGCCCATATCTAACGTGCCTTTTGCCATATTCATAAAATACCATACATCTGGTACATTTCTGTTTTCTGTTTTATTATTCTTCTTATTATTGAAGCCTAAAATAAAAATCAGTCAATTAATGGAACATTTCTAGAAATTGTCAGCACTGACATTGAAACAAACATACATTGCTGTGGCTGCTTGCCTGCGTGCATGTTTCACTGTACTCACACAGGGGGGCACTATATAACAACCTAAGACTGCCTGTGACTGACCCATAGCAAAGTGGGATCTTCTTTTCAATGGTTAATGGTCAATTTACTATAGTTGCATAACATGGCAAAAAATTAGGTGAAATATCAACCCCCTGTGGTCAGTCACACACATATATCCTCAGAGCTTGGTGTATGTCAATGCTGCATGATAGAACTAATGTCATTCATGCTTCTGTGAATGCCTTTGAAAGATAGAAACTTTAACAATTCAATAAAGCTCAGAATACATGTTGACATCAATCAATATTACATACTGTTACTGTTTCATACATCCCCCAAGAGCTAATTACAGAGCACTTAAATGAACCACAATGTGGCTCTGTAAAAGTCGTGTTCATGCACACTGTTGCAATAAGGGTGCAGTGTACAGCAAATTGGCTTATTGCTTGTTTCCACAGAAATTCAATTTCATGTTGTGAATGGATTGGAGACAGAAAATAGATTAAAAAAAACGGATGTGGATCCCACCAAACTGGATAGACAAACAAATTAATAAATAATTCATCTCAGAGTCAAGCAAGCAGTGGAGGTGAGAGACTGTGTGTTGCCTGCAACTGTTTTTGAATTTGAATGTGGATGGTCACACAACGCAGCTGTTGTCAGTATAAAATAGAGATTTGCCAATGCAGCATTGGTTTTTCCTCAGCCAAGCAGAACAGGCATTTGCTTGCATGTCATACATGCAAAAATGAAAAAAATTACGTTAGCAGCTTTAACTGATCGTGTTTGTACTTCCTTGTATGAGAAATAACTTTCTGTTTTTTTTTGCAAACGTGTGGACCTGTAAGGCCTTTTGAGATGATATACTGTGATTCAAAGCTCTAACTAACTAGCATTAGCAGCATTAACATGAACTGGGAATTTGCTACAGATGCTAAACCATGAGCAATATACAAGGCTTTTCCTCAGAAGTCTCAGGAAGAGCCATGTGCTCAAAATGTCAAAGAAATTAAAATCCTTTTAACGCAAGCTATTTAGTGTGCAGGTCTATCTTTTCGAGTCCCCAGCTAACACATTATGTACCAAAAATGAAACATTTCATTGCATTTTCTTCATGGAAAGATAGTCATGCTATTATTGACACTTTATTAGGTATGAAGTTTACTGAATATAGTGCCAAACCATGGCATGGTTACTATGCTAACTGTGACCTGCACAGTTAAAAAGCAGTGACTTGTGACCATGAAGTAGTCAACAAAGACATGCTGCTTCCGCACAGCAGATAAAGAAGTTGAAGTTGGTGACTATTTTCAGAAACAACTTCAACCAAACATACCGCAGTGGTCTTATCAAATTTCGCCCAGAATAAGGAAACAAGTACATGATATTTCTCATTCAGCAGAGAAATGAAACTGGGAGTTACTGGCCAGTGACTCATCAATGAAGCAGAGACACTTTTAAGAAGAAGTACCAGCTCTATGTTTAAATCCTGTTTCTAATTCAGGGACAGATGAAATATAAATATGGAATGTATAGGTTTGAAAAAACATTTCTCAAACCTTGTTTATACTCTAGACAACGTGGCGTGGGCGCCTGGGGATGGCACACAAGCTACGAGTGTACATAGTGGAGTTTATGCACAGCATGTTGTGCGCTGCAGTAATTCTCCAAAGCACCAGAAGGCGAACCAATGAAACATTTACATTTTTAAAGTAAGATCATAAACCAACATGACAACATTCGGTGCCATGCAGTTCCTTGGTGTTCCTCTTGGACAAAATGAAACACTATTCACTTGTACCATAAGAAACATCAGATGCATTAGAAACTATAAACATTCCACAAACAATAAAGTTAAATAATCTTTTGTGAGTTAAAAATTAGGCCATATATCTCACAGCAGCAAATGTAAGCACCAGTAACAACAATCTTAACCAACTCTGTAGATAGCTAAATAATACAGCAGGACTCACTTGAAAACCAAATCAAACCTTTCTAATGAAAAGACTGATCCCTTCCTCTTGCAGTTTGTTTTCTTTCTTCAGCTGAAGAGAAGCTCTTTCTCTACTGAGATGGTGCTGAGGGTCTGACGGCTTATCCAGTTGTATTTCTGTTGTACGTTTTCATGCGTTCAAGAGCAGAACCAATCTGAAGGCGGTGGACACCGGAATAATAACAAGCAAAGGAGTAAGAGTTGTGAAATGTAGTATTGGAGTAAGGTGTGTAGAAATCTTCCCTGACCCTCAGTTCATTTCTGAGCCCAGTCAGATAAAAGTGCCCTCCGTAGCTCTATAGCTCCATCAGGGTCCTCAGGGTCCTCAGTTTTCAGGGAAGGACTGCTTGTCTGTTGACTGTGCAAATTTATAATAATCTAAAAATAAATAAATAAATACATTTTACAAGATAGGTCTTCCTACCTCGACTAATATGACTACATATTATACTCTGCAATGTGAAGAGTGGATAACATATTTAGATATGTATTATAAGACACTACCTTGACTTCAGAATTTGAAGCTGAGCTGCAGTTTAAACAACTCCCACTGATAACAGACCAAACAATCCACTTCAATGGGAATTTGGTACAAAAGGTTCTCTGTTAAAAAAAAGGTCTAACGCCTAAGGATGAAGGCCCTGCCCCTGAAGAGGGGTCACTGAATGTTTGGATTATGAAAATGATGTGAATCATAAGCTCCGGCCTTCACAGTTTGATCTCAGCCTCATTGAACTCCTGTACTGGACTGTTCAGGACTACCGGTTAGATAGAGAACGCCAAATAAAGGAATGCTTTCAGAGGACTGGATGTTTTACTTTACATTTACATGTATCTTATTATTTTCAGTTTACTTATCATTACTGGTTAACTCCACCATATCTTTCATGTCTTTCTTTCTTTTGTGCTTTCACATAGAAATAGCTGCCTTTAGCTCAGCTGCATACTCACCACATACTTGACACTGAGTATGATATTCTCCACGCAATTCATTCGACTCATTTTTTTCTTATATAATGTATATTCTATCCCTCCTTGAATCTAAATGTCTATGGTCTTTTCCTCGCACAAAAATCCCTCTTGCACAGAAAAGTAAACAGAGATTTTTGTTAAAATCCAATTTGAACGGTTAAAATGTGCATCCAGGACATGGAGATGTCCAGTGACCTTCAGAATGTTTTGTAGGTGGTATTGTGGGATTATGTGAGATGACAGAGACATTGTTTGACATTGATGGTTGTGGAGAAATTGCACATGGTAAAGACTGAAAATGGACTTGCTGGGGCCCATAATCCTTAATTAAATGGATTTTCATGGGGAGACATCTGTCCTCATCTGTCCCAGTGCTCCAGCACTGAAACTGCTGCATTCTCAAATATAGCACAGATCTCTCTGACAGCACTGTTGGGAATATTAGTCTCTTTTGTACAAAGTGCACATCTTTTACCAACTCATGGTTAGAAAAGCAGTTTCCCTTCTCGAAGATTTTAACTTGATATTCACCATTTCATGTCCTGAATCCACAATACATACAAATGAGTCATGAATGACTCTAATAAACTAATTGGTTAACGTCAAGGAAAGATCACCTTCATGGTAACGCTGCTTTCATCTTCCTATAGCTGAGGGAGGATGGCCTTTATTGAAATATTCCAGGAAAATGGAAACACACTGTAGGTTGTATAAGGAGTTTGAACAAAAGACCAAAGCAGTGCAGTGGTGCAGTCATCCAAAGTAATGCACTTTGAGCTGTCATGTTTCATCGAACAACTAAACAAGTAGGAGGACAAGAGGTCAGAAGATGCTTGAAATAATTCAGACAATTTGTCATTTCAAAGGTCATGCTAAGAGGTATTTCAGTCAGAAATATTTACTTTCCACACAAGCAAAAAAAAATATCCAGGCGATTCTGACAGAATCAAATCACCTCATTTCGCTTCAGCTGGTTCTGACTTTTAATCAGCAAAACATTCTGTCCTGTCGTGAAAACACTCTCTCATCAGTATACAGCATCTACGATTCTATAGCACCAGTTTAAAGCAGAGATTACAGTATTTACTAAGAAAATAAGCAAGTAAAGTCAATTTAATGCTGAGTGTATCGTTCAGGAAATGTTGATTATAGTAAAAAAAATAACAGACTCTCTGTACAGACTTTAATAATCATTTATTTCAGGGGATAACTGTCTGCACTGTGATATTGTGTCTGACGCTGTTACTCAAAGTTAGAAAATGTATTTCTCAACATTATGGCTTCTGTACCAGTGCCAAGATTCAAAGTCAGATCAATAACCTATCAAAATGTGCCCCTATTGTGTATGTTTATGTTTAGTTGGAAAACAATATCCCAGAAATAAATTATTTTGTATCCAAATATTTATATTTTATTTGACAACCATGGATATTCAAACCACTCATGGCAGTGCTCCAGTGTGTCTTCTTACCAAAGTACAGACAGGACCGTAAGACAAAAAAAAAAAAAACAGCTCTGGAGTTTTCTCCTTATCTTCCTTTTTCTCCTGTTATCCCTGGGGTGAAGGAGAAGCTATTTCTGAAGCCAGCAAACTAGACCACTTAATTTTCTGTTATTCTGCGGGCCTCTTAGAGAGGAAGAGTCTCATTGAATTTGCACCATGACTGTCCAGGTCACAAACATCCAGTGCAATACAGTGTAAAACAACATGGTGTGCCAACATTAATACAAGAGGCAAATAATGAAACATTTTATAACAGTGGTAATGACCAAATAATTATTTCAAGTGTCATTGAATAATAGACAAATATTTCTTTTAGGTTAGGTTTGATTTGAGTGCTCAAAGTCCAAAGTAATCAGTCTCATGTAGCGTCACAGCGTTTGACAACAAGCAGTGTGACCCTGTGACTGACAGATGTGATTGACAAACGCCTCAAGCCTGGCAGTACTTGAACTAGTCAGACTGTTAGGGTAGCAAGGTCTTGGCATGGAGTAGATATGTGATAAGAAACTGCACACGTTTAGATTTGTTTACTTGTCCTCGTCCTCTCACTCTCTGCTGATCCAGAGTGACTAAAATCTGGACCTTGACAGGCTGTCACCACTATGGCAGCCACATCAAGGGAGGGTTCGGCCGCACTAACAACTAATGACACAGTGGGATGGATGGATTCCTGTTGGATTTTAGGCCTGGTGGGGATGAAGTCAAAAAGGATGATGCTCTGTAGGATGTGATGCTGCCTTGAAGATTAGAGTCACATACATAAACTACAGTTAATGATATTTTAACATCAATTATCACCTTATCCATGTGCAAAATGCAGATTACATGATCACAGCGCAACCACAAAACCACGTTACTGACGCCTTTTTTTAACAAATCTGGCATCCTGATTGTTAATTAGAGCCACCCCATTAGGGACCCTCTGGTCCATTACTCCATAAACATGCCCTCATACATAGCCTTACCATACTTTAAAGGGTACATTTTCTGATGACTAAAAAAAGATTTAAAATAGCATTTGCTTTACACCACTTGTGTTCAAGGCAGTACAGCAGCAAGTGGTTCTTAATTTCAACATATCCACAATCACACTGTGCAGGTCTTTTTTTTGCATACTATGCCCTTATAGCTCAGCTTTGTGAGTCAAGTCAATTTCATGATTGATGATTGAGAGTAATAATGGAGCCAATTAGAAAAGCACTTAATCAACTTGGTTTTAATCATGTATATGTAACATTAAACAGAAGATAAGTATGGATAAACGTGCATGTATAAAAGTAAAGCAATTCATATATTGAAGTTAAAATTAGGTTACAACAATAAACAATGAAGATGCAACACCTGCAACACTGTACAATAAAGGAGAAGGGACAAATGAACAGTTCTTCATTTAAGCTGTTAAAGGAGCAGTATTGATCAAGTTGTTCTCAAGTCAGCGCCAAGTCAACTGAGCCTGAAATCAGGATCATTACTCATGACCAGCCAACGATTTGCTGTCACAGGATGTCTCTTCCCCACAAAGCTTTAGGCCATGTAGGGGTAAGGAAGCACACAAACATTGCATTTAACTGCTATAAGTGAGGTAGCCTTAATAGCCCTTGTTTGACATCTAATAGTCATTAATCTGTTGAGCATGCTAGCTCCTGGCAACTCACCTGTTGATCTAAAGTGGAGATTGTTGTCGCAGAGTTGAGCAAAATCTACCCAAACTGAACAATTTCCATCCTGTATGCTCCTGTGACGCACGCAAACGGATGCATTAATAAAGCTTTGATGTGTCACATGTTTAATCAGTCACTTTAAGTGCAATTTCAGAGAAAGGTTGCACATTTGTTACCATTCACTGAGATTTGTCAATGTCATAGTTAGATATGAAAACTAGAACTAGACTATAGTACGTTAATAGATGAGACGGCTGAGGTGCAATAATTGTTTTGCTTTTTAATCAATATAAATATTATTTCCCAAACGCTACATTACATTACAAAAAAAGGCTTATTTGCCTTCAAATCAAGAGTTAGATGAGAAGATCAAGAGAAGCCACTTTCTCTTTAAAATAGTTTACTGCAGAAATGGCTGCCATGTCACAGTAATTGGTATCACCTGACCCTGTACATGTTGAGTCACATTGACAGGTGGATCTAAATGGATACCGTATAACAATTTTGGCACTGATAAATGCTGAAGTGAGTTTTGCAATTTTATGTGAAGTGAGATTCAATTCCCATTTAAGGAAAAAGAAGGATATGCATGTCAGTGGGAATGGATCGACATGAACTCCTGTGCTGGGGTGTTTCTATAAACACATTGTTGGGTTGATCATGCTGGGTCATGATTCTGGGTTTTTCGAGGTACTGTAAACAAGGAGAAGAAGAGAAAGAAGCGACTTCTTGTAAATGTCAAATACATTCCTTCCTGGAGAGAGTCATCCTGCTGGATCTGTTTAGTGGTCAACCATTTAAGGAAGGCTTTTTCTACGGCCTGATCTCTTTGTAAGGAATGGGTTAACATGAAATCTATTTAAGCTCAAGCTAACCGCATTCAGGATGGGGGGGGGGGGAAGGTTACAAAGAAACTTTTCATTAATGTCAGATTTAGTCTGCTGCATAGAGTCACCTTGCTGGATCTGCTGCTAATGGCAGGTCAAACTGAGAGTCAGCTGAGCAGACAGGTCAAGAGACAGACACATTATTGCTCCCATAGATTAGCATCATACACACACAAGGGTCAGACTGTGCACAGCCTGGTGGGAGGGTAAAATTATAGGATGGTAAAATTACACTCCTTGGAATGAAGAGAAATATCAACATCACAACATTTTCCACTAAGTTGCATAATGTCTTTGCTACTTTAGACTTATCGATTAAAATAATAATAAACACTGCATCAACTATGTGGGGAGACATTAGTATGAGTCTGTGAAGAATTCTGTGAAATTATTCCTGTCTTCCCAGTAATATGTCAAAGGGAGAGTCACTCAAACTACTAAAACCAACAGATTGTGTTATCTTTTTTTAAGGGAAATCTGTGCTTATTAAAAGATAACCTAACAACCACCTTATCACCCTGCTGCTCACTGCTAAGAGATACAGGAGTATCTGCTGTCATGCCAACAGACTTCAGAGCAGCTTCTTCCCTCATGCTGTAAGAGTCTTAAACTCATCCTCCACACTCCTCGTGTAGCCTGGTGGGGTCACAGCTTGCATTTTGTTGTGGAATGCCAAACAAGTGAACGCTGAACTTAAGTCGTAGCTTCTCAAATGACATTTGTTCTAAAAGAGCCATAAAAGAATTGTTAGGCTGTGAGTTAATTCGCTATTTCATGGTCTGAGGAATTCAGACCAGATAACAGCGGTTTCCACTGATGAAAAGAATAAAGAATGGAGAAAATTAGTTTATGCATACATCATGCAGTGTATCAAACGTCTGTGTTTGCACTGATGGGGTCTGTTCCCATGGCGTATCTCTTAATGCTACAGGACGTACAGTAACAACATCCTTGTCAGTCAAGTGTGTGTATGGCAGGAATGCACCCATCAATTAATTTTTGCCAGCAGCATATTTCCTGGTGCACAAGAAAAAACATATCCAAGATTAATTTAAGGAACATTTAAAAGATTTCTGAAACCGAGCTTGATTTTTACCTGCATTTAAAGCATTACTATGCATAACTTGAAACAATGCCCTCCATAACCAGTCTAAATAAGATTTTGCTGACTTTTATTGTGACCATTGATCAATACCTACACTTTTTTTCAATAAGTTCGATCCAAAAAAAGTCTTCTGGTTTCTACTGGTTTTTGGTTCTTGTATAATTTCCACATTTACAGTGAGCGAAATATTAGAAAAGTGTAATGTTTACCACTTTTCACATTTCAAACAAAAAATTATTGCAAACGTCTGTGGAGGATAGGAAAACATGTAGCTTCTGAGAGGGTAGCAAATGCAATCTTGAGAAGGACCGGTGACATGTAAACACTTGAGTCTCACTGAGAAAGAGCCCACTGGAGCCAGACAATGAGAAACTGAGCAGCCTGTTTGCAGCAAAATATATGTGTTTGAAAATGGTGTTATCTGTACAACGTAATGAGAGTAAAGTACGGGGGGAAAAAAAACACCCCTGCTCTAACTGACACTTCACCCACAGGGGCCAGCGCACAGAGACTAATGGGGACAATAAACAAGGACCCTGATATTGGAAAAATAAACATTTCAGCATCCAACAACAACCTGTAAGGAAATTAGCATAAGAGGCGACAATCTTCGTAAGCTGTCAAAATAACCTAATGACAAAGTCAGGAGATGCATGACTAAGCACATGGTAAAACAATAAGAGCACACTGTGGAATGGGATTGATAAGAAAAAGGTCAGCATACGCAATTTAAAGTAAATGTGTTCCAGAGACAGTATCTCATTGCTACTGTTCCTACTTTACACTAATACATCGTAAACGGTTTAGAGCTTGTTAAATGGTGTATGTGAATCAGAATGTGAATGGCCTATTTGACCCACTGCTGTGGTTTCATCTAAAGCTGTTCTAAGCAATCTGATTTTGCCACAACACCAGCAGGACGCAGGAAGTCACCTGCTGGGGTCACTGCTTAGATTAATTTCGTTACTCCAGGGTTTTACAGAGGTAAATACTGTATCTTCAAGGCATAGAGACTATATATTCAAGAGAAAAAAATGGGACAATAATATTACTCCCTTTGGCTCACTACAATTCACTGACACATCATCTCCACTACATAATGTCCACTTCCAATGCTGTTCGTAGGTAAATTCGAAATAAGATCCCCTTTTTATCCTCTCCTTTGTTACTGAGCTCAGTTTGACATTAATATGAGATTCAGACCATTATCTCATACTTTTTAAATTCAGCCCCTGAGAAATCGCCTTTCTCTCGTCTCAGCCTGATCCTAATCTGAGATAATAAAACGCTTTTTTCCTCTCACTGGTCTTCATTCATCTGAAATAATCAGCTCTTGAGACAGTAAAATCCAAAAGATGGCTTACAAATGAGTCTGCACAATATCTTATGTGTAGGCATAGTACTGATTCAGGACATGTTGAGAAACCAAAAAGTCTCAGCTGCTATTTCGTCCTTGAAAGCACTGACATGTGATTCCACTGATTCCACCATAGACAAGGAAGGAGAGACACACAGTCAACTGCATCAGCTCATGGAGATGTAATACTGAGTATCTGTAAAGCGTCACGCAATACTATTCACTGAAAGAGCTTCGGATCGCTAGGGTTACTAGCACATGTAGGACTCGCCAGCGCCTCTGATGTGAAGGTGTCCATGAACCTACTTCACACTAGGGTCAAGAGGTGATGATGCTGTCAGGTGCTGTAATGCAGGGAAGCCCATCCTTGCCTCTATTGCCTCAGTCCAGTATCCTAAAAATGATGTTCTTATTGGTGGTGAATTGACGAGTACCTAGTTTGATGCAGGAGATCAGAGTTGCTATAATGTTATGCCTGTTTCTTAATTGTAACCAAGATCTTTTTATAACCTTAACCGAATGTTTTAGTTGCCTAACCTCAACTATACCATAGTTACCATGCACAGAAAATGTAGAAAGCAAAACATTTTTAAATATCACCACCGTTAGATAATGTTGTCAGTCAACATAATGCAAGGTTTTGCACAATTTTCCAGCACTGACTTTTTTGTCTGGTGGTAGGATTTCTCCTTCTTTGGCTCTTCAATGCACACAAGGGTCAATGACTTACTTTACCACTTGATGAATACCAGACAAACCCTTTCTTTTCAGCTACATGGCAGCCAATCTGGAAAGATGGTACCATAACAGTGCTGAATATCTTACACCTGGATGATCATTACATAGAATTTATTCTCAGAATTTAAGACATGGTCATGTCACACTAAATAATCAAAGACCCATGTTCCGAACTTGAAGACGTTAATTACCTACTGAGATGTTCAATGCTTTTTGACAGTGTGTCAAAGGATATTTCCAAAGTATTTTATTACTAAAAAGAAAAGGGCAGGAATTAGCTACTTTAATTTAGCAGCAGGAGCATACAAATACGTACATTTCATGAGCTGCCCAGATTGTTAACACAGTGCAGTAAATTTGCCTGTACTGTGCATTTTCTAATCTATCCACAGGACAGATAGAAAAACATTCATCTACATCAGGGGCCTCAAACTCAAATTGGCTTGGGGCCACTGACAGTATTGTTATCTTACAGGAGGGCCACTACAAAATTCAAGTTCAACTTTTTATTTTGTCATTTCAAACAAAACAAAATGTAAACTGCAGTTTAGAAACATTTTCCAAACAGTTGTTTTCAACTTCTAGTACAGGTCTTTTGTTCTTGCTTTTTAAAAAAAAAAAAAAAAAAAAACTAAAATAACTTAATTAAAATGATCTAACAAAGCTTCACTCTCCAGCAACAAAGTGAACACAGCCACAGGAGTGTTTGCTGAAAGAGGAAAACACTGGACACTAAATATTGGTAACCTGCAGCATGCAATCCTTCAGAAACTGTCCTTCAGTGGAGGGTTTCCCTGCTTTGGCAAATCATTCACTCACCGTGTCACTGAACGTCTGCAGCATCCTCTTCGGCTCTCCATGTTTGGTCCAGTGACGCAGCTTGAGCTTATATTCCTTTAAAACTGAGACTTTTTCCTTCATATCAGGCTGCGTGACCGTTGAACTCCACGAATAAACACTGAAATGTCCATCTTCCTTGAAACTCTCTGTGTTCTTCAGCCACTTTTCTTTTTGCCTTGGAAAGTGACACTTTTACGGCTCACAGCCAAAAAAATGACGCATTCGCGGCACCTGCTCTCCGTCATGGCGAACCTGTGACGTCACGAGCGGCACCTTTGCCCTTTGCTACCTCGTCAAAACACGTTATTGTAGAATTAGTTATTTTTTAAATTTGATATGAACGGGTAGTGTACAGTGGTTTAAGCATCATCAAAAAAATTATTAAATTAAAAAATATTTCGCGGTCCGGATTGCACTGTGTTTATGACATCAGAGGAAGGTGGGAGCCAGCGGGCCGCAAGTGGCCATTTGAGAAGAGGCTGTTCTGTAGCTTGTCAATATTTTCATGTGCATGTCTATACTTCTCATGTTTATGATAATAGTAATTTGCTGTACGCTGTAGATTTACACGTTTGAAGATTTACATCTGATGAAGAATGAGTCCATTGATGTTATAGGTAATTAACATACAGGAAAAAAAGCACAGCTTAATAAATAATACAGATATTCTTTCCACTGTCTCATTGTTTATTACCATTAAGTACAGACACAACACATTAATCTTCAAAGAAAGCATGCAATGTTTAGATTCTCTTTAGGGAAAAAATAATGTTTAAAAAAAAAAAAATCTTTTTACAACATTCAAAAGACGGAGGAATATGTCTTTGAACCTTTTTAATACTCTACATTCCACTGTAAGACAAGAAATTGTTTCCAAGAGGTAAAAAAGGATAATACAAAACACACGCAAATCAAAATGCAAGAGGAATGGTCAATGAAAAGACTTCAGCATGAAGAGTTTTTGACCTTAACGAAAATCAGTATAAACAAAACAGATACGAGCAATACAGAGATTAACCTTATGAACTGTAGTTGGTCAATGGACAGAGCCAGTTGTTATTTACAAGTCTTCTGTGTAATATATATTATACACAACGATTCACAATAACACAATGTATATTCACAGCATACACAACAATTACATTCTCATAATACCTCAAATAGAAGTACTGTACCTCTGTACTGTTTGTACTGAGCTGTTGCTCCATTAACCAATATACTGTCAGGGCTGGACTTTTCTAAAGCTCAAGCATGCATTAAATCTTTCCAATATGTCAAAATCATCACTGTCAATTATGTAGTTTCTGTACATCAATAGTTCAAATCTAACTGTTACATTATAGATTTTCTTCTCTTCATCTCAGGTGAATGCATTCAATCTCCTCTGTTACAGGCATGGAGGAGGACCTTATATCCATCTCATCGACAGTCTTACTGGGGGCATACGTTGACCTCCAGCGCAGCAATACAATCTTCTTCAGGTATTTAACTGTGTTGTTCTTGACGCTGACAAAACAGAAAGTATTGATCATGCTGTTGCTCATGGCTATGCACTCAATGATGTAGAAAGCCACCAATGAGTTCTTCTGGCGGGAGATGATTGTTGGATGGAAATCTCGCAGGATGGTGAAGCCATAGTATGGTGCCCAGCACAGGATGTACGCTGTCAAGATTCCAATCAGGACCATCACCGTCTTGCGGCGACAACGCAACCTCTTCCTAATCTGCTCCGTCTGGAAACCTGGGACATTCTTGAACCAGAGCTCACGGGAAATTTGGGCGTAACACATTGCCATGATGATAACAGGCCCAACAAACTCCAAAGCAAAGACAAACAAGAAGTAGGACCGGTAGTAGGCCTGCTGGTCCACAGGCCAGATCTGGGCACAGAAGACTTTGTGAGTGGTTGGGGTGGTACCGCCATGAGGGTACATGGTCTCAGAGGCAAAGTAGGCAGAAGGAAATGATATCAGAATGGGAATAATCCAGACTCCAGTTATCAGACAGTAGGCGGTTTGGTACTTCATACGTGGTCTCAGAGGATGGACTATAGCCATGTACCTGAAAGGACACAGACACATTGTTGTTTTGAGGAGGCAGAAAAGAAATCTGTAATATTTTACAATTAAAGAACCTTTTTAGCAGTCTGAGTGCTGAGCTTTGGAAAATGGCTCTTGGTCAAAAAAAGATTAAAGTTCAATACACAGTGCTCCATTATTCAGTCAACTGAATTTTTCATATTAGTAGAAGGCCATTTTCATTGTTTCTTCTCATTGTATAACTATACAGACTTTTTGCTACATAAGACACAATCTCTAATCCATATCAGTTTCTAAGGAATTGATCAACAGTCATCTAAATGAATGATTTCAATTAAAAATGTTCATGTATATTTTCTACAAACAGTCCCATATTTATCATCATGATATGTTCATAGAAACATCAATGGATCAACTTCTTCAATGTGGATACACTTTATTTTACTTAAAGGTCCCATATTATGCACAATGCACTTTTCAATGTCTTTTCAACGGGAATAAATCATAGATAGATAGATAGATAGATAGAAATACTTTATTGATCCCCGGGGGGAAATTCTGGAAATCATGAATACGAATATGTCCCTAGTGCTACAGGCTGTCACTATTTGTGAAAAGACCGTCACCTCTCTTGTGCTCCTGCTCCGTCTTTCAGTAAACGTGTGTGAAAACGCTCGCTTTAGATTCATGTGACCTCCTACAGCCCTTCAGCAGTGTGACTGCCCCCACCTACTGAAAACCTCCTGAATCTACCTCGCTGTCCACCATTGTTTTTTCCTCACTAACACCAGCTTCCAGTAACACAAAGATGTTGAGGGTGAGAGCGAAGCAGCAGATTGTTCTGTGGTGTATGGTGTATAGTTGAAAAATCTTGGTAGAAATGTTGGTTTGAAAAACCAGGTGCTTCCCAAGGATGGCACAACTAATGAGATGGAAAAAAAAAAACTTTGATTGCCAAGCATAGTATAGCATAGGTGGGAGTCTAAGATGCAGAACAGCACTCAAATAGAAATCCAAGTTACTCCAGTAGTTAATATTTAAAATCCTTCATTTCATTTCTTTATTCATGAATTAATAAAGGATTTTTAACATGCACCACAGATTTCAGTTTGACTGCCGTTCTAGACCTTGGACTTCATATTTCATTTGGATGTCATATTTTTTTCTTATTTAATCTGATTGTGTATAGTTTTTGAAAAAATACGTCATATTTATTTTCTAGCAATGTTGTCCAATTCAATTCTATTTTCATTTTGTTTTTCCCCTACAATGCTGCCATGTGCACTACCCTAGAATGCACTTATGTTCTACATGTTCAGCCTGAGCACCACCTACAAAGAAAAAAATGATTGCCCATTAGTTTGGCAGCTGGCCTGTGGAACAAGCTGCACTCAGAGGCTGTTGCTTGTTGTCAACTAGTTCTCTCACTGAATGTTGGAAGGATTATTGACTGAACAGTAATTTAAAATAATCACCATGGCACACAAAACACTCGTTATCCAACACACCAATACTCACCTCAAGGCATCTTAAACCTGAACCTTTGAAACTGTGGAAGCTCTCTTACACGTATGTTCGTGTCTATATGTCAGCTTGTGGTGTACTACCACTGCTCCTCATCTCCTCAAGGGTTTAAGGATAGAGGATGTCATTTGCTGTGCTGATTGTGAAGCCCCTTGAGACAAATTATGGATTTGTGAACATCTATATAAGTGATTTGACTTGACTTTGTTAAGATTTATTATTCTTGGTCTACTGTACTCTTCTTATTAGTGTATAAATTCAGTGAGTCAAATGCCTTGTATGTGTTCACACGTTTGGCCAATAAAGATGATCCTGATAGAACTAAATGTTTTAGCCATGACTGGAGACAAGGTGGGCAACAAGATCAGTGTTCGGTATCCCTCTAAATGTGAGATATGGTCAGAATCTCTCCTTCTGTTCCTGAGTTATGGTGTTGAGTTTATCTAATTTCTGTGACATATTATTATTCATCTTATTTTTCATCTCTTTACTCTGTTGTGAATCCAAGTACACATTTGTACCACAGATGGACAGACGACCTGAACAATAATGGCCATTTTATGCCCAAGGTCATGGCTATTTTGAAAAATAAAAAAATAAAATCATTAAAAACTACATTTACACTACATTATTCAATACACGATCATGTGTCTCCACCAAACAATCAAGTCAAGCAGTTTACATCCATGTCTGTCTACACCCAAGATTAGTGTCACAGTCTCCTGAGTTATGGTGTTGAATAATGGTCAGAAAAGTGATTTAGCAGAACAGTATGATGTCACAATGAAGTTGACCTTTGACCTTTTGGATATAAAATGTCATCATTGTGTCATTGTCTTTATTAGTGCATGAAAAAAAAAACTGTTTTGTTTGACCTTTGACCTTTGCCCACCAAAGTCGAGTCCAAGCGGTCCAATTTTCTGCCAGAGTGAACGAAAGTCCCTCAAGGTCTTTCTGAGATATCACGTACACAAGAATGGGACTGACAGACTGACGTGTGGACAGATGGACAGACAACCCCAAAACATAACGTCTCCGGCCATGACTGTTGCCAGTGTGAAGACATAAAAACATCCAGAGACAAAAACCTGTTTCCCCCGGGAAGTAAACAAATATGTTTAAATAGGGAGGAGGTACGAGTTAATCTACAATAGTTAATCCTTCCTCTGATGAGGCTCTCTGAAACACATTTCAAATTTGGATTATGTGCTTCTTGAATCAAAGCAGTACCTTAACCCTGACCCCTAACCCAGAGTAGGAAAAGCAGAGGTGGTTCTAACAACATTAACAACAGCTCTATTGTATTCAAGTGTCCCAGTAGACCACAGAGCCAGCATGAACAATACCAGGACCCTGAAACAGAAGCAGCTAAATGAATCCAGTCACCAGTAATTATATTGTTGACACCCATGCTTTTCCTATAGTGACAGGGCAGCTACTGAACATGTGTGTGTCTGTGCCTTCACTTTCATCCACTAATTAACTGAACGTGCTTTTTGAAGTGTCCTGTTCTACCTTTGTTGTCTTTCCCTACTGATACCCTCAGCATGCAATTCAGAATTGGTATTTTTGCACATGTGCTCACTAATGTATCCATTCTCTTTCCAGTTATTGTTATTTCCATCTAACATTTAAGCTGATCTCTTCCAAACCTTCATCAAATACAAATCAACTTAAACTTAAACAAGAGTCCTGCTGGTGAGTCTTCATCCAACCAATGGAGGTGCCAGAGATGCTCATACAGATTGTTTTAGAATCCACTGATCTGTCCTTTAGTCGTGAGGACTTTTATGTCGAGAGCCAAATCCAAGTCTTATTGAATGCTGTTGAATACTGTTTTTTTTTTTTTGTTAATGCTAATGATTTCATGCTCAGCCCATCAGCGTTTGGTCCATGTTTGAAGTATATTTCAGCCTGTGCCAGAAGATGGCAAAATACATAATGTAGCTGGCACAGATAAATATAATAGAATATCTACCTACTGCGTGTTGAACAGAGCAGCAAGGGAACTTATTAGGCTAATTTACAATCAAAAATGAATGAATAGCATAGCCATTGAATTCCTAGTGACTGTGTGCACAAATACAAGTCCAATATTTTGATGAGTTATACATCAAGACAAATCTAAATCCCCAAATCTCAGTTGCAGAATGGTGCCAGTTTATGCCATGAAAAGGACTGAATTGATGATAAAAGTAAACATGTGGACTTAAGTGTGAATGAAGCCAGAAGCTACGAACCTGCAGAGAGCAGAACCGCTGTGATTCCACTTGTAGTAGTACAGTATAAATGTATTTTGCAGCAGTTTGGGAGTAGTTCAGCTAAATTCAGATGTGGTTAGGGGATCATTGTAGCCTGATTGAACACATTTAAAAGATTTATTTTACAATACAGCCATTGTTTGAAACACCTGTACACCTGTTGTCTGCTCTAATCTAAAAATGTGTTTACAGTAGCCGCCAATAAAAATCATGAAAAAAGCGTCAGTGAGTCAATATCTCACATCTCTTGGATACAGAAAACAGTGAATGACTGAAAGGTCATGTCAGCAAAGTCGGCCAAAGATCTAAAGTCCAATGGAAGGATTGGAGAAACAAAAAGAATCAATTTTCTACTCTCATGCATTTTTTTCATACAGCTGTGCAGGAATGCAGATTATGTGAGAGATGAAAACACGGAATCTTTCCATTCAAATCTCTGCAGTTTATCCTGTCAAAGAAATATGAAAGAAATAACAGACTCACCTGTCAACTGCAATGGCGAGCAATGCATTCGTGGACACATACAGTGACACAGTCCGGAGATAGTTGACAGAGGCACACAGCACCCATCCGTGATCCCAGGAAAGCTGTTTCACCACGTAGTAGTCCACCAGGAACGGGCAGCACACCACGGCCACAATGAAGTCTGAGATGGCCAGGTTGGCAATGAGCAGGTTGGTGAGGTTGCGGAGTTTTTTGTAGCGTGTCAGTGTTGCAATGAATATGAAGTTTCCAAACCCACAAACGAGCATGATACTCACAAGCACCATGCCTATAACGATGGTAGCCACAAAGAAGGCCTGGCCCTGGGTGGTGTCTGGGATCTCATCCGGAGGGATGCCATAGTCCATATCATAGTTGTCCACATGATCCACTTTGCTTGCTGGGTGACTCTCCTGCATCTCTGTGTAAGCCGCTACCATGTGGCTAATGTTGGGCTCCCCCATCTCTTAGAACACACTCTTATTCTGGTTTAGAAAGACTTGTGTTTGAGAACAGCTTAATCCAACAAATTTAGGTTAAAAATGATTTTTTTGGATGCATGATGCCAATGATTCCTTGAAACCAGCTTAATTGCTTAGTCATTTGTGTGAAGATGAACATTTAAACAGGCTGAATCTTCTTTGGCAACGGCTGCGCATGCTGACCTGAAACAGAAAGCCCCCACCTCAGCATTACTCATGCAGCGTCAAAATTCATCTCCACAAGACATAACCTAAATAAATTGCATGATGCCAGGGCTTCAGATGTAGTCATGCTGGCATACATGACATCTCTATGATATTCTCTGATGAAAAATGCTTCTGGGTGAGGTCATTAAATCTAGCACATGCCTCGATGTAATTTATTAGGACCTTGACACTTTATTGCAAGCCAATGTCACAGACTAGGCTCATTGTCATGACATGGCATTTAATTTGCTTCGCAAGTGGACACTTAAATCCCCCTGCGTGTATATAAGGTAAAGCAAAACTACAACATAAAACTAATTACAAGAAAAAAGACATGCATTAAACCAGGTTATACGAGACGTGTATGGGTGTAGTTGCACAGTGCAATAAACCTAGCTGCTAACCAAACACACATACTGTAAGAGACAAAGAGGTGGATGATGGTGATGGTGATGATGATCCATGATCTAACGCTCACAGTCATCACTCAAAAGTGATCTCCAGTTACTGCTTACGGAGACCAGTAATGTTTTTTTTTTTTCCCAAAGCATTGCTATGCAAAAAACATAAATATCTGCAGAGCTGGAACAAAAAATATACTTTAAATTAGTGCTCTGAGGTAGTTTATAAAATCAAACTTTTATCTAATAAGCTACTAGAGGGGAGAATTAAACTATTATAGATCACCACAGCCTGAAGGGGAGTCACAGTCTGTTAAAGTAAACAGTAACAAAGCCCACTCACTCTTACACATCCATGGCACTTACCACCAAACGTTGCAGAGGCTTCCACGACTTTTCTCAGGTAAACGATTAAAAGCAATTCAACTGCCCGCTCTTTGTCTGGTGTAAAGCCGAGCAGCAGTCCCGCATTGTTGGACAATTCCACCTGTGGAGACTTGAAGGTCGCTCCTAAAGCCTCCCTGCAAGACTGGATCTGCAGGCAGCCCGCTCCGCTCCGCTCCCCTCCACTGCGCGTCTTTGAGAGGGGGATCAAAGTTGCGTCTGTTTCTCTTCTGCCTCAAGTGAGAAATCTGAAGGATGACGCAGGGGGGAGTGTGAGGGGGGGTGCGGTGGTGTGGGGGACGACCATGTCGCACGTCCTTCTCGAGGTGTGTGGGAGAGAGGCTGATGGATCATCGCAAGGACCTAAAGTTCATCAGTCAAATGACTGTGAATGTATACATAGTGTACTCAAGATGTTCCTAACATTAAAGGCTCCGTGACCATTTCCCACAAGGTTTAGAAAATAAGAGGCTGCGTTCACTCCATGGTTATATGGTTATATGTTGCTCATCTGATGTTTATTATTAAGTCCAAAGGGTTGCAAAGTACATTATTTATAAAGCAGAACTGCTTTATCCTTGTTCTTTAATCAGATCTAAAGTGTAGTAATCATGATGTACTGCATGGTCTAACTGAGGTTTGGGAAACTGCTTTTAAAGTGGTTTTAATGCTCCCTATAAACAGGAAGATTTACTTTGACACCAAGCCAGCACTAACTGGCCACTTCGGAGCAGTAGAAGCACGTTTTTTTTTTAGCTTCGCTTTTGGTCTCCACCAACTCATGAGGGAAATATGTGGCTCTTTAGCCGCTAGTCGCTCCACTGTGTTAACAAAGTAGCCGCTAACTTTGCTTGTCTATTGTTTGAAGCAGGGCAGGTACAGTGAAACATCATACACGCCATTTCGCAACCCGCACTGTTTCAAGCATTTATGTGACGTGCATGTAATCCTGGAGTCCAGGGACACAGAGACACTCCTCAACATCAATGATCTTCACCTCGACATACCTGCATCTACGTGAGGTAACGACTAAACCTACCGCTGCACAGCTGTTTGGCTGTTCAGCAAAATACTGAATAACTGCCAGATAAATGTTGCTCTCATTTGCATGAAGTTGAATTTTTCCACCTTTTGACCTCCCTCTTTTTTTCTGGTCAGTGCCTTGTCAGTTTTAATCCCATAATGCCTTGCGAAACAATTTGCCGTTGTCCAATAGAAAATGAATGTGGGCGAACATCACGTTGCCCCATGCTCAGTGGGTGTTGATTGTGACATTATCAAGGCTGGCAGAAAATGAAAAAAAAGAGGATGGGCATACCAGGTTAAAAAATTTATGCTGTTATTGTTTACATATTCCACTTTCATTGTGATGTAGCAGCATAGTTCAGCTCGTATGTGGAAGCATTAATTAAACATTGGTGTAAGACACAAAATCTCTCATTCCTTTTTAAGTATTTATAAGCACTATACACTTGTAGCTGTTTTCTTTAATACTTATCTAATGTTACTTGAATAAACCATGTGTTTCGTGATGTTTATTTTTGTGGACAGGTTTCTCTCAAAAAATGCATCTTGACCTCAATGAGACCACTTGTATAAATATAGGATTTGTCGACAACATTTTTAGATATCAAAAAAATGATTCAACAAAACATAATTCTTAAAAAAAGCCTCGACATATTCTTTGCAAAATAACATTGAATGTTCCATTATTGTAGGCAGTGGCTAAATGTTCTATGTGACAGCATTTGACAGCGTACGTCTCTGGGTTTGGGTTTTCCTCCTTTGATAAAAGAGCCTCAATTTGAATGTCTTTAGTACTCTTGTAATGCAGATATTAAAATGTACATATTTTAAATCTCATCTTCAGTCTACAGTATGATTACTTTTCAGGCCTGGCAGAGACTCACAATCACAATTGCATTTGGTGTACAAGGGACATAAATACATTTTAACCCCGGGCCTCTAGTGCTCTCATCTGTGACGGTACTTCAAAAAAAAAGGTAATGTACATACATATCGATGGTCATTCCTGACACTGATTGCGCAGTGGCTTTGGGAAAAGAAATCAGTCCTATCATAGTCAACAAGAAACAGTGTCTTATTTTTCTGCTGTGGAAAAGTGCTCTTTACATTTTTAATAAGCCCTTCGTTAGGCGGAGTGGGCCAATAATGAACTGCAGTTGTCATTGGAAACGTTGCAACGCCGATATATCAAACTCAAGTAATTAGCGACTTCCTCTTTTTGGTTTGAAGTCAATATATAGACGGAGCTGCGGAAAGCTGTCAGCACCACATCTCTGTGGTCAACCATCCTGAACTGCAGATAAACTGGCACAGACAGCAGCACTGATGACTTCTTGCGATCGATTCCTTATTGTGATAGAAAGGAAGCACAGCTGCACTTTGTATCACATCTGGCAATCATCTGTCAACAGCAAAGAGATGACTTTTTGAATTGTCTCACAATGAATCTGGTGCTATCTGACAGAGCCAGCATTGTTCAAATATAATAATAGAAACAAACGTGAGCTTGCAAACGACTCCTTTTCCTATCTGTACTGGACACAAGAGAAAACACTTGCTTTCTTTTCTAAAGCTTGAACATCCCCAGCTCAGTTTAAATCTGAAGAGAAGAGAACTGTCTTTGCATGTTCCTATTAGCTTTTATTACCCTCTAAATATTAGGGGGTACTTGCGCAGCCCTGCTAGTGTATGTCACTGCAGCCCAGGAGGCCTGACCAGCAGGATAAACACAAAGCTTTCATTTCCAGCTCTCGACAGCTCTGTAATCTCGCCCAGGCCTCGAATTTACTGCCACTCGTAACCATTGAATATAGATGGAAAAGAGGGCAGTGTGATCCTGACATTGTCTCGTCAACCATGGAAAATATGCACAAGACCTGTAATGTACGGTCTCTGAGTGAGGGTGGAACGACAGTGAGGTGGTTTATTGATGACAGTGTTATGTAGTGTTATATGGGGGAATAAGCAGCAATGAAACAGAATCCATACAAATATATAGATGGGGTTTAAATCTGAACAGAGGCCGTCTGTTTTGGCAAAACATTGGTTCTGCTGGGGAAGCTGACTTTGTGTGTGAGTGTTTGTCCAAACTATCTGTCAGTGTTCGACCACACAGCCCTTTTTTTTAACCATTCTAACTGGTGTTCACGTACTTTTCTTTTCTACTTTTCTTCAAGAAAATTCAAAACTGAATGACTGCAAATGATAAAGAAAATATTTTTTGCTCATTCTGACTCTATATGTGCATACAGTTGTGTGGTAACAAGTTACTGAATATCTGGCTGGGTTCTGCAGGAACATTTTTTATTTTTTATGAATCTCCTCACAAGCTCAATCACAGATAAAACAGAAAACATTTTCTACAAATTTCATTCCTGGCTGCAGGTAAGAGGTGCCCCTAAATGTCACTGCTCGTTTCCCCCTGGCTGTAGCGCCACGGTTTACAACGTGGAAATGAACTTCACACCAATTGCACAATGAAATCTGTGACATTTTTTTTAAGTGATGCACTAAGGAGCACAATACCAGTCATGCAAGTGTGCAATAGTGTCCATACTGGCAACAACATTTTGCAACTTGTACATTCTAGAGAAGAGTGATGTCTCTCACCACCACACATACATGAGCACAGATGGATTTATAAGGTATTCATCTAGTGCGCTAGTGACTGATAAAGATCCCTGCCTTTACCTGAAGATTCAAGCAGGCTCCTGTTGGGCATCCTTGGGGATGCTCATTATTTAGACAGAACATTTTTTGTGGTACTGTGGAAAATAATAAGTATTGAAAGCTAAGCAATAGAAAATGATTGTGGATTTCATTTAAACTGTGGCTCTTTGTGCGTCTTTGCAAGTAGCTGTCGTATAGTATATCTGTAGTATTTGAGTGATATATCACACATATGAGTGTGCTGAGATGTAGATATTTGTGTGACAAGTGTATGTTACAGGATCAACGGGGTAGCCCTCGGTGAATGTGAGAGAAAGGAAGGAGGAGAGAGAGAGCAATTAGCTATATAGCATTATTTCAACTACATTACGCCCGTTACGTTTTTTTGTTTAGTAGCTTAATTTTCACGTTAGCTGTCACCATCTGCACTTGAGCCATTGCCTTTGCTGGGGCCAAAATGTGCTGAAAAGCTGATGTAAGGCCATTTTAATGTGTTTCAGCTTACTGGATCCGTCTTGACGGACATTTTGACTGACCTTGTACCACAGCCTTGCAGAGAACAACCTGAAGCAGAAGCTCTTCTGTCTCTTTCTCATCCTTCTATCATTCTCTCTTCCTCCAATCTTCACTTAATGTTATTGCAAGTGTGAAAGAGCAGAAATACAAACAGAAAATAAGTTGTATCGAGATGTCGACTTAATGTATCCGGAGGGGGAAAAAAAAGACTAGAGGCTTTTTGTCTTGTTGTTAGAAAATAGAGCGCTGAGATACTTCTGTTTATGAGCCATCTGCCCAGCAAAACACAAACATTGCGGCATACTTTACATTTGATTATGAGCCCTCTCTTTGATTGCTTCCGTCGAAAAAAACAACTTAATGTCTAGAAATAAAGACTGAACCTTTTATTAGATATTCAGATCAGGACTGCATCCGTAGTGAGTTCAGTTTTACCTTGTTTGCTACACCTTTCAGTATGTAATTTTATTTTGGCTATAAACAGAACTAATTCTAAGATATAACACAACCATTAAACACTGACTGTATTGAATAATCATCTCTTAGAGTTTTGAGCCTGCATGCCCATTAATAAAAAGGAACACATTTCTGTAGTTTATGGTGGTTTTGTGATCATGAACCAAAACATAATTGGTAACCACTGAAAAACGCACTTGTTTTTTTCAGCGCAGTGTAGCCTACAAAGTGTATCAACAAGTCACTTCTGGCAGGAACAGTTCTCCACCGTCCACACAAAATGCACTGCACGAAATTTCCCCTCTGTCCGATGGTGGGCCAACATCCAATCTGCCATATCAAACAGGGATCTAGAAAGCAGCTGACTAAGAAACAAAATAATGGTGTGTGACAACCCAGTGCTTTCGCAGGCCAGCCAATTGTTTGTTTTTGGTGTTCTGCTTTGTCATCAAGAGCATGGCTTTTCTAAGCTCTGCCACAAAGGCAACAATAAACTCTGGAAGGCCCCAGGCTCGCAGCATGCGTGGCTACATCCAGGGGGAGGTTTTGGGGGCTATTTCGCTACCAGCCAGTGCTGCGCAGCGTTTAGTCTAGCATGAGACAGCCAAGGGTGAGCACCCGAGTTTTCACACAATAAAGGTGCTGAAGGGGACTAAGCACTCCGGGGATACCACCAACCCAGGGGAGAGAAGCGGACCACCATGTTCAAGACCAGCTACCTGCGCGAGGTGCGCAAGGAAAAGTATGAGCGCTCAGATGTCTTTGATGAGGAACCTGAGGATTCTGAAACCTCCGCAGGCATCTCGGCCATCCAGGGCTGGGAGAGCCTCCAGGAGCTCAACAGCCGCTTTGCCCGGTACATCAACAGGGCAAGAGTCCTAGAGCAACGCAACGCAGTCTTCCGCAAGCAGCTGGAGACGCTGCAGCGGATGGAAGAGGCCAGTGGTCTGGAGGAGGCCTTCACAGAGCAGACAGAAGTCAACAGGCAGCGCATTCGAGAGCTGTCCTCTGACCGTGCCAAGCTGGACAGAGAGCTGAAAGATGCTTGCTGCATGCTGGATGAATTCACCAGCAAGTAAGAGAGTGGGCAGTGATTTGTCTTATCTGTGTGTGAAAGGTCAAATTTTGGCCTTAGATCATAAAAAAACTGTAGAAATGCTCTCAGAATTAAGACAGAGCGATGAAGAAAAAATCAAAAAGCAGAACATTTATACTTTTCAGCAAAAACTACAATTAATAAATGTCAGTATGGATGCAAAATTATATCAAATATCATATAATCAGGTAATCATACAGATGAAAAATTAATGTTCTCAATACTGTGACTATTTGGTTTTCATTACTAGACGCCACAAAACGAAATACTGCGGAGGCAGTAAATGATGGTTAATTAAAGGGTCTGTTTACTCATATCACAGAAAAACAAAGAACAAACACAATATCCATGAATCCTCTAAAAATAATGAAGCTAATGGACTTTGTAATGCTCACTTAATGTCTAGCAACATTTGAAGACTTCAAAAATTCAACTGCAACATTTCTTTCCAGAAAGAATCTGCATTTCACTCTGGATAATTTACAGAACACATTGTCAACCGTTTTAATCAGAGCTATTTGTTCAGTAGAAAGTAGTTCAGTAGTAGTAGTTAAGACACGAGTTTGTTAATCCATCCAGTCTCACTGCAGTCACACTGTGGTATTCCTGCAGGAGTACCTTTTTCTGCTTTATATCAACACATAATTGAGATGCTTTATCTTTCAGATACAGAAATGAATGTGATTATCAAGAACAGCTACGCGGCTCTCTGGAACAGTTAAACAAGGTACTGTATGGATTTTTACACAATCATACAACGAAAATTTCATAATAGCATTTCAGTAATTCTGCATCAGAATTCTCCAGCATTTAAGCATGGACCAGCCTGTACATATAAAACAAGGGAGCATACGTTTATTTTTCAATGATGGCACTAAAATCAATGAGTAAATCTATGAGATGTTTTACTATATTCTAGACATATTGATTGAAGAAATACAGTAGTCTGTCTAAAGAAAAATGATTTATGAAGTCTGAATGTAATACATCAAACACAATTAGCCTGGTCTGGACAAACCACTGTGCCAGTACGACACTAGATTAGACACGAAAGAGTTTGCTGCATCATTGTTTGACTTCAGTATGTCACTTCAGTGTTCTTTGGCTTTTGCTGAGCTAAGTACACTTCACAGTGTAGCATAAACCCATTCCATTGGGTGCCTATTGTTGTTTTCCCTCTTCTCTTCTCTTCTTTTCTCTTCTCTTCTCTTCTCTTCTTTTCTCTTCTCTTCTCTTCTCTTCTCTTCTCTTCTCTTCTCTTCTCACGCAGGAGGCTGACGGTGCTCTTCTGAGAAACCTCGAGTACCAGATCCAGACACAGTTCCTGCAGGACGACGTCAACTCCACCAGGGATAGACACAAGAAGGTCAGTAGTGCTCATGATGAATTACAAAAACTTAAAGGGAAACTTGTTGTGCAACTAGATGTTCTTAAATAACCCCTACAATAAAATAATTTGATAAAACCTCCTTCAAACAGGCGATTATATTTGTTCAGGAGGTCAGGATGAGGAGAACCCAACATGGATTGAATGGATAATTGGCATTATTTTACAGTAAATCCAAAATATGGTTCTTCAAGACTTATCAGGCATGTAGTTATGGATTGTACTTTACTCAGAAATGGCTTTGGGTTTATTAGACAACTCATAGTCAGTCAAGAAACCAAATGCCCATCAAAGAATATTAGTGCAAAGTATTTAAGACCTCAGTGTGTGTTTGTCTTTCTGTTGCTTTGCGAACACTGCTAACCTCAGGCCACACCCCTTCCAATGACAAGGCTCAAAACCTTGACTTGGGTGCCAAAAGGATGTGCTATGATGTTCATGGGGCTTTAGCAGCAATCTGCCGTCTGTGACGTAAGTGAGGAAAGGATTGCAGAGAAAATGTAACGCTTCTCTTCACAGTCACTGACATATGTCAGAAAAGCACAGAGGAAAGACAAAAATAAAAAGAGAGGCTGACATATTACTCCCTGTGCAGTAGAAATGCCTTGAAGGTGCAACACAATAGCCACAAAAAAGCTGAGACCAAAGAAAACTGTTACACAATGCATCAGGTGTTATTTCCAGAGCCTTTCTTGCCTGAGCAGTTCCTCTTTGTGTTCGCTTTTGATGATGAATTAATCTGTGACTCTGCAATATTAAGATATCAAAGGGCACCACTTTTGCTATATTAGGTGGGAAAGAATAGGAAGTCATCTCGCATGAATATTGGACTTGTGGTCCTGAGCTTTGAAGTATCTCTCCGGAGAGAACAAATATATTTCCTCTTTATGACGGAGTCTGAGACCATGCTTGTAGAAATGGATTTTAAAAGAAACTCTCTTTTTCTGTAAAGAAATGCTAACATCATTTATAAATACATTTCAGCTAAATGCAGCCTTTTATTGGATGCTTTCATTCTCTCATCCAGCCCTTGATAAGAAGTGCAAAATAAATAAGCATGAGGTTTTTGAGCAGACCTGATAAAATGGTTTGAGTTTGCAAAAAAAAATAGCTTGGGGATATTCCTCCTTTTGCTGAGTTGTATATTTTTATGTTTGCCTTTCATATTATCTCCCTCTACACAGAACCTTGCAGAGATCCAGACCTATGTAAACATTTTGCAGCAAATCAACCAGACAATGCCCCTTGTTCCCAATGTGTCAGTGGGCATCTCTGAGGTGAGGTCGCTGTGTGTGTGTGTGTGTGTGTGTGTGTGCGTGCTGCAGTCCCTGGGGGAGAAGATGGTGTTTGCATGTGTGTCAACCCTGGCTACGTGTCGAGGGTTGATGAGGTTACTGGCTTCTCAGTCCAATTGGTTGCCTGTGCCTGCATTTGTCTGTGTTTAATTGTGTATACGTGTGTGTGTGTGTGTGTGTGTGTGTGTGTGTGTGTGTGTGTGTGCATGCAGAAAGCACAGTCAAAAAGTCCACAGGACACTTGGACAGGCCAGCAGCACGAGAGTGTCAGAACACATAATGAAGCAAATGCCAGAAAGAAGGGCTGTGCATGCTAATTTTGAATGAACATTGACTACAGTGACTGGCACTTGTGCAGCAGATTTGAGCGTTATTTTTATATTTATTATATTGTTTAATTGGTTGGTTCAAATCTCAGAGGGCAGAGATAAAGAGCCAAAGCTCTTTGCTGCAGCGCTGAACAGAAATCCAGTGGAAATAAGAAAAGGATAAGCAAGTAGGGAGTCACTGGTGTGGAGCACGGTGATCTTGGTAGTCCCTTAGGGCCCGGCCCCAAGTGGATGACAAATTAAAGGAAAAGTAATAAATGGAGAAGCATAACAAACGTAACTACTGTCATGCAGAGCGCAAGGGGTCACTGAAACATTATTAGAAATCATACTCACCTATCATTTAGGAAGGATTTTGGACCAGATGCGTAAGGCAGTTTTCCAGCACCACCATGATTTTTTCTTCAATTTGTCACTTCCATGAAAAACAAGAAAGGAATTACTTACAGGCAACTCAGTTTTGCAAGTTGCCAGTCATTTTTGTCTCAGTCACTAGTCGCATTATGAATAGCTAAGTTAGCTGTAGGCTAAAGACAAGCTAGCCCACTCTTTGGATTACCAGTGATTGGACAAGCTTGCTAAAAGCACACTCACAACCAAACACCATAAGCTTATGTGCTCTGATGAAAAATCAACGTCCATCAGCTTGAAAAAGATTGAAACCATCGCTCATTGTTTTACTTTTTAGGTAACATTAGCCTTTGGCCTCAGGTTGGCTGGTTTGTTACCAGCTTTACATTTTTTAATCAACTTACTTACTTAAAAATGTCATCTTAATTTCACTTCTAGCTCAAATTTATGCCTCAACCCTTCAGGAAAGATTTAGCGCAGGTGTTACTAATTACACTGATGATCTTCAAGTGTAGAACCCGCAAATTTGACATTTAATTTCACAAACACTTATTTACCAATGTAGCAGGCTTAAATCCATTATTAGGTTATAATTTTAAATTGGTCCAAATCTTAATAATCATTTAATAAAACAGCACCTCGGCTGCCAATAAATATTTTGATATTGTAAACTAAGTATGAACTAAACTGATTTTAAATGTTGAGAACCATGAGTACTTACAATAGATAACATCTGCCAGGTGTAACAAGTACATGCTCTGAAAACGCACTCCAGACATTCAGTAGATTGATTTGGAAAACTGTGCGAACAGAGACAAGACTGCTGATAGAAACACACTCGTCATTGTACCCTGAAAATAAGAAATCAATCAGTGAAGCTTTTCACACAGAGACTTCAGAAAGACTTGACTGCCAGCTGTGTGAGGGTCTGTGGGTGTGATGCTGCGTTCATGCTGTAAAGAGAAAGAGCTTCTCTCTGCGTGTTCTCACTCATTTGTGCTTATTGTGTGAAGGAGCAGGAGAAGCTGCTGGCCCAGAGGAAAGTGCCGGGGCTGCAGAGTCAGCTGGAGGAATATAAGAGCGCCCTCTGCCAGCTGCAGGCCCAGAAACAGCGTCTACAGACCGAGGTGGGTCACACAGTTACCATGACAACTGGAGGTTACACATTGATTACATGCACTGTTTTCCTGTTTCCCATCAATATTTACATAAAGACACATTATAAAAGATTTCTCAAAGGAACCAGGTATTTCTAATAGAAGAAAGAGCAGTCCAAGCATCTGTTATCAAGTACAATTCTCTAGAGCTACAGCTAACAATTACTTCCATTAGTGATTCATCTGCAGATTATTTTCACAATGAATTGATAATTTGTTAAATTTTCAAGAGGGAAAATGAATGAAACTGTTGTTTACTTGTTATTTAGTCAATAGTAATCAGTAAACACTTATATATTTCCGTTCAGGATTATTCTTTAAGGGGCATTTTCATTCGTTTCTCATCTCACTTTGTCTTAACTACTCACTCAGCAAGGCATTAAATTGGCCTTTACCCTGCAGCCTCCATTA
The DNA here is from genome assembly GCF_042242105.1 of Pempheris klunzingeri. NCBI lineage: Eukaryota > Metazoa > Chordata > Actinopteri > Acropomatiformes > Pempheridae > Pempheris > Pempheris klunzingeri. The sequence goes on along the minus strand of NC_092023.1, from coordinate 6,670,359 downwards.
TCTAGTGCATTAGCTAGATGCTGCAGAAGTACCACTAGATGTCAGTCGTGACCACATAACAGCAGCACTGTGATTAGAGGTTTATTAAAGATGGTGTTTCCTCACAGGAAATGAGAAACATGCCACTGCTTTAGTTTAAAGGAATGAAATCCCACACAATCAGATTTGGTACCAAAGTGTTTCTTCACTTGGCTTCTTTGTTCTTTCAGGTTTTGACTAAAGACATACCTCTGCTATCTGCACAAATTCTGCTCTTCATTCTGTTTATGTTATGCACCTTAGTTCTCTCATTTATTTGGACCCTATAGAGACTTTATTCTAAATCACATTTATTTGTTAATCACATTGTTTTACATCAATAACTTACTGCTATTTGTCTGAAAACACTGTTTTCATTTGGACATTTTTTATATGAACTACTAAAGACTTAAATTCTGTGTTGGGCACAAATTGAATTCTGCTCTTATTTTTTACACTTACCATTTCTCTTGAGATCCCTCTTTTATTAGCAACACTTACTAAATTAGAGTTATTATGACACTTGCACTCCTCTCTAGGGGCTTTATCATTTTATAATCATAACTTCCTAATCGCTGCCTCTGTCACTAATTTCAGACCACAGTGTTGGAGCAAAGCATTAAAACCACACAGGAGCGTTATGACGATGAGATCCAGTTGAACAATGAGAATATCGAATCTCTGCGGAAGGAGATCGAGGAAACTGAGAGGTCTCTGGAGAAGTTCACCAGTGAATGTCGCCACCTGGCTATGTACCAGACATCTCTTGAGAATGAGCTGGAGAGGTACAAGAGGATCATTGAGAACGAGGATAACAGGTAGGAAGCCTCCACCTGCATGCCAGAACACAGAGGCATACTTACACAGACATGTAAGGCCTGACTGACGAGGCTCACTGTTCACTTCAGTCAGATTAGGTTGAAAAAAAAATAAAATAGGGGAATAGAGTTTCTCACTGGGGGCTAAATTACTGAGAAACAATGATTAACACCCTCCGTAAATCTAATATAAATGCAAAAGCAATGCATAATGTTTTCATACAACCAAATTATGACCAGGATAAATAGGCTTAATCAGTTGACATTGACATGGATCAGCAGCTCCAAAAAAAATCAAGGGTTTACAGTCTTCTAAAGTTCTCTTAAGATATATGCAAGGCTAAAGCCAGAACTCACGAGTCCTCTTGACTCTCCACAAGCACTTCTATATTTAGCAAACTGGATTATAGACTTTAAAGACTCTCTGAATCAGCCTTAAAGTAAACTCAGGTATTCCTTCCATTGTTAAAACCCAGCTCTCCCAAAAATGCCTTGGTGACTTACAGCTACAGACATTAGGTCTGCTCATAGGAGGTACGTGTTATTATATTACTCAGTTAATGTACAGTGTGCAACAGTCCACACCAGCAGGTGGCGCTACATAACAACAAATAGTTTCCTCTATTGCACTAGCACAACAATAAACAGAAGGGTTTTTTTCTGTGTCCAATTAGTTATATTCATTGTCATTTAGTTCTCTGTTGTTCCCTTTTTTTAATTGATTTCCTCACCAGATTTCCCTGCATAGCAAAACCGCTCAGTACATGGCTGACATGGGTGACATTTTACTGCTCTTTTTTCTGCAGGTTGAATTCAGCGATAATTGGAACTCCCATCACCCTGTTCACCACTAATTACCGCCACACTCACACACCCACTGCAACGAGCAGGGGGAGAGGTAAGCACATCACAGCTGGTTTAAATTGAAAATCGCTACTGAGTGCACATAAAATCATTTGGCATTGCTAGAGATTAATATTTTCTCTGTTGATTAACATTTACAAACCTAACAAAACTCCTGACAATTTAAAGTGATCTGTCTTTATTTTAGTACCTCAGATTTGGGTGTGTTGGTGCATACATAATTTTAGTCTTTTCTTGGTTTATCAGTTTCATCTAGTTGATGTATGACCTCATTTTTGTCTAGATATCACCCAGGCTATCCAAGATATCACCAGCATCAAGCCCCGCCAGAAGATCCTGGCCAAGAAGGTGCTGAAGAAGAAAGAGCTGACCCCGAAAGATGTGATGGACAGTAGCCAGGAGGAAAGAAACGGGGGAGCCGCTGGAGAGGTTCCAGATGAAGAAACAAAGGGGATCCCATCTGAGGAAATGAGAAATGACCAGAGATCTGTTATCACTGGATTGTCTCCACAGGATGTCCCAGATGGAGCTCAGATCAGCAAGGCCTTTGATACTCTTTGTAACATCGTCAGAGATAGAATGAGGAAGTACAAAAAGCCTGAACCAATCGCTGACTTCTACACCAAGGGTCGTTATGTCCTTGTCACCGGCGACGGCAGCTACCCAGATCCCTGCTTCTACACATCTACGCCGTCAGCTGGCCACATCTTCGTCACTATTAGAGATGGAATGATGCCACCCTATGACCCTTACGGACGCCCCACACCAGCTCCCCTACCTCCTCAGCCCATAGTAGACCCCAGGCCTCGCAGTCCCACCAAGCCCTCTAATGGAGGAGGAGGAAAGGCAGATGATAAGGGTGGGAAAGATAAGGACAATGATGGTAAAGGCAAGCGTAAGAACGGAGAGCCTCACCCTAAAGATCCAACCCCCGGCCCTCCACCTCCTGGCCCAAGCTCTAAAGATCCCACCCCAACCGCCAATCACACCAAGAAAAACAGGGATGACAATGGGCCTAGTGGACCCACTCCACAGCCTGCACCTCGTGGTGCCAGCACCAGCTCTGGCTCCAGTTCTAGCACCAGCACCAGCACCAGCTCTGGCAGCTTTACCCCAGACGCCATGAGCTACGAGAAGGTGGAGGTGGTTGAGTCTGTGGAGAAGTTCTCCAACGACCGCAAGGTTAAAGGTTACGAGGAGACTTCCATGGTGGTGGAGACCATGATTGAGAAGTCCAGCAAGAAGAAACATTGAAACCACATCACCTGACACAAAAAGTCAGCCAACTCCACAAGGGTCCTACATGGTGCAGGTCCTCTAACAAGAAGACAATACTGATGTTGGTATTAGACTACATAAATACAACTGTTCCTCAAACTACTGTAACAAGACCAATGTTTTGTCTCTGAGACCAACCATGCTTGAAGACCAACTACACATTCCTGCTCTGACATTCAGTGCTCTTCCATTTGCTTGCAGTCTCTGGTCTTGCGTCCAGAATACATTTTGCTGGTTCAATAAGTACTGCTGTTGTTGTTCGACTTAACACCCATGCTCATGCTATGAGTCCTTTACTGTCTGAAAACTTGGAATAATGAAAAACGAAGCTCCATGCCACCAATAAAAATTTATAAGAAAATGAATAAAAAATTAAGAAGTTGTGCCACCCTGAACTCTGTCTTAGAACTCCAATTTTCCCCTTTGAGCTCATTTGTTCAATTGGATGCCACTGCCTGCCCTCAGCACAATTTTGCTGTGAATTAATTTGCTTTGATATATTGAATAAAAAAGAATCAAACTTCAATTGATACCTTGTTCTTTTTGCATTTAGACAGACATCAAGCACATATGTCATGAAACCACTCGTGTGTGCGGAGATAAGTCAGATTTGTATGACAGTATAATAATTACTCCTTGGCTTTCAAAAATACACCAATACTTTCAGTTTACGAAGCAGTTTACAGATGTTTGTCTCAGTATTCATTTAAACCCAGGTCTTACTTTAAGTGCTGCAGTATCCACGGGAAATAATGTTTTGATGTGATCTTGAACAGTGTTCTGCATTTAATACGATCCAATTTGTCTCCAGAAGGAGGAGAAAGTAAAAGGAAAAGGAGTGGAGATCAAAAAACATAAATATTAGCTTAGATATGAAAGACGTAATGAACAAAATCTGTCATAAAGCATTAGTGAGAAAAAAATAAGAAATATTTGTTTAAGCAAGTAAGTATTATTATTGTATGATTTTGAAAATTTGAAGACAAGAAAAAAGTGACTGAAAAGAAGAAAACAGGAGAGTATGAGTGGAGCTCTTGACCTAAATTAATGTATTTATGATAGCTTGGTATACATATATATATACATATATATATATATATATATATTTAGACAGATGATGGTTAAGATCTAGCTGATTAAGTTGATATGACAGTTGCGCACTTACACTTCTATCTATAACATTAGCATTCATTTGGATGATGAATGCAAGTCCAACATTTAATTCTACTTTAGCTAACTAGCCAGAAATGTTGGACAGCCAGCTGGAAATATCTGGCTACATTTCCTCCACTTTGTTCAGAGGCTAGTCGCTAACGTCAGCTGTTGTTTGGTGCTGCTCGGGGAGTGAAACTGATATCTCTGGAAAATACGCTGATGAGAGCTCTGCGAGTGAATCTAAACAGTAAAGTTGCACCTAAAGCCTAAACAAAGAGCTGGAACATGCTAAAACACTGAGTGCTGAGGGGAACTGCAGGATGGGGTGTTGGTTGGTTGTGGGATTCATTACTAAGACTGACGCATTTCACATTACACATAATCATGTGATTCATTGTTCATACAGGACATGTGCTGCAGGTTTCTAGTCAATATATTACTCAAAATTGTCATGACAGTGATTTGATGCTACAGTGAGCTGAAGCTACATGTAGCACGTTTGAAAAAAATGTGTCTATAAAGTGAAGAGTCCCTTGGCATAAGTAGCTCAGGTTCCACTTTTTAGGGGGCATTTTCAATTTTATTGGATAGCACAATACAGACTGAAAGAAACACTGGGAACGATTTGAAGTGGATACCTTACAGTTAGGGTAGATTGTTGGACCACCAGAATACTAAAAGTACTTTTCAGAATACAATTTCTTAGACAAAGAAAAATGTACTCCTCATTCTTTGTCTTTAGCAAATTCTTTGTTTTTCTCTTTCAAAGATTTGGGCATTTAAATGACAGAGAATGGCATGTTGCTTTTACTCAGTATGTTTGGAAGTGTGTTGCAAATCACTCAAGTGCTTTAATAAACAGCTGAATAGATTTATTATAATATACGTCAAAGATTATGAAATATGAACTGAGGACCACAGGCTGCAAAATGAATCACATATTCCTTTCCTTGTTTATATAAACAGTGCATGTCACATAAAAATATAAACAGAAAGAAGTATCACTGCTCTGTTTTGCAAGATATTAAACTTTAAGTAGAATGACACAGAAAATCATTTACAGTCACAAACTGTACAACAGTTGGCAGAAGAGAGATGCAGGGTAGTTAAAGCAAGAGCATTAAAGAGTGGATTATATTTATGTACAGTTCTGTAGAGTGTAAAAATTCAGGTAATATAGTTTCCTTTCTCTATGTAGAACAGATAATTAAACGTTACACTTTTATCATGATGGGATTACAAGAAACATTCATTGAAGGTTCGGGGCTTATTGAAACACTTGATAACAAAAAGCAGAGTGAAGAGGGGAAGAGAGGTAGACAAAAGGGAGGATAAAGAGAGAGTGAGAAGAACTGAGGAGATGCAGTGAGATTTAGAGAAGGATAGAGCAAGATTGCAGAGAGGGAGAAAGATAAGTGAAAGAGTTGGCAACATGCAGATGGGATTTTAGTTATTTTTACTCAGCAAGCTCTTCAGACTTCTCTCTACAGCCTCATCCAGCTCCTCCTCCAGCTCCTCCTTTTTGGACATTGCAAGTTTGGACTGATAATCACGCACTATCTGGTCTATGTAAGGGGCACTTTGTGTTCCGTGCAGCATGAGAGTCCATTCCTTCAGGACTCCACGCTGCGGCTCCTCGCCCTTAAAGCCGACCTCCAGGACCCAGGTCCCACGTGGGTCCTCGCCCCAGGTGTGGGTGGTCATGAAGGGCCACTTGTCGAAGCCCACCTTTGAGTCGTCATCACGGGGCCTTCGGCTCAGCAGGATGGACTTTGTGCCCATGGGCGAGGTCATGTTGATGTTGAGGTCGCCGCGACGGCTGGCGTTGACGGTGACCACCGCCTGAACGTGCTCCAGGTAGCGGACAAAGTTGTCCTTCCCCTGGCAGGCTTCAGTGTTGATGGCCAGCACCAGCTTGTTGCCAGACTGGATTTTACTGGACAAGGAGAAATACATTGAACAAATTAACAGGATGTGGCAGAGACACAGAGTAGTCGATTTAAAAAATCATTCAAGTCAAGTAAAAGGAGTCAAATCAAACAAGAATGTGATCAGAATATGACCACAATTATAAGGGTTTGGCTATTCCTGAGATAGTAGGTGAAGGAACATTTTTTATCTGCCAGTCAGTGTAGTAAATCAGCCTTGCTTTCCTTTGAATGTCCCAGTAAGCACAATACTTGACCTACTTATCCTCCAGAACCAACCACCCAGCTCTTGTGAGAGCTGTGCAATACACAGAGGATGCAAATAATGATTATTTTCATTATCCTTTAATCTAACAATTATTTTTCTGTAATCTATCAATTAATCAAACTATAAAATATGCAAAGAATTCACATCCCAATTTCTAGGAGTCTAAGTTGATGTATAAAACAGAGAAAAACAGCAAATTGTCACATGAGTAACAGCAACTGCAAATTTTTGATACTTGCTTGATACACTTTCAATTATGAATGGTAATATATACAATATTATAATACCATAAGAAAAGAAAAAGCAGAAGAAATATAAAATGTAATGTGTCACATACTGGGCCACCTCTGAATTCTAGCTCCTTTTCAGTGTTTGAATAGATTATTTTTCTTATTTTGCTACAATGGATTTGTTCAGAACAGAGTGTAAAAGCAGGATGGTCTTTGGTCTAGTTGTTGCTTTGTGGTTGGGCAGACATACTGCTGTTCCTATCTCCTTGGGTGATGGAAAGGAAGAGGGAGAACACAGCAGGGCAGGGGTGGTGGCCAAAGACTATGAGGAGGCTTAATAACATTATTAGAGGCCGAGGCTGCACCACAGGCCGGGGGGGTGGGGGGTGGGGGTGGGGGGGTGGGGGGTTGTCGGAGAGAAGGCAACAGGGACAAGACACTGCAACTGAGTGCGAGAGACTGTTCAGTTTGAAGAAATGATTAATAGAGCACTATGCTGAGCACAGAGAGGTGAGTGAACTGCTAAGGGCTGATGAGGCAAATTGCCTTTCCCAGAAAAACAGAACAATTCACACTGGGATGTATCACAGTAAGTTACACCCTTCAATGCATGTTGAGAAACTTGACATGACCAAACACTTAACAGTTTTTTTTTCCATTGACTCTACAGACTCTACAGATGTGAGTTGATGTGTGTGTGTAAAAAGAAACTGTATGGAGACAACGTAAAAGTCATTTTGCAGACTTAAAATTTGCTTTTATTTCTTTTATTTTCCTCTCTCTATCATCATTATCATTAAAAGTGGCATTATTGTTCATGCTTAATTCTTATTATAAAACACTTGACTGTGAGTAAAACTAAAACTGGGGGTGAATATGTTTGGATTTTGACCGGCAAAACAATTATGTGCTCAGTAGGTGAACAGCTCCCATCACACAATTTGCAAGAGTAATTACAGCAGCTGGTCATAAGGCAGGGAGAGGGGTGCCTCTGAAGGGCAGGACCAGAGGAGATTAAAACAACCCCCACTGCATAGTGGGGTACTGCGTGTCAGCTCCATTGATGATGAGAAGTTCTCCTCCAGCTAAGTAAGCCACAGCCTGGCAGAGCGGCTATCAGATCAATGCTGAGCAGTCTGTTTGTGGGCACGGCTGTGTTGGTGTTTACTGCTTTGCACTGGCGATACACTATCATCAGAGGTAGGCTTGTTCTAATTATATCTGTACCACAATAGGGGCAGCAGAAGCCCTGCGGTGCTGCTGTGGAAACAATGAACTGATGAAAAATATGACACAGCTTTTAACGCAGCTCGAAAAAAAGCTTGAGAAAGAGATGCATCTCTCCATCGTGAATATTATATTTTTTTTTACAAACTTTCTTATTCTTTCAGTTATATGAGGTACGTCCATGTGAGCAAAGAGTTGATGCCACTTTCTGCAGTGGAACACTAAATGATCAGGGAAATGTCTAAAGTCACGACCGCGCTGCACAAGTCGGCAAGTCCTCTCCACCAGTTGCATGTCATGTCCTCAGGGATACAATAAAGCCACATGACTTTTAAAGGATGCTCCCTTTTTTTATCTGGCACTGCACTCAAGGGAGGCACACACATGCACGCACACAGGGACACTTTCACAGCATGCTGTTGTGACTGCATCATCTGTGGAGCACTGATTAGAGACTGAAATAGGGAATTGGAGGTGTTGATGGTGGCAAAAAATACACCGACGTTACTTATTCTTTTTTATCTTCACCCACACATTGACATTTTCACATTGTGTGTGAAAGCTTGTGGTAAGGTCACACACAGTTAAACAAATGAACACCTCCACCTGGAATCCCTTCCTGGCTGTCAGTCAATCTAATTGACAGTGTTTCCAGGGCATGCTATGCTGGGCCACTAGTGGTGCTCTAATTAGAGCGAATAAGAGGGCTTGCCACAGGAAACCACCAGGCATCACACACAGGAGCTCAAAGCCTATGAACATGATAGATGGATGGATAGCAGAGCTCCTGTGAGGCATGCAGAGGATGAGAGGGGAAACAGAGGAAGAGGGGGTGAGAGTGGAAAGGAAAGGATGACAGGGTGGGAGGCTGAAAGCACAGGGAATAAAGTGAAAGCAAGGGTGTAGATGGAGGAGATGTGGGGAAGAAGATAGGGAAGGGGTGTCTGTGAAAGATGAGGGAAGAGGCTGAGGGTCTTTGTGTCTGATATGTTTTTTCCTACAAAAAATGTTTAAACTGCTCGACACAAGCTGTCACAAGTGTATGTGTACTTGCAGGTATGTGCACTGGATGTCCTGTCACACTTCTGTGACAGGAACAGAAAGAATCTGTTATTTATTTTCTGAAAAGTTACATAATCTCACATAAAGCTGCACATGGATCAGTCTGCGCACTGAAGTTCAAACATCCAAGTGAAGTAGCAATAAGGTATTTTTGAGTGGACAGAAATTTTTTTTTTTTTTTATTATGCTTGAAAAGACGTCTCTTCCGTTTTCATTTTCAATCAAAACAAGACCACACTAAATGTCCTTTCAACATGTTTTCAACCAGGCTGTTAGGGTTCATCATAATACCATACCGTAATCTGTCATACTGAAAACACACGCAGATTGCAAGAGTCATGCATTAACCAGCAAACAGAGCCTCCAGTCTGTGTCATTATAAGTCAATAGGACCATCAGACAGACTGAGTAGCTGATCTAAATATTACAGGGTTATGAAGTGGACACTCCCATCACAGATGCTTTATTGAATTAGGCCTTATTGGGATAACCCAGTAATTAGATGAATATGTCTCTTGTGCTCAGCAGTGTTTTCCTGTCAACCTCTTTGAAGGGACAGTTGTAGAATGTGTAGTGTGCACATGTAATATGCAATATGTATAGTATAAAACATTTAAAAAATGCAGAAATGTGACTCACTGGGCGTCCTGAATGGATCCGGCTACACAGTGGAAACGCTCAGGCACGGTTTTCCATTCCTTGGCCATTTTCACCATGCCCCCAGCGTCCAGCACACCATAGCCAAACAGATGGTTGAACTCGAGGCCCACACCATTCCTCCTCCACTGGTGCACCTCGTCATGGAGCTGGTTCCTCTTGGAGGTCAGCACTGACAGGTGCTGCATGTCTCTCCATGTCAGGTTGGGGCTGGGTCAGACAAACAGTCACCAGAGTAGACAGGACAAACGCAGGGGGATAAAGGAAGGATGGAGTAATGGAGGAGAGGCAATATTGCAAGTTAAAAATAGTAGGCAGGCAAGTAAGGAAGAATTAAACATTTAAAGGTTACCACAATAGTAAAAAAAAAAAAATCTGATTCATGGTTTTGGTTTAATTACATCCTTTCAATTATCTAAAGATCATAGTGCCTGTATTTTGAGGCAGATGGTTGCCTTTGTTTGTGTCTCCCTCCATTATCTTGGCTGTGTGTAGTGACAGCTTTGTTCTGACTGACTCACTGACTCCTGCCGTCGCACGATTCAAGTGTGTTTGGGCAGTAAAAAGGCAGTGCACTTGTTCTAACAGCCTCGTGGGTTATTTGCTGACGGACAGGGTGAGCATCCGCTCCTCCCAACAGCAACATCATTATTGTGTGTACAAAGCAAACAGTGTTTCTTTACTCAACTCCACTAGCTGGTGTCAGTTAGTGGCAGCAGAATCTTGTGAGCCTTCAATGTGAGCAATTAGGCATCTAAGAGAAAAGAAAGGCTTTCCTCTGGGATGAGAAGCAGTAATTCTCCAGGATTTAGATTTGTCACACTCATTTAATCATGTGTAGGTGGGTTTACCTAAGTGGGCATAGGTTTTCAGTTATTTTCTGATCCACAGGGAGCAATCTGCTCTGGATTCACAAATATTACAAAATATACTACAAATACTACCACATTGTCGATACGACACGATTGACAGATGCAGGTGTAAACATAAATAATACAAGCTTTGGTGTCACAATTAGACTGCATGAAATTTTCAGCAGGTTATGATAATCAAGTAGTGCAGTGTTTCATCTAACAATACAGTCTCTCTGCTGTACATGCATAAAGACAGTGCAGTAATAAATAAAACATAAGCACTGAACCCGTCTTAACTGTATACGAAGTGTATCTTTTTAGTATTGTACAGAGACGCAAATACCACTGATCCAAATAGGATTTGTGTCCTTGATACAAGCACATGGATCCTGTACTGTACGGTTGTGATAAATAAGCAATTCTGTGAAAAATGGAGAAATGATTTCTGATTTTAAGGAGTTCAGACAGAGGGAGAAAATTAGAATAAAGTATTATGAAACTGGAGATTGATAAAGGAAGTCAAAGACATCAGCGCGATATAAAAGCTCAAAGTTGTACTTCAAAAGAAATGGCAGCTCATAAATTAATAGCATAAAAACAGTGTCCTCTCAAATCAACGATTATCCAAATTTAATGGTTGAAAGCATGTTATTGTGAAATTATACCTTCTGATGAGGACTTTGTTCAGCAGACAGGAGTCAAATACCAGAATGTATAATAATGTAATAATGTGTTATACAGACAGTCCATCTGAATCAATAATTACAATTGTGCGGAGGGGGCAGCACATACTTGGCCTCAATAGCAAGAGCAAAGACACCAGCCGCTTCTGGAGCTGCTGCTGATGTTCCAGAGTGACGCAGTGTGCAGTTCCCATACAGGTCTGTGGTGGCCTAAAGAAAGACCGAGAATGCATTTTAAATGAGATACACTTATTTTTTTAAAAAAAGGAAAGATCTCCCTGCTGAAAAATGCAATACACTTAAAAAGTAAAGTCACACTATAATTGGTACAATTTATAAAAAGTTCATCGTTCCAGCGGTGATATACTTCTTTAAGGACAAGTCTCCAATCAATATAATCATTTCGTTTGTACAGTATAGAAGTTTTAGAACAAGGACAGAAAAAGATAAATACGAGTGCATTGGCTGTACTGTTGTATACACACACCTCAGCTGACAAGTTATGTTTGTATTTATTGAATAAGCATTCTATTATTTAATGTGGGGGTTAATTAACAGACTGACTGAAATTAGAGAGGAAACCCTGGGGAAGATCCGTGGCCCTGTCAACAACCAAAGGTAATTTGCATAATCATAAACACAAACATCACTGCCTTTGTAAACTATGTCTATATTCTCGATGTGAGCATGCTAAGATATAAGAGCAGTCATTTTCAGAGCATTAACCGTCAGGGTCAGGTATTTGTCAGGTAAGCATCATCTGTTGTGCGTCAGCGGTCTGTCTTTTCAAAGCCTGTGTACTTGTTCTGATTGATTCTGGTGACTCACCCATTCCTTTTCTCAGGGATCCCCACTTGGTGACTGCATGCTGAGGCCAGTCACTAGATTCAGTTTGGTTTCTTACTTTTCTTTCCTCTCACATAGAAAATAACCCCTCACAATAAAGCACATTGGAGAAAATGAACTGTTTACTATTGGTTCCCTTTGTCTTGGTAAAAACATTTTCTGACAAAAAGAACAAATAAAGACTGACAAGGAGTCCATTAAAACATTTGCCTTTTTATCTTAACAACACATCCACTGTGCCTTAAATGCTGTGATCAACACAGTATGGCAGCTCTGCTCTGAGCAACTACAGCAAAATGATGCATCTGGATGTCCAGGAAGGTAATCAGAAAAGAGCTATTCTTCCACCAAAGCCTCCATTTTTCATTACCAGCCAGCAATTACAGTGCAACAGCTTCTCAGGTTTGATCCCTGGTCTCTTGTAATCTCCTGAAAGGTCTAAGATGCAATGTTTGCTGGACAAACTGAAAAGAAGCTATTTACAGTTCAATCTATGAATAATGACAGACACAACACAGTATGAGCAAGTACTGAGTTATCTTTGAATGCTAAAAGTGCATGTAAACATTGAAAAAAAAAAAAAGATTGATACATTGTACAATTCACATTTGGGATTACTTCTTTTTCTGTAGAAACATGTAAGTGCTTTAACACGGTCCCACTCACAACGCCAGCCTCTGGGTTCCTCTTGCGTCCGTTGCTGAATGTAGACGCCAGGGTGGAAGAGCAGCTCTCGTCATACAGGGCGGTGCGTCCATCATTGATGGCTGAGTTGATGGAGATTGTCCACATGCTCGAGGCATAACCATCGCAGTTGCAGTCATCATAGCTCCCACCGTCTCCTGATGCCCACACGTAGATGCTGCCTTTTCCTCCGCGCCCCTAAAACACCACCATCGTGACGTGAAGTGAAAATATATCACAGTTTTGTGGGACGGTTCAATTCTAGAGGTGAAATGAGAATTGGGAATTTCACTAGACTGTAACTATACAGTAGATGTCAACTATAATCTTACTCCAAATCATTACAGAATCCATTACAATTATCTAGCTAGGACAGATACAGCAACTGAAAGCATGCCAAAATGTTAGTTTGGTGTCTCAAAGACATGTAATGTAGGAAACAGTCAGTGAATCAGTTCTTTACCCAAACACACAAAGTATTATTACAGTGCTTCAATCACTTAAATGGCTCCCAATGCAAACAATATACTTGTAGTCTTTAAAGCACTTAATAGTTGCGGTGCATTTCTAACAAGCTCACTGGGAACATGCCAACCAGACCCCTCAGACCATCAGGTGCTGGTTGTAAACAGAATAAGATCACAACGTTGAAGGTGCATTTAGTCACTTTGATGCTGCTCTGTGGAAAAAACGAGCTAATCATACACTGTCTAATGAGATCTGTGACAACTGTGTTCACACTCAGTAAACTGGAAATTTGCTCAGGCTGATGATAAGCTAGTTAAGCAAGTGTCTGTTGGATGGCTACAGGGCTGGGGGGGAAATGACAGACAGACAAAGAAGAACAATGGGAAGCTGATCCACACGAAACAACCACACGGTATTCACACACACATTTCAGTTCTAAACTCGTCCAAAGTCTCCTGCCTACTAGTGTTAAAGTGAATCTCTTTTCAGAGCTCCACAGATGAGACAAAGAGAATGTCTCATCTGTATGTGTTTAATTAGCCCTTTTATATGCATGCATTTTGTGGCAGCTTGTCATTTTGTTATAAATAACATTACATTGCTTCCCTTAGTCTTCTCTAATAAGTACATTACAACTGAGTGACTACAGAAACCATAAGATTAGAAGTAAACCATCTTTATAAAGGTGCTGGAAATCTGTATAACAAGAAATTAGCAAGGCAAAAACATAACAACGACGAAAGTCATTTTAAAACTGAGAGACATCTTTAACCAGGTACAGGAGCACAGCGAGGCCTCAAGGAAAAATCCTGAATTGAGAAACATGACTAGCATAACATAATGAGATCTTAGTTTTACTTAAAGCCTTGCTTGATGCGGCATTATGAACACATCAGAGCTGTACAATCTCCTTTTAGTAACATCAGGTAAAAACATTACAGTAGTCAAGACTTGAGAAGAATTGTTATGTCCTTTCTGTACCTCCTTTTTTGCAGTGGAGCATATCACCTTCTGCATAATCAAACACACAATGAAATGTCATCTTTGTTACTGACAGTGCGCCTTTAAACGTGAAACAACTGACTGTGGCTCCACGCAGAGATCATCCTCTTCACCAAATGCTGCAACTGTTTCTACAGGCCAACCACAGAACAAAGGATCAAGTGGACGAGGAGTGGCACGTCCTTCCCACCACGATCCTTATGTATGTCGCTCTCCATTTAAATTGCAAAGACAGGTTCGAGCATCATTGAGCTCACCTTTGCGCTTCAGACCTTCTGCCGTCTGTCTCCTGCACGATCCAAACAGAGTGCTTTAATTTTGCATAGCACGCGGTGTCATTTATTTCCATTATCGGTGGTGAATTTGCAAAACCGCACACAATCATGTTAAAGATGCAGACTTGAAGCCACTCTGTCCGACACAATTTTGAATTTTTAAATGTTTTCTTGCACGGTGCACATCATGTTCAGCCTACACAGTAGCTTATATGAGTGATCATTAGAATCGAAGAGGCAGACTGCAGAGTGGCTGCTTGATTAGTTGTGTTTACATGATCATGAGATTACACTCAGCTTTGCTCCTACTCAGCTACCCTGCCTGAGTCAGGGTCAATTCAAACCAACCCACACCTGCCTGCACATGGTGCATGATGATTAATCAAGTAAGTAATTGGCAATGGCATTGTTAGCATGGCAACTGCCCTCCAGCCACAGGACCTATATTTAAGCCCTTGTTGGCAGTCCTTGGAGAGTTTTCACCTTGTGTCCTTGAGCAAGACCAGAATTCCTAATTAGATCCACAACCCTGCAACTCCACTCTGACTTTGTTGGTTAATTAGGGAGAAAAGATTCTTGTGGAGTTAAAAGTAGAGTCACACATTAAGAATGCTACGATAGATCGACTCACTGATCACATTCTTTGTATCTAAAGAATAGAATAGAATAGAAAGCCTTTATTGATATAAACTGGCTGTTACGGCAGCATCAGAGCATCCTCAGTGTGCAGACCTTTTAATCTCTGTATTAAAAGGGTACAGTAGAGTGAAGCTTTACGGTCCGAAGGTTAGGTCGTCCAAAGGCTAGGTCGTTTGATTTGCAGACATCAAACGAGGCTACGGCTAAACACTAACATCAGCATGCTAATATCGTCTCAAAGTAGGTGTGATGTTGCCTTACCTTGTTAACGCCGTCAGCCATAGCCTGCAGCGTGAGCTCTCTGGGTCCATCCACCGTCTTGCCGTCATCAGTTGGTCCCCAACTGGCACTGTAGATGTCAATAACCTGGGGCATGTGACTGATGGATGATGCCTCGATGATGTCAGTCATAAAGGGCTGGTCCAACATCCTGATACCTGAAAGAGCAACAGCAGCATTTAAGACTGATTCTAGCTATTATTTGTTTACTGTAGTGTTACTGCTGCTAAAGCACAGCCCTTATTTTTTGGTCGTCAACAGCGAGAGACAAATTATTTTTTGATCCCATTTGGATGATGCTCACTCATTGGTTTCAAACAAAATTAAATGGTACTTAACTATATTTATAACAAACTGCAACTTTCTTGACTTGCAAAATTATATTTCATCGCCATCACATGTGTAATTCATGGCACAATTAAACAGGATAAAAAAATTATTTGCCTTTTGTTGTTGACTACTAAACACGTTTTATTTCTGAAATAAGGTATCATGGGTGTGACTTTTTCTCTCTATAAATCAACTGAGAAGTGGCATCATTTTCTCATAGACTTCCATACATTCTGTCGGTTAAGGCACTTCCGCATTGACTTCACTCTTCTCACTCTTCTTTTATACGGTCTATGACGGCACCCCCGGGTGCTGCAGCCCCCCGGTTGAAAAAGGCTGAACTAGAGTGTCAAGACAGTATAATACAACTTTATAATGCTGCATCTAAACCCTTAAAACAGCAAGAGAGTGATGTCTCATAGCAGCACACAAATTAAGCAGTCATGGAGCTGTCTGGATTGATGGTGTTGTCCTGTTGCTATGTGGATTCCTATTGACCTCTCCAGTAATTGGCAGTAATTCTATGAGTCGAGGTATACCATTTAAATGTATTTCATTACCAAAGCAACACCATTCTTCAAAATAACCTATTTATATATGATATATATAATATTTTCCTCAAAGTAAATCACCCTCGTCACACCTTTGGCCCTTTCATCATACCATTATCAGAATTGACACTTGCTAACGTCGCTGTCTGCTCGTTGTTATTCCTCTCACTGTCCAAACTGAAGCTTTAATATGACACACACCTGCCACCTTGGAGTTGTAGGCGACTCCCACACCACAGATGTTGTTGTTGGCTGCCGCAGACACCTCTCCAGCACATCGTGTGCCGTGACTGGTGACAGCAAAAAGCAGAGAATATATTAAAGAGGATTTGCATGAATTTACAGGAATTTACAAAGGATATATTGTGGATTAAGTTTGAGATAAGATTTCCCAGATTAGATGTAACTCTTGCTTTTTATTAAAATTGTTAATAGAAAAGGTTTAGCATTTTCTGTGGTCATAAATCAATTAAAATTAGCATAAACACTCTGTAATTCTATGACCTGAAGAGCATTAGCTCATAGAGAGGCAACATATTCATCCATCATCCATCATTCATCTGAGTCCGACTGAATATGTTTGCACATATCTGTGTTTTGTGTGCACCATGTGATGTCTGTCTATCTCTCCACCCCCCCCGCTCCCTACAGGGACACTGCAGAGAGTCAACCCCTCTCTCCCAGCATGCTTTGCTACAGACAGGCAGCTATTTATAACAACCAGCTGATTAGCCAGCGAGTTGTGCCCGACAGTCAGCAATTGCTACACTGGCAAACCCAAATACTCCCCTCTCGCTCCCTCCACACACAGATACATTTGGGCAGATGGAGGCACGGTGGAGGAGGAGAGGCGGAGAGAGAATATATTTCTCTTTGTTCCTCTCCTCGACATGTGTTGCAGTGGCAGTGGATCACCCAGTGTGATTGGGAGATGGGAGGCAGATAAGGCGTTATCAGACAGAGGGTCGCCACTGTGAATACTGCGACCCTGAGAGGAGACTAGACTTGTGCTAGTCCTCTATCTGCCTTATCTTCTCCAAGTGAGCAGGTAAAAATAGGCATTATGTTTCTGTTGTGTTGTGTTGGACAACAGCTCTGTTTATACTGCACCATTATGTCTTAATGGAACTATGCGGAGAGAAAATCAATAGACGTGAGTTGCCAGAGTCCATGGAGAGCACACACGTGTGCACACATAGACACACTGAGTATGTGTTTGTATAAACAGGGGTTGGCTGTGTGATCTTTACCTGTTGAACCAGTCATCTGTGTAGCGTGGAAATGGGAACGGGTCATTGCTGCTGAAGTCATAGCTGGCATCAGCATTCTGAAAGTACCAAATTGATGTATTTAGAAAAACAACAACATCGAGACAGAAAAACAAAAAGGGGAGAGAGCGGAGAGGAGCATTACGTGGTGAAGTGCTGACCTTATCACCGCCTGCTCTGTCATCTGGATGCAACAGATAGGGTGATTTTTAGGTTTTCCAAAACATGACTTCCTAGTGTGAAATACTGATAGTTATACTGAGGTACAGCTGGTTATAACTGACACAGTTTAATGGAATAATTTGACATTTTTGGAAATAGGGTTATTTACTTTCTTGCAAAGGCTAACTGTGCCCCCCTGTTTCCAGGCTTTATGCTAAGCTAAGCTAACCAGCTCCCATCTGCACCCAGACATGAGCGCTGTATGGTTTTTTTCTCTAAAGCGAGTAAGTGTAATCCTCAAAATGTCAAACTCTTCCTTTACTATAACAGACCTACAATAAGTTGATGTTGCAATGTTCAGTTTTTTGCTGAAACAGTTTTAGAGAAGTTAACAGGAACAAACTCAGCGCAAATGTAACTACAAGTCTTTCTGCGGCGACAGTGGAATAATGTGTGGTCACAGCGGGGATTTCAAGCTGAGAAAATAATGGCCCAATCACTACCAGCATTTAATTCCACATGGCCAAAAGTAATAGGATCAGAGCGAACAGCAGCGGAAAAGCAAGAGAAAAAAAGATGCAGAAGACACACATCTGCCAGAGAGACATTAAGGCAGTCAACATGATTATATAATAATCAGAATAGCCATGTCTGAAGGACACTCAACCAAACACAGACACAAGCACAGTAAGAGTCAACAGAAATCCTTGGGAAAGTCTTATTGCTCTTTCTGAAACACGCTTCTAAAGCTCATACAGGCTATTGCAGCCTGCTCTAACCTCTGCTTTACCTGTCACTCATGTCACTTGGAATGGTACCTATTTTACTCCATGCAGCCAGGAACAGATGCTTGGCGTGGTCACAGAGAGGAGCCACGGCCATGTTAATCAGCCACAGAACCGAACACATCAGATCAATCTTTGGACTGTTTCCACACCCGGGTTTGACAGCTCTGCTGGCTGGCATTTAGATTAGATGACTCAGTCAGCGACAAAGAGAAAGCATAACGGCAACAGCCTACTGACCCAATGGAGAAACACCGTAATTATCACAATGTGGAGCAGGAAACTCGAGAGTAGAAATGCTTACGGTGACTGGGGTTGCATGATGAAGTGGCCATTGAAAGAGGTTCAAACCTCTGTAGCTGTTTAAAGAGAGGTGAGGGTAAACAGAAGGTTAAATGCCATCTAAACAATTTCTCCAATTTGTTTCTCTGTTTGTCTTTTTTCTCTCTGTAAGGTATGTTGATGTCAGAAATAATAAGAAAATAAAACAATTTTAACAGGTGGCATAACACCAGCAGTAAGGCTGGTTAAAAATGTGAAAAAATTGGTTTGAATTGTATTCATTAATGATTGTCATTATTCACAAGAGAACATTTGAGAGGAGATATTCTGCTGTTTCAAAACAGGTTTTGTGCTCACATCAGGAGCAGGACTGTGTTTTTTTTCTTTTCATTAAATAGAGTGAAAAGTGCTGAGCCCTGGTAATAAATGACACAGGGCCATGTCCATGAATCACTTGCTCTGCTTCTCAAACTCATATCTTCTGCTATCAATCAGACTCTGCTCAGACTCTGATGTCCTGTGAGCAACCAGGGTCAGAATAATGGATTGTGCCCAGTCTCAGCCACCTCACCTTTCCCCGGCAACCCTCGTCTGTTCACCGCTCTCACAGCGAATAGTACTGGAGAGAGTAATGACTATACACTGCAGTGAGGGCTGGTATGCTCTGTTTTTCTAGATTCAGATGGCGTAAAACAAGTTTTTGCATTGCATATTTACTTAATTACTGTATTTAAGTACAATCAACAATGGTACGGTACGGTATTTTTTCTCGCTTTCTGCTTGTAATCCACAGTTTAGAGGGAAATACTGTACTATTCACACCAGCACATGTGGAGCTGGAGTTATTGGTTGGTATTGCAATGCATGGCCATAGTTAATCCTTGTCACATCTCAGATGTCTACGAGTTGTTAATAGCCACTAAAGAGATTTGGATGGTTTCTTTTAAATGACCATTTAAGGCCCACAGAGGGAAAATTATTCAATAACTCACAGAAACAGCAAAAATTAATGAAAAAATAAAAAAGGATACAAATCTAAGTAGCAGAGCATCTCATGACCCCTAAAATGTGACCCATTGGAGGGGCCTGACCCCTAGATTGGAAACAACTGGAATAAAATACCTAACAATATATAAAGTGGTTAAAACTAACTCCACTCTGACCGGCTACAGCAGCAAAATACTAATAATATACTAACAGTTTAATAATGTCATACATGAATAATACATTAACCTCCTAGTCTGCAGAGTGAATGCATTTACTTTTGATACTTTGCTTATAATACTTCTGCACTTTTACTTAAGCAGCATTTTGAATGTAGGACTTACTTAAAATTCAGTATTTTTGCATTGCTATACAGATAATTTTACTTAAGTGAAGGATCGGAATACTTCTTAAAAGGTAAATATATTAAATCCTGCCATTTTGTTTAGGATGTGCTTTCTCCCTGAATTATTACCAGATTGATAACGAAGGACACTAAGCAGACAAAATATCCTCATGCATCTCTCTTAGTGCCATTTATCATATTTTCACGGCTGAGTTCAATAGTCCATTTGGTGCTGGATACCCTAATCTATAATCTATGAGAGCTGCTGCAGGATTGCTGTATAATGTGACCTTGCTTAAAAATCCTTTACGGAACGACTTAAAGTAAAAGTACTATGAAAGAAATAAAGCACAAGGTCCAAGCCGACTTTAAGAAGATTGCAGTGAAGACAAATACTCTCCGTCTATAGCTCTACTCTTGGAAAATGGTTGTGAACATCATCTAAAATCACATCCATCGCAGCCCAGTACCGACAACATAAATCTCTAAAAATCTCTTCAAGGGAATTTCATAGATACTCGTTGTTTTACTCTCTTTTACCCCCCTCCCTCCTTCTCTCATCTGAACTCAAACAAAACGACATATGAGATGAACTTCATGTTAATGTGACATCATAACATGTTGTCATGGTAACTTCCCGTGGCGTACAGCAGGGACACAAAACCCACAAACACACCTCCGGTCTTTTCACAGAATTCTCTTTTACACAACAGAAAACAGTCATCAAGTGATCAATGCTTCAAATACTGAAGTAGCCCAACACAATACGAGTATTGATCAGGTGCTGGCAAGCATGGAGATACAAAGAGTAACTGCACATTCGCAGCTCTGATGAAGGTCTTAGTTCAACTCAATATCACAATTGTCTGATAAAGAAACCCAACCAATTTTTCCTCCTTTTTATTTTCACCAGTGAATTTCACCTCTACTGTTATCTGATACTAAATATAATTAAATGTAGGAAATAAACAAAGCAGTATATCAGCTATTATATCACCCAGTAGTATGATACTAGAGTCTGTTTAGATGTGTTCATTTGTGCAGAAATCATTTAAAGTACTATGACTATTGGCTTTTGCAAATGTGCCATGAAATTGAACTACCAAGTTAGAAATTTTGCATCTCAGGATACACATATTCTCACAATTAATTCACCATATCAAAATGTATCAGTGTGATCATGATACCAAATGGGAAATCTTGAAGAACAAGAAACACACAATCCAACGTCCTTATGTAATAGCAATAGTTGGTTGTCTGAAGCAGATACACGTATGCACACAAATTTCAAATCTAAGTGAAAGATGAAATGGACCCAAAATGACATTTTACTCTATTTTTATCTGATTTTATTCATCTGATAGCGGGAGGTATTTGTGGGTCTGTGAAACACCATGGCGACAGTAACAAAACAGGATTACATACACAGTATTTTTTTCCCTAGCATGCACAAACACACAGTTTAGATCTAGGCACAGCAAGAGCCATCAATCCAGTGAAGTATGCTCCCGCATCACTCCAGCTGAGGCTGAGCGTTATTTTTGGGCCGAGGCTTATCCTTGTTCACAGGCAAGAAACATGGAAAGGCAGGCAAATATAAGTAAGTGGTAACTGTACAGACACATGCACACGGGAACGGAACACACTTATGCAAGCCTCATTTGAAAGAATCAGACAGTGTGCACATGAGCTGAAGCGGAAAAGCAAAACAGAGCACACACAGTACAGGTGTAATCTTTAATATCTCTTTGCAACATCATATTAACAAATATGTGCGAAAAACATGCAAGCTATTGACAAAAGTGGGTGTTTTATGGCCAACAAAGCACCATGACTCACTCTCTCACAACACCTCAATTTCTCTGGAAGGTTTGCATTCATACATCCTTGGATTCAAAATGACAGCATAATGCAGTCACACTGACGAAACTGCGAACTTAATAGTCAAATCAAACTAAGCCTTCTGCATCTCCTTGTTCCATTTAGCAATCCCTCTTGTCCTTTACGGTTTTATCAGTATTCTGGAGATAGAGCATCACATTATGCAGCGCCAACTACCCTGGCATTATCTCTGCTTGTGACAGATCGGCCTGCCATTGTGCCTGCCACAGTGCAGTATGCATTAACATTAAACAGCTTGGCTGGCCGTCTGCCTGTCTCTGCGTCCTCCAGGAATACAAGGAGACTCGGCAGCCATGAAGGCAACTTGGAAAGCACCTGTCACTGCCAATGGCACCCCACACAAAATCCGTGAAAGCCACCACCTGAACCACTGCTTCAGATAATAACAGCACTTCAAAGAAATGAAGGAAAGTATGAAATTCAATAACACTGAGGTACTCACATAATTTGATGCCAGGTCTGGATGTAGATAGTCGATGCCTGAAATGTGATTTTTGGCATTAATCAGTGATATAATTAAAACATGAGAGAGTGTGCTTCAAAGAGGATAGCATGACTTCAAGTGTTTGATTGCTATTATTAAATTTATTTAGTTTTGTCCTTAATTACACTGTGATATAAATGAGGAATTTACTTCTGACGAAAACAAACAAATAACAACAGATATGGATTAGCGCTAATACAACTAGAAAATGAAGGGCCAAGAATCATTTATGTCAATTATCAACATTTTCTGGTTCCAGCTTCTCAAGGCAGTTAGCCTACATTTATTTTTAGGATTATTTCACTTGCTGCACCATTTGGGCTTGAAACTCATTTTACCAGTGACTCAGTGACACAAATTCTTCAGAATAAAAGTTAACAAAGCATGTTGCAGGAAAATCTTTTTTCTTATTAACTCTGTGATGGTGATTTTAATTTTCAAGATATACAGTAAGAGTTAAGAAAAACCTGCTTCATTTTAGGCTTCAAAATGTGACGTGTTTTGACATGTGATCTTATGTTGTACAGTACGTCATAGTTTGATATAGTGAGTCACCTTCATCAGAGAATTTGCAAACCAATCTGAAGCAATATATATTCTTTATAACACATTGTGGGCAAACATCACTGGTCTCCATACTTATTCTGGAAAGCAACCTTTCATTGCTATTCACTGCATTGTTCATTAAACAGATGTAAACAAAGTGATTAAATCAGAATGATGGATGTATGAAGGTATAATTGATTGCTTTCAGACAGCACTCAAAGGAAAGAAACAACAGCACTTTACACTCACCATCGTCCATGATTGCGATGGTAACTCCTTTTCCTGTGTAGCCCAGTTGCCAAGCTTCGGCCACATTAAGATCCAGCCCAGGGGTCCCGTCTGCCTGGCCTGTGTTTATCTAATCACTCAGACAATATGGAGAACATCCATGACTCACGGCACCCAGGTGAGCCACCATTAAAAAATTAGCCAACATAGAGTCGGTGTGTGTTTTCAAAGGGGAGGCAATGCATAAGGACCACTTGGGGGTGGGAGAGTAAAGGTGGGAAGAAGGGGAAGTAAATGTCATCGGACACGCCAGATGAATGGCTGCAAGCTTGCCGGGGCATAAAAGTCACGCTTGCCAGTTAGGGTCAACACAAGGGGAGGAAACTAGGCAGCATGAATACATGATGGCATGGACACTATTGGCCAGGTTAATTAACGAATGAATAACAATGTTGATTCAGAAAGTAGGGGAAATATGCCTGGCCTATGAGTAATTAAGGTGAAAGAATATGTGGGTTGGTCCTAAAAGGTCAGGCGGCATGCAGACAGCGGCTTGGCTGATTACTCACCAGATACCACTGTTTGGTGAATAGAGGGTCACTCATGTTGACTTCAATATCATTGATATTTCTGTAGCCTCGCTTCTGACGACTAAAGCCCTCTTGCTCAAAGACATTCTTCACCTGTGGAAGAAAGCGAAAGAAATACCAGGTCAGGGTCAGTTTAAAGTCAGCAATGACCTCACACAACATTTCATAAAAGGATCATCAAGGTGCACAACAGTGTCTGTACTGGAACACATAAGTAAAACTAGAAACAGGATTTCTTTTAACGCGTGAGATGTAGGCATGTGCTGCTCTGTGCATTGGAAATGAGCACACCCAGCTGCGCTTTACTGTACCATGAAGGCAAAACATCATGTAAATTAAACTGGCTATTCTTTTTCTCCTAATCAAAGGGGCTGCAGCTGCAGCCCGGGCTTCCAAACTCACCTGCCACACAAGAGATGCAGTTTTTTTCCCCCTCTGAGTACATCTTCAACAAAATGCACAGCAATTACACTCACAAACGCGCTTGTGTTTCTTCAAATCATCAAAGACACTTAGGCGAATGAGCAGCTGTGTTTTGGATTATAAATGCTTATTGAAAGCTGCCACAATATCAAGCACTACAAGACATCATGGGACAGAGCACATACATGATAAAGATGAATGTTTTAAATGAAATTCAGGCCCTTGATAAGCTCGCAACTGTTGTCAAAGTGATTAGGCGTCTTCGGCAATGGTGCTGTATTCTCATTCCTGCTACATTTAGAAATCAAGCCACAAAGAAAACAGTACACTTGCAGTATTTCACCACCTTCATCCCTGTCAGTAGTTTTGAGGAGAGTAACGACGGCAGCCTATCAATTCAGCTATTCGTATTTGAAATTGCATCCCATTTCCTGCGAGGTTTCATCAAATAGCCACCTTCACACATTTGGAAAAACAGAAGAGGCTGAGAGGAGGTAAAGGAAGGACGAGTCATTTAATCTATTAGTCGAGCGATACCTAAACCAAGCTTGAAGTGAAGCTGTCAATTTGAAATTTACTACCAACAATCTGCTTGTCACCAAGATCTCAAGGACAATAATTTCTTTTAATGGTTTAGATCCTTTTCTACCTCTCTACGTCTCTTGATGTGTGTTTAAGTGTAGCGGCAAGAATGGAAAGTGGATTTTCTTCACATAAAATTGTCAACACTACAAATAAATCCATACCTTAAACATCATTGTCTTAAATTGTCGTTTTATACCTGAGGTAGTGATGCTGAACAAAATGTATTTGTCACAGCTTCAAACATTTAGAAAATGAGTCCCTTTAGCTGAATGTTCCTCTTGTCTTACCCTTAACAAATTCACTCCAGTGTGACTGAGAGACCCGAGCATTGTCTGGTGTGTTTACCACCACAGATAAGAGAGCAGAGCAGCACTTAAGATGGCATTTTAAAATGGCCAAAGCCTATTCATCCAGATCTGTCTTTTATGGCACACTCTAAGCAATCAGCAGACACACACACACTGTAAATCAATGCGTCAGTAAGTCCTCTGAATGACAAGTCAGTCCTGAATAAATTAAATCGCTAAATTTGCATATAATCTTCTGTCTTGGATGATTTTAAAAAGGTGAATCATTTTACCACTTCTTTTTCCTTTTGGATTGGCCTCATGTTACATTTGCTGTATTATTCGCATTCAGACGGAAACCACCAGCACTCTCTACAGTTCCCCTGTATTTCCCCCCTTCACTCCATCCATCATCAATTTATTCCATCACTTGGCAGGAGAGCTGGTATTTCCCTGGAGACGGCATGTCGTACTGCCCACTCACAACATCAAACAGTGCCCATGCACCACCATCACTCTCCGCCTTTGCCCACTGCCTGCTCACAACTCACAACGCTTCAGTTCACCTCAAATCAAAGAGCTGTGCAGCCTCTCTCCTTTCTCCTCGTCCTTATTTCCCGTCTGGCTTTCCCAGGCATGTGTCTTTCAGGGTCAAGGGATGCTGCTCATTCACAAAGATCTATTCAGTTTTCTATTTCCCTCTATCCCTTTTGTATTTGTTTATTTCACAGCTACTTCCTGTCTTGAATATATTTTGAATGTATTTGTCTAATGTAAAAAAAAAAAAAAAACATGGAGGAAAGGAGCTGCGGATGGATGGATGGATGGATAATTTGAAGGATGGATGTGTGGACAAATAAGTGTCTCATTTGGAATCACCGTGGGACATGAAATGTAAAAGGACAAGAGAACACAAGGACAGCCAAGCATAGAGAAAGATGCAGAGGAATACTGTACAAGGAAAAGATAGTGGGTGAGTCAGAAGTGGGTCAACATGCTCCACTAATAGAGTCCAACAAAGCACAGGGCTCCTGGGACACTAAGAATCCATCAAATACACTCTACGGCACATTAAGTGCTGCTACTCAATTAGACATGTTTTAAGTATGTTAAATGAAGGTGTAATGACGGATGGTGTAATTTAAACATCAATTCAAAACAGACTGCTACAGGGTGGTGCCATTCTTGTTCAATCTTTAAAATATTATTTAAGCTTTGAATATATTTTCCTCGTAAATGCTCACATGCATTTAACTGGGTCCTGTCTTTTTTTTTTTTTTAACTGAGCTGCAGGTGTAAAGCTGAGATATGGACAGCATGCTACCTTGAAAGGAGGGAGGAAGACGCTTCGGAATGGTAAACAGGCAACATTAAATCAGACGAGCTGACCTCATCCATTCCACAGATGCACAGAAATCAATAGCTGCAGTGTCGCATATGAGCATGTCAAGCATCTGTTTCAAAGCCAGCATCTGGAATGTAGACCTGCCCGTGTCCTTGCTGTCTCACCTCCATTAGCTGTATTAGCTCGGTGGAGTAGCTCGCACTTATTTTCATTAGCACCTCTCACAACTGTAATTAGAGAGGTTAGCTGATTGTCTGCAGCAGGACCTCCACTTTCACCGCCTTCAACGGTGGACAGAGCTAAACACACAGAGCTCAGCACGCAGCCAAAATGTTTTGTTTAGATGACTTAACCTACCGTAAACTGAATATCTTTGAGTTTTGGGCTGTTAGAAAGAAAAAAGCAACTAGAGGGCATTTTCGTTTACTCTCTTCTGAGACTGTATGGACCAAATGATTTATGATTCATTAAGAGAATAGTCAGCAGATGAATTGTTTATGAAAATAACCCATAGGTGATGGTTGATAGTTGTTTCACACTCATTACTTATAAATCAGTCAATAATCCATTTGGGTGGAAATATAATTACACTTTACAACTTCACTAGTTAATGTTGTTGGTCTTAAAATACAAATATAATTCTGTATTGGAATAGCATATTAGTATATTAAAAAATAGCCCGTCATGTTATGATAATTTACCATATTCTATCATTAAACATCATTAAACATTACCACTACATCTAACGTTACAACATCTAGGCCTGTTTCCTTAGTGTGTCTTATCAAAACACTTCAGAGGAAGGCATATATACACAAATTCACATTCACATTCAAAGCAATGTTTAGAGAGAAAAATCCAAAATTAAGTGATTTAGGCCTGGATGTTGAATTAGTGATTTTTCTTTGGCCTAATGACAAAACAGTTTGCTTTTCAAGAGACTGGACAGAAAGTCAGAGAGGACCTGATCTTATGACAGCGTCAGGTTTAAGAGAAAGTTTTTTTTAGAATGACATTTATTTATTATCAGTGAGAGGCCTGGATGAATGACTCCCTGTTGATAACTGCTGGCATGATATCAGTGACTGTTCAACATGACAGTTGATATAATGAGTGTTAAAATCATAACACACTGACAGCACTGGTCCCCAATCCCAACATCATCTTTGTACATCAGAGTAAAATACAGAAAATGCTCACGAAGCAATAATCATTTTCGCTTTGATGTATATTTGTAGATTCTAGCCTCCAACCTCTGGAGCGTAGATACTCAGTCACAGGAGTACACAGACAATCAAGCCTCCCACTAGATGTGGAGACCACACAATTATTTTTTGACTTTCCCATTGTAGCAACAGTTTTGATGATTGAAGAAAATGATGCGCCTAATTTCATTTTTCTGTAATCTTTTGTCATTTTGTGAATCCCATTTTTTTTTGGATTGCACTCATTACAGCCTCTCCCTTCTTTTGTAATATGACTACTCTCATGATGTTCTATGTTCTCATACAGAAAGTTCTGTGTTTATCTAGTGATAAATGTTGTGACTTTTGCAAGCTAGGTGCATGCAACTTTCTCCTATTATGTTAAAGCCCTGATTTAGCATTGTATTCTACGTGGATGCTAAACTCAAAATAGTCAAAGTGACTGGGGAGCCATGCTTATCTGGGCACATGAGTACAGGAGACACATAGCATGCTTGTATCAGTGCATGTATGCTTACCCTGCGGTCTTTTTGCAGCCGCTGTCTGCTGCGGGCACTGCGTTTGCTGCGCCTCTTTGAAGTGTCCTGAGGATAGAAGTGAAAGAGCCCCTCTCCGAAGGGAAGCTGGGTAAAAAAAGGGAGAGGGAGATGTATCAGGAGCACAGTGTATATGAATGGCAGATAGAAAAATGCAATAGATCATAAATAAATACAGGAGAAGGAGAGCAGGTCATGCTCCAGGTGGGAATGAAGGCACTGATTCCCTGATTTTCACAGAGGTTCTATTTTAAGAGGTGCTGGAGAATGGTGCCGGAATCAACCATAATAAATCACAAGGGAAGGGAAATGAGATGCATCATCCAGAGCTTTCCCTCCAGCACTGTGCACAGATTAAAGACCCCCTTATGCTTTAGTAACAGCCAGGGTGCAGGTCAATCCTCAAAATAAATGCTTTCAGATGCGCCTGTCAGATTTAATGTGAAAATGAAATTCTCACGGAGGGCTGAGAATTATTCTGATCTTCCACTGCTCTTTAATTCCAATGTTGTTGCAAAATATAGATGAAAGCTCATGCATGTAATGCAAAAAGAAACACTGCACTATCATTGAATGCTCTTTTAGTATCAAAGGTTTTGTTTAATATCGGCTGATCACAGTTCTCTCTCTCTCTTATCTGTTTTTGTTCTCATGTTTGTATGTATGTCCTGGTTATGTGTCCCTGGCTAGTTAATTAAGCAACAATAGAAGATAATTCAAACAACACAGCCATTGTTTAATGGTGCATATCCCATTAAGACAAATATAGCTGCCGATTACATAACCTGGGAGGCAGGGAGGCAGAAGATGGGGGGTTGATGGAGTGGCTACAAGAAAAAGGAACTAGCAGTCAGAGAACCAGTGCACGACCACCTCACAGCTATCACATTATGATGAGTTACAGATTGAACCAGGGTTTTTTTTATTGTGGAGGGGAAAAAGAAGAGAAAATCCTCATTCAGAGCAGCGCAGACACCCCTCTGTTCTCTGCTACGCCTCACTGGCTAAGGCTCCAGCCAATTTCACCCACACATTTATTTTGACATGTGACAAGGCACACACACTGTCAGGGAATTATTTTCATTGGTCTGCCATAAATGGCTTGTTATGGCTTTTCACATGTTGTGATGCATTCTGCATCTGTCAGGCTATTTAATAAGACATACTGTCTCAGGTAAGTAAAATGCCATGTCTGCTGGGAAGGCCATGCATGTCACGATATGTGATCAAATATCCTAAGTGCTCTGTGTGTGAGAGATAAAGAAAGATGAGGGGTTTTTTTTTAATGTAAAATGTAATTCAGTGAGAGTCACCCCTTCCGGAAAACCAGGTATTCAAAGTAATTAAAAAAAACAAACAAGAATTTCATCATCCATTGATGGAGTTTAGCCACAAAGGTGAATTCTCAAGGATGAGCTCACACCACAGTATGTTGTGAGAGAAGCCCCTGCTGACATGAGGGGTTGTGCTCTTTTTTTAATGGAAAAAATCCTAATAAAATGAATCTCAAAAAACAAATACAATCTTTCACAAAAATAAGCACTTGCTTTTTATGACACAGACACTGGACGTGCATGGAGATATGGAGATATGGATGAATTTGCCGTCTTTGAGCTCCCAGAGGCCACAGGCCAATGGGCAACCTACTAACCAGGGCCTGCATTTGAGTAGGAATGACGTCATCAAATTAAGCAAAAGTGTAATGAACTCAAACCAAAAATAAAAACCAACCCTGAGATGCCTCTAAGTGGACTGGACTGCTTGTGATGCCGGATACAGTACGTTTGACTATTTCTACTAGAAACATTGCTTTGTGTTTTTCCGGTTTGAATTTGAATAATTAAATTTACAATAACAAATCATTTATTTGAAGTTTGCTTTCCTCAAGAGAAAAACAAAAAACACAGCTTATGGTGGCAGAAATGCGCGACAATTTCACAAGAGCATCCCTACCTTTCGGGCACTCTGAAACCCATGTTGTGTTGCAAGTTGGTGCGCCTCATCCTGCGCGTCCTCATGCAACTGAACCAGAAGATGGTCCGTTAACACTCCTTCTGCAGCCTGCGTCGCAAGCAGAAGCGCGTTCAGCAGCACCATAAATCCCACGGCTGTCCCATGTCGGGGGGATCCACGCATCGTGTCTGGCTTGTGTCAATCCGCCTGTCTGCCTGCCCGTCGGAGTGAAATCAGTGTGCGGGATGCTCCTCGCCAGGGATGGGAGGAGGAGGAGGAGGTGGAGGAGGAGGAGGAGGAGGAAGAGGATGTAAAGGAGTCGAGTCAGAGCTTTAGCGGACGCATCTCCGCGTCGTCAGCTGGTGAGACCACAGTGAGACCACTGCAAGTTGGATGTCTCCGAGGTGTAGCCGCTCCTGCTGGGTGCTTCGAGTGGGGAGATTGTGTGTTGTGGACCAAACCTGCATCCTCAGCTTTCTAGCTCTCCTCCTCTTCCTCCTCCTCTCATCTGTAATTCATGCACCTTACTCGCTCGGGTACTTTCTGCGCGTGACGTTGTACCAATGGACTCCGGCGGGTGTGTCCCGTTGTTTCCTCCCCCGGATGAGCTCGGGTGCACTTTTCAACACCTTGGAGTCTTCTTCCCATCGTCCTTTAAGATGGTTGGAATTCTGTGGATTACTATCTGATGCTGGCTCCATCAGAATTAAAACACGTTCACATAATATCCCAGCAAGGACTATATATACACATATATGTATATATGTATATATATATATATATATAATAGGAATACCTCTTTAATATTTATATTCACATGGAATTCCTGTGTAGCAGAATTTCAACAATATGCCACTCAGCCTGCAGTTCTCTTTTTAAAGATTTGTCATGCTCCATACCTCTATTATGACCAGTGTGACCCTCTTTCTGTCGGGGAATGTAAGAACAGCCCTCTGGACTGTAATTGGTCGTTTAAATGTGAACAGCAGGTTGTTAGAAATAACCTTGCAATAAGACTGCTCTTACAAAGGCCACCCATGAAAGGGCTCCAGCCCCCCTGCCTTCCCCCTGCTTCCCTGCTGCTGCACCTTACATGAATGGGATACATAGCTTCTGTGGATTCATGCATCAATGATGAGTGCGTGTGAGAAAGTGGAGAGGAAAAGGGAGAAATGGGTTCCAGTGAGTGTGATACTAATAATTTCTTTTATACAGGTTTGGTGAAAAGGGTCATATTTGCTTTCTGCTTCACAGCTGGCAAATGTGATCTTAAGAATCAGCAGGTTCTCCATTTAACAGAACTCTGTATGTGTTCATTAGGATTTCATTAGGGTTTGTTTGTCTGATTTTGAAGTTAAGTTCTGTTATTACCTGTTGTAATTCATTCTGTCAGCCCCTAAAGCTCACATTGTCTGTTAGATGGATGCTTGCTGTAAGTATGCAAAAAAAAAAAATGGCCTTGAATAAGAGCTAAAACAATTCAGTATTGCATGAAGACAGCTACATAAAACCAGTTTAACTTGCAAATTCGGTGATGAGAAATGATTAATTCTCAGGCTCTGCGGTCTTGCCAGCAAATTATTTCACTTATTCAGTCAAAAGTGAGATAACATGTTCACGAGGAGAATAAGAAAAGCCTCATAAAATATGCATGTGTATATTTTATGGGTTGTGTTTTGTATGTAAAGTGTTCTTATCTGTGGTGTCTGTCAGTATGGATTTAAAGGATGCTAATCTATCAACATAATGGCGACAGTGGTCACATGCAACATGAACGTTGCACGTGACGGGTCGCCATTGTCACCATATTTCATGTTATTGGTGAGTTAACGAGGCAGCACAACAGCACATGGATCAGTTATCACTGAAATCTGGAAAAATAATGAAGGTGGATTTTCTATAAGTGGATCCACTTTACTAATCACTATGCTCCCCACGGACCTGCTCCCACACTCCTGCAATTCTGGAGCCCAGAGATTATTTATTTAGCTTGAGCAAGCCATCATCCTTCTCAATCAGTGCACCATTCCTCACGGCTGGGCCCCTGTGACTGATCCGCACTCCTGTTTTAAGTGCTGATTGCATCCTCTTCATCACACATGCATGGGAAACATGTGAAGGAAAACTACAGCATTTTCTGCTTTCTGACAGTTACAGGGTTTTCTGACAACTCATTAACAATTAATGTTGCGAGAGGAGTAGGCGTTTGTATGCCTTTAAAGCTGTTCTATTTCCCACTGTGTGAAGTAATACTCAAAGATTATGACACCTCTGCTGTGGGCAGGTGTGCCTATATTGCCTGTGCATGCCTGTTTTGCAGAAGGAAATTGACTCAATTTGACATGGTGGAAATGGTGTCACTCAGTTGTGCAGCATATAATCAGGTTATTTATGATAATATTGGTGATTCTTAGCGCACATTGTTCCCAGTGTGCAAAGACAGTCTGCTGCAACCAACCTAAATTAAGATCATGCTGTCTGATAAAAATAAAGAAAGTTTTTTTTTTAACATTTACAGAATTGAGGTCTGTGGGACAAGAAAGGATGGGGAAATGAAGCCAATGTTTGTGACATATAGCGATAACAGCTTTGAATCAACTGTATCTGTCCTAATGCACAAGAGGCAGACGCTGCCATTACTGAGCATGGAGAGGAAGAAATGTGACGTGAAATGAACAATACCAGTGATCGTCATGGTTTGCACTGTATACATTTCTATCAAAAAAGCACGAATCAGTGAATTCATCATTCAAACATGAAAAAAAATAGTCAAATTTAGAGGTTTATTCTTGATTTATATATCTTGAATAATAAAAATTACAATAATTAACATGTCTAACTTGTGTGTTGCATCTAAAGCTTTTCATCTTGTGGCTCGTAGTTGGTGGATGAATAAAGGCCATTTTTCAGATGTTTCAATTAAGTACAAGGCATCCTGGGAAAGACATAATAAAGTTTAAAGTTTCACATAATTTGATTTAGCTCATATTTGGAAAGACATTCGTTCAACTCGTAATTTTCAGTACTTTCTGAAGCAGAAGCTTGTCGCCCATTTGTTTTTATTTAATGATCAAATGTCACTTGATCTTACTAAACTGCATTATGAGTTTGTATAGCATCTCAAGTGATATTTGAGAGTGCGTCTGCTTTGGAAAAGATTCTGAAATTAGGATTTTCATGTTATAATTGTTTATTATTGTTATAGATAGATATTTGGAGGATAATCGTGCAATATGAGCTGAGACAGCAAGTTGAAGCATCTTGTGCCTGTTTAACTGACTTCTAAAGACAAAAAAAAACAAAAAAACACAGACATAGGAGACAAATGTTTCTTTGGTGGCACATTTCACCTTTGTTATGTAATTAGCTGACTTCATTAGACACTGAACAGTCCATAATAATAGTAATATGCTGACACCACTGCTAACATGCACTGTTATTTGCTGTGGGACAATCTTGTTATAATCAGCAAATCATATGAAAATATCATGAGCTGTTTATTTCAAGCTCCGGAGACTTTTGTACAATGTTTATATCCGTGTTTGTCAAACCTGCTTCATGCCATACAGATGCGTCCCTGCTCCAACACACCTGATTCAAATAATCCATTATCAGGTTTCCCCAGAACTTGATGATGAGAACATTATTTGAATCAGATGCGTTGGGAAACACTGCCCTTTATCATAAATTGGCGTTCAGAGATGACATAACCTTAATGGGGGCTGTTAAAAAGCATGGGTGTTTATCTGCGGCAGTGTTGAAGGAGGAGCTGAACAACATGGATCTTTAATTTTTCATACTCGCCCCAGGCTGGAGTAGACTAGGTTTCAGTGAGAACCGGAGCGATTGGACGGGCAGCTACAAGCTGATACCCAGAAGATGATCAAACATGTACACACACATATGCAACATCTGCCACCAACCTTTCAACTACACTGGAATTGTTCAGTAGCTCGCACAGAAGTAAGTATTGATCTTTCACTCCTGCAATGTGTTGTTTTCAATGCTAAATCAAAACCATCCAGAAACATCCAATATGTTTTCAAAGCGCACTTTTTTTAGTTTTTATGGATTTTATATGCAGAGTTTATGAATAGTTTATGATTAGAGATCAAATTCCTCTGCTCTCTTTTAGATATGGGTTTAACCACAACTCTCTAGATTCACTGAACGCTCTTGGAGAACTTCAAGTAAAGAGATGCAAATGGAACCATGAGCCAACATATCACAGTTTCTTGTTCTATTAGCGTCACAGAAATTAAGAGCGCACAGAGAAAAAAGAGAGCGCAGAGATAAAAACACAAAAGCAAAAGGCCTTTCTTATGCCTCCTTGTACTTAAGCTGTCATTTCAGAGGTAGCTCTTTACTGGGAATTGGTGTCGCTGTTGTGGGATGTCTTTGAGTGAGTGGGGGATTGTGGGTACTATTTCCCCACTGATTACAGTGCGGATAGTGTCAGGAGCTGCGCCTCTAATGGTTTCATCCACTTTCTTGTTCTATTATTTTCTCTGTGTCTCTCTGCGCTGCTTCACTCTCTCTGTATCATAGGAGGCCACTGCCTGCCTCTGGTTCTGTGAGATAAGATGTTGGTCTTCACAGGTGGACAGATATCAGAACCCACACACATAACTGCTCCTCATAATGACAGGGGGTTGCCACATGATGACATATCATTACCCCACGCTTTAGATCTTTCATTTTGGATAAACCTATGTTTTTGAGACATGGAAGCAGGCAAGCGGGCAGTCAAATGACACTTGGTTCGGTAATATGCTCAGCTGTGGAAACCAGGATGCCAGTCAATACAAACCCTGTGCATAAAGTGGCACATATAAAATGTAAGTTTTTGATCTTTGTGCACAGGAGATGTAAAGTCTCCCCATTCTGATGTTTAAGCGAAATCTGTCTATGAAGTGGCCAAACTGAAGTAACTGTGGAAGTAGGGTTTAATTGCAGCCACGTTACAAGCAGACTGGACTATAACGCTGCGTTGTACAAATCTATTACTCCCATCAGGCCAGCTGGAGAAGCACGTAGAAGGGAACAGAGGGACGACACAGGGTTGTTGGGCTTGATGTGCAGTGAGGCATGGCAGACGGTAAGGCCAACTCAGGTGGAAACACTGGCTCAATTTGTCATGGACCACACAACTCAGTAGAAAAGTAGATTAAATTGAACTCATCACTCTCCTTCTTCACTCATCCCCAGCTCTTACATCACTGTTCCCGCTTTCTTTCTCACTCCTTCTGCCGATCGGTATATCATTTAACATTTCCTCTCACCTCCATCCCCTAAAATTGCCATGTTGCCGTGTAAGTGCTATTTACAACCCCCCCCCTTCAGGACTGAGGGAGGTTTAGGAAGGAGTGCGGGGAAACACGTAATTCAGATAGCCACAACCCACCGCTTTCATTTTTGAGGTCCAGTACTACACTCCTGTGATGTTTTTATTTTTCTCTCTGCAGGGTGCTGCTTAATATTGACACTATTGATATTCCTGCCTGTGCTTCGGCTTCGCCTTGAGCTAACACTGAAAATAATTTAAACTTTTAATGCTGCAGAGAGCTTCCCATATCATACGTTCATAAGCTAATTTGCATTTTACTGAGACCAACTTTCCCCCTTGACATATTGGACATGCAACTTCAATTTAACACGAACATTTTGATATGAGTGTTACTGAACTCACTATATGCATTAATTGTAAAAAAGTCATCTCAATCAACACTAACATACACAATACAACAGTACTCTGGGACAGTGAAAACATCCAAACTATGTCTTCAATTAACATCCTTTTTAATTAATGTATAATCAGTCTACTTTCCAGGACTAGTTCACCGATATCGCGTATTTTCAACCTGCAACAAAGAATTATTTGGCCACCTGGTCGCTGGCCACTGGTCTTGGCTGTCAAAACCTTTCTTTAGACAAATAATTTACATTTACCATAATCATATATATTCTAAAAAGCAGTGAATGAGCATGCAACTCATCATAATGCTGTTTCTTGCGATACATTATGTTTTATTCACCATCTGAAAAGATAAACTATGCAACTGCTTTCCTTTCCCGCAATGAGAAACAAGTTTTCTCTCTGCCTCGCTCCTTCTATAAATCCTTGTTCAAATGAGACATAAACCCGCTAGGTTCGTGCCAAGGCTTAACATCAATATGGGGGAAAAAAACCCTCCTATATTATTAATGGTCTCTGGAAAAACAATCCGCCATCGCAGGCTGTGGCAGTGCGGTTCTGACACAGCTTTCCTCAC
The DNA here is from genome assembly GCF_042242105.1 of Pempheris klunzingeri. NCBI lineage: Eukaryota > Metazoa > Chordata > Actinopteri > Acropomatiformes > Pempheridae > Pempheris > Pempheris klunzingeri. Next base: position 6,634,060 of record NC_092023.1, on the reverse strand, counting down.
AAACTGCAGTGGAGGTGCAGCAAGAGCAATGGTACCACCTGCTTTGTTATTCAAAGCATATTCCGAATATAAATTTGGTTTAATTGGAAAAGAAAAACAACTGTGCGGGCAAAGATTATGCATAATCACAATAATTATTTCCCTCTGTGAATTACTTATTTCAAGGCGAGCATTCTGTGCTGCCTAATGAATGCACCACCCAGGAGTGAATAAAAGGACACACAAATGACCGACATAGATTGATCACATTCATCGAGAGAAGATGAAACTACATTTAGTCTAATTTGATTAATTAGGAAACTTTCTGACTTTGTTGGAAATAACATATTTCATTTGCCAGAAAATATCAATATCTCTATTATAGCATGTGACTCCAGAAGAAAAATCAAGATTGTGTTGTTTTCTCACCGTACCTCACCTATTAAAATGTGTTGAATCTGTGACACTCCATTTACTAGGATATCTGAACCTGATCCTATCATTTCATGCATTTCTTTATCAACACATACTGAACAGTATCTTACTCCAAAAAGTGCCTTGCAGCTAATGAAACACGCCCAAAAATTTGATTGTTGCCACTGTATTATTGTCAAATCTGCTGTTTGAAAAATGTGTTTTCATCTTGAGGTTTTCGTAGAAAAGTACAAAATTGTTTGGGTTGTATTTTGAGCAGAGCCCATTTACCAGCAGCAAGTGCTCTGTGTCACATAATGGGATGATTTGTCAAAAGCACAACAGTAATCAGCCAAATGATATCAGTGGGTGCTTTCGAATTTACAGTAACTTTGTCATCTCTGAGGCAAGCATCCATGATCAGCGTGTATTCAGAAATTATATCAGTATCAAGACTGCAGTTGTTTAATTGCCATTACTAGTGTATCATGTGGAGTTTCCCCCAACATGCCAGACTTGAACACCTCAAACACATTTGCTGCTGATGATTTTGATTGGACGCTGTGGAAAAAATTACCTCAAAGGTAATTTTTCTAATCAAGCTTCCTGAGCTGGACCTAGTCCTCAGCTCTTCACAGCACTGCCAACTTTCCCATTTCCTTTCATACCCTCATTAAGTCCTTAGCAAAGTCAGCCTCATCCAATCTGATGTCTGAGCAGTCAGTCGAGCGGTGACGTTTGACGCGGCAGTGTTTCACATTGCATGCCATTTTAGAGTCTGATGAGACAGCCTGACCTTTGAGGCACAACGGGAAATAATCACCATGAAACTAAAGTCACTGTCACAGACCCTGTTGAGCTCCATGCCCTCAGTCTGGACATACGTGTGCAAAAAAAACTTGACTCACAGGGAAATTGTTCTGTTAGCGAGAGAGGTCATCTCTTCAATCTGTTTCTGTTATGTTACAGCCATTAGAGGTTGAGTCTTATTTGGTCAAAAATTTAAATATAAGCCCAGGTAATGGCAGCTACAGACAGTTAAATAAACTATAGGGATGATGGGAATGGCAAGTAAAGTGCTCATCAGCTCATCAGCTTCAGAAATGTGCCTGTTTTGCAAAGAGGCTAATTTCTATTGTGGCTGTGACAACAGGAAAGGGACAGGCCAAGTGACCTTGGCAGGATATGATGGCAATGGGGCTCCAACACGCAAACAGCATAAACAGCATACACAGCAGTCTCTGTGTGTGGGCTCTGATGCTCTTTCCATTTTAAAAGGACATTAGGGCTAATGGTAATGGTATCTCAGAGGTTTCCAAGCCTCTCTCCAGTACTGCCCTATATACCAGCAGCCAAAGAGCATACTCCATTAAGAAAGCAAACAATGGATATTTTTCATCAGCCACACAGGGTAAACATGTTTATGCTACGAAAATTAGTGCTTAAGCTATTTAGCGATGCTCAGAGTTCTGACATTATCGTCTAGTAAAACAAGGAAGCCAGGAGGGAATGAATGAAAGAGATTTTCTGAGGGAAAGGATGATAAGGAGTAAACATTTCCATGAATCCGGGCGCAAAGTGATTAACACTACCATTTGACATTTAAGCATCTGTTACTGCGAACAAAAGGTACAATGGATGCAGAGAAATGCTGTGTGAAAAAAAAACCAATCTATTGTATGTGTGCATGTGCATTACGCATGTGGCTGAGCATGTTTTTCCATATCGCTAAGCGAAGAAGGATCCCTCTAGTTTTGGCCTTTATGCGTGCACACATAAGCTGCAGCAGTGGATCTCACGGAAGCATGGTGTTTTACACCTTTCATCAGACTCTTAACACAGACGTGAGAACCTGCATCATTTGATCCAGCCTGGGATTAGTGATGGCTACAGTCTCTTTATGGCTCAGTAGCTGTACCGAGTTGACAGCAGCAAAGCGATAAGCCTGCCATTCTGCCCACTGACTGTGAAGTCAGCACAGCTAATTAGCAGCTCTGTCCTGTGCTGATTAATTTATTCAGTGTAGCCTCATTTATTTAATCGAGTAAAGGTAATTCATTTGCGTATACTTTAATTGTTTTCACTTCACAACTTTACTAACCATAGACACATTACATTAGATATTATTCAGAGCCGTTCACCTCATTATAATCAGTCAACTGTGCAGTGAGTGACGTGCAATGCTTCCTTCAACACCTTCTCCTCAGATCCATCATGCCATTGTAAAAATACCCTGCGAGTAAAGTGTGTAAATAAACCCCACTCCGTCCACTCCAAGAGGGTCAATAAAACTACAAGCTGAAATGCATTTAGAGATCCTCAATGAGAATCTCATTGTTCATTCTACCCCTGCGATTTGTGAGGATACCCCAGCCAATCAATACAAGGACCATTAGGCTTAACAAACCTGGTTCATCTATAAACTGCCCACAGCCTCTGAAAAGCAACAGCATGCACTCCAAGACAGCGTGTCTACCTGTAATGGCTCCAAAGGAAGGTGGCTTGCACAAAACAGAGTGTAATTTCATTCTGACATTCTGTATTCCGACACTCATGTGTCATTAATGTATACATGGTGACACAGATAACCTCCCCAACAACATGCAGTAATACCTCTAATGTGTGTGTGTGTGTGTGTGTGTGCATGTGCTCTGTTTATACAACTCTGTTTACTATGATTTGACATTCAGCAAATGAAGTAATACATGACCATTTTTTTTCCATAATGAGAAGTTCTGTTACAGCAGTTTTTTTTATTACTGTCAGTCATGTCACTGGCAACGAGCTTTGGGTGGCTGCAAGACTGAGATACGGGACTTGAAAGAAACAGGACAAAACCTAATAGATGAACCACACACAGCCATATGTAACGTGCTGACACAGTACACTGGCATTCAACATTCAAAATGAGACTGACAATGTTCAAAAACCCCATGATAAATAAGAATTCAGTGGTCAAAAGTCACTATTTTTACTGACAGCAGAGCTATACAACTCTGAGGAACAAATCTACTGTTTCTTATTATTGAATCACTTTTCATTGAAAAAAAATATTTATCACATTTTGAGTTATATTCTGACATGGGTAACAACCATTATTTGGAAGTTGTGAACCATTTAAAGCCATTCTTCCCACTTGGTTTGTATAAAAATGCCCATTCACTGCAAATATATTGGTTAATGCTTTTGCTGCTGTATGACTGTTACTGCTAAAGTAACAAAAAAATGAAAAAAGAAAGCAGAAAAGTAACTTATATAAGTAGCATTTGCTTTTAAGATATCAGGACACACAGCAAATGTTCCCGTATGAAACCCCACGCAACAAGGTTTTGCTGTGTGTTCACCCACATACGTACGTGAGGAGAAACACACTGAGAAATCCTGCAACAGACAATTTTGTTTCACCACTTAATTGCCTTACTTAGCCTCACTGCCTTTGTAATGGGTAATTGGTTGTCATGACAAACACTCAGTCTATTCATAGCTCAGAGGCTTGTGCAAAAACCCCTCTGCAAAAACATTTGAAGACAGGACGTAGAAGATTTCTGATGAAAGCTTTCCATGACTCCTAAAGCTGGGACTAAAGGGAACGATAGCCTATTATTTCTTTTCTCCCCAAATAATCTGTCAGCCTGATGCAAGGAGACTCCCCGGGACAAAACAGAAGGCATCGTTTGGTTACATTTGAGGAAAAAGTCATTCAGTATGATTAAGGGCCCTAACAGCGTACTGCCATATTGAGAATTCTGTGCTCTGCCTTGTTGGTGGAAGCATATTAGCTTTTCTGGTGTTTACATACTAGGAAAATTAAGGAAAATAAAGAAACTAGATACAGTAAGTCACATTCATTATTGTGACGTTGATATAATGCAAACACACTGAAGAGCTTACCTCTTCTGGGATTTTTCTGTGTGAGTTGTAGGCGATGTCATGATATGTAAGCATCAAACACAAAGCTCTCCGAACACATGCATTATTTATGTTAGCGAATTGACAGCAAGGTGTCTGTAACCTCCAAGTCAAACAACTAAAGGTTGGTTTAATGATGAAGATATGTTCCTCTGATCTACAGTTTTCAGTCCTCTGGAAATCTGTCAGTTACTTGATGACATCAGGATTTTTTGACAGAAAAATGTAAGAAAGAAAATATATGTTCAGTTTTTGGTACTTAGACTGTTTGTTTGCGTGCCGCAATTAGCAAACAGCAACTAGTGTAACCCTGTATGCTAGTAAAATCTTTTGATTTATTATTAAATGTTGTTAAAATAGTATTAGTTGACTTTTTCTTTTTCTTTTTGATTTTTAACAAGCTTTCAAAACAACATACTATCATCTTGAATAGGCTCTAAATAGACTATCATTTAAAATAACTACTGTCCATGTGTGCTTACATGTGGATCCAGATATTTGATCAAACATAACTTTTATAAGCACATGGTGGCCAGTGACATATCCGTGTCATCCAAACACATTGCTGACTGACAAGATAAACCTTAATCCACTGATGACTGGATGATTTCCATCTAGAGACAACAAACACTGCCATTTTATTAATAGGGCTAGCCTTTTGCTGGACCTTTGATTATGTATTTATTATCTAATACATCTGTAACTGTGTCAAACTAGTCTCAGAAAAAAACAGACTAATGACTGCTCCTCATTTCCTCATGTTATCATTCATTTCCTGTTTTTTTTTTTTTCCCTTTCATTTTCATGACCTTTTGACCTACAAGAACTTCATTAGCCAATTAGAGATAGTTAGCTGTTTTACAAAAGGCATACACACACACACACACACACACACACACACACACGTCACCTTTTCTCTGAATCTTTTTGGTAACTACGGTGACTGGCAAAACAGAGAGGGAAAAAAAGGATTCCTTGGATGGGGAGGTGAGGAGAGGGTTGTGTTGCAGAAGGGGGTTTATTCAGGTGTGAGGAAGAGCAGTGAAACAACATGAAATTCATCAATAACTCATTCACTAACACACAGGAATGATGTAACTGTTTTAGACTATTCTTCCCCTTTTTACCCCTACTGAGCTGATCCCCCTCCACATACAACCCCACACATGCACACTTGCTTTTAAGGAGATGTTACCACTGTTAACTGGAGGAGTATTTGCGGATTGATTAACCATTAATGATCAACAAATGGACTCACCGGTAGGATACGCTTTTTTTCACTGGAATCATTAGTTCTTTTTGATCCAAAATACAGGTTCAGATGCCTTCTCAAATAGTAGTTGATACAAAGGAGTCCAGAGTTTTTTGGAGATTTGAACACATGAGAAATGAAATCAATGGTTTCTTTGTGTGGCTGCGTGACAGAGAAAATGGGTGGAATTACACTAGCTTGTGAGATTATATGAGTCAGAGATATAACACAGACACGCAGAGAAAGAGAGAACAAAAGAGTGAGATAGACAAACACCGAAAGAAGAAGAATATTATGGAAGCTGCACTCTAATAACCACTTCGATTGTCACTTTATCCTTGAGACATGGCAGCAATACAGATGACATGGCCTGGTGGTGGTCACACGCTGACACAAAACTAGACTGACAAATACATTTTCAAATGTAGGAGATATTAATCAAGTGAGAAGGACACCACTGATCCTCGGGCTTTGGCGGTGATTGATTCATGCTGACTGATTGATTGATTTAGTTCAAACAAGTAGTGAGCTGGCATTTTTTCTGACACACTTGAAGAATATAGGTGTCGACAAACCCGATCATTCATACACCTTGGAGACACAACTGATAAGGTCAGGCACCGCACACGCATATGCGCGTGCTTTTTCCCCTACTCATGCATACGTATATAAAACACAGTCCTCCATCACCTGGAGGATAAAAACGTTTTCTGTCCGTCATTGTGTCCTGAGTAAATACCTCCTCTCAGGGGGACAAAGGCCTCTGTTGTTTGCACATGAAAAAAAATGAGCTGTTTCATCAGAAACATTCACCCTGAGTCATCCCATGTCTGGAGGTCAATATGTTTGCGCTTGGGTTCTTTGAACCTCAATCTTTTTTTTCATTCTCACCTCATTTCTGCTCAGTCTAAGGTTACATATATTTTTTTGTCAGAGCCAGACAAGCTATTCTTCCAGTACAATGCCGTGGAGTGATTTGTTTATCCAGGAACTTCTCTGCTTCATCTTTGAAAATAAAAAATTTAAATTTTGTCAGAATCACAAGTAACTTGAGCTGTTTTGTTACACATAATCACAAATCATTGCATCACACAGACACGTCAGACGTGCGTTTTGAGATGTTAAAAAGATTGATGTTTCCCCAGTCTAGAATGTCACATTCAGATGCTAACCAGACCTGAAGCTGTTGATTTCTCAGCCCCACGGGGTGCCGTGCTGGTGGGCATAGAGGTGTGGGTGTGACACTGGATGGAAAAAAAAACGCACCTACTGTAGCCTGCGTTTGGCAGCTGCTCCTTTAAGCTCAAACACAGGACACACACAAACATGCACACACATCAGTCTCTTCTGTCTGCCTGCCTGTCACCAGGGTAACACCCTAAAACTATAGCTGTCTGACAGAAGATTGACTTTAGACTGGAGAGACTTGATTTGATTTTTGTATTTTGTGGATTTGCATGGGCCTACACATACACACACACACACACACACACACACACACACACACACACATACAACTGCAAATGACAATCAGCTGAAAAGATGCTGAGCTTTTCAATTCTTTTGGAACAATAGTCAGTAATAAAAATAACATTATTGATTCAGCTTCCAGTTTCTCTCCAGATACTCTGTGATGACAACAATTTCATTCTAATACGACCACATAAAGTAATAGATGCTATTTTTCTGACCTGAAGTTATTCCCAAAAATGCTTCAGGGAATAGTCGATTCTCCTCTCTTGAGAAATTGTCCCTACTCCGACAGTCCCCTCAGACATGCACCAGGCATGTTTTTTCTGAGTGACATTTCATGGTAGATGTCCCCATGTGAAACAGCTTTGTATTGATCTGAGCTGAGAAGGGGAGAGGAGATTGATCGTAATGTGTGACAGCCCTATTCCCCAAACTCTTAAGCCTGCCTTTCTAAGAATGCCTCAGGTCAGACAGAAATAGACTAATGAAAATGACCTGTTTGCGATGTCCTCGTAGATCAATGCACGCGGCAGTCTTGTGAGAGACTTCCTGAAATGGCAGAGAAATTAACCGGCAGCTCTGCAGAATATTAAATCACAATCACAGACACAATCTTTCTTTATCAAAATGAAACATCTTGCACATGGAGAACGTTTGATTGAGATGTTGTGTTCATCACGATATCTGGGTGGGTGTTATGATGCATAAAGACGAGATACTGATGATTCAAAACCAATCAAAAAGGGATTCAAATCATCCTTTGGAAAGAGTCTTAACTGTGACAATATGTCAGGCCATGTTTAATCACGATAGTTCTCTGTAGGCTGTGTGTGTGTGTGTGTGTTCTTGTGGGGTAAGTGTGAGACAGACAGACAGACAGACAGACAGACAGAGTGGCTGACAAAGACAGATTTTGAGAAGATAGACAAGATTTAGACAGACTGTAAATATAAAATAATCGAATTTCCCTTTGTGGAAAACAGCTTTACCATGAAGTAACTTCGTCACAATTACAAGCAAAGCAACAAAGGTCAGATCATGCTGTGTGGCGGTAAACAGCCTTTGTGTGCTTTTAAGGAGGTCTGGCACTTTAATGTATTTCAAAGCAACATGCGACATCTAACAGAGCTTTCAGCAAAACTGCAGGTTTGTTGGTCTAAAAAAAGCTCAAATATTGCTGCTGCATGGTCAGACACAAAATACATCAATGGGAAACAGTTGTCGTGAGTTGTAAACAAACCAAAGAGGACAGACATCCAGCATGGAGCATGTACTGTTGGGGGTTGACAGGTAACTAAATGTCAGTGCAATTCACGATCCACTTTTGCAATAGTGCTTAAAGTAGTGCTTTGATAGTTCAGTTTAAATACCACATACAAGCCACTTGCTTTGTAGATTGCTCTCATTTTCATTTGCTGAATATTTAAGGAATGGTTGTGCTGCCAGACTGAACTGACAGAAGGGAGAAGAGACTGAGAGAAGCAATGATTGAGTCTGGGTACAAAAAATTGCTTCACACATAAAATAATCAGTATACAAAGAAAGGAATTTCCATTTCCAACCTTATCACTTTAAACCTTCCTCCCAGATGAAGTGCCCACAAAAAAAGAGCAACTTTGTGTACTTTGTCCCACAACTTTCTTATTCCTGAGTGGTTTACCAGTGCTCCTGTGGTTGTTAGATTTACTGTGTTACCTCATTTATCAGTCTTAGATCCATCTGATCGCACCATATATCACCATAACTCACCATTTTACTTGTACTAATGCCCCTCGTTAGATGTATCACATTTAGTTCAGAATGGTTTGTACAGTCCAATTAGTTTCTCCATTTGCTTTTGCTTTTGGATGAGAGCATAAGAAAGGGGATTGGGGCATATTAACCAAATATCACTTGATAATGCGTTGACTAAAAATACCTAGCATGACTAATTGGATGTACTGTCATAGACAATGAATGGAGTTCACAAGCAAATATGACTTTGTGCAATTACATCGCTTGAAGGCGACATTTCTTTTGGAAAAGATAAACTGTGGACTTCTTTCACTGCGGCTTCAGAAAATGAATCATAGCATTCTCTGTGCAATGCAGGTAATTTTCTGTGTAACAAGAAATGTCTGATAACAGCATCCATAACCCTGACACTGCGATAAAAAGACTATTTAAGCATAACAAATTGAATTTGATAATATATTTACGACAGAAGAGGATCTTCACAACAGTTACTTTTTACTCTTGGTGATTTAAAGCGAGTTACAAGGTGTGTCAGTGTACAATAAAATTGCAGTAACTAGTCCTCTCAAAGTCAGTGAAGAAATCTGGGAGACACATTCGCATCTTTTAGCAAATCAGCATTGTAGATTGACATGCAACAGGCTTTATTTGTTTTGTTAAGACAGGGCAAGACAGGAAGTACCAGATAACTCAGCAGCAGAAGTCTCAGGTTGTTGGCTATGGAGGGATGAGAGGCTCCAGGTTTTCATTCTCATTGGAGACACCACAGGAACTCTCTATTCTCTTTTATAAAAGCCAGAGTTATTAACCACAAGACTTGAGAAGGGAGAGGATTTAGTGTACCATGTTTTAATCACAGTAGAAGTCCACGTTCTGAAAAAAAAAAAGAGCCAAAACAAAATTCAATTAAATGAGATAAATGTTGACCACACCTGATAACTGGAAAATGAATAGAGAAAAAAAGAAAGTTTTCTTTACATATATTGTCCAATAAAAGAGACAAATAGACTCACTGCTGTGGGCATCTGAACTGTTTCTTCCATAAACTTCTGCATCTCCTTCACCACAGTTGCAGGGAAGTATCCAATGATGCCCATCTGGTCCACATACCGCTCACTGTAAACCTGCCAGTGAAAACAACACGGTCTCTCTGAAAAAATAACCATGCACTGCATTATGCTTTCTGCATTCATCGCACCTTTATAAACTTGAAGTACTTTGAATCGTACTCATTTCTAATTCAGTGAAAGCAAATATTGAATCAAATGTCTTTCTTGACATTTTGCTCCAAAGAGCCAGAAGGTCCACAGCTGCTGCACATCCTGTGCTTTTTGTAACTGATTGTAATATGTGACAAATATGCACATACGCTTCCAGACCAGAAGACTCCAGCGCCCTCCTCTGGTATGAGTTTAGAATACACATAGACCATCTGACCCTTCTTGATGTTGATGAATCTGCAATCAGGAGCCACGAAGTCATCCAAGGCTGTAGCCATAGAGAGGACATCTAATAAAGCACGGGGAACATAAAAGGAAAGGGGAACGTGGATGACAGAATGTAATATTTTTTTAAAAAGTTACGAAGCACATGCATTTCATTGGCTGATTTTCTACATAATATTTTTCAGGATACATTACGTCATGCTTCTCTTTGATGCTCTGACTTACATGAGCATTCTGCATCTCCACAAATCTTGCTGTCTGCTAGTTTATCCATAAGGACGGCCCTCGTAGTCTGGTGCAGAAGTCCCACGCACAGCAGAATCACCAGTGGATAACTCATGCTGACCAAAAGAGCAGAACTAAGGCAGTGTTGTGTGTGCGTCTGAAGGAACTAAAGGCTATAAAAATCCCAAAACAGTTCTCTCAGCCAGGACCGAATGGGCTGAGCCCCTACATCAGAGGTCGCCCGACCAATCAGTTTTGAGTTTCAGAAATGCCACACTCTGGAAGTAGTCATTTCCCACAGGGGAGTTGGCTGGCTTTCCTCAAATCTCACTTTCTTTGCAGAAACAAGCAGTCACAGTTCATGTGAACTTAGTTTCTTGAGCTTGGTAAAGTCCATGTCGTCAAAGTCCATGTGCTGAAATACAGCATGCTGTCCGCTCTGATGATCCTCTCATGTGACTCTAAAGGCCTGAGATAAAATATATGGGTCAAACTCAATTGATCTGGTTTTGGTCAAGACAAACTAAAAACTAGCAAAAAATAAGTGTTATAAATAATGTGATATGTGGTGAAATGCGCTACCTGAACCAAAATACCCACCATAAAGAAGTAACTGAATCAACAGGAAATGAAGGAAAAACAAATGCAACTTAATGAAGCTTGTTGACAACATCTGGTTCCGCTTAAAAACAAGTGTTGACATTTGCCAAACAGATGAGTTGAATAAACTGAACCAACCCTATTCTAAGAAACATGTTCAAATAGTCTACACAGTCAGAAAACACTTAAACAGGCACATTTTTCAAACGGTGTAACAAAACATGTGCAACATTAACTTCCTCTACTTATGTTATTATATTGTGCACCAATATACCAAGGCACATTCCTTGTAATGTGAAAGCTTGATTATGAATAACTAAAATGTTGCATTGCAACCCTCTGTGTCCTCTCAAGGGCACCTGGAGGCCCGAAGAGTTTGGACCAATATAGTCATATCTTCAACCCAACACCTGATGGCACTCTTGTGCCCTGACACTGGCCAAGAAATTACAACTATTTGACACCACTGGGGAGTCTCAGTTTATGTTGTTGTTGTTGTTGTTGCCATGTGAAAAATTCACACTTCTTTAGAGCAATATTCTGCTGCAGTGCTGTGTGTCAGAGAAGAAAATAATTGCTGTAATATCAGTTAATAAGCCAACTTAAACTCAGTATTTCTGAGTATTCTAAAGTTGTGATAAATGCTGAACAGAAAGTGAAACAAACTCAGCCTTGTGAAATAATGAAGCAACCCTTTAAAATAACCAATATTTTGTATTATTTTGTCGTTGTGTGTTGTATGATTTTTGCCTGAGTATCATTCTTGTGCTTCTCATCACAACAGTATTAAACATGACCGCACAACTTTGTTGAGTTATTCTCTTTTATTCTCTTTAAAGCCTTTCAGTGACGACTTATAGATCAGATTCTATTCAATCATCTATAAGTCTTTCTTGATGACACATTTCGTTGCATCATCTTGAGCAAAGAAGCGTTCTTGGGGTTAAACAAGTGTGTAAAAGCTTCCTTTAATTATTTCCTTTTTCGTCTGATGCAAAGCGCTGCAAAACGGAGCGTGTTTGTGTGCGCACGATGTTTAAACCTGGGTAGCCAGGCGGGCGGGGTTTAAACCAACATACAATAAGAAACAAGTAGAACCGCCCACTCGCGATCTGCAGTTAAAAATATCAGGCGCACCGTTTGACATTTAGGACTGTGACGTGTCTGCACTGTAAACTCAAAACGATAGCCCCGGACGGCTCTGTTATTGTTCAGTTTGAAGAGTTTGGGGGTGGTTGGTGCTTTGTTTTTATTTTGGGGGCTTCAAGCGACCACTAGCAGGTTTATTCCACTCAAACACCGACACCTGCATGCCTGGGCCGAGGTATATTTTGGCAATACAGCGTCAAATTTGTCCAGGTAGTGGTGAGCTGATAAGTTAGGTCCCAAAGTAGCCGATGGATGCGCGGGTATCGGAGTTATTTTGCTCAGGAAATGGACACGGCTCTGGACCTCAAGGTGTTAAACCGGGAAATGGCTATGGGGTAGCCCCCAAAAAAGCTTGTGTGAAGAACAACAAGAAATCCAAAGCACGATTCACCCGCAACTTCAAACCAAGCAATAACACCCCGTATCTACCTCCGGAGGTAAGGCTCAAATTCACTAACCGCCGCTAGCATAGTCAAGCTAATGTTATTAACGACAAATAGCAAAAGCTGCTAATAACAGTGCGGACTTAAATTGGTATTTATGTGTCTTCTGTGATGTTTAATACTCAGTAACTGCCGTGTATTTTCGTTTTTAGCTACTCTGCTCTGACTTGAGTTTGAACCAGCGGTGACACGTAGCTTAGTCGGTAACGTAAAGGCAACTGAATGAGATCGTCATATTCGGCTAATATTAGCAATCTAACATTTGCTGTTAGCTTACAGTTTTGTAATCCATAGTAGTTTTACAGTAGTAAGTCAAATGTGTGTTTCAGCAGAGCCTGCTGCTGTAGATGGCTCGTGTTTTGCTAGCTAGCAGAAGAGGAACAGCTGTGTTTGTAAATATGGGGGGCGTAATCCTGCTAGCTAATGTTACTATAACAGTCCCTGACATTGACTCAGCCAGAGACTGTGTAACTACACAGTAATCAAAAGTGACTTTTGACCATTTGTTCATAACACTAGGTACCTAAACTCGCCCAAAAGTGACTATTATTTCCTCGGAAACGTTAAAGGAAGAACTGTGCTGACCTTAAGATACCTAAAGCTCAACCTAACATAACTTGGAGCCAAATAAAAGCATTTTAGCTTCAGGATTATGCTGTGTTTTAATACTAATATAGATTATTGCAGGTACTTTAGCCTTGAATTTAAATATGTTAGCAGTACCCTCACAGTATCATGGTCACAAACTCTCCATGTTCAGGGGGCAAGTCTCAACATAGTCCATGGCTTCATTGTTGTTTCATCTCCAGCATGTAACCTGCTCCACTGAGCCTTGGGTGTATACTGACTTCTATACATTTGTGTGCTCTGTCTAATAACATGTAAGTAACTGTGCATTAAGGCTAGTAAAGTGGTCAGTTTGTATAGCACTCAGTGACTACCCTACCTATTCACAGTAGTGCACTGACCCATTCAGTCAGATTGCTTTTCTTTGTGTCTTTTAACAAATCAATAGCCTGTTGTCTCACTTCACTACAGTCTGACAGCTGTTGTTCCTGTTCTGTCTCTGTCTGTGTGTCTTTGTTTCTCTTTCTGTCTCTTAGGCTGAAGAGGGAAATATAGAGTACAAGGTAAGCAAATTAGCTGTCATGCAAGGACTGTGTTGTGTTCAGGTACATTTTGGTTTCCTCCATATGACGCCATAAAAATAAACAGCTCATGGCTAGGTCAGCCTCTTCGTGACAGGAGTGTGGAGGTTATAGGTATATCATTACAATAAGATGTCAGCTATATGTAGATAATGTGTCTCACGTGGTCTACCATGGAAAACAACACCACAATGGATTAGCAAAAGCATTTTTAGTATCTGGACAGCTGCTTCCCCGGCCACATCAACATAGACCTTATTTTAGAATTGTATTGCCTCAGCTATACAGCCATCCTTTGTAATGTTAGTTATTTGCATCAGAATTATTTACCTACTGACTAGACCCGTTTAATTTCCCACAATCTAGGTTTAAGTTCTGCACTGACCTCAAAAGCCTTTCCATTGTCTAGCTAAAGCTGGTGAACCCCACACAATACCGCTTTGAGCACCTGGCAACGCAAATGAAATGGCGACTGCAGGAGGGTCGAGGAGAAGCTGTCTATCAAATAGGTGTTGAGGATAATGGCATGCTGGTGGGACTATCAGAGGAAGATATGAGGGCATCACTGAAGACGCTCCATAAGCTGGCAGAGAAGTAAGTCAAGATATCAAATTCCCTTTTTTTTTTTTTTTTAATTAAAAAAAAAAAATGGTTTGCCATTAAGTTACTACCCTAACTAGTCAAATGGTAAATACAAGTATGCTATTAAAAACAAAGTCAGCATCCAATTTTGCATACTATGCATACTATAAGCAACAAGTGATCATTACATAGTCAAAACACCTCACTTTATTTAGTTAAACATTGGTTTTTCTTTTGTCTGGCAGAGTTGGAGCTGACATCACCATTCTCAGAGAGCGAGAAGTGGACTATGATGCTGACGAGCCTCGCAAAATTGCTGAGGTTCTCATTCGCAAGGTGCCAGATGACCAGCAGGTTAGTAGAAGGCATGCTGCTGTTTGGTTGTTGTTGTCTTTTTGTTGATTTTTTTTGGACCGCCGCTAATTCTTTGTGTTTTCCCTGCAGTTCTTGGACCTGCGAGTAGCTGTGCTGGGTAATGTGGACTCGGGCAAGTCCACTCTGTTGGGTGTTCTGACGCAGGGCGAGCTTGACAATGGGCGGGGAAGGGCGAGGCTAAACCTCTTCAGACATCTTCATGAGATCCAGACTGGACGCACTTCAAGCATCAGCTTTGAGATCCTTGGTTTTAATAGTAAAGGAGAGGTAAGGAAAGGCCCAGCACCATAATGTGTAACCTAATTATGCACTTTTACATCATTAATCATGAATAGCAGCCCAACTTTAATATATTATGTAATGTTTATCACAGGGTTTTCTTATACAGACATTCAAGTAGATCAGACAAGACAATATGGTTTTGGTGACAGTGACAATGATGAAAGAAAGATTCATACAATGTAACATTTATGTGGATAATGTATTACTCATCTAACGATTACACCTGCAAGTAATGGTAGTAATGAATATCTAACCTGAACTATACTTTCAAATAAATAACTGACAAATATGCTATTTTTCTTTATGTAATTTAGTTAATGACACTCCAGTTATAATTACTGCTTTTTCCAGGTCGTGAATTACAGCGAGTCTCGCACAGCAGAGGAGATTTGTGAGAGTGCCTCCAAAATGATCACATTCATAGATCTGGCGGGTCACCACAAGTACCTGAAGACCACCATCTTTGGTCTCACCAGCTACTGTCCGGATTTCGCTATGCTGGTCGTCAGCGCAAATACTGGCATTGGTGAGTATTAATTGTTTCATGTGAGTATCTGATAATTTTGTAAGACTTTGAGTGCCATCCTGTGTCCGTTAAGATGTACTTGTTTCTCTCTGTGTGCACATTACCCACTTTACTATTCAGATAAGCCAAGCTGAAAGTGGATCTGTCACAGGGACACAGGCTGGTAATGGACACTTGCAGGGCCAGTCTGACTGAGAGCCTATGTTTGTGTACACCACACCTCCACACTATAGTGGACATAACCAGCTGTGGCTAAGCACTTTGCAAACATGCGATATCTGAGCTTATGTAACAGACCAACATTCCTGCCACAGCCACCTTACCCCTCGTCCCTGCCTGCCACTACTGGTCCCAGAATATCTCAAATACCATCCATTCGTGTCAGAGTCCCCTGACCCACTGGAGGTACCCATGTGCTTGATCCCATGAACGTCTGGTAAATGTGCAACCTGAAAATGTGTCAGTATGTTACTGTGTCAACACTGCTGACTTTGCAGAAAGGACGTTTTACTGGACAATCACCAGAGGTAATGCCCCAAATACTTGCAGACATTGTTTGTTTACATTTCTCAACTTAACAGTAGATCACCAATTGATTTACAAGAGTGATATTATTATATTAAATGTATTGTCAGAAGTGGGATTTGAACCCACACCTCCAGGGGAGTCTGTAACATAAACACAGCACCTTAGACCTTAGACCACTCGGCCATCCTGTTCTGTGTTCCACTGTGAACTCTGCCCGATAACTAAGACAGGGAGGGGCTACAAGTCCCAAAATATTTCAGATACTATCCATTCATGTTGGAGTTCTCTGACTCACTGGAAGTAGCTCTTGATCCCATGTAGATTTGTTAAACCAGCAACCTTTCCTGATTCATGTTAGAAAGGACATAGTATCGGGCAATCACCATAAGTGACGCCCTAACTACCTGTCAGACGTTAACCTTTTAGATAGGAATAAGGTTGGTCATATCCAGACCTGGTCATGGTTACAGTGACACTGAGACTCAGTGAGGCTGAATGCAGGAAGCCTGTAAGGTGCCCAGGTCTACTATACTATGAAAACCTAAACTGCTGAAACTGATGGTATATAGGCTTGCCATGTTACTGTAAAAGCAAAACACAGATCAATTTAGATTTTAAGATAAAGTTATTGTCAGAAGTGGGATTCGAACCCACGCCTCCAGGGGAGACTGCGACCTGAACGCAGCGCCTTAGACCGCTCGGCCATCCTGACACTTAGTGGTAGTTCCAAACCCAGCCAAATGAACGGGACGAGGAGGGGCTATGACAGGCACTGCAGGGGGGCCCAGACAAGACCGCACATGTCTGCTTGTGACCTTCTGTAAAGGATCTCAGTGCTTTTGAAATCAATAGCTCTCAGAACACAGGATTATTAGGGAACATGTAGTTATGTTTTAGTTTTGCAAATGTCAAGGTTATATGTGGATGAAACCTGAGCCTTGGAGACAACACTCGCAACTTGGCACTTCAGCTCACAGCCTATTGGAGTTGTTAGATGAACTATATTCAGCTGCTTTTAATGTATGGCTGATAGTTTTCAGGGGTTTTTTTTATGTCATTTTAAATATATGAAACAAAAATGTGCCTCAGACCCAAGTCCTGTGTTTGGAGTTATTTTTGAGACTTTTTGAGAAAATAAGTTCAGTCCTAATATTTAGAAAAATATATTTTCATTACAATATTGAAGGAAACTAATTTCAACATTATGGAGCTAATAAAAAGACAGGAAAACTGAAATGGACTTGAGAGAATGCAGCTGATTTTGTATAGAAAATTGAGAACAAAGGTCAACTTGCAATGCTACTCCGTTCTAAAGCCTATACATTCCTATTATTTGATTCTAATGTATTCATGCTTGGGCTTCTGTACTTGTTGCTGTGTCTGTGTGGGTGTCTTCTCAAATAGGGCATGCTGGGGGAAATGGGGTCAAGAATGAGGACCACCTTAGCTACGCAAGTCAGAAAGAGGACACAGTGTCTGCAACCCAAGAGCAACAGCTTAATTATGAAACAGAGTAATATGACCCGTGTAAAGCATAGGGCTCATCTTAGGTTGTTTCTGTGACAAGCTAAAAAGTCAAAGGGCAGGTAATCACCTTGTATCATTATGTGATGCTTCACTCATTACCTTTACATCGGATGAGGAACTTTTTTACTTTCCTATACACCTTCACCTTGGATGCACTAAAAATAACAAACCTAGGGTCAGGGTATTTTGAGTGTCTGTCTGTCTCTGTAAATATATGTTACACTCCAGTACCCTTGAACTCCTTAGTGATGTAGGCAGAGTTGAAACCTATATCCAACTACATATCGCTTTCTCTCACGTGCCAACTTTGTTTACAAAGAAACATGATCCAACAGGTATGCCTCCACGACATTGCTGCCTCCGTGAGAAGTCACTGGGTTTAGAAAAGTTTATCTTTGACTATTCCTGTCTACATCCTACGATTGCATAACGATCATACGTCATGGTAAATTCTACCTGGGCTTATCAGTTTGGATACAAGGTCTCTTGACCTCAGACTCCCATTAAGCGCCAGCAGATAAACAGTGTTATCTTCCCAACATTGCTTTCCCTCCATTAGCAACATGTCTTTGTGCACTTGCATGTGAAAACACGTTTATGTGAAGTGGTGGAAAGCACATGAACGAGTAGACCCAATATGTAGGGAAAACCCCCAGACTAGACATAACTTAACCCCTTCTTTCTTCTTTCTTCTTTCCTCTTTTCCAGCTGGGACGACACGGGAGCATCTTGGACTTGCCATGGCCCTGAAAGTGCCCATCTTCATCGTCATCAGTAAGGTGGACCTGTGTACGCGGGCCACCGTGGAGCGCACTGTGCGGCAGCTGGAGCGTGTCCTGAAGCAGCCGGGCTGCAACAAGGTGCCCATGGTCGTAGGCAGTACTGACGATGCCGTTACAGCAGCACAGCAGTTCGCCCAGTCACCTAAGTATGAAACAACTACATGTACATGAACCATTTAATGTTTTGTAGTTACATGTGTACCAATTTAGAATCCCAATAACAGTAGGAGGTAGAAACTAGCATGTGACTGTGTGTCCTGATCACATACTTGTGCTCTCCCTGGCAGCATTACACCCATCTTCACCTTGTCCAGTGTGTCTGGAGAGAGTCTAGACCTGCTCAAAGTCTTCTTCAATATCATCCCTCCTCTCAGCAACAGCAAGGAGCAGGAGGAGCTTATGCAACAGCTAACTGAGTTTCAGGTAGGTCTATAATTAAGTTTGTGTATGCATGCCATTGATGACGTGTAAGCTGGCACTTACACACTCTTAAAGATAAAGTGTAAATGCAGACACATGAATACACTTGATTTTGATGTGACTGACAGCAGCATGCATCATTACAGGTGGATGAGATCTACACAGTGCCAGAGGTGGGGACAGTGGTGGGAGGTACTCTGTACAGGTCAGCATACTTCATGTTCTTCTACTTATGTTTCATTTTTTTTATTTAGCACAATCCCTCTCTGACCCACTGTTGTCTTTGATTGTGCAGTGGTATTTGCCGTGAGGGAGATCATCTTGTGGTAGGGCCCACAGACTTGGGCCAGTTTCACAAGTTGACCATTGGGAGCATCCAAAGGAACCGCTCAGCCTGCAGGGTTCTCAGGGCGGGCCAGGCTGCCACACTCGCCCTGGGCGACTTTGACCGGTCACTATTACGCAAGGTCAGACACTTCATGTTTGCAGCAAATTTGTCAAACTCTTATTTTTCTTTATACCGCTTTAGTATGTGTAGGAAATGTGTAGAATGTTTAGAAAACAAGAGCAAATATAACAAAAAGTGATACCAGAACAAGTTATGGTTATGTTATATAGATTTAACATACATACATATATTTCTAATATTAACCGTGCCGTTAAAATGAGACTACACTCTATCAGACTGAATTCTAAACAATGTGTGTCCATGTGTTTTCCACTTACAGGGCATGGTGATGGTGAGTCCAGAGATGGATCCTACCATCTGCTGGATGTTTGAGGCTGAGATTGTGCTCCTCTTCCATGCCAAGACCTTTCACAAAGGCTTCCAGGTTACTGTGCACATTGGCAATGTGAGACAGACCGCCACTGTGGAGGCTGTGTATGGCAAGGTCAGTCCATCCGCCGAGCTAAAACTGTTCCTGTTTGCAAGTTGTCGTCTTCTCCTAAAACCTGGGCTTGTTATCCCAAAGCGCTGCCTGAAGCAGAATATGTCTGACTTATCTTACATCTGGTTTATGCTGGTTTATGTCTCCTAATCTTATGACACATCACTGTGCCACAGGAGGAGCTGAGGACAGGGGAGAAAGCAGTGGTTCTTTTCAAGTTCATCAAGCACCCAGAATACCTGAAGGTGGGAGCTAAGGTGCTCTTCAGAGAGGGTGTGACCAAAGGTATCGGCCACGTCACCAAGTTGCAGCCCATCGCCCAGTACAGGCAATCCCAAAGCGAGGATGACGAAGCCTAACGTCTTTCTGAGAACCACAACAGAAAACACCGTCCCGCCCGAAAACAAGGTGCTTTATAAACAACCTCCTGCTTTCTCCAAAGGTCACTGTGCCCTGATCCCTGCACAGTAAATCCCCTTTCTAGGATTTTGTGGTTTTATCATACTTTTCCAAAGCCTTGTTGTCACCATCCTCTTCGTATGTCTTCAGCCTTTTAAATAACTGCTGATATTTTAGTCTGCTTCCTGGTGTTGAGGTGAGTGTTGCTTCTCATGGCGCTAAAAAAGAGGAAACCCCTCGGCCACCCCTGTTACACGTTCACTTGGCAACATCTACCAAAGTGATACTGACTGTCTGGACCAAATAGGTGCGATGTGCAGATCAGTAAGTGGCAACTAGGAAATGGCTTCCTCAACAACAACACCTACGTTGAAGTACTACCTACACAGTTTTACACCTAAGTGCACTCCTAACACACACTGCGAGAACGATGCACACACACACACACACACACACTTGCACTGAAACATAAATGCCAGTGTTGATATTCTTTTGGCAGATAATTGTTTACAAACAGTCGCAAGTATGAGATGCTGAGACATTGAGGTGTAACCTGCATCAACAGTCACTGTTGTCATCGCCCCAAAGCAGCTTGTCAGTGTTACCAACATAGTGCCTGACTGATAAAGACAAGCCTCTGATCTCACTCATTACTCTTAAATCACACCCTTCTTTTTTTAGTAATCGCTAGTTGATATCAGGAGATAATACTAAGAGCACTGAGATACTTTGGTGGCTCTCAGACACAGCTTGTCAGTTGTATACAAGCTCAACCATGTTGTTTTATTGAAGCTTTACAGCTGACAAGGGCACTTTATGAAGGCAACGGAGAGCACCGCGAGGTATGTAAAGTTAGAACTTGACCCAGTTTGTGTCGGCCTGAAGGTTTCCAACAATGGCAATCACCTTGTAACTGGTTTTATGTCACATGTGTCTGTTAGATTTATGTTTTTTTTATTCACAAATGCCTCACAATAGTGCAGTGAGATGACACTGATCTTGTTGCCTATCTTTCAAGTGCTTTAGTTACTCAGGTCAGTGTAGATAACTTAAGTAGACAGCATTCCATACTCGCAGAACTTCTCCACTGGAGGTTTCTGTTTGCTGACTTGGGGGGGAAAGAGGGCGGTTTTAGGGAAAAAAAACACAAGGTTTGTTTCTCCAAAGAGATGTGTTTTGATTGTGGATTTATATAGTATGTGAATCTGCCCACTGATGCAGCTTGGTTTAAAAGCAATTATGTCTGAGGGACTCGATGTTGTGTCTCCAGTTAAGTTACTGATGTCGCTAACTTTGACAGGGTTTAACACAGTGCCTGATGGAGCTACCGTTTGAGTCGCCTTTCGTCACACCCCAAAGTTTTACAACTTTGTAAAAGATCAAGTTGGTGCTACTCCTTGAAATAACTTTTGATATTTAGAGGACGACTTTGAAAATGAATGTTAATCACTACTCTCTGTTCAAGGCTGCCGCTGGCCTTCTGTCTTATTCTAGCATGTTGATGTGACTTCTACAGATTGTTGTCCCACTGACATCAATGATGGACAGCTGAAATGTTTCGTTACACCCACGTTGTTGTTAAGCACAGTTTGTGTACACTCAAAGAGAGGACACGTTTCAACCAAAATATTTTCTAGCCTTTATGAAGAGTTATATCAGGTGTTTGTTTTAATGCATCTGAGAAATATTTTATAGATTTCTAGTAGTTCTGGATTTTACAGTTCATTCAAACACACTTTTCACTGTCAGAGTCTTCTTTAATACAACTTCACTTATTTTGAAATCACCTTTATGAGCTGTTTTCCTTTTAATTGAAAGTGTAATATTTTGATCATTTTTTTGGGTGAAATGCAATATTTATGTACAGATCCAATTTGTGTATCACGATGTACATGAATAAAACTTTTATTGTCTCTTCAGCAGGCGGTTTAATCTCGTTGTCTGTTAAGTTCAACACACAAAGTTGCTCAGTGTTTTCAGTCATGTCATCATACACCCAGTAACTTGTCATGACTCACTGCACAAAATTTTGTTTTTAATAAAACTTCATTTCATCTTCCGGGTACTGCTCCTCTGAACCTGCTCCCCTGCTGATGCAAGATAACGCAAGAATGACTTGCTCATTCAGCCCAACACCGCTCATGCAGAGCAGAACAATACGTTCACTATTGTAGAAAGGCGGAAACAAAACAGGATGAGCCATAAAGGAGCTCATGATGGTGGGATTGCTCTCATCCTACCGGCAGTCAGTATTTCAAATGTGTCCTCTTGTCTTAGAAAAGACAAACATCTTCTGTATCTCTTCAGTTGACTCAAGTGAGGAGTCCTGCTGCACGTTCAGGTGTTTAGTGACACCTGCTGGCATGGCAGAACACTACAACATGATGTATATTAAACAGAATGTATTACAATTCAAAAAGTATCTCTAATATAATCTGGTTTGCAAAATTATTGCCTTTCACTTTATACTAAAATGCATATGTGAAGCAAACTACATAAATAAATACTTTTTTAAGTTGATATAAAGCACAATGTAATCGATAATTAAGATATTATCAGAAACATGTATTTTATTTAATTTAAAAATGCAGTTCTACAGCATATCTTCCTTCCTCTTGAAAAAAGAGTCCAGAGTGCCAGTACTTCCACCTTGGGAGCGATGCCTTTTCGGCTGGGGTCCTGACTGGCCTCTGGTTTTTGTCTTGCCCCGGGAAGGCTGGCCTACGCCCGGTGCTCCCACTCTGAGAGGCGTTAGAGGGGCGCTGGAGGATGAAGAAGAGATGGCAGAGGTGGTTGAAGAGAGTGAATTCTGGAGGTCCAGGGCAAAGTGATAGTCATTGTGTTCAGGCATTTCCCAGACCAGCACATCCTGGCCACAGCGTTCGCAGTTTAGCAGGTCTTCTCTGGCCACAGTGGGAGGATGGTGATGAACCTCTGGATCAATCTCCAGTTCATCCCTTAACTCTCCACATGACGGCTCAGGAGGAGTAAACTGGGAGCTGTGTTTTGCCTGTAGGCCTGACACAGCAGCGACGGTGTCTTCAGAG
Source organism: Pempheris klunzingeri (assembly GCF_042242105.1). NCBI lineage: Eukaryota > Metazoa > Chordata > Actinopteri > Acropomatiformes > Pempheridae > Pempheris > Pempheris klunzingeri. Next base: position 6,610,931 of record NC_092023.1, on the reverse strand, counting down.
TCTTCTTTATCGACAGGTTCCAGCCTTTGTTCTGTTTCAGGCTTGTTCGATGTTGACGCTGCGGCCTGTGCGCTTCCTTCAAGTGTCTTTTTATGAAAGAAAGAGGAAATGCCAGAATGGGGGCTGGCTGAACCATTTTTAGATAAAAGTGTAAAGGAGGAACTGGAGCAATTGGTGTCGGCCTGCAACTGAGTATCACTAGCAGAGGTTTTGTGAGCGGAGGAAGATGGGAGCATTCCTGTGGAGCCTAAATCGTCATCCTCCCCGTCTACATCTTTTGTAACCTTCTGCCTTTGTTTCTCAGCTGCCTTTTGAAAGAAAGACTGAATGGTGCCAGGCTGTTTGCATGCGGAGTCATTTTTCAGTTCAGAGGAGGGCTGGGTGGAGGTCTGAGTGGTGGAGAAAAGACTCTGGGTTGAAGCGACATCACTGGAAAGAAAGCCAGCAATCCCCCCCGCTGATGGAGCGTCGCTGAATTTGCTAGCTGAGAGGTGTAGCAGGGTGAGGGGTGGAGTCCTGGGGACATGATGCAAGACAGATCACACAGGGTTCCTTCAAACAATGACCTGAAATATCTCACCGTGTTATCGTGTTCTAAATACCATGCTGCCTGGTGGTTTCCTGCCGTGTTCAGACTCTTGATAATGGCAAAGCTGTCAGAGGATAGTTTGGTCGCTTCGTAGCGCACTAAAGCACAACAGCGAGAGAAGCTGCTCGCCCTCTTATCCCCAAGCAGCCGTACCCCAACTGTCAACAACCTAGCCACTCGGCCATTCTGTAGGTGGGAGAGAAATGACAGGAACTGATGTGACACCCGATCATATTTACTATATTACATTGATGCTGTAATAAGGGTTAAAAGTTAAAAACCACACAACAGCACAAAGCTCACCACTTCTCTGTCCTTGGTCAGCCTCTCCTCCAGCTCAAGGGCCAGCTGATGAAGCCAATACTGTACCTACACAGAGGTTATTCATAATTCATATTTCTAAAAAGTTATAAATCATAAATTAGAAGAAATTAATGGAAAACACTGAATATTTTAACAGTATTACAAGAATGTGTCCAATACCAGATTTCTCACATCTTTAGGTAGATCAACTAAATTCTCTCCAAGTTTCATCACTTTCAGTCAATATGAGACTTAAAATAAAAGATTGAGAGACACTTTTGGTATCCTGTTGGGGAAACCTGGTTCTTTTACCTGTTCCCTTGTAGCCAGCGATGTTTTCCCAGGGAAATTTTTACTGCAGCCGATGGACTTGGGAAGCTGTCTGGCTTTCACTGCCTCAAACTCAATCCCCCGACACAGGTCATATAGCCACTGGCTGCGAAGCAGAGAGATTCAAGGGTAAATGCTGTCAGTTAACAGATATAAAACAATATCTGCCAACATTAAGAGTTTGTAATCAAAGAGTCCATTCCACTTAAAATTATGACGGTGTAAATATCTGGCTTGTCTTACCCTGTCTTCTCTCCAAAGTGCTGACCCAGTTCAGCCTGAGAGAAGCGAGTCAGATCTCCCATATTCTCTACTCCAAGAGTTTCTGTGATGGAGACACCCATCTTACCCCCCAGGTTACGGCTGTACGGGTGAAAGAAGCAATACAAGAGAACAATATATTGTTAGTAACCTTGTATTTCCCACCTCCATGTCAGAAAGTGTCCATTTCTTTGTAAGTTCATGACAGCGTATTCCTTGTGTGTGTACGAGGCGAATGAAGCGGATTCTGAATGGGAGTGTAATTCGTGATGACAACATTCTTTACGGCAGAGCAGTACTTTGGACTCACATCTTGCTGATGGGTAAAGAGCTGAAAAGTTCTGTCACAGAGTCCAGAGGCAGAACAGTTTGTCGGTTGGGTTTGTTCAGACCGCAGGCTAGTTTGGCCAGCACCTGGAAAAAGTAGACAGTAAACTACGACCATAGCAAAGATAATTCCAGCTCTTTAAATTACTGCAGCAGAATCTGTAGGAATTTTAGAGGATTTATAGGAAATATTTATTGGACTGAAACAATTCAAAGGTTTTCCTACCTTGTTGTGTGATATCCCGGCTGAACAGCGGAAACCTGTGTGTTTCTCCACGGCTGCCCTCATTTCCTCAACAATGAGGGCCCCAACAGTTAGCTGCAGTTCTGCAGAGGTCTGCTGCCCTAATGCAGGGACAGGTAAAGATGCCAGCCACTCCTGGAGACCTCTGGACCTCTGCTCCTCTGGGGACAAACATGACACTGATTGGGGGAAATGTTGCTGTACTTTTAAACACCAGTTTCCTGTGCCCAGTGCTGAAACAACCAATTAAGTAAAAGATTAGTAAAAATTTGATTATAGCCTACCTTTATCCACGACGGTGTCTTCTGCAGATGCTTCCTGTTCAGGTGAACTTTGCGGGTATCCCTGGACGTAGGTCGCCCTCAGCATTTGAGGCTCGATTTGTTTGTTGGTCATGTTTTTCAGCCGCTGCTGGACCGCAGCAGTCAGGTCCATGTATGCCTCATCAATGCTGGCTCTCTCGATCACAGCAAAGCGAGACATCACCTCAATCACCTCCACACTCGCCTCCCTGTAACTGCACAGCGGTGAGTAGGTTATTTGCTTCACAAGTGGTCGCAGGAGTGGTATTGAGGTACCACCTCAGCCAATGACATAACATATCCACTACTCACAAAAAGTTAGGGATATTCGACTTTCAGGTGAAATATATGGAAAATGTAAAAAGTGAATGCTACAGTGATATTATATCATGAAAGTAGGGCATTTAAGTAGAAGCATGCAATGGTCATTTCTTCATTTTAAACAATGTATTTGAAGAAAATCTAACCACAGTGGTAGGTATACCACAACAAAAAATGTTTGGTGTCTCAATAAATTGGGATGTGGCCAAAGGACGTCCACTCCTCTCCTTTCTGTGACTCTTCCAGTCTCTCTGTATCACTGTTCCAACCTCCTGATGACACTCTGTGACCCTCTAAGCTCAGTGAACACCTCCGTCTGAGGACTTCCTGTTTGAAGCCTCCAGTGTTGAGGTGCTGCTGATCAACTGTTAGGTGTCGTCTTGGTCTCATGATGTCAGAATGTGAACAGCACGATGAGGAGGACTGTTTAAATACCAATTCTAACTGAAGCAGGAAATATATTGGTGGATTCATGGATCAAACCTGTTGTGAATGTTGCTGTTAAGCTTCTTGTTAGAGAACAGCAACTTGTGCAAAAAGTACTGAAACACTGAACAGTTGGACATGTGCATTCAAAGGTTTAGAGAAGGTCACATTAAGTTCACCTGGAAAGGTTAGAATGCATTTTAGGTTCATCCTGAAATTTCACCTGAAAGCCGAATATCCCTAACTTTATGTGAGTAGTGTATTTCATCATCTTTTGGGAAAAAAAAAAGAAAAAAGAAATGTGTTATGGCACAATCCCAGTAACTGAGAATGTGAAGGTGTATAGTATATCACCACTTACTGTGTCAGATCTGCTTTACCATGAGACTCGCGCACTCGTGCCACCCGGAGATCTGGACAGAGCTTCTTTGCATCGTCCACCCACATGTTCCTGGTCACACCGTGGGCCCTGGCCTCGTAGCTCACAGCGATGATACTAACAGAGGATGACATTTAGCTGAGAACCACATCCTTAAGTCTTGTTTTTCAAGCCGTGAGAACACAGTGATGGTAAATCGAAGCTGGTTGTCTGTGGGAAGTGAAAGCGGGTGGGTTGCAAACACAGAGACAGCAGTTTAAATGGCCGATGCAACTGAGCGGACACAAGAGGAGTACGGTGTCACCTCTGTGAATACACAGTGTGTGTTGGAAAGACTGAACAATGTACAGTCTAGTTATCGATCATCATAAGAGCCATCTCTCAGAGCATCTGCTGAGGAAGACTGACATAACTGAAAGGTGTGGAATAGCTAATCAGACTGTGAATACTGTCATCTCTTCTTTTCAATCTGTACTTGGATGATCTTTCTAATAGGTTATAAGAATGTAGGACTGGATGTATGGTGGGGAATTGTCTTATTAACCAGTCTTATTGCCCAGAGTAACAGTGTGCGGTACAACACTACATTTAATCCCAAAAAGAGCGTTGTCATGATTGCTAGATTTAAAGATGATCGGAAGCAGAATAAACTAACTGCACTGAGTTAAACCTGAAACATTTCTTGGCATCACTTCCTCATACCAAGAGACCCTGGGGTTTCACTGAGCAGCTGCACAACGCTTTCAGTTGCACTGATCATTAAAACAGTGTCTCTGTGTCAGAAACTCACCTGCCTCCTTTCCACGTCTTGTACTGGGCCACCACACAGGAAGTGCTCTTCAGAGCTGGATCCAGCCTCTGCTCCACCTGGACGTAAAAACAGTCCATGTCTACCAGCGCCACCACCCTCTCCTTTCCGTACTCCATCACTGTCTGTCAGCCACAACATGTGCACTTGGTGGAGCTTGTTAATTCACACCGATAAATACTTTTTTAAGTTGATATAAAGCACAATGTAATCGATGGTTGTTCACTAAAGACAAACCAACACTTAAACCTGGCGCCAAATACCACTTCTCTTCCTGTCTACTTCTTCTTCTTCTACTTCCTTCTTCTTCTACTTCCTCCTCCTTCTTCTTCTTCCTGTCTACTTCTTCTTCTTCTACTTCCTCCTCCTTCTACTTCTTCTTCTTCTACTTCCTTCTTCTTCTTCTTCTTCTTCTAGTTTTAATCGTGGTTTCGCAAACCATCTTACAGGTGCATTACCGCCACCTGCTGGACCGGAGTGTGTAACATTAAACAGGCAGAAAACAAACACAACAAAACAGTTGTTACTTAAATTTTCTCTATTATTCCTGTTATGTTTAAGCAGTTAACTAGAGGACTGCACATTCTCCATGATGTATTTTCTAATAGATTCCCAAATGTAATGTATGGGAGATTGATGCAAAAAAGGAACAGTTAAAATTGAGGAAGCGACCCCACCAAGAAACACACAGTGTAATACTGTAGGTGCACATTTACTGACAACATTGGTGCAGGCATGACTTTTCCATATATTCCTTACCTAATACTCACTGGACTGATGGGTAAGTCACTCACTGATATTGTGTTTTAATGATACTAAATTGTAACGGACTGATTTGGAGCTGTGTCACTGAGCATCCTGTAACTGATAAATCATTAGATAAGTGTTGTTTGTCAGAGATTCATAGTGAAAGTACAGTGAGTGAAGGCTCCATCTCTATCTGTATGAGCAGAGCAGATCTGTCAGTTAGACAAATAATAGTTGTCCAGTTTTGTATCTCATAGATTTTTAAGACAATAATGACCAAGTAAACAAAAGCTAACAGGAACATCTACAGCAGGCCGGTCAAATGAAGGAACAATGTTCTTACCCAGTAGAATAACAGGTATTTCTTCTTGTTGCAGGAATTCACAGCATAACTACAGTCGAAAAACTGTCAGTGAAAAGTGGAGATTCAGTCTCTATCCCGTGCCTCTATGACTCCACATACATAAACCACGTAAAATCCGTGTGTAAAGGATATTTCTGGAGGTTCTGCACTTTTGCAGTTAAAACAAACCAGACAGATAACTCAGGAAAGTTTTCCATCTCTGACGACACAAACCAAAGAGTCTTCACTGTGACTATCAATGATCTGACGGATGATGACAAGCATTACTGGTGTGCTGTGGTGACTGAAAAGAAGCTACTTGTCAGACAGTATTTTCAGCTGTCAGTCACCACAGGTAAAATCCATTAAATGGTTTAAACACATTTGAAATCCTCTCTGTAAATTGCTTGGTGGAGAGAAAGTGTCTCAGATAATGAAATCAGACAGTTCTTCATTTTGTACTGTGCTTTTTTTTTTTAAAGATGAGCCAGAAATGTCTGTGGAGCAGCAGGAAATCGCAGCATTTGAAGGAGGAAGTGTGACTGTCTTGTGCCGCTATAAATACCCAAAAGTAATGGAGTGGTGCGGGCTGGGTAGCACCTGTGTGAAAGATCAGACTGGATCAATGGATGGAGCAACGGTGACATTCAATGCAAGTGTCCCTAATGTTTTCAATGTGACCATGAGTGAGCTGAGGACAAAGAACAGCGGCTGGTATTGGTGCACCAACAGTGATTTCCAGATGCCAGTGCATATAACTGTTCACGAATCAACCTCAACCACTACGACCACAATGAGCCTCAACACAGCAAGTAAGATACGAACCAGCAATAAATCACAATTCAAACCCTGGAATAATAAATGGTGCAATAGAACATGTTTACCATGAAAATATGGAAATTACAGTAACCACAGTATACAGAATAAAATATACCATAATATCTACAATGTGGATTAACATGGACTTATTCAGACTTTACAGGGACACATTCAACCACTACCCAGAATTCCCCCCTACCTACGAGCACCACCAGAGCAGGTGGAGAGAGTGTGCAGGTTGAACACCAGAGGTCTGCACTCTTTACTTTATTGTACTTTATCTGAACAGAGTAACTGGGTTCAAACCTGATTAACAACTTTTTCAGTCTCTTCAAAACACTGTCGTGCACGCTTGAGCTTAAAAGTTCATTTTTTGATTGTTGGTGCATATCAAAATTATTTTTTTTAAATGTATGCATAGGTTTACCATTATGGGTTTGGAGAAAACGTTTACCCCTGTATATGTGGTTAAATGTACCTCTGATCTGCATTTATCTTCTAGTTCCACTAAAGTGACGATTCTCATCAGCACCATAGTCATACAGCTCTTGATTGTTCCGGCTGCCCTTTTTGCATGGAGGATGATAAAACACAGTAAGTCTCTCATAGACTCAGCCTAAACAAATTCAGGATTAAAATATCTGTTGTTTTAAAATATCCTTGGTGTGTTTTAGATAAGACCAGGCCCGAGGGGACTGACACTACTGTGGTAAGAAATCGCCACGTATGTTCATCTTCATCACTAGTTTAAATCCATTTTGCAAGGTAAATTACAAAAAGAAATGTACAGTTTATCCAGATTTGGACATATACAATACATGAGGCGTTGGAGGAATATGACCAATCAGCTGTTTAATATACAGCAGTTCTAATATAACTACATTGAATATGAGTTGTTGACTTTGTAAGTATGATAATATATTCTACATAATACAGACAGATGCAGTATTTAAACCAGACAATAACCAGTCTAGGCTCATAATGGATCAATGGATCTGCTCATTTTCAGCTCAGTACAGGAAAAATGGAAAAGTGGGCTAAAGATCCTCTTGATATTTTAAGCTTTGATAAGAATTAAAAGTGTTTGTATAATCAAAACAATAATTTTCTCAATTAGCAGCATTTCCTACTTTCCTACTATTTCCTGCTCATTCCTAAGCAGTCTCTTTGTAGCTTAGGAGGTGAAACCAAGTGCAAAAAATAAGTCTCTGGGACTAATACAGCGCTCACTGCTGCTCAATGCTGTGGTTATGTTAACCACTGGAGACAGGCCTGATGAGTATCTGAGCTCTTCTCATTTGGATTATAACAGCTCAGACACTGAGAGGGCATCGTTTGAAGATATTTTATTTCAAGTTACTCAAACTTATTGACGTTAGTCTGTCAACAATGTGAAACATATATAATGTATGTGGCCATTGTTGGTAGCGGCAGTCACTTTATATGACACCTGGCAAAAACCTTTGTGGTGGCAAGTTTAGCCCCAAATCCTGCTCAGAAGTCCAAATCATATAAATAGAAATAGGTTACTTCCATTTAAGTTTGGTTTTAAAGGGGTTAACTGCAGTTCAGCTGTTAATCAGTATTCACCATAACACATAAATACACTCCAAAACAGCGAACCAATGACGTACAAAGCCCAGTTATACTGAGACTACTGCAACTGTGCAGTTAGACAGGAGGGAGAAAATAATTGTAAAATAATGTAAAACATGATGAGACTAATGTCAGCTTTCTAATTCATCCATCACAGAATTCCCAAAGTGGGAGTGATCCCGATGTGCTCTGTGCTACTGTTGTTCATAATCAACATGTAGCAAGCCAGAACAAGGTAAACCTGATGAGAAAATCTAATTTAGTTTGACACAGTTCAAAAGAGAACACTGCCTGAATACACATTTGTATTTGTTTGTCTATCCCCTGAAATTATATCACTTTGAATCTCATCCAGCAGAACCACATACCTGATGACAGTGTGATATACAGCGCCATTGTAAGGACAAGCAAGCGTGCAGCAAGTGGTTTGTGATTCACTTTAAATTCATATATGCATCTCAATACATTCATTTTCATTCATTTTATTATTAGCATGGTAATCATGATCTATCAGTATTCAGCGTGTTGCTGAATGCAAGTGCTTGTTTTCTCTCATTAGACTGAACCAGAAGACCCAAGTGTGATCTACAGTGAGCTAGGCACCACAATATATGGCTTTATGACTATATCAATCAATCCAACACCCTGGACAGGAGACATGCATTTTTTTGTGCAAACCTGCACACACACAGTATAACAATTAATGTAAAATATTAAAGTCAAGACTTCAGGAGAGCAAGTGTGCAAAAGTTGTGTCTGTAAGTTTGACATGTAAAGCAACAGTTTAACCGTATGGATCAATAGCAGACGCCACTTGAATTGGTCAAATTAAGGCAGTGACATTGTGACAAAAATGGTCACTCCATCACCCATTGGTGCAGCTGCTCCAACCTCCGGATTGACATCTTGCCACTGAAGACTGATCTTCATCGTCAGAGCTATCATTTTTATCTGAGGCATTTTATTTGTATTATTTTTTACTTTTTTATCTGTGCACAGCACTTCGTAACTCAGGCTTCAAGAGAACTTTACTTGCTCGCTGTATAAATTCTGCTCATCCTTACCGGAGTTACACGTCAGTCACAGGCGCAATTTTATGTGTACAGATGTCCTTAAGCAGGTAATGTCAGATGATGATGTTATGAGTAACTAAATAAGCAAGTTTGTCTTCAAATTTTATGTAAATTGGAGACAAGTAGGCTACATATAATGTGAAGCAACATCAAACATAATAATTCTTGGTGGGCATGTAATATGAAAGAAGACTATACATATGGAGTAAAATGCTCTTGTTGCAAGAATTCACAACATAACTACAGTAATAAAAAGTAATAAACTGGAGATTTAATCTCTATTCTATGCCTCTATAACTCACTTTACAGAAACCATGTGAAATACTTGTGTAAAGGATATTACATTATCAAAAGATAACATACAGCAAGCCTTATTGCAAAACAAACTCAGATGGGGTGATGCAAGGGGGTTGTTTTGTAATAATAACCACCACATGTTGTACATTATCCCTCTCGAGCAAAAGAAATAAACAATTTGACACAAAATACTGACTTTAAATCGATTTTATTGATTTAAAAATGATGTTATTGACCAATCAGAATCGAGTATTCAACAAAGCCGTGCAATAATCATAAATAGTTTATACACTACCGTTTCCATAAATTTGGAAAGAACACATCTGGAACTTCTTTGTGTAAAGGCCTTTAGTCTCGTCAGTGTCGACTAAGATGCTGAACATGGTAAAAACATACCTGTTACGTTGGTATTTTCATTGTGAGCAATGTATTTTAGCCTCAGAGAGCTTTCTTGTTTAAAGGAAAATACAGTATTTTCTTTAAAACTTAACTGAGTACAATCTGTGATGACTAATGTAGTGGCTAGTTTAGCAAATGTTCCAATTATGATCATGATGTGTTCACCTTTAAAAGGATTTATCTGAATGAAAATGTTTAATGGTGACTATTTTGCAGTTGCAATAATTTGACCACATGCTTCCATTGTAAGCTCTGTACAACTTAGCTGTGTAAAACATCATCATTATCTTAATTATTCAATAGTTTCTATTGCCATGTTATTACAAATCATTTATGCTCATACACCCGCGGTATTTTATTTTGAAATGTTGGATTCACGGCAGCTTACTGGAATTTACACCCAGTCTACTGTAAACTAGACTGAGAAAGTACGCTCTTGCTGCTTAGATATTTCTGTACGTAATTCAGCTGTTGCAAGTGCATCCTTGAAAATTAGGAAGTAGATGACCAGTCTCGCGGCACACTGGTTCATTTTGTTTTGCCTGCTCTCACAGTGACATGGCTTTTCATCTCAGCTTTCTTGCCATCCTCTCTGGACTCTCAGGTCAGTCACAAAAATCATTTTACAGTTGTCTTCTATGTATGTTTTACATGTTGAGGGTCCCGTCAGAAGATTACAATAATACAATAATAATACAATAAATAACCAACAGCTGCACAGTTAATATCCACCAGATTTGTATGTCATATATTTTTAATGACCTAGTATGTAAACCAACAGGTATTTGTTCTTGTTGCAGGAATTCACAGTATAACGACAGTCAGTAAACTGTCAGTGAAAAAAGGAAATTCAATCTCTATCCCGTGCCTCTATGACTCCACATACATAAACCACGTAAAATACTTGTGTAAAGGATATTCCTGGTCCTCCTGCTCATATGCAGTTAAAACAAACCAACCAAGTTTAGGAAGTTTCTCAATCTCCGATGACAAAAAACACAGAATCTTCACTGTGACCATAAACGATGTGATGGATAAGGACGCTGATTATTACTGGTGCGCTGTGGAGATCAATGGAGGACCAGATGTGAAAGAATATTTTCATCTGTCAGTAGCCAAAGGTAAGAGCCCTTGTGACAGCTTCAAGAACACTTAAAATCTTAAATATTTTTTGCTGCAAATACTATTTTTTATTTTAATTTTTGTGATAAAAAAGTGATGAAATTAATATGAAAGAATAAATTAATAAATGTACTGTAGATGGCTGGGTATAAGACATTTGAAACATCACCAGTGTGTACCAAAGGCTACCCACAACTTTCAACTGAATACAATTTGTCTTTCCCTAAGGTACACCCGGTCTATATGTGGATAATCAGGAGATTAGTGCATTTAAAGGAGATCCTATATCCATCAATTGTAACTATAGTACCCCTGGAGAGAAGAAATGGTGCAGGCTCGGCAGGTCTTGCGTGACAGGATCATCAGGATCCATAGATGGAACAGGAGTGACCATCAGTGAGATGACGGCTCACGCTGTTTTCACTGTGACTATGAGCAAAGTGAGGATGGAGAACAGCGGCTGGTATTTGTGCTTTAAAGGAGATTTTCAGATGCCAGTGCATTTAACTGTGACTGAGCCGCCTACAACTAGTAAGTAGTATAAGTAATGTGATAATATATTGTAAATGAAAAAATATTTGTCATTTGAACATGTTTTTGATATAAATATAGATAGTAAGATTCATTATTGTTATTTCACTCCAGCATTCATCGTCTTGTTTTATATTTAATTAACCACCTTATCACTATCTGTCTATGAATGTCACCCCAGTTTCTGCAGACAAAGCACCTTCCACAGTTCCCAATGCACAGCGCAGGTCAGAAACCTTTGCATTTGCATGCAACCACATTGTTAGACTGTTTAAACAAGTCTGTTTCTCTTCATTCGTTTCCATTGTGTGCTTTAAATGTATGCAGTGGTGTTTCAGCTAACCTAAAGAGCCTCATCATCCCTTTGAGTTTGTTGATCTTCGTTGTGATAGTGACCTTGTTCATCTGGTTTATGTTAAAAAGACACAGTAAGTCTATGCTGAACTTTTATAAATCCAATTCATACCAAAACTGCATACTATTCATAAATACTTTTACCTTAAATGACTATTCTGTCAGTAAGAGGACTTTTCATTATTTTCCTTTTAGTGCAAACCAAAGCAGAATCATCAGCCACAACAATGGTATGATATGCTGATTAATTAAAGTTTCATGAATGGACCACCTATTCCTTTTGGTTCCTACTTGCTATTTGTTTTCTGTCCTGTGGCATTCAGTTCACTCTTTCGACACACACTGAAAGGGAAGTTACATTATGGTAATGCTAAGTGCGTAAGAACAACTTAAATAGCAGTTTATTTTGAGCATAGTTTGAATAGAATGCATTAATTCAAGATGCAGATAATAAGGTTAAATTGTTCAATTGATCTGTTTCAAGTCTGTCTCTCCCTTCTCACCCAGAGGTCCGGTGCTGAGAGTGACGTGGATGTGGTGTACAGCTCTGTGGTCATTGTGGAAAAACAATCTGGAAAAAGGGTACATTTTAAGAAGCCAAACTCAAGTCATGTATTCACTCGGTCTGTCAGCTTTGGTGATTTGATTTGTCTCTAGTGCTAATTTGCAAATGTTAGCATGTTTATACCATAATCTCAGATGATAATCATCATAAACGCATCTGCTAAACAGCAATATGTTAGCATTATCATTGTTAACCCTTTAATCTTCTACTCAACCATATGGTAGAGCACATGTTGACTCACTATATCTTACTGAAAACATGTTTTACTTACGACATCTTAACCGTTTGGTAGAGGCCAATATTTCAAAAAATGTGGGGTCTGTTCATAAAAAAACATTGATTTTTGCAATTATTGCCCCAAGGAAATAAAATATATAAAGAATACATTTTTTCATTGCTTTTTTCTTGGTGAGGACGTTAAAGGGTTTTAACATATTAGCATGCTAAAGATGGCATTTAGTGTGGCCTATTCTTAATCTTCTTAATTGTTACTTTTTCTTCTGTTTTCCAACAGGTTGAAACCGAAGACGTGTTATATAGCTGTTTGGCTCCACACCAGCAAAGCTCGTAAATATTTAGCGTATAACAACATCTTAACTGCTGTTGAAGGTTTTTTTCTTTGTGTTTCAGTGACTTTTTTTCATTTTGAGAATTTATGCCATATTCTGTTTTCCCCGCGCATGAAGCTTTGTTCTCATAAAACATTTCATTTATCACACTTTGTGATGTGTGTATTTTTAATATATAATACAACTAACAGTTACCGTAAAGTGTATTCAACTGACTTTAAGTAGTGCTCAGGGAAATGTGTGCAGAGATTTATGTTCATAGATACTCTGAGATTCTAAGATTGCCAAATCATTCACTGTGGTATTTTGCATTAAGCCTAACAAATGGAAATAAACCCGACTTGTAGAGTGTAATACTGGTGTTTTTCCTTGTGTTTCAACTCATTTATTTTTCTTAATAAGATTCTTCAAACCTCAATGCACATTTGGGCATATTTCATGTTTAGAAAATAAATCATTGGCAATTGGCAATCGTGGCACTGCACTGTGTCATAAGATCAGCAGGAATATATTTGAGTATTTCCTCTTCTCAAGGTGTTGTGTGTGTGTCCTCTGTGACTACAGGTTTTCAAATTAAGAATCACTCAGTGGTTTTCAAAAGTCACACCGTGGGATTACTTTGCATAACTTTTGTGAATCCAACAAAAAACACAAGATACAACCCTATGAGCAGGAAGTTACAGCAAAAACCACTGCTACAGTAGTAGCTTCACGCATCAAAGTCATTTTAAGAGACATCTACTGCTAGATTTGATAAATTAAGGCACTCATTATGCTGTGCATTAACAATCATAAATGCACAACATGTGGCTCTCGCAGTGAAGCAAATTATTTGGCTCTTATATCACTAAACTAAAAAAAAAAAAAAAAACCAAAAAAATACTTGCAGTGTGACACAACTATGCCTGAAGCTGATTTTTACTCAGGCACTTGTGCGGCCGTCCCGGGTCCTGAGCCGGGATGTGATAGGTCCGGACTTCATTGCAGAGCAGTCTCCTTCAGCTCGCCCTCCAACCGGTGACGCCTGCCTCGGCCGTGCGGTGTGAGGAACATCTCCAATTAAGTCACTTTAGTTTACAGCTAGCCCCGACTTCTACCGGTAAGAGAGCCATTTATTCATCCTGACAATGTTAATTAACTCTACAACAAGTTGGAGGGGTGCGAAAGCGTGCTTAGCATACACCGGTGTTCTGCAGGCTAGCGAAGTTAGCTAAGTTAGCTACACTCAGCATGCTGCGTCTGACTCATGCCAAGTAAACGCAGGGGACTTTAGCTTTGCATTACAAGTGTCGTGCTGCCGGTGAAGCGGCGGGTGTTTGGAAAAAATACTCACAGAAAACATTGACAACTCAGAATTGTAACGTTAACCATCGTTTTGTTAACCTCCCCACGGCCTAGTTAGCAAGTAGCTGCCTCACGGAGCAAGTGAACTGGTTAATTAACACATCTCTCTAATTGGCGCTGGCATGTGCCTTGCCACGCCTAGCTGTGGCTGCCAGTTCACGTGGAGGAGTAGCTTTAATAAAGGCCGGGCACTGATCTTAGCACTCCAGTGCGGCAAAATGGCTCCTGTCTTACTCAGTAACCTTGCTCACAGGCTGACAGGCACTTGTACTGCTGTGAGCACCTGCAGCACCGGACCGCTGTCACTGTGCCAGAGGTGTCTCAGTCAAAGTAAAACCAAAACTGTGAATGACATAGTCAGCAGTTTCATCTTCAACTTCGGTGTCGTGTTGTCTCCATCCCAGGGTTGCACAGTGTGAGCTACCTGACACAGTTAACAGTCTGTGCTGCAAGGGAGGTCCATGCATCTACTCATCAGCAGGATGGTAGTGAGATATTGGATTTAAAGGCCCACTAATGCAAAGTCGAGCTTTCCACTCAACAGGTGTGGCAACTGCAAGGATGAGCAAGGGATACTGCAATAATTGCATCATCCAGTTTGTGCCAGTATCTCCACATATGTTAAGAGCAAAGACGTGAAGCGCCCACATCGTGCTCGTATTGTTTACAGATATCTCTAACAGTGAGTTTCATGGTGTGTGTGTGTGTGTGTGTGTGTACTGTATCCTCGCATCACAACACATGCGGGCAGGAATGGTACATTTATGAGATGGTAAATCCCTGCCATTAAGTCCATATATTGAGGTCCTTCAAGACTTTTAAAGACACTTTCCTGATAACTGGCTATTTAACCTTCTTCCTGACAGATTCTTTATTGACAGCTGTAAATACGTAGATACTTTTAATAATTTGAACATTGTGTTTTGCTTCTGTCTACAGATACAATGGCTGTGCCTCCCTGCTATGCTGATCTGGGCAAGTCTGCCAAGGACATCTTCAACAAAGGCTATGGTAAGGTGTTTTTTTTTTTTTATTTTATTGTTTGACAGAGTAGGACTGTGATGTTAAAGGTGCTGTATGGCCAAGTCCTGTTTCTATTGTGGACATGATTTGAACAAAATTATTTTCATTTTTTTTCCAGGATTTGGCTTGGTGAAGCTCGATGTCAAGACAAAGTCAGCCAGTGGAGTGGTAAGGTCATTTCTTCATGGATTAAGAATAGAAAACTACTAGAAAATGCTTCATAGTCACTAAAGTGATCAAAGTGCCAATAAAGTCACATTGGGTGATGTAGTAAATCTACAAGTAATGATTTTTTTATAATTGACAGATACTCATTCTTTTCTATAAAATGTAGTAAAAAAAAATGAATACACACATTATACATTTTCACATTCCAATGTGACATTAAATTGTGTGTTTTGTAAGGTATTTGTGGTTTTAAGGCTAAGAAATGAGAAACAGTATCTGCCTGACTGTAGCACTGCCAAAAGTAATCAGCAAGAACAGAGTGAGTTACTGTTTCATCCAGAGTAACTTGTCATTTCTCTAAAATTGTCCCCTGTAGGAATTCAAAACAGCAGGTTCCTCCAACACTGATACCAGCAAAGTTGCAGGCAGCCTGGAAACCAAATACAAGAGGTCAGAATATGGCCTGACCTTCACTGAGAAGTGGAACACTGACAACACCTTGGGAACAGAAATCACTGTTGAAGATCAGGTTAGGAAAATATTCAAAATTCCTATTCAAAAGCATCCACCCACTGAGCATTAATTTGTTTTATTGTCAAATGGTTTCTGTTGTTGTTGTCTTACAGATTGCCAAGGGGCTGAAGCTGACTTTTGACACAACCTTCTCACCCAACACTGGGTAAGATGATGGCCAGTAATTAATGAAAAAGTTGTTTTTCCTTGAACTCATTGGTCAACATACTTAAACACAGTTTGTTCTCCCCTGCCGTGCCTCTACATGAGTAATTCTGGCAACCTGATCTGTGCTGTACATGCTTGTGACACATGTAGGCCATGTGACCCCAGTCCCATTATGGATTCTCTGTCTATTTAATGGCTGTAGGGGTTTGCACTTGTGCTTGCTTAGTTTATGTTTTGCAGTTTGTTGCTCTCAGGAAGGAGTTTTACTGGTGTGCCCAGATGCTCAGACAATCCTTATGTGTTTTGGGTTTCTATGAAGTATAAATCACATGAGGAATATGGCCCAAGGCCCAGAGGAAGGGTGTTGTGTTTCATATTGAGTGAGTGTGTCGTCATGTGGCCACATTGATACAGCATGTTCAAGGCTACAGTGACACACACAAACTGGGAAACAAACACCAGCATGAGCCAAACGCTGGTTTAAAAAAAAAAAAAAAAGAGAGAGAGAAGGAATTTTGGCCATGTGTGGCAAATTGGACTTTTGAGTCACCATGACTAAGAGGTCCTAATTCACAGCTGGAGGAATAGATAGTCTTCAGTAACGTGGCCTTTTTTTGGGGGGAGGGGTCATTTTCTTATCCCACATGCTACTTGATCTGACAGCTGGCTGAGTGCACAGGTTTAGAATTATCTCTAGGGATCAGAAATCTATGGCAATGGTTTCCAAAGTGGGAGCTGCTCCCTGCGGTACTTTGAAGATGAGCCACGAGTGCCACAAGACATGTTCATTTAAATTCTTTAATGTGCAGTTTGGTACCGTTTCACCACATTTTGAAAAGTTTTAGTCATGATTTGATGACATCTGATCAGAAAGTAATGCTGCCTTTTGCTTCCTCTGTCAGCGTTTTGAGGACATGTCAGGTCTTGTGTTTATAAATTTAGTTGCAGTTGTTACTGGACAAAACTGACTGTGTGGCCCCCACATTTTGGCCAGTCACTTGATCTGGACAGAGTAAAATTGACCGATTCTGGCCATGTTGAGTGGCCTAGTGTAAGTTGACATGAGCTCAAAAGTGTCTATTATATATGAATATTTGTGGAAAATGGTCAAAAGCTCACTGCAGGAAGTGCCTGAGTGCAGTTATTTATTTTTTGTTAATGCCTAAACTGACTTGATTGGGATTTTTAGTGAAAGTTAACCAAAAATGTTTCTCATTGACAGCAAGAAGAGCGGCAAAGTTAAGACCGCCTACAAGCGCGAGTTTGTTAACTTGGGCTGCGATGTCGACTTTGACTTTGCTGGCCCCACCATCCACGGAGCTGCTGTGGTCGGCTACGAGGGTTGGCTCGCCGGTTACCAGATGAGCTTCGACACTGCCAAATCCAAAATGACCCAGAACAACTTTGCCATTGGCTACAAGACGGGAGACTTCCAGTTGCATACCAATGTGTAAGTAGACTACCTTTCACATGAACATCTTATCATCAGTTTGCCCTTTTTATTTTTAAACGAGATGAAATCATCGTCTCACTTGGCCTGGAGTTTTTTTCCCTTAATCTATAAATAGTTATACATGTGATGTATTGTGCATCAAAAACCTCAAATAGCAGAAAAGAACAGAGGCAATTTGGTTTTTAATATACGTTAATAAATCAATACGGTCGCATAAAGAATGAAAATATAATAAAAATCTGATGCAAACAAATTCACATAGCTAATAGCATGTTGCGATGGTGACACACAACCCAACAATTACACAATGTATAGAGCTTTAACAAAAAAATGCAGCAGAGCAGCCTCTTCATGTTCAACCCAGCAAGTATCTTGAGCATGAAGTTGACTTGTGCTAAACATCTGGGTGCTACAAAGTTAGTGTTTTCTTCTTCCTGCTGATTAAACATGGTAATGCTCTGAATGGGTGAAAAACTAACTGTTATGTGTCTAATTAAGCTTCAGGGGAGACAATGGGCACATTAATTTAACAATGCCAAAAAGATGTTAAGTGTTACTTTCCAGACAAAGCTGCAGCTATAGCAGTAAAATGTGTGGTTTTGGTTTAATCAATCCAATACGTTCATATGCAGTCTGCCAGTTTACAACTCATGTGGGGGGGGACAACGCCAAGAATGGAACCATTTTGTGCTGCACTAAAGCTTGTTTACTGATCCCAGTTGGTCTTGTAGTGATTAATTCCTGGCTTGAATGCAATACCAAAAAAAACATGTCAAGAAACTGCTGAAAGACAGATTTTCCTGTAATGTTCGACACACAGCTCAACACTTCAAAGGTCGGCAAGTTGCCATTTCTCTGTGAGCTGATGGCAAGACCTCCGACACAACAAACATGCCTTTAGGTAGAATGTCCTAACTTTGTTTCCAGTAGCATGAGATCTCTCCTGTGCTTCTGATCTTTAAAGCAATGATGGAGCTGAGTTTGGAGGTTCCATCTACCAGAAGGTGAGCGACAAGCTGGAGACGGCAGTCAACCTGGCCTGGACTGCTGGCAGCAACAGCACACGCTTCGGTATTGCAGCCAAGTACCAGCTGGACAAGGATGCCGCCGTCAGTGTAAGTAGTGCAGCAGTGGAGTGGTTGATGCCAAAGAAAAAAAATTTGATTATTAATTGTCACCAATTAATTTAAACTGTTTTTCCCCCTTTTTAGGCTAAAGTGAACAACAATAGCCTTGTTGGTGTCGGGTACACCCAGACACTTAGACCAGGTAAGTTGGAAATGCCTCTAATTTTAGTACACACTTCTAGGCTCCACACTAGTCCTTTTGAGCAAATGTTCTATAAATAAGTCGACCCAGAATAGAGCCATCTATAGCAGCCTTTTAACGGCCTGTTTTCCCATCAGCCCTCACACGCAGAAGTCTCAGAACCCGTGTTTGAGAAAAGTACTTTTTGCACATGTGATGGCTAATGTCGCTTCCTCTTGCTGTGCAGGTGTGAAACTCACCCTGTCTGGCCTTGTCGATGGCAAGAACATCAACGCAGGAGGCCACAAGCTGGGTCTGGGCTTGGAACTGGAAGCCTAAGCTTTCCTCTCACTGCAAGGGACTAGGGAATATCAGAAGAATCTGGCCTTAAATGTATGTCCAACTCAAACCAGCAAGGGGATATCTTGGAGAGATTGGTTCAAAGGCTACAACAACAAACTCGAACGTGTTGAGTACCACTTCAAGTTGGTGCTTCTATCATTGGTACATTTTACCTTTGTTGCTTTTTACTTTGTAGTCGCATCTATTCAAGAGACAGTTGGTGGCATATTATTTATAAATCATGTCATTGTTCTTGTCCATCACTGCCATAACGATGAAATCCAATACAATCCCTTTGCCTGTCATCAACTCAGTGTGGCTTTATTGTGAGAATCCCAGACACTCCTGTTTTCTTGTGAGAACATCAGGTGACGGTTTTGTGTGGTTAAAGTGGTCATACCTTCTCTCTGATTTTACCGTCATAACCATCTGATATTCCTTTGTCATCTACAGTTTTAATTTGCAAACATTGTTAGGTACACTAAGTTTTCTGCTAATTAAATACTGCTGCACCCTTCCTGTTCATGCACACAAGGACAAACTAAAGTAATGTTTGGTCTTGCGTCGGCCATCGGGGTTTGATGTTCTGTTCAAGCTGAGTGTGTGATCTTCCCTTAAACTGGGCAGTTTTTGGGTTGCTTAAAGTTGGGTCTGTAAGTTTGAGAAACCTTTTACACATGGCCGACCAAGCAGAATTAGTTTTTGTTTATTCTGTAACAACAGACAACTGGGGGGGGGGCACATAATTAATGTTCACAGAAATGCCAAACTATCATTGTCCGAAAGAAGTGGAACATAAAGCTGCACGTGTGCACTCTCTGAAGTGCTCTTCTCTACTGGGCAGAGACAGAGCCCACAGGAAGTCTTGGAGGTCCTTATGTGTATGTATAAATTTTCAATAAAGTCTTTGAACTCAAAGCTTTTAGAATGTGATATTGAAGTGCCACTAACAACCACTCATTCACTCATTAACCAGCTTGCTTGGTTTATGTTTCAGAGGCCTGTCCCATTTTAAGTGTGCGTGAATAGATTTTATTTATACAGTAATGAGATTTACTAGCCTGTTCATCCAGATGTACACTGCTGCATTTTTACACAACTCAAAACCAGATTACGAACCTGAAGCAGCTTTAGAAAATGTTCCTGTAATTTTCACATTTTGTGTTGCAGTTGATTTAAAATTTGTTTTAGCTCTGGCAGCTGGCGTCTCTTAACTTTACACTAAAGAGAAACTTTGAATGCATGATTAAAGTTCTACAAGCTATTTGAAAAGTCAGGTTATACTTGAAATTCAGGCTGCTCAGTTTTTTTTTTAAACTAAGTGAAGTACTTTCAACACCAGAATTTAAGCGGTTTGAGCCTTTCGTCTAGCAAATCGGCTCAAGATCCAAGACACATCGTTGTTGTCCTTTTCCTGGCAGCTCCCTTCTGGGGTCACCACAGCGGATGATCCGCTTGTAGATTTTGGCGTTAGTTTTTTACACCAGATGCCCTTCCTGACGCAACCCTCGTCCATTTTTGGTAGCCAGGACTGGGAGGGAGTCGAACCCCGGTTCCCCAGGCCGATGGCCTGTTATTTATTTATTTATTATGCCTCCAAGTATTACAGAAACTTGTCCTCCTGCTAGGTTTGTATGCTTGAAACCTTGCAAAAGGAGAATAAAAGGATATGGAAGCCATGAAGGAAACAAAATGAAGACCAACTGAGACATTTTCTTACAAAGCAGTTAAACCCAAGTCAGGCACAAAGTGGTCAAGAGAATGTTTGTGAGCACAAAACCAATATCGGGCATTAGCTGCTAGTTTTAAAGTAGAATAATGATCTAATATGCATCAGTCTGCGTCGCCCCCAGCTGTGATGGTTTCACCGTGTCTTCTCTGCATTTATAAGTCATTTTATAAACGGCTTCACCTACTAATGGTGCTCCTGGTTCCTGTTAACGTGGCCCGGTCATCGTGCACCTCTTCCTGCAAGGTTTGACTGACTGTCAGTGTTTTGTGTAGAATTGCACCATGTGCAGAATAACGATTCTTAATGGTCACACATTTCAGCAGCAAAACTGCAGTAAGCAGAGTGATTTATTGCAAGAGAGGGGAAAGCAACCATTTATAGGTTAACAATATAGTGGACGAATCATGAACATGTCAGTGTAAGCACACTTAAAATTATCCATTGCAACATACAGAAACATCAGAGGTTTAGCACCCGGTGAGCTGGCCAGTAAAATATTCAAAGGGTTCCTTTAGATATTGCATTTATCTTTCAGCTCATCCAAAGCAAATAAAGACCCAGATTCAAATTCAACTTTGCATCTTTTACATTCATGGTTCCATTAGTTAAGAGGTGAGTCGAAACATTTTAATGCATCACAAGTTGATTTACTGTTCAAAGGCCAAGCTGCTGCGGACAGAAGAATCATGCTCTCTCCTGTTAAATGGCCGTCGGTGGTGAGACATTCCAGCTTTGAGCGCTCCTCTCTCTGCTCTGGCTCAGCTCACGCCTTGAATTTGCATTTGCCTTAATTAAGCCATTCTCTGTTTTTCAGCTTCACTATGCCTGATATTTGCCTATCAACCGCTGTAGTTGGAAATGTCCTTCATCCTCACTTCCTCTTCCTCAGCACATACCCACTGTTTGGCTTTTAGTGCGCTCTCCTGTCATTTCTCTGACTTACTACTCTCCACCTTCTCAGCTTTACCTTGCGGATCGTTTATTATTTTCTCCGACACCTCAGACAGCTCTGATTTTTGAACCTGGCTGCTTTCTGGGGCCCCCTGATGCACCTCCTTGATTTCTTCCTTGGCAGTGGTCTTTTCCTTTGGCAGCACAGCTTGGACTGTTTGGGTTTCATCCCCGCTGTTTGGCTTTTGATCCACTGTTTCAGGAAGACTTGTCACATTAGATTTAAGAGGAGACTCCTTATCTTGGACTTTTGTGCTATCATGTTTAGCATCTTGAATGCTCTCTGCTACTTTATCCACACTTTTTGGGGGTTCAGATTTACTGGTTTCCTTTGGCTCTGTGTGACTGTTTTCCTTTTCCTCAGTCTTGGCTGCTGTACTTGAAGATACTGGAGCCTTTTCTGAAAGCTCCTCTGTCTCTACTGACAGAGCGCTCTTTGTCTCTGACTTGAGATCTGCGGTTTTCTCAGCTGGTTCTGATGCCAAAGCGTGAACCCTACCTTGCACCTTAACAACACTGCTTAGCTCTTGAGTTTTGTCTGATTCTTTAGAACCGCGGGACACAATCTCGTCAACAGGCTTCTTCGCTTGAGCTGAGATAGAAATATCTTTCTCAGCATCTTTGTTTTCACCATCGTCACATTTCTTTAGACGTTCATCCTCCTCAGGGACGTCTGACTTTATGCCACCTGGTTTTGAAGAGACGTCTCTCTGAACTGCTGCCGCTGCCACTGCAGCTTCTTTCTCTTTTGTGTTTTCAGCTACTTCTTGATGTTGCTCATTTTCTTTCTCATCAAGGCTCTCGCTTGAGAAAACTTTACTTTGGCTATTTTTATCTATTCCACTGTCCCCTTTGTCATCACCTGCTTCAGTCTCCTCTGACACTTCTTTACTATTTTGACCTCCTTCACCATCGTCCACCTCACCGGGACTCCCATCATCAACTCCACTTCCTGCCGATGCTACTTGATTCTGCTCACTGTCAGACATCTGCTCACCTTCCTCCTCTCTACTGTCTTTATTATCCATCTCTTCCTCACTGCCCCCTCTGTCTCTTTTGGCACACTCCCGCTCATCTTGTCCCACCTCTGTCTCCTCTGATCCTGTCTCCTCAAATTCTGACATCTCAATTTCCCTGGTGGTCTCCGTTATGATCTCCTCGACGAACTTGTACTGGGGCTCAGCTCGTCTGTGCGGGTCTCCCGGGCGGCTTAAGCAAGGCAGGGTGTAAACGGGGGACTGGTGGTAGATGTAGGGCAAGGAGATGTTGGTGTCGGACATTGACGATAGCCGAGCCTCCTCGCCGCAGAGAAGTTTCCTGCAAGATAGGACACACAGATCTGACCCGCAGTGACCAGTATACAGTGCTGATAGTGATTTATTTTAATGCTACCACTAAAGGGTACTGGCCTTTTAACACGAATCCAATCATTCTGTGAGCCATACCTGTAAGACAGGATCTCCACATCCAAGGCCATCTTCACATTTAACAGGTCCTGGTATTCCCGCAGGTAACCGGACATGTCAAACTTGCAATTTATGAGCTCATTTTCAAGTTCTTTGATTGTATTCTGGAGCAGGAGAGGAGAGAACATGTGTTACCGGACACCGTGTGCATGTGAGCACTGAATATGCCTTTATTTAAAGAAGATGAAATAAAAAGGGGGCCTTACCTGGTAGTGAATCATTTCTTCCTTGTGGTGATCCTCGATGTCATGCAGTTGCCTCTCCAGCGCTTCCCTGGTGCCTTTAGCGCAGTCCAGTTCGATGTTCTTGGCCTGGAGGCGCCTCCTGTACTCCTGAATCTCTTGCTGGGTCGCTTTTAACGCCTCCCTCTTGGTCTCAGCTGCCTTTGTTAATCTTGCGAACTGAGATCGGAAAGTTTCTTCGACCTGCTGGACGTCGGACACGGCGTGACCTTCCAGTTGCGCCCTGATGTCCCGGAGTGCCGCAGTGACGCCAGCGTTGCCAAATCCATGCGCCTGGGCAGTCACCTGCGCACCCTGGATTTGGTGATGCATCTCTGACACCTCGGCCTCGTGGTTATTCTTCAGGAATTGGATCTCGTCCACGAGAGCCTGCGCTTTCTTGTCCAGCTGTAGTTTAGCCTGATACGCGTCATTAATGTCCTTTTTGAGGACCACAATGCTCCGCTCGGCGTCCGATCTGCTACGCGCCTCCTGCTCATGCTGCGTCCTCAGGTTGGACAGCTCGTCCTCTAGATTCTGATGTTCAATTTCAATCTGGTGCTTCTGATGAGTGATGTCTTGCACCAGCTCTCTCAGTTTCCTCAGCTCTGGTCCATACTCCTCCTCCAGACAGAACGCGGGGGTTGCTTTCCCTCTGATCTCCTGAATTTCTCTCTCCAGCAGGTGATTCTGGTGCTCCAGGTGGTGCACCTTCTCAATGAACCCCGCAAGGCGATCGTTCAAGCCGTGCATCAGCTCCTTCTCATTAAACTTTCCACAGAGGCTGGTCAAATTCATGCCCGTGGACGCCCCCCTTATCGCTACAGTGCGTTTTGGTGCGTTCAAATACTCATCCTGAGCGATCCTGTGCGGAAAGTCGCATCTGTGATCCATCCTGCGGCTCATGGCGGTGAGTGTCCGTTGCAGAGTCGCTCCATGCGCGCATTTATAGCCGTCGCCATCTGCTCGGTCTGCAGAACGGAGCTGTCCGCCGTGCTGAAAAGGTGAAGCATCAGCTGATGGTTTAATGAGACCTCACACTCCAGTTTGTCGCAGACAGCAGTGACGTGCGTGAAAACAGCCCTCTGTGTATTATTATTATTATTATTATCATTATATTATCATTACTATTACTATTATTATTATTAGTAGTAGTATTACTAGTATTACTATTATTACATTAAGTTGTTAAACTCCTACATTAGTACCACTGCACGGTGTTTCACCATCAACCTGCTTTACTGCATGGAGCCGATGACGTCATCCAAACGCCACAACGTCTTTTAAATGCACTTTTACATAACTAGTGAAGCACATTTCAACTTTTATAGAATAGTATGAAACCTGATCGCTATACTCACATTTTGGATGAGAATGGAGTACTTTTTTTTCCTCCACCCTTTTACTTGTAATGGAGTATTTCTTCAATAATTTGAGCAAAGGATCTGAGTACTCCAGTCTAACATGCTGACCACCTCTGCACACTACTGCTGTATATGCTGAGCAACCTGCTTGGGACTTTTACACTGTAGCATTTTAGTATTACTAAATTAAAGGATCTGAGTACTTCTTCCACTACTGTTTTATCTCTTAATTTTATGCCAATCTATATTTTTCCTCTTGAACCCATGAAATTTTCATATTTATTCCAAAAAAAAAAAACTGTCTAACTGCAATGTTAATCTCACTACATACCTTTTAAAAGCTTTAATTTTGTCCTGCTGCCATTTCACCGGTAAAACATTTTTTAAAAAAAACATATGGTAACATGTCAGACCAGTGTAGACTTGAATAACCTCTGCAGCCGTCTTTAAAAAATGTTTCCTGCAAACATTAGAGCAAGAATGTTTTATATTCGTGCCGTAGTGAGCTGGAATGTTTCTCCATTTCGAGCTTCAGCTTTGACGTACAATAGAAAAAGTGCCATGTATAAAAAAAAATAAAGAAAACATCAGATCACAGCAATTTACACTCACACAACTAAAGGCTGCTGTGTTCATCTCACTATAAAGAGCTTAAGTGCAGCTTCTTGAAAAGATTTAGTCTGCAGTTTTTGCTCCTTTAATGCATGAACTGTTGTGGTCACAGTGTAATGTAGCTACAAAACAGAGTGGATCATATCACGTAAACAAAATGAGATATTTCATGTTCAAAAGCAAACCTTTATTCCTTTGTTTCATCTGATCCTGGGATCTTGCTCTTTCGAATAATGTCAGTTTGACACTTTAAACTGTGTCTTTGCTTATTTATTCATTCATTTTTTTAATAACTTTAATCATTTTTGTCCTTTAAAAGACAATAAACATAGAGAGGGAGCTGTAATATTTAACCTGCTATGGAAAAGACGTCCACTGGGTCATTGTTGTAGCTGACAAATAGTACAAAGACAATGTACCCGACGTACTATTCTATGCTTGTGTTTAATACCAAGAGTAAAGCACTGTTGAGACGAACATGTACCTTTTGTAACTAGTGATTTTAGCGTTTAATGGCAATGGAAAGCCCATCACCCACAGTGAGCATGCTTAAGTCAATCCTCTGGTCCTTGTGAAGCTTCTTATTGAGAGCATCCAGACCCTGCGAGGTGGGGTCATCGGGAGCAGGATCCACGACCTTTCCGCTCCACAGCACCTTCAAATACAGTAACAACAGAGCCGTGTCATTCTTTCTTCATTCACAGTCAAGTTCCTGCCTCTTACTACCACAGTATGTGCTCTCTGACACATCCTCCACCTGCTTGTGTCCTTACATTATCAATCGCAACGATGCCCCCTCTTCGGATGAGCTCAAGGGACTTCTCGTAGTATCTGTCATAGTTGGATTTATCAGCATCAATGAACACAAAGTCATACGTTCCAGCTTCCCCGGCTGCTATCAGTTCATCTGATGAAATGGATGAGAATGAAAATGCAGAAATGACTTGAGTCCATTTTAATAAGAAATCATGACTGAGATTTATGAAAGCACTCACCGAGAGTCTTCATGGCTGTTTGATGTCGTATATCTATCTTATTTTCAACTCCGGCCTGTAGAAAAGGTCAAATTGTGAGAATTTAGCACAGGGATATTGAGTGGTTTTTGTTCTTTAATTGTTTTTTAAAGAGAGTCTTAGGGAAGGCTAAAACAGCGATTGATTTTAGTGCTTGAATTTGCATCTTTACGTGACACCCTTTCCTGAGCAGACACCTTTTTACTCTCCAGCCTGCAGCATTTTCTGAAGGCACACTGACAGAAGGAGGATGTACAGTATGCCGTCTGCTGCACAATTTCGCTCTGACAGAAGCAATAATCAATCTTACTAAACTTGCAAAATGCCGAATGCAAGTGCCAGGTTGTGTAATGAAATCTGTACTATTATCTCGTTTCTACCTTGGGTAGACAACATCTTTATGGCTGATTGTGTGTGAGTCCTGCTGTTTAGAAAGAAATGTTCTCACCTCTTTAAAAAACGGTTTGGCGATGTCCACATAGGTGCCTTCTGTTTCACAAGCGACCACAGTTGCATTTTCTGGCATGGCCAAAGCCATGCTCAGTGCATTGTACCCCGTGTACATCCCTGCAGAACAAATACAGTGTCAGCTGAGTGAGATTTTTAGTCCTTTTGAGAGGATTAAAAGATAAGAGAGGTCTCTATGGGAGCAAAGAAATATCTATTTTGAAAATTTGATCGATGTTTGATGTAAAAGTTAAATTCATGGGGGAAAAAAATCAAAAAAGTTCAGACTTCTAAGGTCAAGATGAAAAATTCAATCTACAAAAAAAAAAAATCAAAGCTCATCAGCAATTCAGCCTGAATGGAGTCGATCAGATCTCTGTCCTATCACGTTATGTTATGTCAAACACAGGCACAGATAGTAGATAATAACAAATAAGTATGATAGGTGGCTTTCAGGGTAAAATATTCCAGTACTATAAAGTCAACAGTATTTGATTTTTAACATTAAGCATTCAGGCGTGGTTTGATTTCAGAGTAAGGCGTTTAGTTGTCGTTTAAAATTCCAGCTATTATGTAGTCTTGTGTTTGACTTCACTGAATCTCACCAATTTCAATAGCTTTGGTTGCATTAATCAGTTTGATGAGATTTGCCATAAACTGGGCTTGTTCGCTGGCAACCATCATTCTGCTCCATGGGTCCTCCAGGGTTCTCTGAAATGAAAATATAAAATAACATGATGTGTGTCACTGTGCTGTGGGACTAAATGGATCAACAACATTTCCTGGGCCTCCTCATTAGATTGCACTGGCGGTCTCTGGCACTGTGCTGCCCTCTAGTGGTCAAACAGGTACTGCCCAGGTCCTGAAATTACATACAGTGACAATTACATGCATACTTAACAGGTTTATGATGATGTATAGAAAGTTAAGATAATAGAATTTAAATATATGACACATAATAATGCCAAAACACAAACAGAAGCCTAGAATGCATCCCGACTTGCTTTTTAAAAGTGTGTTGAGGGTGTCCAGAGTGTTCGCCGATGTTAAATCCAGAGGCAGTGAGGACCAAAGTTTAGAAGCAGCGACTTCAAAGCCACAATCATCTTTAGTTTTTAGCCTGCAGCGCCAGATGACCACTCAGCCTTTCGTCTGACCTAAATAACCTGCTGGTGGCTTCAGCATGTTGATAAATGTTGGTAGGTGCCTGCCCATGCTAAGCAAAAAGGTGATCAAAAGAATCCTGAACAGAATTTCATAGGTAAGATATAAACTTGGAGGCAATAAAAAAGGTGGAATATTGAATCATACAGAAACAGAAGACGTAGAAGTAATAAGAAAATTACAATAATCAGAGTATGATTGTAGAAATCAATGCTAAAGTTACCATCTCCCTCTCAGAATGAGACATTAGTGTATGAGAGCTTACTGGCTCTCTGGTTCTCTCACCAGTCTGAGTTTGGTGAGGACTTGGTGCTCCCTCAGTGAGTTGTTAACAACATACTGCAGCACAGGATCGTCCTTCCCTCCACTGTGGCTCTTCCCAATAAAGGCCGACTGTCCCACACCTGAAACAGAACAGCAGCTACCATTAACTCCAAACCAAAAACATGTCTGTCAGCTGCCTGATTGTATACAAAACCACCATCTCATACCTGTAAGTACAACAGCAAGTCCAATGCAAAAAAGTACTTTAATATCTGTGTCCATGGTGTTCTGGGCTCTGGGTCTAGTCAAAGAAAGGTTGGGCAGCTTTGGTTTAAAACATTTCTGTGTCAGTCCTTTTTGTACAGTGCCGTCTGTTTGCTTTGCTTTCCCAACTTATTGATTTTTTTTGTCACATGAATTGTAAAAGTTGGGGAGTTTTTGTAAGATAGGAGTTCACGTTAGTCTTTATATATCGCTTTTAAAGATGATTTAAGAAGTTTAAGATTAAATCACTGGAAATCACAGAAGAGGTCCTCCTTTTCCCAAAAAGACCCAACAGTTTTTAGTTGAGACTGTTCTTTTTATTTGCTGATGCTGCAAATCTGAAAATAATGCAGGTAGTCAGTTATTGTGCAATCCAAACAAGCACTTTGAACAGTTTTATCTGTTTGCTGCTCTCACTGTTTTAATATTGTAATTTTCCTTATTGCTTGCTAATGGACATGATGAACAACATGAAGACACTCTCCAAATTCACTAAGTGATAAAAAAAAAAAATCAGAGCCAGTCCTTTCTGTGGTCATAAAACAATTCAGATGTGGTTGGAATCCACTCTCCATGGCTGACATGTGATACTGCCCCCTAGTGGTACAAGGCTGAAAGAAGGTCTGTTAATCCATCTGTTTATTTTCTGGTGCAGTGAACAATCAGTGTTTCTGTCCAGCATTTTTCTGATCTACAATCGTTATTAAATGTGCTGGCGTGAAGATTAGCGTGCTCTGAAAGGGCCAAGCACATGTGGAGCTCCGTGCTTAAGCATTAAAGGCGTCAACAGCAATGAAAAGCGATGCCATCTATTTAAGAACTCATGTGAAATAAAAGAGGGAGAGACCTCTGAACACGTTTATCTTGCTCAGATGTAAAATCCAAGGTCGCTTCGTAAGCACAGGGTTCAGCAACCGTGCAATTCAGATCTGAATTTTCCCATTAAAATGAAACTCATACTCATAGTAAGGTATGGACTAGCTGAACCTCATCTGACTACAAAGCCTACTGAGGAGTGCTGCATGCTTACACGTATTGACCATAAAACAGGTGGGCTGTGAGCTGAGAAAGTGATGATCTCAGTCAGTGTCTCAGCTGATTCCATGTGGACCGGCAGCAGTGTTATTTCAACTTCAACTCAAAGTAGATGGCTTATATGCAATCTGAGGCCTCCTGAGGGCAAAAGTGTATTTCAGTGTGCAAAAGGAAGAGACTATGATAGTGTGGCTGATGTTAGCTACGGTGAGAAGACTTTTTAGATTGGTATTGCTGTGCAGAAACAGAGGGAGAGGTCAACACGGGTGCTTTGTCCTCTCAAAGTGCCATCAAAGGAGACAAAGACTGAAGGAAATCAAGGAGTCACAGGAATAATGAGCGGTGATACTGAAATCAAGTCTGGCCTTTATATTTGGGAATATGAGCGCTGTATTGAGACAGACTTTCTTTGAGATTTGAAACCAGGTTTTTTTTTAGGAGCTTTGCAGGAATTATGTCTCTAGTTCCTTCTTTCAAAAGCGATTGTGATTTTGACTGTTTTTTTTTTTAACATTTAACATTCTCCTTGAAAGTGTGCAAAGAGCGGCGTGTGTTAATGAGCGGCGTTTTGTAGAGTAAGGGAGTGTTTTCACGAGAAGTGTTTTCACGAGCGACACTTCAGATCCTCTCGTCTTGCATCTTCAAAACAGGAACAGGGAGGACGGTAGCCAGGAATGTTCAAAAAGGAATTTTGGGGATGTGAGTGGGATGTGAGGTCTCTCCAAGGACACAGAGCTTCCTCTGTCTATCGCCTAATTAAAAATGCACAGATACAAACAAAAACACGCCGCCGACAAGAACCCATCAATTAAATGAGCCATGACATGAACTGTCTCTAAAAAAAAATGTTTGAGTTGTGACGAGGAAAGGAAGGGGAATGTCTCAGAGTGTGCACACAGTTCTGCTAAGGTCCTCTCGGTGAAAATGAGATGCCTTGATTTTCCGCCACCCTCTCCCCCTCTCTCCCTCTCTCTCTCTCTCTGTCTCTCTCTCTCTCTCTCTCTCCGCAGCTGCTTCAGGCCTCTGCTTATGTGACGCTAATTGTTTCTGCTACTTGTGCCAAGTACCTACTCTTCCCCAGCACATTCTACAGACAGGCCCTGGTCCCTCAGCTGCTTTTTGTGTCTGTTTAAGGAATGAAAAAATGTGTGCTGCCATCTGCAGCGAGCACACTACTGTTCCTCCTCCCGGCCGCGACTGTCAGAGTGCCACAATGATACACATTCACACACCCTCTCAGAGGTGGAAAAAACTATGTGGTAGAGAAACAAGAAAACAAAACTGACACATACAACTGCTAATATGAAACAAAATAATTCAAGAGGTTCCTGTTTTGATGCATTTAGTGTGTGGGAGGGAAGACACTGTACATCTGAAAAAGGCTTTTAAATTTTGCAAACCATGCAGAGAAGCGATGTAGATACGTAGTACGTTTAAAACCTGGTCCGTCTAAAGTTATGTGCTGGTCTATGTTAAATTTTCATGCATTAACAAGAAAGACAAAACTCCTGAAATAAGTCCACAAAAACTATGCTTATTGTAGTTCTTAGGCCTTTTCTAGCTGCGTTTCCCCCTTTATTTTGTTGTTTAGTACCTAAATGTGAACAGCAAGTGGCAGTGTTGTTTAGCAAATCCACACGCTTCTCTACACAAACACAGGCTCCTGGCACAGAGACAGCCAGGCCTTCACTACCCTGTCTGGGAAGTGATATCACTTTCCTCTTGTTGAATTGACCTGTGACACCATCACAGAGTACACAGCACGACACATATTGACATGCTTGTAATGCCACATGGCTGTTACATCATCTGTGTTTTTATCACAGGGAGAGTGCTCGCGATGCACTCTAATAACAGCAGTCAGTTTGGCAGCGTCTCAGCAGGCAGATAAGCACGCATGAATATTAAGTGATGCTAATCACAATGGAGAGACCAACGTCAAAACGACTGACAGACATTTCTCGGCATTCAATTGACATCTTCAGATTTGTTCCGTTTGACAGCAGCGTCTCCCAACATGACAAGTCTGTTTAAAGCTTCCGGAAGAGGCTCGCACACGTGCGCATGCACCAGCGCACGCTATTAGAAATGCATTGACACTGATTTTTACTCAAACTGGGCCAGTGTGCTGCTGTGCAAGACCCAAACGAATGTTTCTCCACACACACACACACACACACACGCACACACAAAGAGCAGCAGTTTATGTAGGCCACTTGGAGAGTTGCAGAATGTAGATGAGGGTATGACAAAATATTTCCAAAAACTGCTTTTCAATAATGGAAATCTGGATTTATCACAGCTGCATTAAACTGCAGTGTATTCTGGAGCGTGAATGTTGAAGATAAGCCATCCAATTCATTATCATCCTCTCTTTGTGTATCCAAGCCGTGCAGAACAAAACATAGGATCTGCTTCAGAAAAAAAAAAAAAAAACAGAAATGAATGGCAGGTGTGGTTGTTTGACTTTCAAATCACCTAGACATCTATACTATTAACCTGGCATGTAAATAAATGCGGAATTCAATTTTCATGCAGTCACGCAATAAGTTGACAGTCCTCAAAAAGATCAAACAGGCTGCTTCGAGGCACGTGAGCCACAGTGAAAAAGCCTTGGGTATATGAAAGGTGTTGACACTTTGAGCAAGCCACAAAAAGAGACAAATGTCATATCCTCAGAAACAATTACTGGGTAAACCACTGGTTTTTAAGCCAGCTGGTCTCCCAGCCATAGTGTTGTGTATACAGTAGAGCTGCTCCCACAACATCTCACAGTGGTTGTCAGTCAGCGTCAGAAGAAAGATGCTGTTTCTGTAGCTGTGCTGAATACTTATATTTTAACTGCCCAATCCCCCTTTTTTTTTTTTTGAGGATTTACCTCCTCTAGTGTTTTGAGTGCAGAAAGTTTTCTTTTCATTTTTATTTGCCCATCTTCGCAAAGATAAACTCAAGTCTTCTCCTCATTTCCTGTCGAGAGTTGCCACATCTTCCCCTCCTATTAGTCTCACTCTCATCTGGCTGTCGTGTCGCATTGTGACTGCACTTGAGGCGCTAATGATAATGTTATAACCCGGGCCAATTTGCCATGGCAATCAGACTCACTTAATTGAGTTGATTATAAGCTCTCTGTCTGAGATGACCCCTCCGGACTCAGAAAAAGGGAACAGAGAGACATGGAGCATGCAGGGATGGACGCTTTCTTCGGGCATTCCATCACTGTGCAGGATTCACATGGGATATGACTGTTTGGAGGCATGAGGAGATGCATATGTGTGTGTGTGTGTGTGTGTGTGTGTGTGTGTGTGTGTGTGTGTGTGTGTGTGTGTGTGTGTGTCCGTGACAAATCTTCATGTGTGGGGTGTTGGGAGATGGCGTGTTGGGAGAGCAGACCTTCAGGGAGGTGTAAAGGAAGAGAGGGGTGGGACAGTGGCTGGAGGGAGGGGGGGCTGGAGGCTGTTTGGGCTCGGGGGTTTGAAATCACAGCACAGCCTTTGTAATAGACCCGGACACACACCACATCTGAAGTTAATCCAATCAAGACAAGACACACAAACATAAGGTCAAGAGCAGCTTGTATTAGCGCGATGATGTCAGGGAGAAGTGGTGTAGTTAATTGACTTTCAGCATGTTTAAAAGGCTGAGAGAAACTGTGAGTTGAAGGAAAGCAGAGGCTTTGCAGCAGGTCCAGCTCTGCAGATGTAAAATGAAGGCCGAGTGAGTCAGTGTTTTATTAGCAGGTTGAGATAAACATTTCTGAGTAACTTTGCTGGTGATCCCTTAGTATAAGCTGATGTCTGCTTGCACACCCCCCCCCCCCCCTCCACATCAAACCTCAATAATCAATTTTGGTACCAAGTTTTTTGGAGTATTGAAAAATGTCAAGTACTGAAGCCTTCAAATGTCTGGTCAGATTTCTTACCAATGTTTAAATCAAAGCTTTGCCAGTTTTACTATTTTATGTAAGTTCTTGCAAAGCTGCTTGTGTTGCTTGAGTTTTGCAGGAAAATGGATTAATATTCCTCAAAGTATAGTATAGCATTTTTGGTACTCATTCCAAAAGAGTACCAAAAATCAGGTATCATATGGGAACTTTTATCAAAAAATTACAAATACCCATCCCAGCTTTTCACAGGGTGCAAGTCAACGGGTTCTAAGTAGTTCAGATGGAGAGTGATTCTCAGAGTACGAACATTTTTTGGACGTGTAAAGACGTAAACTGCGTAGTATGATATCTCAAAAGAAATGATCAAATATTAAGAAAATAAATAAATGTATTTTTTATTGGTTGGGAACCACTGATTCACATTCCAGAGAAACAGCAGTTTTGGATGTATTTTCCTCTGCTCAAAAATTTGAGAAAAAACGAACATGCCGCTCAACATGCTGCTTTAGCAAAACCAAAAGTTCATGAGCACAATGACGCGTCTAAATGTGGAAACGTGCGTTTTGAACATAACAATGGGGGACAGCCATGGCAGGGCTGCGCTGAGAATTGTGCTGTTTCACTTACAGTACAACAGGCCACACTAATAAGTGACACAGAGCACACGCCGTAATATCTGGGGATGGAAAGCAAATGTGCTTTTGAGAGCCAAGTAAACTGGTCCCTTTCATAGGCGACTTGGTTCCACCCATGATCGAATGCAACATTCTAAAAGGACTATTTACTCTTTTCATTTCCTCTTGTGTATAGACGGAGGAGCGTGTGGCTTGCTGTATGAAAACAGGGCCTGGCCTAATGTTGCATGAAGACCATGGTGAATTCATATTGATGGAAAAGCAGCCTCTGAAGCCCAGCAGCCATGATTTTTTCATAAGCCACCGGGAACAAGAAGTCAGTCAGCTGACAGGTGCTAACGCCGCCAATTGTGCCGTGGATAAGAGATGGGACATGGAGAAAAGAGGGAGAGAGAGAAAGCAAAGGCAACAACTGGCTCCTCTTTTCTAAGCTCTTCTGTGTGCAGAATGTGTACGTGCTGCGTTGTGTGTGCTCCCTGCACCCTGTTCCCTTCTATAGCTGGAGAGGATTTTACGGAGGAGACTGTGTAAACACCAGAATGCATGTCAAATATGATGAGTCTTGATAGCTGTAAAACATACCCAAGGACTGCTCCTCACTTATTATCTACAACCAGAGCCCTGGAGCTATGTCTGCATCCTTCTGCCTTCCCTCCACGCATGTCGCGCCACAAGTCCCTCTCTGGAAAGCATTGATTATTTTGGCATGAGCCAGGGAGAAAGAGAGGTGTGATTTCTTTTGTGTTTCCTCAAGAAAAAAAAAAAAAATCAGCAAAAATAAATATTTTTGTGAGCCTGGTGCAGCCACAAGAAAAATATGAGCACATTGGGGAAGAAATAAAGATGATGGATTTGCTGGCTGACGTGTGCGTATGCTTGTGTGCTTTGTATAAGACTGTGTGTGTGTGTGTGTGTGTGTGTGTGTTTGGGCTCTGCAGAGTTCTTGGCTGCTACAATTGGTGCATTGTTTTGGTACATGTGCATGTCGTTTTGTGAACTGTACATCTAGAATGGTATTATCTGTGTGTAATTGTGCACCTCCGTTTGCTATATCTCTCTGAATATGCGGCGTGTATGTGAAAGAAGCAGAGAGAGCTCATGCTGGAGAGACCGACCGAACCTGCAGGCGGTGTGAGGCTCCAGGGAACCACTTGAGATTGCAGGCAGAGGGACTGATAAGGCAGCTAGCCATTCATCAGCCCAAATGAAAGCAGTAAAGTTGACTAGAGGAACCCAGGCATTGCCCCAGGATGGCAGTCGGCGTCTCAGTGGAGACCTGTGACTAACACATGTGAGCAAGCATGCATGCATGTACATACACACAAATAGCTGAAGAATGGGGAAAGAAGGCAGGATGAATGGACTGGGGGGGGAGGTGTAGGATTCAGGACCGGGGCTCAGGAGAAAAGAGGGATAGAAGCATAACAGACCTCCAGGAGCAGAGGCCCCATCTCCTCAGAGCTACACCCAGCGACTTAGACTCCTGTCTGGGGTACGCGTGGCTCGCTCACAGACAGATATTACTGTAATCCAGAGGTGATACATTACCTTGGGTGCCATGGGGACAGTGTGTGCTGGTGATGGAGCTCCCTGTCGTTGTCACAGGGGCCTCTCGGAGGGAGAACTGCTGCTTCTCAGCCCGGCGCAGCTAACGCTTTCCTGCTTTATGTCGCTGTTTGAATTTATTCCACAGTAATGCTCTTTGTATTTTATTCTTAATCACACTACCCAGAGGATGGAGGCATATTTCGACCAAAGAAAGTGCTACGAAGTTGTTATGAAAGCAATACATTACTTAAACACTTAGGCCAGCCAAAGAGGAGAGATGAAGCTACTTAAGAGTGTTGCTGGTGTGTTTATAAGACTATATTAGTGTCTCACTGGTGCTTTGATAGAGCTTGTACCATCAATTTGCACAAAGACTCCATCTTTGCTTACATAAATCCCACCTTGGGGTTATTATGAATCTGATTTATTTGCTCCGCTTATGTTTATTATTGTGTTTTATGGTTTATATTCTGTGTTAAACGCCATCAATAGGACTGCGGAGCATGTGTGTCTCATTCTGCAAGGGATGAAAATGGTTTATGGAGCTGTGAGTGCCAATAAAGAGGCAGCCACAGCCTTTTGGATGTACATCTTTAATGTTTTATGCATGATGAACTCAATAGTTTAGCACAGGTTCAAGGCCAACTAGTAAGCGCTGACAGGACTACCCGAAGGCAGCTACAGTACACACTACAGGCACAGGACAGGAGATTGAGCTGTGTGCTTGTGTAGGGATCCTGCCACATTTTGTTGATCTGTCTGTACGTTTACCTGCCAATCGGACAGAGTGAAGCAGCCCATAAGTCAAACAGGACATAAATGTTTGGCAGGAGGAGCCAACACCTCCTCCCCCACCTCCTGTGTCAAGTTGTGACCTGGTCATCTGGACGCAGTCATCTCGATGCGGTCTTGGACCTGTGGGGAGGTGTGGTGTGGCAAGTGTGGGCTGTGTTAGTGATCTGCCTCGGACAAGATGAAAAACAGACGGCCCACAGAGGACAGCGGGACAGATGCTTTCACCGAAGTGGCGGACAGTGACATGCTCCCTTCAAAATGCTCTGTAACAGGCAGCAATAAGAGAATAAAGGCAACCAGTGTGGGACTGTCTTTTACTAGACCACTGCCCGATTGATCATATCGACCACTGGCAATTCACGACTGTACTGGTCTCTATTGAAACGTTTCCCCCCACTGAAGTGCTTTGAATGCATGACTAACCGGCCGAACGTTTGCTTAGAATAATTTGTCACTTGGAGCTGCTACTTGGAAAGCAAACAAAGCAGATCATGGGAACCATTGTTTGTGCTGTGAACAGTCATGTTTTATTCCATGCCTCTTTTTATGACCCCATAACCACCACCTCTCAGCTATTACTGCTCTACAGTAATAGTTCTGAGATGGTAGCAGTGGATTTCAGCATTAATATGTTTTATTTACATTTCTTGGACAATTTGTTTAAACTATTGTGGACAAATTGCTACAATAGGAGCATCCTATAACGATTTGCCTGCAGACATGATGGCTGACTATAAAGAACCCAGTGTCTCTCTTAAATAATGAGTTACTTTGTACAACATCGAGACAAATCAAAGAGCTAAAAAGACAAAGCAAGTTAGTAGAGAATATACACCAACCTAAGAGACTTTGCAACCCACCTACTGCTATATCAAGCTTTAATGAAATGATTTTTAACCATTAATAAATCCATTACTTTCAACCTCTAAACTTTTTATTAAGCATGAATTATTAGAAGAGCAGCATCATGCAACCAAAAGCAGTAACATAAATAAAATAAGATGGAGTGATAGAGAGTGCAAGCTCAGTTGAAATATTTTTTGCTAACATTTACCAATAATCATATTCAGTGCACCAAGGGGACTGCCATTCCACTTCAACATGTTTTTTTTGCTTCAAGGCCAGGTGAGAATGATTGGATCCATCATAATTCACAGACCCAGATTTCACAAAGTTTTATGCCAGGTGTAAATGAGAGAATGTGTGGATTTCCTTGTGTTTTCACCCCAGCGCCTGTCTCTGCTTTGAGTGAGTCTTTGATAGCTGTTACACTGTGAGACAGACAGGCCTGTGCCAAGACGATGGCATCAAAAAGCCGACGATTGACAGCTACTGACAGCCGTCTTCCTCCTAAACACACTTCAGGTCCCCTGCGCTCCCTCTCTCCCCCCTCCCCCCCACCCCCCTTCCCTCCGTCTTTTCTCTCTCTGTCGGGGGAAATTGAGGAGACTCAGGGATAAAGAGAGGGATGTCGTGAACTGGCACCTGTCATCATGTTTTGTTTTGGTCAGGGCACAGAGAACATTCGTGAAGTTTTAAAAGACATTTTGAAGGATTTTGTACTTTCGCAGCTACAATTTGAATCTCCAGGTGATGTGTTCAGTCCCTCACACTGGCTTCTGTTGTTTTTGGGCATAAGCCTAAGCGTGAGATGATAGTTAAATAGAAATATATGTGTGTGGGAATTGTTTTGAGCTCAAAGGCTGACAATTTTCCATGGAAACAATCAAACAGTAATTAATTTTTGACACTAACTTGGCTAAATATGCTAAGACAAAACATTCACGGGAGATATTTAGCCCTCTTAGTTTTGTTTTCCAAGACATGCCACCTCAATGTGAAATGCTGTCACGGAGGCCGACATGCCTCAGTTGGAAAACAAAGAAAGTGAGACTTGTGGCAGGCAGATATGTACATGCATGCACACGCCACTCACACACAAAAAACAATCACGGCACTGGAGCGAGCACATGTGCAAACACGCATTCAAATTCACACAAATCGCACGCACCTGCGGAAAACACACAGATAAACATGCACGCACCTGGATTTCTCAGGTTGTTGCTGCGTTTCGTCATCTTCGTTTGGAGCCAGTGTCTCTTCAGCATATTCAACCTGTGGAGCCATTATCTCCTGACACACTTGTCCTCCTCTAAATGATTTCTCTTCATCTTATGCAAGTCACCTAATCAAAGTTGAAAGCTTAATGCCATTCAGAGATCCCACTGCTTTCAACTGCATTCACTGTCATTATGAAAATGAATGGCGGCAGCTGAGAACTCAGATGTTCTTTCACATCATGACGGAGAGTCTCTTAATGGGTCTTATGATCTTTACTGCTAGCGCCTTTGACTGAAGGCCTTGGACGGGGACTCGACTAATCACGTTACACATCTTACACATTAGATTTGGTTTCTATATCTGCTCCGTGACTCCCATTCTCACCCGCTCCCTGTCTCACTAGCATATGCGTTGCTCATCGAGATCATTAGTGCGTGTTGAAAAGAGCACAGACAGAAGGGAAATCTAAAGTTACAATCAACTTGAAGCTGCTGGTCTCTTTGTGTAATGACAGAACATTGGCTCCAAGGAGTCTAATAAGATGGAAGTTGTCAGAGTCCTCATTGGACGGAGGAGGAGGAGGAGGACTTGAGGTGAATGTCTCTCTACCGGGGAATCCAGGCATGGATGTTCACAGATGTTACTGTATTGTTGCATGTCAGCACTACAAAAACAAAAACATTCCACAGTAGCTCGAAAAAGTAAAGTGACTGACTTATTTCGAGCCAATCTTCAAGGCATTTCCTTGTTTCTAGTGTTCCGCAAATATGATGAAATTATACCGTAGCAAGTAAAATGATCTCAATGTAAGCTCGGTGTGACACGTAATTAGTTTCTGAGGGCGTCATGTTTTTGTTGAGTAGAGGTGTTGATGCTCCTCAGCACAACTCTGTGAGTTTGTCTTTGGGTTGTCACTGCTGTGGTAACTTCTACACAGAGGAAATTTATTCAGATACTTTTTTTTTTTTTTTTTTTATTGAAAGAACCTAGCACCAGCTGTATTTTTCAGTTATCTTCCAGATGTGCCATTGTGAGGATGGGATGACATCTCCATCTCACCCCTAATCCGCAGCTGTCTCCTGGGTGTATTTGCTTAGGTTTTATATGTGTTTACAGAGAATGTAATTACCTCTTTTAGACATGCAGCTGTTACAAAAACTGACTTTATGGATCATGGCTGTTGCCATAAAATGTAAGCACCCTGGGCTTAATTTGTCAATTATTAAATCATAATTACATTTTCTTTAAAGCCATTAGCTGCAGGGGTTTGATAATCATTTTGCATAAGGCCACTAACTTTTTCTGCGCTTTCCACAAAGAAAACATAACAATTTAAATCTCTGTGAGGTGCCTGGGATCTTTCCCCCAATTTAGCTAACAAAGTGCTGAAATGATTCATGGCAGATGAAGGCATACTTCATAATTAGATTAAAGCTTGACTGACTAGAACTTATTCATTATGATGGCACATACACAGTGTTTAAAGTGTTTAAAGCAAATTTCCTCCACACTTCCTTTTTTCCCTCCGACTTCACTGGCACATTGCTCACTCATCTGTAGTCAGCTGCTGGGTCGAGTTACCAAGTCGTGGTAACACATTGTTACAACAAATTATGCACAAGCACGGACAGGCCAGCCTCTAAGTGATGGCCACAATATGCATTTGCCTTTAAAACTTAAAGAGGGAGTTTAATTTATCGAGGGTGTCACATGGCAGGGGTGAGTAATTATTCCCAACACCCCTGTGGACTGCAGTGGTTAATGTATTCCAGGGCCCTAGGGGGAGCTGTCACGGAGAGGACACCCTCACTGCTGCTCTGCTCACTGACCATGTTGGATGGTTCACGATTCAAGATCCTCAATACACAACCACTAATCACTCTCTGAGGGTATGTATTTGTGTTTTTCCCCTCTAAACCTCCTCCCTGCTTTTTTTTTTAGTTTTTGCAGCTCTGTACCAACACAGAATCATCAAGCTGTAGATTTAATGTTGTTGGTGGAAATACTTGAGTTTCTTAGAGGTACTTACTTCTGATTGAGAGTCGGATGGTTTTACACCCTAAATGCCGTAGAGACAATCAGATGGTTGTTTTTTTTTTGGTACACTTGCTCTTCCAGAACGGGAAACTATTATTTGCTGTTGGTTTTGAAGTCTGAGCCATCAAGCATTAAGTGTTTGTCACCTGAGAAGACCATTGTTTTGTTGACTTCCTGTCTGCTGTACAGTGTGAAGTTCTGGCAAATAGTCATTTCTTGTGTGAGCAGCTGTTGACAATAACTTATCAAGCAGGAGAACAAAACTCTGCCTTTGATGTCAGCATTGTTTGGGGAGACGGTCAGTAACTGGGTCAAACTGTGTTCAGAAATAGGTTTGCTTTTCTTGTGACACTTGGCGTGAGTTTAGTGCTCGATATAGACGTTTGGCAATGATTTTTTTTATGTTTTTGTAAGCTTTATCATATTTTGTTGGCCTTGATGCAACTATAATTTAATAATTCATCAGGCTTACGCCTGGAGGGGATCAGGGGATTGTGTGTGTGTGTGTGTGTGTGTGTGTGTGTGTGTGTCTCTAAACTATTGAATCAATCAATCATGCACATTTCTGCCTGTATGCTGAGTGACCCCTCATGGTTGCAGAGATCCAAACTTTTCAAAAAACCTATTTTATTGACTGCGTTGTACTGTCATTGACTGCTGACTCCTCTCAGCTGTAAGTGATCAGCAGCTGCTTCAGTTTGACATCACTGAGCAAAGGACATTTCCAGAGTTTTAACTAGTGCGTTGAAGGCCAAATTTTGGCCTTTGCCTTGGCTTCGTTTTGGTTGTTTTGACGCAAAACATCTGAAGATTAATTCCATAATTCAACATGAATAAATCCCTGTTTCTGTTATCTTTGCTGCCATTTTGCCTGTAAGATTATTTATTCATTGTTTTTATTTGTTTTTTTTAACTTAACTTGTGTATATAGCTTAATTCTACAATTACGAACATGCCAGGGGACCAAAGGTTTTAGAAAAGATTTTTAAAAACGTTGAATATATATCTTGTAAACCATGGTTTTGGATTTAGATGAGGTTGTGGTTAGGTGCAGCAGACATTGCCTGGTGGAGGTCTGCTTTATACTGAGTGACATTTTCTTTTTAGTTTAAAATTTCTATGATCAATGTTATCAGTGGTCATATAATCCATTTTTAGGTTCACTGTTTTCAGTCACTCATTGCAGACTATATTAGAGACTAGCTGGTGATCATAGTGGAGCATTCAGCTGCTTAAGAGCCAGATGTTTCCCTCAGGAGTTAATGGAGGGTAAAGCAGAGCTGAAAGAGTGAACATTAGACACAGACTCACCATTTTACCAGAAAATACAATTTCAAATGAAAGGTAATGTTGTTCTGTATCAGCTGGATGTGTTTTCTTCCCATGGCCTTACCCACATTTTTACTGAAATTCCTTGAAAAGATTGTGCATTAAGGTGATGATTAATATTAGTAAAAAAAACAAAGTCACAAAGAAACCACTCTTAAGTCAAGATGCATCACAAGCTGTAGTGCTACTGCACAAAAGCTGTTTTCAATGCACACAGTAATAATAAAGTTTTGTTCATTAAGTTACAGAGCGGTCAATCGTCATGGTTATTCTGAGTTAAGAACCTGGTGCTGGGTGCATTTCCTGGAAACACTTTCACAGAGTTCAAGCAAAGTGTAACTTTTATTACTAGCCCTCACGCTACCCATGAGTGTAGCTTGAAGACAAATAAGACGCCTCGCTCTTTTAAGCACCGCTGACAACAAACGTGCCTTTTGCATCCACGAGAAATCTCCCATTATCTATTGACTCAGTCTCAGCCTGTGTCTTGGTGACTTACGCCTCCCTCTAATTCCCATTACCAGGAACACTGTAGCCTTATCAAGGGAAACAATAAGCCACTTGTCAGCGCAGCAAGAAAATATGAGGAAGCATCTGCCCGGTCCAGAGGAACTCATGACTCTGTGGTGAAAAAGCATTTCGCCTCCCTCCTTCTTTCTGCCCTCCCTCGCTTCAGCCCTCCCCCTTTTGTCAGTCCTCCCTGTGACCTCTAGGAAGGCGTTGTGGCAGGGTGGCAGCAGTGGTGTGGAGGCAACTGAATAATCTGATCATCAGGGGATAAGTCCAAAATTGAATTTTGCTTCCTCCACAGGGGGCAGGGTTTTCACCTGCTGTAGTTTGGGGATATGTGAGCGAGGGATGCACAGGTGGGAGTTAAGGGAGGGGTGTTTGGGCGGAGGGGGACCCCCACGCTCTCTCGTCTTCCACCCCCAAATAGAAGCCCCGCTCCTGAGCCGTAAACCTGTCACAGAGATATGTCTGTGTAGATGATGGCATCCGACTTTTTTTTTTTTCCAACCACCCCTCTGCTGGGCTGTTATCTCCTTCCTCCCTGCTATGTCTCCCTGCTCTTTAAGACAAAGGGTAATAAAGCTATAAATTGTGTGGTCTGCGGAAGGTATGGACATTCTGTCTGGGAGACGCTGTAAGAACTGCCATAAAGCACCCTCAAAGTCATGGCTGATGATTTACAGTTATTTAACATCCTCCTCTTCCCCTAAATCACAGTGATAAGAGAATTAAGTGATGGCTATAGGTTCTTTGTCCTTAGTCTATTGATTTTCTTCGCCCCTCAGAAGGATCCTGAACATTATAATTATTGAGCCCTGCAGTTTGATGCAGGTTTACAGAGTAGGAGAGGCGCCCTCAGTTCGATTCTAACACAGTTAAAACAAAAGGCACCCGTTTTTCAATTTGGTAATGGGCTTCCAATTATGCTTCATTTACCTTGTTTGGGCAGCAAATGGTTTTTCTGAGGCCTCTGTGCTATAAACAGCTTCTTTGTGCAGTGACAAAACCTCAGCAACAGCTCTATTTATCTTAAATCCAGGGCCCTGCTTCTTCAGCAGTGACTCAGACATGTGGATAGAAGGATTTTTTTGTAACACCACTTTTTCTTTAAGGGCACGTCTCCTGCTGTTAGTCATTTTCTGGATACGGTGATCTATGATATCACAATATCATCTCTATTGGATA
This sequence comes from Pempheris klunzingeri, assembly GCF_042242105.1. Classification (NCBI taxonomy): domain Eukaryota; kingdom Metazoa; phylum Chordata; class Actinopteri; order Acropomatiformes; family Pempheridae; genus Pempheris; species Pempheris klunzingeri. The sequence continues at coordinate 6,567,451 of NC_092023.1, read as the reverse complement.
AACATCAAGATCAGCTGATTTGTGTCTGTGTTTACCAACTTTATGAAAGCTTTATCCTCTGTGTAATCTGCGGGCCTAAAAAACAGAACATAATCTTCTCTTTCTGCCTGTTTGTTTTCAGATACTTGGTTACAAAAAGGCCTTATCCTCCTGAAGTGTTGACTGTGTGGTTGAGAAGAAGTGTTATTTGTTCTCAGAGCAGTAAAAAGGCTCATCTGCCATGGACAGGGCATCTGAAACGGCGGGTCATCAATATGTATCATCCACAGGCCTCTAGACTGATACAGAAGAGGAGAATTCAGCTGCTGAATTGTTTCTTCTGCAGTGATAAACAAAACACTTGTACATGTCATATGTTTCCATCTCACAACAGGTGTGAGTCTATTCAGAGGTTTTATTTGTGCACTGTGTGATCATGTTCTGTATGTGCGAATGTATACTTGAACACGCGTGACATTTAAATGGCATTGATGTCATTCTGCCCACTATAAACAGGTATTTTACACAATGTCCTAGAACGTGATGTTAAACCAAACCAGAAATTAACGGGCTCCACCAGGTAACAACCACTCCCCAATTAAGAAGTCAACAAAGTAGAGAAACCGATATGGTCGTATCTTTACTGTGATGGAATATCTACCCTGAGCAATTTTTCAGGAAGAATGAAAGGCAGCAAACGGCTTCTTCTAAAAGTAAGAAATGTCATGTTTACTGATTGTGTGCAAACATCTATAAAAAGGGAAAACTGTATTGCAGTTTCTCATGTTCTCTGTATGAGATTGATGCAAATATAGTATCACACAGTGTGATGTTCAGGACAAAAATTAAAAGTTAAGCTTTAAATGATGCTCAACTCACCGTAGGTAATTATGTTTGTCATTTTAAAGACGTTTGCAAACGTAAGTCAAAAGATTATCACTCGACCCTGAATTTTCTTTCAGCTCACTGTTTTGGTTTTACTGCCCACATTTTTACTGTTTTGATTGACTCTCACTGCTCTCACAGGGTTGTTTTCAGCCGCAGCAGAAAGCTATTTTCAGCAAATAAGTTCTAGACTGTACACTTCCTGCCAAGCACCAAAGTGTAGACAGACACAGCTAGCAAATAGTTGGTGAACATAGTGGAGCATTTAGCAGCTAAAGAGCCAAATATTTCCCTTAGGAGTTGGTGGAGACCAAAACAGAGCTAAAATGAGATTAAATATTGGCCTTGGAGAACGTGACTCTGAATGAATGCTAAAGTTGCTCGGTATCTGCAGGACGAATATAAAAAGGTAATCTGGTGCTAACTTTGTAAGATGATAAGATGTAAATGTTTGCTTCACTGCCCCTTGGTGACTAAAATCATTTAATGCATGCTACGTCTGCCTTTTCATTCTGGCAGAACACTCAGTGATCACAAGAGGTCATCTTTCAGGAAAACAGAAACATAATTTTAAGTGTTAAAAGAAGTAATTCCTTTGGTGAGGACAGTCTGGAACTAGCAGATACACTGTCACGTGTATGCTCTGCTTCTTTCTTTCTTTTTTTATGACAAACGACACACAGAATCACAAACACACACTCACCCGCACACACACACGTATACACACACACCCCTCAGGCACCACGGAGGGCCACAGCCCCACTTACCACTGCCTGACAGTTGGCTTCTTAACAAAGACGCAGGGAATATAATTAAATCATTTACCTTTGATACCCAGCCAGCTTTGTAATTAATTAATTCACCCAGGGTGTGGAGGAATTGCATTCACCAAGAGACGAGGGAGAAAAAAAAAAAAGTCTGCCCGCATACATCGGGGACAAAACCCAATACTGTGCCCTCTCTTTCTTTCTACCTCGTCCACCTTGCTGCAGCAGTGTCCTCAGAGACAGGGAGTAAAGAAGTTAACTGCTTCTCTAGTTGAAATAATGACCCTGTGCTGATGTTTAGGCCTCATCAGCCGGGGTGCCTGAGGCCAGATCAGGCTGTGGTAGGAGGGACAGGCCCTGCTTACACATCCCTCTCATTTGGTGTGACCTTTGCAGTGGCTCTGATGTGGGAAGGCGATTGCTGTCAACATCATCAGTGTCACACGGTGCCAGAAATAGCCTCTGTGGACATCAGCAGTACCTTTGGAAGAGCAGGGCAGGATGAGCACTTACACAGATACAGGTTATAATGTAGAATCCAAATAATGTGTCAAATGTTGCAAAGTCTCCCTTTGAGCAAGCCGTAGGTTAAACACTGTGAAACATGCATTAGTGACATGTCTGTATGGCACTGCAGTCAGTAAAACATATCACTAAATTATCATTAATACTATCATTTCATTGTTGCAAGCCATTGTAGTGTGTTTTGTTTGCAGGTAGATTACGCAAATAGAGCTTTGGTGGTATGAGTAAGCAGGTTTTTTTCTTAGTGAACTGCATTTGTGCTGCCTGATAGCTGCTTGCCTTAGGTGTGTTTTTGATGAAATGATTATCACATTTTTGCATTGGATGTGAGTCAGAGTAACTCTGTTGCACTCCGAGATGCTCAGAAGGCAGCCCAAGGCAAATTCTTCAGTGTCATCATTTTGCCTTTCCAAGAACATCAAGCATTTGAATCAATGAGCCTTCATCAGCTATCTAATTTTTTACCCTTCCATATCGCTTAGCTACTGCACTGCCAGTCAAGTAGAAAAAATACAGCAGTGTTGTTTTCACAATTTTTTTTTTCCTCCTCTCAGTTTGTAAATTACTGCCACGGCAAAGTTAAAAGCATCTGAAAACCACTTCTGTAAATTATTGTCGATAAATTGTAATGAATCTTATGGACCTGTGAGAAGTTTGATTTATAATTTGGGGCTGACAGCATGAGGATATATTTCCCTGAGAGCAGCTGGGAGGATCTGGTGGGCTCCATAGGCACATTCATCATTCTATACTGAAGCCATTTTTTAGTGTGTACCAGTATTAGGTCTTGTACTGTTCTACCTATAATAGGACCATATACTGCCTCCTGACTGTCAGCCTTTCTGTCAGCTATTGTTTACATACTTTATATAGTGTGGTTTCTTTTGAAATCTGTCAAATTGTTCTCCTGGGGGACTGCAGAGTTTTATTTTCAGACACACAATGTACATATCATGTGCAGCAAAAACCTTATATTGTGAATTTTTCCATTCCGTTATTGTTTGTCATCAACTAAAGATATAGATTAATGCCTCCTCGACAACTATCATCTGCTTTTTGATTGAATAGTGTCAGCTAAGGGTCCACTCACTAGCTTTTGCCAGAGTTTCAGCAAAATCTCTAAAAACAGCAAAACCCCAACTCCTATTTTGTCCAACTACCATTTCCAAGCTACAATTAAAGATGACTCTTGTGTAAATTTATAAAAGTCAATGGATTGTCGATAATAGGCTACATCATAACATAATTTAATCACCAGTGGTGGACGAAGTACTCAGATCCTTTACTTAAGGAAATTTACTAATACAACAATGTAAATATACTCCACTACAAGTAAAAGTGCTACATTCAGATTACAGAAGTATTATCAGCAAATTGTACTTGAATTATCCAAAGTAAAAGTACTTCTGTAGGACGAAAAGCTCATTTGTCTGATATGTAACATGTACTGTGTGATTATATTATTAAAAAATGCTAGCTTCTTACCGGCGCAGTTGTCATTTTCACACCCAGCACCCACGTTGGGTAAGCATCAAATGTACTGGCACCCATCTGTGCGTCAATGGGTGCGTTCGTCTTAAAACGATGTTCGGTCAGGTGTATTGCTGGCACACAGCTTATCTTGAAGCAACAGAAAGTGATTGAGCCACTGACCGACAAAAACCTGGTCTCAAGTCAAAGGCACAGTATTGTCCTGCTGTTTTAAGGCTGCGTTATTCAGATAGTAAGATACGCCTACATAAGCGGTAGGAATGCGCGAATTAAGGGCACAGCCGTTAATCAGGTTTAACTTTAGTTCTTTTTGCCTTTGATAGTTTCCTGTTTCTTGTCAAATTCATAAATACAGTTTTTAGATTTGCTGCTTTTATGTCTCATGATATTCGCTGTGGTCATATTTACTGTGCTCATTGAAATATTTACAATTTCTGAAAGCAGCCTCTCTAATCTTTAAAGAAAATCGTCGCTGTAAGCACCAATACACCGCTAACAGATGGGTTCGCAATGCGTTTACACTCCACTTTAATGTGCTGAATCTGCTATTTAGATAGCAAAGGTCCAATGCACTGGCGCACCTGACTTAGGAAGTGAACGACACATTACACTCAGATCGGCTGAAGTCATGTTATGCCCAAATCACATCTATGGTTAATTAAGAGATCAAATGTAACCCATTCACTCTTTTCTGTTTGTCTTGCCGGGTTCATTTGTGAGAAATGATCTACGGAGCCCAGCGAAGTAGAAAGGATTTGTTGTGACAAGCTATAGAGGTAACGCTAACGTGTTAGCATGTGCATGTAGCAAACATTTTACCAGAATATGTGGAATTGTATTTTCTTTTTTCTGTAGAAGCTTATCATAGTATATCATTCTCTGGAATAAAATCTTAATCTGAAAATGAAGTAGTAGACGTATAAAGTAGCATCACCGTGAGAATAATACTTAAATACAGTACAGTAAACATTTTTAGGTACTTTGCACTACTATGCATTACTCTGTACACCACTTTAAAACTACTGATCCATGAATAGTGAAGTAGTGACCATGCTAGCATGAAAGCTAAACCCGGAGAACTCATAGGATGTGCAGGATGCCGCCTTAAAATTTTACTTTATTTCCTTTTCTGATTACGGTTGAAATTTAAAACTACAAGCATTTGTCTCTTAGAAAAGTACACACTCCTCCACCCAAGCCTCCAGGTCAAGATATTGCATGTATCAGATGATTAAGAATGAGGGCGTTCATGTCTTGTGGCCATGAGCAGACCAAAGACAGTCATGTGGTGACAGTATTTACATCCATCTGAGATCTAAAGAGCATTTACCCAAACCATATGCTGCCTTCATAATGGTTAGTGATATTTGTGTGAACGCACCCAACAATTAACGAGGGAGAAATGGGGCTGGCGTTAACCTCCGGGTATTCCTTGGATGTTAATACCCCTCTCCCTGAACGCCATCTCTCCCTCTGCCTGCCCTTCTCCCGGCCTCTCTCATCTAACTCTCTGCATCCTCTCATCCCCCCCCCCCCCCCCTCCTCCATCCCTCTCCTCCCCTGTGCTTGGGGTCCAGCAGAAGTGATTTATCTTAGCGTGAAAAGACTTGTGATGACGCCGAGACAGGAGGCCCTGGGCCCTTGGCATTGAATGCTTCGATGGCGTTTGCATGAAGTTCACGGCCCCGGAGCCACGATAAATGTCAAGTGCAACAAACGTCCTGTAAATAAGATAGAGCACTGCCAAAGCCACAGTCTGCTTTTTTCTGCGTGTGTGTGTCAGTGTATAAACCCAACCTTATTCTCTCTCAGAATAAAAAGCAACAAATCTTGGATTTCATAGACACAGGCTATACTCTCGGAGCGGTTATGAGTTTTCCTCTGCAGGGGTTTTATTTGAAAGCTATGTAAAAGTGAGGCTATGTTGAAGGCCAAGAACTTTAAAAATGTGTCATTAAAACACTGCGTTCTTCACATTGTTCAACACAAAATCTGCTTTGCTTTGATGGCATTTTATTTTGAATCGCATATGACAGAATGCTGTAAGGCATGTTTCCTCCTTCCTTATCAGGGATAGTGGCTACTTCAAATCTAAATCTCCTCTCTTTTACAGTTGATTTGTGAAAACAATACAGCTCTTTTCTTCAATCTTTTTATGGAAACTTCTCAAATTTTAGGTCATGCTCGTTGCTGCCACCCAATGGATTCCAGCTGGGTTAAATATACCTCAGGAGAGGAAAATTAAGAAAGAAAAAGGCCTCTGACTTCTCTGAACTCGAAGATAACACATGAATGTAAATAAATAAGTATTATTAGACTGTATGATCTTTCCAGAACATAGGGTATGTACAATAGGAGCTGCCTCGTTATGGTGGAGGACACACATTCTTCTGTCATGTGCTCATCCTTTCTATACAAGCACTCACATGTTGCCCTTGGCTATCGCACACACCATTGGTGTTCTTTTACTAAGCAACACTCTAAGAAATTGTCAGTTCACAGCACCTCACCCTATGTGTGTGGTGCACCGTTACTTATAAAACCACTGCATGAAAAAGCATCTAAAAATTGTGCTTCAAAAGAAAATGCCTACCAGTGAAGAAAGCTGCAACTCCCCTCCTTTTTTTTACTGAGATGACAAGGTGCCTTTATTTAATTCTGAGTTGTCATTTGAGGACTTGGCGAAGTCATCGTGGGACTTGCGCATACTTCAAAGTATCATTTTATTTGATCAACCCTTTCCTGCTTCAGGAATTTCCCTGCTGGTTGAAAACGAGGAACGGAGTAAGAACAGGGTTTCATACTATTAGAGATATCTGGGGAAGTACAGTCCTGCATATATCACCTCCGCCGGTGTCATCCCCAGTTGATAAACTGCACTTCCTGTCAGTGGAGGACACTGAAGGTTACAGCTGAGATTAAAAAGAACAAAACAACCTCTCAGATGAAATGGTGACACATTCTACCTGCTGGAGCGCTCCAGATCATTTGACTAATTCAGACAAGGCCAAGCGTGTGAATGCTTGATGAATCCTCCAGCGGTCCCTAAATATAGATGTAATGACAGCTTTTAACATAGTTGAGACTTTCCACATGAGTGAGAGCATCCAAGCACGGGGACACGAGCTCACGCACTTACATCTGACATAAAACATGCAGCAATATGCAAACATTTGCCTACATGCACTCAGCTGATTAAACAGGCGCATAAATTATTGCTCCTTGTCATTTTTTTTAATATAAACACGCTGGGTTGTTCCTCCCTCTATTGGATTGACTCACAAACATCACCAGCAGCACTCAGACTTGGTTCGGCCCAGGGAGCGTGGCCTGCTGTATATCCAACCCTCAGCAGTGACCATAAGCTTCGTTTGTTTCCCAGCTCCAGACACACTGAGGCAATTTATGAGCCTCTGGCTGCAGGCTGATTACAGCAGTGCTTGTAAAATGTATTTTGGCATGTATGCAGGGTTTTACTGGAGCTCCTCCTGTCACACATCACCCATACATCAGTGCTGAACGAGAGAGGTGAAACAAGAGCAGCAGAGGGAGGGTGGTGGTGTCAGAGCCAAGGGAGGGCATTATTTAATCCTCAAAATCCTCCATTTTGGAAATGGTTTCCTTCTGTCAACACCTTATATTTATTAGGGACAAACACAAGATGAAGTTTTTAATTTACTGCATTTTAACACGATTTCTGATGCACAGATTGGAAGATTCTGTCCCTTAAAAAGTTCTAGGCGATCCTGTAGCCGTCCACAAAATAAATGTTTCCTATTCTCAACAAAATCTTGTCTTTGAGATCACACCTTCCTCTCTTCCTCTCCCTCAACAAATACTCAGTAGGTCTTCATTTTCAATCAGACAGCACAGGCACATTTGCTGCCATTTCCTGGCCTTTATCCAAAACTTGTCTGAGCTTCACAGGAAGTATCCATGAGCTCTGCTACCTGTCACCCAACTTTCAGCATGATTTGTGTCAGCATGTCTGACCAGAACAATTGCATTAACAAGCGCCGCAAGGCCCTGCCTGTCAGGCTCCGCTGATACCATGTGAGATCTTTATTAAATTACAATTATGAGACGACAAATCCTCTCTTTGTTCCACCTTATGGACCATGCTTGGACACGTGCCACTGTTACATGAACACGGGGTGAGTCATTTCTCAGGAACAGGCCTTTACCCTTCTGGCGTCCTGTCCTCCATAGCAACATATCTGCTGGGAGAAATATGGAGTGAATACACACCATGTCGTAGACAATAAGATTTGTAGTAGAAGCAAATTCATTTTCTTAGACAAAACCATATTTCTTTTATACTATTGTGCTGTAGGGTACTTATTTTCCTCAGTGACAGTTTCACTTTCAGCTTCCTTCAGAGGTTAGTTAGGTAAATGTGATTGCCACAAGAAAATTTATCCTCAGTGGACTCTTTTTTTTTCACAGCAGACATTTTGACTTGTTGCAGCAGGAAAAGCACAGGCTTAATTAAAAACTTTAATGATAGCTGCAATTCATACAGGGGAAATAATAGCTCACCAGGGTCCTGGTATGACTTACAAACTTTCTGGGACACTTGATTGAATCATTAATGTGTAATACCTGTGCTTTTTTTTGCTGACAAGTCAAAATGTCTGCTGTGAAAAAGGATTGTTTCGCAAGGCTATCAGCATGCTTCTATTTCTGGACTTTCCAAAGAGTGAAGTTGTGTGCACTGCACAAATGAACGGAGGACACATGTGAGCCGGTGTTGTGAGGAGAAAACTTTACTTTATCGGCTAAAGAAGCCAGTTTGCCAGCTAGCATTCAAATAGCTACCTTAAAGTGTAAATTCTCCCAACATATAAATATTGATCATATTTCATGAAATGCATTACAGTTGATTTAAAAACAGCTTGACAGAAATGAAACACCTGAATATGCAATGAAACACTCACATGCAACTGTGAATAGGGCAAGTACATAAAACAGAAGTTGTAACATAGTCACTGATGAAATTCTGAGCTAGACATTGAAGTGTTCATTAGCAATATTGTCAAGCAAGGCCACTAGGAAGCAAATAAACAATTACTCTGACCAAAGCACCTTGGTGCATTAGCGTTATTTATGACCCTCGTGTAAATATAAATGGAGGTGAATAGGAAATGAAGTCCTCTCCAGGGTGTCATTCAAGTCATGCCGGCGAGCAGTAATTCTCAGATGCAGAAAACAATACAGTCTGCATATGATAATGCCTCTGGTGGATAAAATATGCTTTATACTGCATGTGTGTGGGCTGAGGCAATCACATATGCAGAGAAGCAGCAAGCGCTCCGGAAGGATCAATAAAGTGCATAGGATTTTGAATTTATGATGACGTCCTATCGATCAATTAGGAGCTGACTGTTTGAGGCACTCAGAGGTGCCAATCAGTATTATAACTAAATCAGCGCTTAGACAGAATTACTGTATGGCACAAGATAAACTACAGCATTTCAGACTGGCAATTACTGTTGCACCTTTTTAGAGTCTGATAAGGGTAGACAAAGACAAAGTGAGTGTGATCCAGCACAGCCTGCTGATCATTTTGTTTTGTCTCCAGAAGTCAGAAAATGTGAGTTTATGCAGCTTAGTAACAACTGTTTAAATGTTGGATCTAAAGGCAAGTGTGACCCATTAAAGTGGAAAAACCTCTCTTTGGTAACATCAAACACACATGTTGAATATGTCATAATAGGCCTATGTTGCATTATTTGCATTCCTCGATTTCTGTCTTGTGGTGCTTTGTAAAAATGTTTGTTATAACATTTTCACTCATCTTCAAGAACATACCTACAAATGTCTGAGAGAGGGCCAGAATGAGATAGACAGAGATAAAAAAAAAAAAAACGTCCTCATGTGACATCTCAGGGGGAATGGAGTCATTTAGTAGATTTCTCTCCATGTGCCTATCACTCAAACCGAGCTGCTTTCACCACACAGCTGATAATCATACATATTCTATGCGCCGGAGCACCATAAATCTCTGTCCCTGTTTCATCCCTCTGTCATTCATCAATCACACAGGGAGTAGGATGAAACACCGCCTGCTGGAAAATATATCATATTAGTACCAGGGATGTTTACCAAGATAATGTGAGACAACAGCACAGGGTGAAATATAGCACCACTGCATTCCTTAAATTAAAACCACTCCTCCTCCCCTTCAGACCACCCTCAGCTGTGGGAGTCTGAGTCTCTTGCCAACAAGGAGTCCTAAAGACTCTGTCCATGTGTCCTTACCCTTCTTTCACCTTGATAGATAACTAACTTTTGAGTGGAGACAAGATAAAAAAAAAAACTGGAGCATCTATTGCTCAACACAGGTGCTAACAGTAACTCCTACAGTGGTAGATTAAAAAAAATACTTCATGTAAAATATCATGGTGTACTTGTCTTCAAATCACAGGGGTCATCATCTCATCTGCCAGACACCACACCAAGGGTCAGAAATGAATTGGGCTTCTTATAACCAATACAGGCAATTGACAGAGAGTCTTGATTGGCTGCTGTTGACATCCCTACTCAATATTCCTGCACCGAATATGCAATTAGCATATTAACTTGACTGTATGTTTATGTGTCACCCTTTTTTCCCTCTTTCTTCCATTTTGTATATTGTTCTCTCAATGGTGAATTTTTTTTTTTATTCATTATGAAATATATTCTACAGTTTTGTGGAACTTCGACTTGCCTACATGTTATCATTAGTCTGTCAGTACAATTGAAGTGCAACCTGTGTAAGTAGCTCCAATGGTGAGGTGCCATAAATGCTTCTGTAATCTGTAACACTACACTTGTATAGAGCAGGTAATGTTGTAATGCATAATTTCCTCTGCTTATCATTGAAACATAACTAGCATTGCCATGAATGTTGTCTACGCACCGCGTTTCTCCTGCCTTTTTGCATCCTTGTATAACGGTCATTGAGTGTATGAATATGAAGTAGAAATATCAGTCAAGCAATCAATCTTTATTTATATAGCACCAATTCATAACAGTGTTATCTCAAGACCTTTTACATAAAGGGCAGGTGGACCATTAGGTCTAGACCACCACCATGTATTCAAGAATCCCCACATGAGCAGCATCAGATATTATATTAGGCAACAGTGGCAGGAAAAACTCCCCTTTAACGAGAAGAAACCTCAAACAAAACCAGGCCCAGAGGTGGGCGGCTTGGTCCCTCCTCCCCGGCTCAACGACACTAGCGGCGCATGCCCCCTGACCTTCTACCCGCAGCATCATGTAATGCTTTAAACAAGCTTTGTCCAAATGGCATTTTGCCTTGCTACATTTGCATTTTTTTTTAATTTCGTAGATTCTTATTAGATGCATTCTTACGATCTGGTACATAGTTGCCATGTTTTTATTGAGTCTCATGCACTGTGTGCTGTTATTGGCTGGAGGCTGCACATCCACTGTTGACACCATTAACATCCCAAACACAGCAAAATAAGAAGATGCAGGCAGAGAGCAGGGTCTCTGCAGATACAGACACTGTCACACACTTCTTGTTGGTCCTAAGTGATGACTGAGAGGGATTAGATTGCATAGGCCTTAGTCTGTACATTGTTTTTCAGGAAAGTTCTAGTTAATTTATGTTGATTATGTTAATTTTAAACTAATTATAGTTTTAATAGACATTCATAGATAGCCAGGACAGACTGAGTGTAATCATTATCACACTAAGAATGTGTCTATATTTTTGCCTAGTGTGAGCACCATGTTAGCAGCAGATTTCTATCCACTTCAGTTGATAAATAAGTCAATAAAACTTGCATTACACTGTATCTTCTCTCACATTAACAACACTTATACTATTGAATTTCCATTGGCATATGCTGATGGCATGTATCATTCTGAGAATCATTAACTGCAATTACCCCAGGCTAATAACTCATATATATTATTCACCAGTGGGGAAAAAAGATGGAGTCCTGCCGTATCAGCATTATGCATTTTAGTGCAAATGTAAAAGTGGCCTCATATTTACCAAAAATCCAATGTTCATGTGAACAATTCTTATATAATTTATCTATTGAAATTCTAAATAGATTACGCAGTGCCTTGTTTCATTGGTCCTGTAGATTTTTGAGAATATTTTTGAAATATTTGGGTTTTTTCCCAGGGTTTGTCTGCATTAAGGTTTGCCCAGACACTAAGCTACAGGCTGTGTATGGTACTCCATTCACACTGAAGGTTCTTTCTCTCTCCCCTTTTAGATTAGAAATGTAATTTGGGGAGATGAATGCATTCTATTCCAGTTTGCTGTGATCAGGAGTGCTGCTGCGCGGAAAACAGCATTGCTTCCCGATTATTGAATTTTTATGGCCAGGTAATTAATTGCAGATTCCCTGTTTTGTTCTATTTCTTCCTCTCTGACATTTTAATTTCGACAAAAAGCCACGGTCTCCACACGGCCCTTCTCTGGAGATCCTAATGGTCTATAAAACATGATGACTTATAGATATGGCAGAGACTTCACTTCGCCAATGATTGTTTGAAACCTTGCTGATCACACAGAATTTAGTCCCCCTCTTGCTACCTCCCTCCCGTCATCTCATCCCTGCCTTTCCCTCCCCAACCTCCTGAATTCATTTCTTGTCAATTAAACTGCAGCTACAGTGTCCCATTTGAAGAATAGGAATCTATCAATGTGTCATCGACCGGGAGTTCATTATTGGATACGGCCTGGTAACTTTTCAAAAGCAGCGTTCGGGCCATTATTCCTTAAAGACGATTGTCATTACTTGACCAGGCAGGCGAGTGTCCTTGGCTTGCATTGCAAGCTCTGCATTTAAGGGCAAGGGGGAATCAATCGTAGCGGAGGGTGACAGACGCCATATCTCAAGGCAGACAGGTTTGAATGCTTATATCAAATCAGAATCCTTTGCTGGCACAGGGAACATTAGTTACCCTGGTGTCACAAGCACATGTAGGCCACAACCAGCCATCCAGGAAGAAAAGGGGAGGGGGGGGGGGTTGTTATGTTATGCAGGTCTGCTATGTCCTGAGATATTGATGAGCTACTATAAAACATCATGTTACTCTGCATAATAAAAGCAAATGTAATGCCTTAGCTTTTGCAATTTATTCTTTATTTTATATATTAAGTGGAAGTAGGCAACTATTCAACTTTCCCTCCCTGTCGCAAATAACAAAATTCATATAGGCCTAATATAAATTCATATTCAACCATCTGTTTTCTTATTAATTCCAAAGGCCACCGCAAGAAAGTGCTTTGTTTAGCTGATCAAATCCTGATCTCAGCGCTATGATAAATGCAGGATAAAACATCCCATAGTATTATAAGTGTTTTTTAGTGATCATCTAGAAAGAATGGCATCTGTTAAAACTAGCATTAGCAGAATGGCTAATGCTACTGCTAGCAGCATGGCTACTGTCAAGAAACGTATGAATCCCAGTTTGAACTGAAAATCAAATTCTAGTGCTACAATAAAAGTAGAGGAAAACAACTGGTTGTATTGTTAAGTAGGTTGTGTTATTTACTTATTAAGTACAGCAAATGCCCTCTGCTAAATCCAGCATTAGCAATATGGCTAAAGTTACCGCCAGCAGCCTGGCTACTGTCCAAAGAAAGAAACAAAGATAAGAATTCCAATTTGAACTAGAAACTTCTATGCTATGATAATGAGTGCTTCATTTTCTGGGAGGTCGCACCCATTGGCAGACAGAATTGAATAGTGAAAGTTTATAGGGAACCAATCTAAACCACAATGGTGTCATTGTTCTATAGCTATCACACTATGCAATCAACATCAAATGTTATCTCCTTCTGCTTCAAATGACAAAAATGTGGTTTTATTTATTTATATTTTTACATAGGGGCTAGAAATGGCTTGCAGATAAAATCTCTGGTGATAAATTGGTAAAATACTGCATATCATAATGCAAATTCAGCAAGATTATGGCTCACTACATTAGGCACTGAACAGCCTGCATTAGCACTTCACAATAGAGGCCCTATTACAGTAAGATGCAGAGGAAAAGGTTGATATTAATAAGTCTTGTCCATGGCCAAAACACTAATTTGTCTTGTGTTCCCCGCTACTCTAATATATCAATTCGGGAGTGTTTATTTATCATCCCTCCTGTATTTCTTGCATCTTTCTGCTGTCCCCTTGTCTTGGTGCGCTTTTCTGCTGTGTAAGCATAAGTCCACACAACATATCACTCCTGAAGCATACCCCCTCCTAACCTTCAAGAGTTCTCCCTGCACAATCTCCACGGCTCTGTAATGGCTGATGCCGTTACCATATTTCAGCCCTAATTGGGTGGAAGCTACAGAGCCAATTTGGGAGGATAGTTTGGAAGAGAGTTCCTCTGTGACATTGTTAGGCACTGGGATGTCTTCTGTGTTGCCAGGTTTGGATTGTAATTGCCACTGAATGAAAAGAGCACCTCAGAGGTGGAGGGCCATTGTGGTTTGTTGGGGGTATGTGGGTGCTTTTTCCACAACAGTGCTTTCCTCTGATTCAGCTCAATAAGTCAATACAGACAAGATGAGATTGGGTGACTTGTCTTGTTTACATCTTTTAGGTTTGTTTTTGGGGAGTTTTGTTGCCCCGAGAGAACAGCTTGGCTCTATTCAGCCAAGTTGCGCACTCATCAAAATGACATATTACTTACAAAGCACCCACTGTATTCTATTTTCTGCCTTCATCCTATTTTCCTCAGTGTAGCAAATGTGCTATCTCGTCCATGAAGCATTGCTCACAGATGAAGATGCGTCTCACTGTCTGACCTTACATGCCGCTCCTCAGAGTCAGGATCTATGGCAGCCATTTTCTCTCTAGCCAGTCATGAAGAAGCAAGAGATGTAAATGTCAGTCTGTGTCTCCTTAACACTCAATAAGGGGCTGGGATTGGGCCCTCCGCTCCGCCAGTCGATTGGCCATCTAATGAGGAGAGGCCTTACCATAACTCTACAAGATTCACTACTGTTTGTGTTTCACCAGAGGCCCTAGCACAGTAATAATTCCAAGTGGATAAATGTTTTCTCGATAACAAGCTGAAATAACCTGTCGGGCTGAAGTTGATGTAGAAAAGAAGAATCACACAATTAGCGATCAGTGGGGATTTATCCTGGTAGCAAGAGACACAAGGCAGGAGCAGCTTAGTCCTTTTCTCTGTCTGGCAAAAATCAAGGCTACCTCACTCAATGTGCTCTTTCTTCTGTATTCCCTCAACCTGCGTGTCATCAGTCACAGGCTTTACCTTTGTAGCAGCCCTCCGTGTTTTTACCTCCAAATGCCCCCTCACACTAGCATTTAACTTGCTAATGTAATTGAAGTCACTCTGAGGGAAGGTGTTATGGATGATGCACTTGCAATGAGACAATGCTCCCTAATCTCCGTTTATCTAGAGGCTCCTTGCCCACCTTGAAAAAGAGGGGTAGCATGGGAATCCATTTAGATTTGTTGAAAAGATAAGAATATAGAGGGTGTTAAATTAAAGACATCAGTTATTTCAAATTATGTAAATGGTTCAACTTACAATCGCTTTTAACTGCATTGATTATGCAGGAGCAGGCAAAAGGGTCTTTTACAGCAGCTTATTTGAAATTTTGATTTCATTTGTTAATAGGCTCTTTTTCTGCAATAATTTTCAAATAAAGGGCTTATTAAAGTATCCTAAAAAGACAGAGACAACATTGTGTCAGGCCATTATGCCTTTCCGCACCTTATAATGTTCCAAGGCACTCTAAATTTGATTAATAGCAACCAATTTCGTCATAAAGAGGTAGGACTACTGTAGCTATTGTAATTAACCTTTAAGTGTGATGGACTTTACCGTATATTGCCCATTTCTATTACTGACCCACATCTATCACACCGGAATATGCAGCCGTTCCTTGCGTTCGAGGCCTCCCAGGAGCCTCAGCATACACTATGAGTCTGATGACATCATATCCCCATGGGATTGTGAATTATCTTGTTTTCGCCAGATCTCTCATATGTATTTTCTCTGCTGTTCTTCCACAAATGTATCATTTAAACCATTAGCAGCACCTAGCTCTTTCATTAGAATGAACTATATCATCCTCTCCCCAGAGGCACCCGCAAGCCACCGGACTGTGAGAATACATTTCACAGAGAAGGAATATTGAAGGCGGCAACATGCCTAGGTAAAGTATTACTTAATTTATACTGCTAATGTATAACATTGATTCTCTGTGGGGAAAATAAAGGACAACATATTTTCAGAGCCCACATCATTAAGGTTTAATAATTTAGACCCAGTTAGCGTGATAATAAATATACTGGGGGAACTTAAGTGAGGGTTTTGGTGATAAATGCAATTAGAAAACATTGCACTTACATAGAAGAGTAATATGAATGGGGTGTAGAAATTAATTGGAGCTGGAGCAATGGTGTGGCCTGCGGTGTTTCACGAGAGGGATAAAAAAAACAGCCTATTTTTCCAAGAGCCCTATCCAGAATACTAACCATCCTCTGCACGCTGAGTTTCCTTATCAATATCTACATAACTAACAAATGGCTGACCTAAATAATGAGCCACCGCTTCTTATTTTTTCCAAATGCAGGTTTGCTCTCTGAAATTAAGATAATGATAATGTGCATTAGAAATTCTTGTGAATTGTTTAATTTTATATGCTGTTGGACGCACGGCTTTATACATTACCCATCACGGTCCGAGTACATCATTAGCTGGGGAATAATGGGATAACAGTGACTGCTTCATGTGCCTCATACGGCATGTATCAGCGGGAATGTGATCTTCAAAAACTATTTGAATTTCCCTGTAATGAAGATGCATAAAACCTAAAGCAGTTATTAAATTCAAAGTCAAAGACAAAATCAAAAGCAAGGGTTTCACTTGTGTCCTTTTTGAGTTCTAATCCAAAGATTACTGTCGCCAGCTTCTGTGAAATGTAGGTTCAGCTTCCTAGAGGTGTTTATGGCCTAGTGTGTGCGCAAAAGTGAATTACAGCGGAAATTGAGTACAGTGTTCACATCTGTCTGGGTCAAATTGATGACTATAAACAGATGGTTATTGTCATTTTTTTCTTTTTCTTTATTTCTCACGCAGATAACCATTTGATTGATATGTGTATATTTGCTACATGAATATAATACAATGAAATGGACAGCTTGGCTATTTACTGACTTTTATTGACTCACAAAGGACCCGCTCAAAGAGGCATTATGTGGCCAGACATTGACTTTCTGCCTCCTTTACTTGCAGTCATGACTGTTTCTTGTTGTTTAAGGAGACTAAGTAGTTTGAAGAACGGCAAATTTCGCTGCCGCATCTCATTGGTTCCCTTGTGGCAGTTTGTCATAAGCTTCAAGGACATTGATCCATATCAGCGGTTGATCACTGTAACCATGATCAATGTAATCTGTCTCCACTGCACATGTTATGTTATCTAAATCAGCACTATGGGGTGGACATTTTGGCATTTAAGAAAATGCTGTAGTATAAACAATATGTTACTTATTGCGAGGTGATGTTATCAGGTGTGCGAAGCTACATTCCTGCCCCTGAAATTATTTGTTTGCTCACTGACTTGTTCAAACTAAACGAGCCCTTTCAAGGAGACTCAGGTATGAGCAGTGTGCATTTTGTAACATTGATAATGTTCCAGTCAAAGACCTTGCTCTGCTGAAAAAAAAAAAAGGTGGAGAGTTTGCAGGTTTTTGAAGAGCTTTCCCAGAGCTAGCTTTTACACCCCACCAAAAGATTAATAGTATTCCGTCCTTGAAAAATGAAAATCAAAGGTATCAAAAAGCTCCTAGGGATTAGAGCCGTGGAGTCTGATATCAAGCCCAGTTTACTCTTTATGATGTCATTTTCTTTTTATGGAGGAAGCAGGGGGTGAAAGCTCAGGCCAGATATGGGATCCAGATTTGGGGGTAATCTCCCATATACCACACTGCATAAATCTGCTCCATTGATCTCTGGAATCATACGTCTATTGACAAGAGCGAGTCTCTTTTTGAAGACTTACTGCGTAGGGCAGTCCCACTAAACGTTTATGGATGTCATTCCTGCTTTGGTCTGGGCCCCTGCTCTGTAATAGCTTTTAGCGTCATGTAACACTCCTACGTGTGAGTGAATGCACAAATGTGTCTGAGACCCTGCTGAGTAAGTTTACGCTAGCCGTTAATCATTGTCCGGGCCAGCTGGCTGTAGCCACTGGGCAGGTGGGCCTGTCAGGTTGGCAGCTTCAATCATGCAGCACTGAAACCGGAGCTCTCAGGGGCGACCGTGCCCCTGGTGTCTCCAAAGTCCCACATCAACTGGTGCTCACCAAGTGCTATTTTGACTGATACTTTAGATTACAGTTCGGTGTGTTTAACTTGCCTAAGAGCAGTAATTAAATCCCTATAAACAAACACATAAAATTGAAAAGGAAGACATGATGTTTTTATTTTGTTTCAGGTTTTGTAACAGTGAAACATCAGTGGGATTAATTCACAAGTCCATGGAAGTGGATAACGTTACCCTACATTGTAAATATGGTCTCGACAGACTGCTGTACTTTAAAGGAAAATTCCCATAATTGTAAACCTGGGTATTAGTCTTGTACTTTTGTCCAGTATGGCTACTGGTCATGATAACTTCCTACCACAATGTTGATCAGGGCTTTGAGCTCCTCCAAGAAGTTGAGTTTAACAGGAATGACCACTTGTCTTTGAGTCTGCGCAAAAAACCAAGCGAAAAACAGAAACACAGGAAACTCCCGGTAAACTGCACTACGTATAAGATCCACTTCCTGGTGAACTTGCCGACTAACCTGCCGTTTTCATGCATGCAGCTCTGTGTGAGGTTGCGGCTTGCTTTCAGTTTAGCTTGCATGTAAACAGAGAAGTTGTTGCAAATGTGAGACCACGGTTGTGTCCTCGAGTGACCAACCTCCCAAATAAAATTGCAAGGAATACACCGTACAGCATTCATTGACTTCAACGTAACATTAAAGTTGTCGCTAGTTGTTTTACTGTACAACCAGTGCAGTTTGCTACAAGCTTTCTGTTTTTACTTTCAGTCAGAGTCAAAGACTAAATCTCTGAAATGAAGATAGTGTTAGTTGTGAAAATACTGCAAATTATCATTAAAATTCTGAGCTGCTAATTAGTTTGTTCAAGGTATTTACCCACAAAGGCCTTAACAAATGCAACATTTTTACAATAATTTAGTGCAATATGAATGTTAACTACCATGGGCTGACTTTAAACCATAAACCAGTCACACACTTCTCATCTGAAGGCCTTGTTCCCAAACCTCCTTGACGTCTAACTAGCTCACTGATGGACGGAGGGTCAGAGGTGTTTAGCATATTCTACTGTAACGTAACACTGAGGAGAAGGGGGAGCACCATGCAGCCTGTTCTTCCATCCATCGCCTGGAAGGGGCTCTGACTAGCAAACATCTGTGCCCCCAGGAGCTGACAAGTGTCCTGTGAACCCCCCCCAGGAATGCCATGACCCCCGATTAGCACTGTGGCTCGAACGAGGATGTTCTGTGGGCCCTGAGCTTGAAGACAGTTTGGAGCATTGCAGGTTCTGTTCTCTAAATCTCAATTGTTGTGGAAATAGGCACACAAGCCTGATTTCCACAGTAAGCATCTCATTAGACCTGTCAATGAAAACAGCAAAGCAGACGGGCAATTTCACAGATTGTGTCAAATTGGTGAGGCTCTACAACACCAAGTCATTAAGGATGACCATTATACATGGCTGTGGCTATTTGTAGCACCCTTACCACCAATTCATCACATGTACCTGTAAACACTCATCTTGGTGATATCTGATATTTATAGTGTGTTTCCAGATTTTGCTGCATTTTCTCACTTTTTTTCTTCACTTTTTTCCCTAAATGCTGCGTATGTGTTGTCAATTTGGTAAAAATATTTCTCCATTTCCACGTTTCGTCTATTTGCATGTGTTTTTTTTTTAAGCTGCAGGGCGTTGAGCTTACAAGGCCCCCGTACAGTTTTTCTTATTCAACATGAGAGGGATGATTTAAAGTATAATTAGAGCTTTAGAGCTGATGGTAGGCAGATGTTTTTCACTTTGAACAGAGTCAGGGTATCTGCTTCTCTTATCTGCCTCTGGTTTTATTGCAAAGCTATACTATTTGCTTCCCGGGTCCAGCGTCATATTTATCGGACAAAGACTGGTATTAGTCTTCTCGTCTAACTCTCAGCAAGACAGCGAATCAGCATATTGCTCAAAATGTCAAACTATTTCTCTAAACCAGCTGAATGAGCATCTGTAGCATGTGTGCTGCCCTATACATGCCTACCTGGCTCCTTCATAAGACATATGTAACACATAACCCATGAAAACCCACTACTCTGTTGTGTTGCGAGCAATCACAAGATGAGTGATTAAAACCAGCAGTGAATTAGCAGCTCCAGTGTGCTGGGAGCATGTTGGTACAGTTTATAAACAGCTTGAAAACAAGCCAGCTTGGCCTTTCTTGAGTTTCACACGGCCATCAAACTGTCAAGTCCAGGAACAGGCATCTACCCTTTAGTGTCTCCTCACCCCGTGCTGTGCCAGTAAATTCTCTAAAGAGCAAAGACTTCTTTACTGGAGTCTTTTAGCGTTACACTGACTGGCATCACAACCCTCGTCTTTCTCTCAACTTACATGCATATAATAACTTCTCTTGTAAATCTTTAAGTGACATGTTAATTAAACAGTCAGGATGATGTGACCCTTACTTTCAGAACTCCTTGTAATTTTGGTTGAGAACAATGTGAAAGAGCCCTCGCTAAAAAAGAAAAAAAAAAAAGAGGGTTTGGATTATTATTATGCTGTTCTGTCCTGGCAGACTGATTGGCAGTGGAGAGTCGTCAGCTGATTAAGCTCAACATGGACCTTGGAGTATGTAAATCAGCCCATGTGGGCACCAATAACCCCCAGCGCCATTCATGCACTGCTAGCATTGCTGACCTTGCAGATCTACACCTCCATTGTTCGTTTGAGTTAAGTTTCAATAAATTACTCTTGTTTTAAGTAAATCTCTTATGTGGACTCCCCCCTTGTCACATTCCTTGATTCAGTCTGCGACAGACACATGCTGCAGTAGCACTTATTCCTCTGCACAGAGCTTGTTCCTCCGCCCTCGTTTCAACATGAACTCTCTGCATCTCACAACAGTGATAACTCACCCTGGTCTTAATATTATCTCCTGAGCCCAGTTCTCTGTGAAAGTTACACTGAAATTTGTGATCCTGTGTAATGAGAGTTGAGGGTGCCACAAGAAATCACAGTCATAAAGCTAGGTGCTGTAGATTATATTGACAGGACGCACACATGCACATTGCACGCATAGTCACATCGCTCACAGCTCTGTTTCCAGTCTCCTGTTTAGAGCTGCGTTCCTGTGGGCAAGATTTATAAAAACACCAGTGACAACACATCCTTCTTGGACTTTAAGACCAACATAAGTGGTGCCATGCTGAGGCCAGATGGGTATTAATAGTTGGCATGGGAAAACGTAAATTATTGCTCTCTTACCAAAAATGTCATTCAATCCCTACCTCTACTTGTCAGCCTTGTCCTCATGAACTGCTCAGTAAATCAAACCATATGTTCTACCCCAGGAAATATTCCAAATCTACATGCTCAGCAATTGCCAAATCAACGTATCAATCCAACCTCATGCCTATCAATTTGAGCAAGAGAGTAACCGTTTCTCTAAAGGGGCCTGTGTCCTTCGCGTTGTCCCCTATTCTGTAACTGGCATCCACTTTCCAACTATCTAATTAAGACATACTGTGTCTCTAAGGCATTCATTAGTTACCACGTCCTGTTGTCCAGCCTGTCACAACACGGTGTTAAAAAGAGATACCCAAGGCCTATTTTGAGCCGGGATGACCTGCGGGCAGTTGAGGATGAGGGCAAAGCGTGAAGGAAAGGACTGGCATTGTGTGAACAGGAGATCACCATTCAACGAACATGGCCTCAGCTGCAGTCGGACCTTAAGAGATTACAGCGACCAAAACCTGAAACCTGAAGGTATATTTCAACTTAAATCAGCCAGTTTTTATGAAACCAGACTCTAATCAAACGGTACACTATCTGCAAGGGAAAAGAAGACACTCTTTATCCATGCAGTGATGAGGTTGATCATTAAGTTATTTTGGCTAATACTTGTGTCAGCCCATGATCCAGTTTACTGCGATCACTTTGAGATACATTACAATTTGTATTTGTTTTCTTGTTTCATAATTTACTGGTTTCTAGATATTTTCCAAAGGTCTCACAAGTGCAAACTCAGTGTCAAGCTAAGCAGAGTTAAACACTTTTTGTTTTCAAATTGTGTGACATCAGGTGACATCTTTTCCACTGCCATTACCTTATGTAGGTGAAGTATCAGGTCATAGTAGCCACAATATGTAAAACAGTATGCACACAAAAAAAAAATGTTTTAATGCTTACTGTAAAAGGAGGAGAGAGAGGCTAACAAACTGCTAACTAATGAACACGTTTTTTGAAAATACATCGAAAACATAGTCTTTGATATCCCCATTTGTTGCAGGATATATGCACTCTTAAAATCATCAAGATCAAGAAGGTTAACATCCCACAAGAGTTTCTGTTCCTGTTTTTTGTTTTTTATTTTTTAAGAGCCAAGCACGAGCTTTTCCATGGGAAATGAGGGGTCGTTTTAAATGCAGTTAGCACTGATGACGCCCAGTGGAACTGTTTACGTAAATATGATTTAGTGATAAATGAACTCAAATGTGTCGTCGTCCTCCGCTCCATGTGTAAATCCTCTCGGCATCACTGCTGAGGCGGTCACGAGGATAGGAATGGATTCCCTCGCTGGCCTGTGAACATCTGCTGGGCCATTTAGCCAGCTAATAGATCAGCCTGGAAAGAGAAAGAGAGAGAGAGAGAGCAGAGGAGGTGCAGGTGTTCCTGGCCTGAGCCAGAAGACATCAAACCAAAAGCCCAGGCCAAATCCACCAGAGCACAAACTGAATGACTCACAGCCTCTCACAGATAATAAAACAAGCGTAAAGTTTGCTTAAGGTACAGGTGGGGGTATTTTGCACCATACTCAAGAGAGACCAGGCACCAGCTCGGTACAGGGAGAAAGGTAATTGGATGCATATGGGAGGAGGTAAATGAAAGAATTTTGAGAATATCTCTGTGGAATACCTAATGGGGACAGGACAGAAAAGGAAATTAAAAATTATTCGAAGCAGATGGACTGTTCTTTGAGTTTTTCAGGGAAATTTATTAGTGCTGTGAAAGAAATGTGTCTGTTTATTTTGTGCTGCCATGAAATGAATGACCTGCTGAGTTGTGCTTGTGTTAGTTTATGACTGCCTGGCCATTATTCATAATTTAAAATGCATTTGTTATCGATTCATGATTTAGCGTGATTTATTGGTGCTTGTCAGGTTTCATTCTAAACTCCACCAGTTTTATTTCAGCAGCAGGCCCAGAGTTTATGAAAAATATAAACAAAGTTGGGCGATGTACGGATACAGTTTCATTTGTACCTTATTACATAACAGCCTCAGTTGGATTCAAATGGAGTCTCACTTTAATTCATTTGTTCCTGTTATTTCCTTATTGCCAACAACAATAAAATGAAATGTTCTGCAATGCAATATCGGTCAAGAAACACTTTGTAATTGAAATGTTGATGGAAAAACGTCAAAATCCCTCCAAGTTCAGACTCTGTTTAAAGTTCAGTGTGGTCAGGTAGGAATATATTATTAACAATTGATCAGGAACAGCAGTTGCGTATTATGAGTCTATCCCAAGAGGATTTGTTAGGAAGCTGTTTTGTTCCTACAGCAAACATCATGAAATCTACTGCCTCTGGACACCCGGGAACATAAGGGTTAGCACCGATATTAACCCAACATATGGTTGAAATTTGGAAGAAATATCTCAAGATTAAAAGTCTCCCAATATAAAAGGGTTAGCTCAATCTGTTTCAATCGTATTCACTGTGTTGTAAATTCAGCCCTACTTATGAATTAACTTTTAATTTCCTTAACACTGCTGGTATCGTTTACATCGCGCTTCAATTTTGCTTTGTTCCTCATTTAGATTAGCAAGAAAAAACAATGTCCTTGATGCAATGTGCATGACACCAGGCTCAGCCAACATCATCACACTGCAGAACCAGTAGTTTTAGACTACAGTTAAAATCCAACCTGAACCAACAATTGGCAAAAAAAAAAAAGAAAAAGCAGCAGCAGTTATAAACTGCAGCTGTGGATGGTTTGTTTATCTATTATTTTTTAAATGGCTGTGGTTTTCTGCGGGTCCGTGGGTGCTTTTGGGATTGTACATTTTACATTTTGAATGTGCAAAGTGTTTTGTTAACTGGGTCACATTGTCTGCTTTTATAGTTTCCCGATGGCCATGTGCCTAAAAAAGCTTCATGTTAAGCCCAGGTCAAAGAAGTTAAGAAACCTAAATAAATGATAAATGTATCTACAAAATGTTAAAGGCTTTATTTATGTAAGATTTAAAGGCCCTACGTACCCATGGTCCTCTTACACAGCTGTCCAACCCTCTTATTAGTCTTGTTGTACTTGGTTAGGTTGGAGGAGGTACATCTTATTGGTTCATGAAGTCCCCCCCCCTCTGTTGATATCCATTGCAGCACAGTTAGACACAATAACGTTTGCTTCTCAGGAATTCTTTTATTTTTCATTCACTTTTAAAATGCACAACCTCCAAAACCACCCAAAAGATGCTCTGACCATAGATCTTTTTCACGGCAGACATTTGGACCCGTCATGGTTGAAAAAACTAAGGTGTCACCAATAACATTAATGATAGCGCTGTTCTAATCAAGTCTCCCACTAAGTCATGACAGTGAAACTGAGGCGGCTAAATGTAATTCAGCATTAATTGTATTATTTACATCAGTGCTTTCCCTTTTGTGACATGTCAAAATGTCACAAAAGGGAAATGACAAAGACGTCTGACCAAACATGAGCTCATGAGCCAGTTCTGTGAGCTGCTGTGCATCTAAAAGCAAATCAAAGGAAAAGCTCTACACAGCCTCACTGTAAACCTACTTGAACTGTTACAAGTAAGGATAGAGTTTGTGTTGTGCTATGCAGTACTGTAATGTTATATAACAGAAACACACTCTAAGCCAAAGATATACCTAGAATCGGGGCAAGTGCCAAAAGCACACTATACACCTGTTAGGACCAGATGTACTGTTGGAAGGACGAGACCCTAAAAGACTTTTCATTTCTTCACAAATAAAAAAAAAAAAAAAAATGTCCACACATATAAAAAAAGAAGAGACAGACAGAGAATCGTCTGAATCATTCACCTCCCCCTCACTTGTGCCCCTCTGAGCTGCAGGCCAAGGAGGGAAATATGTTGTGAGAATTGTGAGAACAAAAACAATTCTCACCTTGAGATAAACAAGAAGCATCACGAGGCCTGCTCCCTTCCTGCTGTGCTCAGCGAACAGTTCCATCCAGGACAACAAGGAATTCAGCCAACAGTGGAGTTCACCCACTGTCAGTATAAATAAAAAACTAGATCCAATAAGCTCTGACAAAGCAGTGCGTAATGGGATTTGATGTCTGTGGGCGTAGATGAGGAGACAAAGTTGGAATCAATAGAACAAATGAAACAGATACTTGAAGCAAAAATCAAAGAGAGAAAGAAGTCATAAACTTGTTTGCATAGTTGAAGAAAAGCTTTGTTCCCTTGCAACACAACAAAATCATCCAAGCGTTATTTTATTTAGCAAAGCACAAAATGCCACACAGCCTAAAATAGCAATGCTCTTAGGAGCAATTAGCGTTTCTCTTAACTTGAAATTTTATCAAAACCAAATTAATCTAAGCAAATGTAAGAGCAGGTACAGGATTATCTCTCGAGCGGTAAGCAGACACACCCTCACATCACTGGACCGCACCTGTTTAATCTGGATCTAAACCAAGCTGTACCTTTCAAGTCTCAGATCGGCGCGACTGACGAAAACAAGCAAAACCCCTCCTGACAGCTCAAAAGCCTTTCCGTGTCTGTCTGAGGTTAGTGACGCTCCACGAGCTGACACATGGTAGAGGAGACAATCGCTTCATTAGTAAGAGGTGAAATACTTTCAAAAAGACCTCGTTCACTGCGCTGAGGGGAAATTAATGGGCTCCCGATTGTTGCTTCAAGTGAAGTAAATTAAGTTCATGACTGACAAAGTCATTTGGTGATAGAGCTGCTTCTCTGTGTTTTATAGGTCTTTGGCATTGCTGACGAAAAGGGCAGCGACTGTTATGTGTGGACTGAACCCCATTAGAATGTAAAATGATGAGAATTAGTTAACTGAGGATAAAGCACTGGGGAGGTGTCAAATCAAAAAGTATAAATCTGATCAAATAGACCACATATTACTACACTGACACTGTGGAACGACTATAATAACGTTACATTTACAGTCGTCAGATGATGATGCCAAGAGAGGTTCAAATGTGGGACTGTCATAATATACAGATGTCATTTGAAAAAAAAACCCAGACGTGGTTGACAAAAGCTGGTGCATGCACACATTTGACGTAATGCAAAAGAGAAGACTCAGTCGCTGAGTTCAGTACTACAGTGTCGGGTGACATTGCTGACAGTCGTCTTTGGTCTCTTTTGTTCAAACACCGTGATGTGATGAAGCCTCTCAACCCACAGTTTGTTTGGATGCACTGCAATCAGATGCACTCAATATGTGTCATTTTGAACAGACCTCTATTATTGAAACGCACCGGTTAAACACACTTGGTGGTATTGGACTGTACTTTGACGGGTGGCAAGATGTGCCATAAAAACTTAATGAGGTGATAATATCTCCGTGTTATGTTTACGGCTTGTTTTGCGGCTCCCAAGTGACGAAAAAATGAATTATTCCAGGTTTATGGATTTTAACGTTAAATGGCAACAACAAGCAACTTTCTCAAAATACAGCTTCTCTTTGGTCTATAAGGTCAAAGGTCACTTGTGAATGACTTCAAACCCGACATTCACATTGTTGAGACTTGAGCTAATGCAAATGAAAAAAGTCAAGAGTTAAATTTCCCACTATCCCATAATGAATGAGATGCTTGGTTGAATTGAACTGGCATGTCAGTGGGAGAGCAGGGCTTTGTCGTTGTAATGGATGCCAACATACTTAACCCCACCATTTTAGGCATTAGCTTCCACCACTGAAACTCCTGAGAGGGCTGCTTCTGGAAACACTTTTCGTACCGAGTCCGCTTATAGCCTCTCCATCTCTTTCCCCCTTTTCTTTCACTTGGCAGAGAGAAGATC
Source organism: Pempheris klunzingeri (assembly GCF_042242105.1). NCBI lineage: Eukaryota > Metazoa > Chordata > Actinopteri > Acropomatiformes > Pempheridae > Pempheris > Pempheris klunzingeri. The sequence goes on along the minus strand of NC_092023.1, from coordinate 6,540,492 downwards.
TTATGATTATACCAGCTTTTGTTTTTATCCTCACTGTGTCTGGATGGGTTTGGGTTTCTAAGAAGTGCAAGATGTGGCTGACAGACAGGGAGATAGAGAGACAGAGTTAAGGTGAGAGGGAAAGAAAGCAGACTAGAGAACAAGTCTGTTTGAACTGAGAGTGTAATGTAGTCGGGGCGGAATCTGTCACTCAGCTTATTGCATGTTGATGACTCAGGGTAGTTTCAGCTGTAAGCAGCTCCTGATTTATGGACAGTCGGTGAACTCCTGCGGGCAGCGAGGTAGGGAGGAGAGGGAGATCACAGCCTCACAACCGCAACAGGGCCTCCTATTTTCAACAGAGCGAAGCGAGAGAGAGAGAGAGAGACAGAGAGAGAGAGAGAGAGAGAGAGAGGCAGGGCCTGCATTTTCCCCCATCATGCCAGACTGCTTTGCACGGCAATTAGCTGTGTCCTCATTTAGTTTGCCCCGTCCCAAAGGGTAATGAAAGTCATACATCATCTTCAGGGCCTGCTAATTATCCAGCTCAGTTGCAGGTAAGCTTTGTAACCATGAGAAGGTCCTGTCGCCCAGATATTTATTGCTCTTCCAATAAGAGGGTAAAAAATACTCTCTTGAAAGGTTGCCTGTACCAGGCACCTCACATCCTTGACATACCTTTTCGCGAATGTGCTAGTCAAAGGGGAAATGTCTTCATTCCACATAAATCATCTCTTCTGGTGTGGCAACAAAATGTTCGGCCAGAGCAGTGCGCAAGTGTTGGAAACCGGAGAACATAAACATCTTGGGGTTCAGCTTGTCTGTGTTGATTTACATGCGGATGGCTAATGGAGGAAACACAAGTGAAATACTGTACTCAGCAACGGTACGGCTGAGGGACTTGGCCTGTTCCTGCTGTCTCAGTACTTATTATTGAGAGACACGCATGTTTGGATTGTGCTGGTTAGCTCTGAAATGTATTACAGTTTCCCTGTCACACTAAATCTACTTATTTGGATAACAAAACCAAATATTTGCAGGTAATCTGGCCTCAATACTAATGAAGACAAAATACTACAGAATATATTTAGGACTAACACGCATTTGTTAAGTTGGAGGTAATGAGAAAAATAAATTACGCAGTTGTGTTAATTTGATTTCTTCTCTCCAATTGTGTTGAAAAACTTTTCAAATGTTTTCAGTCATTCTATTCTTTTGGAATTTTTAATGTGCAAATATATCTGCAGGGAAAAAAAACATCATACTTTTCTATTGTACTTTCACAAAAATGTAGGATTATTTGTAAAAATCATAACGTTATGGCTACGAAAGACAGGCAGGATAATGTGAATACAAGGTGAATGAAAAGTGAGCAGAAGGCAGAGTATTCACTGCCATCCGGGCTGGGATGACACTATGAATCCGATGTGATGCCCTGACATATTTGGATGTTTGGGTCCACATCCGCTGTCACCTCCGTATACAGATATGGAATCTGTCTTGGTCCACTGATTGTGGCCCTCGTTCCTTTCTGCCTTCCTGCTGTCATCTTCACCCCGCCATCCTATCCGCCTTTAGCCTGGCAGCTAGTGCAGTCTGGGTATTGGAGTCTGGAGAGCGCGGGGTGAGAGCTGGAGGCAGAGAGGAGACTAATTGTCAAGGTTATGCCTCAGAAGATGATTGATGCCAGGCTGGGCTTTCCTGTCAGCCTGTCAGGAGGCAGGAATGTTTAATGTTCTCATTATTGGTTACGCTGTTGTGTATATTTCTCTGTCAGCGCCGCCGAGCCATCTGAACTGCCAAAGCACTTCAAAGGCCTGCAGGTCATTTATCTTCCCCTGACGCTCCCAATGCTCAGCCTCAGCTGAGTGCCAGTGATTTGTTATGACTTGAGAGCTGGCTGACAGACAGGTCCTCTGTAAGGAGGGAGAAAAAAGGAATCCTTTTTGTCACACTGTGAAAACATCAATGTTCCCGTAATGGGCTACAACTGTCAGTGGAGGCCAGCACCTGACAGTTGTGTGGCCTCACTAATTTGCAGTCCCGTTGACTTGCACTCTTCCCGGTTTAGATTTGGTTGTGGTGTCACATACAAACAGGCCGCCATCTGTTGTTCACTGCCACAGGGAGGGCGTAGGAGAAGAGGGAAGGCTATGCTAATTGAAGGTGCCTCGTCATTTCGTATTAATCATCGAGCCTACGTATCCTTTCTTTTGAAGCCCGGGCCGAGCGATGACGAGAAAAATAACTCTATCTCGCAAGACGACAGGGAGGAAGATATGGCTCAGCAACGCTGTCCAGAACATGGGTGAAAATAGAGCAAAGGGAAGGCAGAGGATAAGAGATACAGGAAGGGGGTGGGGAGGAGGGAGGTCTTACAGAGGGGATGAGAGGAGGCTAGAGGGGAAGAAAAGGAAGAGGTGAGGAAAGGGGAGGGGCATGGGCGCAGCGAGAGAGAGAGAGAGAGAGAGAGAGGGAAGAGAGGAAAATCAGATCTTTGTTTCCTTTCCCAGGCCATGACATGATTAATCGTTTTCTTCTGATCTAATTTTGGAACATGAAAAACAGCACATTTGTCTTGAAGAAAAATGATGTGCCGCACAGTGCAGATGGAAATTTCAAGCCCTGAAAAAGATTAAAGTGAAATTCCACTCCTTAGACCTAATCATGAGTTGTAGATTATACTGTCGTCTTAACCAGATGGTGGGTTTGATTCCCCAGACCCTTCCTCATATTAATGAATGCTAGACTGTTATATTTGACTTTGGTAAGTGAAATGTCTATCAGGCCTAATGGACTGCCAGCCAAACTAACAAACGCTGCACCTCTTTCTGCTCTTCCTGCATTTTTCATGCCTTAGACTAGTGCTCTATGTAGAACATTGTGCTTCCCCTTCCATTTCTCACCGTGTTGTCGCCCGCCCTGCCTGCTAAATATTTTCACACACAGGGTGGAGAACAAGAACAAACTTGTGTCCACAGCTAATTTCCTCCCATAGGTTAGGGCCATAACTCTGGACTTACTAGCGTCACCTGGGGCAAGCAGGGACGGGAACTCAATACTAATATGATTAAGCTTCCAGTCAATATGACTGCATACACCGCAGTATGTTAACCAACCTAATTATGAGAGGGGTGATAAAAGGAGAGGAGTGGGTGGCCGGGCATTTCATCTCAGTACACATACGGTTGCCCTGTGGCACTGTCCTTTCCCGACCAGAGACTCTCTCACACACACACACACAAACACACACACACACACACAGTCCTTTATTTCGTTTTGAGAAGAGCCAATTTTTCATTACCACAAACAAATTGCGTCGCACGATTAGTTGTAGCAAACTATCCACTGCAAAAATTGGCTCCCGTCTCTAATGTTGCATTTTTCGAAGAGAAATGGATACATCTGTTGTGTAACATCTTGTTATGACATTATATTCCCATCAGAGTAAGATGATGACAGTGCACAGTATTTATTAAGTAACAATGATACTAATTTCAGCATCTGTGGGACTCTCTAAGCTCAACTGCAGAACAACTGGCATCAGCTTTATTTAATGTCACTATCCATTATTCTTTTTCTCTATCTGTTTACTTTAGGGGAATAGTCCCACCTCATGAAAATACAGAGACAGGACTTTGGGCGGTTGTGTGGGTTGTTTTGGCTGCCGGTGGAGTACTTGGAGGCCTTTTCATCCTTTTCATGCCTAAGCTAACTCTGCTTACATTTTGTCGCATAAGGTAAATCCAGTGTAATGCTGTCCACTTTCTGGCTCAGCTTTAGCTCTCCTGTCTACTCCTGGACGGTTAGAACTGTAAAACCTGGTAGTTGACGAACTGTCGTGGCAGCCTGCCACTCTCCTTGTTCGCTAATATAGAAAATGCAAATGTTTGGAGGAAAATCTATGGCCAGGGAAAAGGCCAGGGGAGCGAAGGGAGCCAGCACAAAACTTTATTCATGAATATGCCAGACTCAAAACAACAGCCCCCCGAAACTTGGACGCCATCGCAAACCACGAACATGAACGGAGGGAGACAGAGAGAGCACAATGCCAATATGTCACACGCTAAATAGTTTTAAATTAGAGCCTGTATACGCCTGTTGGAGACTACATTCATCATACTCAATGTTGGTCTGTTTCTTGCAACCCTGGCAGTAAGAGCTTCCACATGCCAGTGTCGGCGCTGGGGAGAAACAGAATCGGGTTATCAGCAGAAGTTTACTTGTCTTTAATCAGCCTGTAGCTAATTACCAGGCTTCCACACAGCGTGGCCATAAGTCATTAATCATACAGGGCGTCTGGGAGCTCTCAGCTTTGTCCCGGACCACTGCAGCAGACAGGAGCTCCCTTTTCCATGATGGAGCTCTTTCCCTCTCTCTCCCTCTCTCTCCCTCTCTCCATGTCTCCCTCAGAGCGGCGATGCCTCCGGTGGCAATGGCGTCGTCCATTAGGGTGTGAATAACAGGCCTCGTCGTAGATACCCAAACAAAGGACGCCTGTTGTTCTTTGTGTTTCTCTTCCCAGATGACAACAGATGACTTCAGCCTTACTTAAACACGACTCGCAGTTAAATGCATGCACACACGCCAAAATGTACTGCATTTGTCTTTGCTTTTATGTATGTATTGTCAGCACTGGGGGGGTGACGTCACCGTTTTAGTGGCAAACCCACTTGCTAGATAGCTTGAGTGACATCAGGTTCAATCAAAAGTTGCCATGGAGAAAAGTGTACTGTAATATTTCGCAGTGAAAGTGGAGGTGAGGAATAAAATTGTCATTTAGCCGGACCAAGCGATACATCATTCTGTCTGCGCTGCAACGCCCTCGCTCACCAGTGACTAAATGGGCCTCAGCTGCTTTCAAATTACAACACAGGGGTGCTGAGGTCTCCATGAGATCCATCCACAGTGCACTGACGGCAACATTTTTAATCTGCTGTCCACACAGCTAAAAGGTTAATCTACGTGACAGTCAGAGACAGATTGTACCGTTGAAACATTTCCAATGGTTGCATCCAACCAGCCAATGCCATGTGTAAAATAGCAGGCCAACAAGAATGAGAGGGTGAAGGACACAGAGAGAGAGAGAGCAGAGTGGATGTCTTCTTCCATCACTCTGATCTGTAGGACAGATCCATTCAACGTCCTCCATCACTGTTTGACAGGTGATATTTCCTGCGACCCAACTCTGTTTCCGTGCCACTGAAATTCCGTGCTCAAATGTACACACATGAGTATCATTCCAAAGAAAAAAACCTCTGAAAGGCGCTGGCAACTGCAAAGTGAAGCTTTCAGCTGCTTTTCATGCTACTGCACGGCGAACTCCCATGGTTGGCTGAATGTCTCCATCGACCAGGTTGAACAAAACATCCCTTTGTGCACCGCGGAGGTCAACCTGTTTCCCATCACGAGTAGCACATACATGTAACACACAGAATACGCGGTGTTAAGTGAAACTCTTTGTGTTGGATGTGCGGACGTTTGTAAGGAAAAAAAGAAGGCTGCCATTTCCTCCTTACTCTTCAACTATTTGGGCACAAGGTTGTGAAGATAGACAGTGCGTCATGTAAAAGTAAAAGACTGGCACCAAATGAAAGATTGTTTAAAGTCAGAACTGCCAAAGCTTTATGCCCATCATTTATCTTGTTACCAATAGATCAAATTCACTTCATGGCAGAGTCATAAAAATGTATGAGAATGTAAATGGCTGAGTGACCCATTCATCTTGTTTAAAGTGGCAAATGTAACATGCTTCTCATCCTGGGTGATAAACTCATACTTCACTCTTTTATGAAGGATTCATTGTTGATGGTGAAATGTCCTGAATTTCATTATAACGGCAGGTAGAGAAGCTCTGCCAAGATACTCCTGCTGCAGTACTGTATGTGTAAATCACTCAACCTGTCTTATGCAGTGGACAGACCAGGATGGTGTGTTTTTTTTTTTTTTCTACTGCCACTTTGTTAAAGCTCACAACGTCTCATCCAAAAGTCAAACTGAATGCTCACTATTTTTAAAGCCAGCTCACGCTTTAAAAAAAAAAAAAAAAAACACGATAGCATGTGACATTTTCACTTCATTCATTTTTTCTTTGATGTTGTTTCCTGAAAAATAACATCAATCATTCTGATTTCCTCTTGAGAAGAAAAAGTACACGTGAGTGACTCCCATTTGGCTTCCCCCCGGCCTGAAAAGTTGGGTTTCAAAACTCTCAGTGGACAAAAAAATGCAATCATGCCACTAAAACTCAATATTTCTGCTGGACACAGTGAATGGTGAGTGAATCAAAGGGCAGATTTTTTTTTTTTTCCCTCACACCATACCCACCCAAATACACACACACACACACACACATTCAAAGTGCTCGCATACACACAAATGCTCATACACACATGCTCCTTGACAGAAACATACACACATTAGTCGACAGGGCAGTACACTGAGGTGGTTTATGCTTCTTGTCAGTTGGAGGGCGTGATGAAGTAATGATTAATATGGGGGATGTTTGGAAATGTAAATCTCTGCTGCAGCACAAATAAACCAGGGGGGTTTCTAGGGATGATTAAATGGACATTTCACAGTTGATTGGGCATGCAAAAAGTCATCCATTTCCCCCTAACTCTGTAAACAGCAACGGCCACCCCCTTTCCTGTGAAGTATATGATGGTCGTTGTGGTTTTATATGCACACACAGACCATTGAAGACGAATGAGTGGCTCAATTTATATAACCACTGGGATCTCCTGATTAGGTAATTTATATGGAGGACAGGTTTATAACTGCTAACTCACCGTCATGTCCCGCAACAATTACTTCTGAAATCCCGCTGTAAAAGCAGACAGTAAATTCTGCATTTTTCTTTTGCTGTCATCAGGGCCCATAACCTGAAATCTGATTTTCAATAAATCATTTTTTTTTATGAAATGGAGGGCAATTACATCAAGGGAGAGAGACTTTCAAAATTGATCCAAGCAGTTAAGAGTGGCATGTATAGTGTCTATCTAAGATTGCCCTCAGTGGCCTTGGTGAATCTAAAAAGCTTCCAATTTACAGTATGTGTCCCACATATGTGAGAAAATGGACCATCATATCTTAATGGGCCGGGAACTCATCCACTGAGGGCAAAGGTAACAAAACATGCTCACACTGAGTAATATAAATTAATATTGCTACTAGATGTGGACTAAAATCTCAGCAAGCTGATCAATATGTGACAAATAGAGTAAAGAATGACGGAGAACTCAAACAGTAGGAGTAAGAAAAATCAAGATTGAATTGCTATCAGATGTCAGATGTAAACTCCTGCTACCTCACTTTGTATACATCAATAAACATGTCGTGCAGCTGTAGGTTACAACACTGATCACAAAGCCAAATGTAATCACTGAAAGTATTCATGACTGTAGGGTTGTTTATTTTGCTGCTCAGTGACTCAGTGATTCAAGTGAGCTTTTACTGTCAGAGTCATCAAGAGATAGAAATGATATATAAAAATATACAATATCAACCTTTACAAGATAGTCAATTAAAAGAAGGTAATACCATTAAGATATAAATATCAGTACTGCAGAAGATGTGAAACATAAGTATGGTAATGAAATAGATATGGAAGTATGGAATACAAACAAATAAAATAACAGCAGTTCAAAATTACAAAGTCAAAAGTCATCTGTGCCTTTACTGTTCTTATAGCTGACAGGAAAATACTTTGGACATTTGACTTTAAGTAAACAGTGAGGTCAGCACTCTTGGGCCAGTGTCTTTAAAACCCAGGGATGTTTGGCTGAAGCACAAAGTTAGATTTCTTGGACTTAAAATTTAATGTGTTTGGCACAGCAGAGTGATACTTAGAGACCAGCAGGTCAGGATGGTCAGAAGACCAATAGACCGTCTTGAGTTTTTTATTATATTGATATATGAAAAGATAAAGTGCATATAAAGAATATATTGAAAACACATTATGTGCTATTATAAATCAAATTCCTGATGAAAGCAATATAGTTTGATTTCATAAACGTTTGAATCATAGAAAAGTATAAAGGGATCTTGGTTGGCTGATTATTCATCTGCACCAAAAGGTTTAAAACATTATCTATTGTCTTTCTCACATATTATTTGCTGACAAAAAGGTGATCACACTGTTTAATTCTCTTGTTTGTCTTTTGACTACTAAATGATTACAAGTAGCCAAAACTTTCTGGTTTGCTGTGTGAAGGCATCAGATGAAGAAAGGAAAAGAAAACGTGCAAATTGCATTAAAACTCCTTAAAAGTTTAACACTGTAGTCCAGCATTCAAGAAAAATTGCTCTCGACATCTCTCTCAGTATATGTTGGTTTGTTCTGGACAGCATCTGGTGAGAAGTGGATGTGTGCTATTAACAAGTCCTCTGGTTGGTGTCCCACCCCAGCATGGCTGCTTGTAAATGGCACTCTCTTATGGAGACAAATCACCCACTGGTTAGGGTTTCAATGAAAGGGGATACAGTTAGAGTACATAAATATAGCCGTAGGAAACACCACTAACCATGTGATACTCAAACGATGGACTTTTTGTGGCCAAGAGCCAGGTTTCACTCCAAAGAGACTCAGCTACCAGTACAGCTAAAAGCTCACAGTATACAGTGTGTACAGAAATTAAATATGTAGTAGAGCCCAGGCTTTGGTGGTTTTCAACAAGCACATTTAGCTGAACAGATGAGACGGATGAACCACTAAATAGCACAGAGAAAATACAGGGACAACTGTGTGCTGCCTCTGCGATGTGTAGAAAAGCTGCAGCTTTTACTTGGAATTTAATGTGAATTTCAGCCAAATAGAGTCAAAGAGATGTCTGTAGTGGAACTAGAAAGTAATCAGGAAAGATAGGACTGGAGAGACATATCCCTGTGAGTGCTTATTAAAAACCTGACATTGTGCGTGTGTTTGTGAGGAGACTGTGAACACAGAACAAAATGAAGAGAATTGCCAGGAAGTTTGCATCTTTTTTGCACGATAAGACACAGAGGAAATTAATTCCAATTAATCATAGTTAAGAAAAAACTTTACATGCACAATTACTATATGTTGACATTATGGACAGCAATAAAGAGTTTGTTTCCCTATTACTGACTGTGCCCATGCAGAAGTGATCCATAAATGATTAAAAGGATGGCAGACTGTTGTAATGATAATTATTCATTAAAAACAGTTTTCTGGTTGTCTACATAACTGAAAAGATGCGTACAATGAAGTCAGTACGATGCGTGGTAGTAGTTTCCGTCCTCAAACGCGATCATCTCAAACTCCTAACCGACACACTGACAGACAGCGGAGCACTTTACCATGAGACAGTGTATCACACAGCTCACGCATCAAATTAGCAATTACAGCTTCGAAGTTCACAAGATTTGAGGGGGAAAAAAAGCATTTTGCATCTCACATGGTTGACTTCCCCATCAGCTTCATATTTGTTCACAGCTGTCACACTGATTCTTTTTCTTTTTCGCCAGGAACAAGGGGATATTGTTCTATCGTTTCAGAGTGAAAGCATGCAGGCACTCAACCTGTCGAAACCATGCTGGGCTGTGTTGAGCTCTGAACTGGAAAATGCTGGCTGCCTCCCTGCAGTTTTGTCTGTCTGAAGCGGTGGTTCGCAACAGTTTCGTGTCAGAGAACCCTGGACAAACACATAAGGCCGTTGACCAGCCAGTGCGACTTGACTCCCATAGGGTGAAACCTTTGCTGCCGCTGTGTGTGATACTGAACTGTATAAATGTCTGTAGTCAGTGTGCTACAGTGGTCGTCCTGATACACGTGGGAAATGTGATCATTTCTTCTCTAGCACCCTATAAATCCCTAGAACCTACTCTTAAACAAACCACTGGCCCAAAGGTAAATGAAATGAATGCCGTTAGCAAATGTTAGTTGAACAAGTGTGCACTCGTCAGAAGAATGGGTGGCTCAATTATTATCAGACAGCATAATCAACAGGTGCTATAAAGTCAACACATGGATGATTAATGCTTTGCATATCAAGTCTCCTTTTCCAAAAGAATATGCTCAAAATTCAATGAACTGCCAGAGACATTAAACATTAACAGAGAGAATAATATTTAAAAGAACAATACCTTTTGATTGGCGGCACCCATGAAATGAAGTATGAATAACATAGGAATGAATAATATTCTTTGGCTTTGTTTGCAGACCAATAGACTGGCCTCCCACAAAGAGCCGACGGTGTGTTTCTTTGAACAAGCATTTAGACACCCAAACACAAACATTTGCCGAAAAACAGACCCATTCATGTTTCATAATAGGGCTCCCATGTGAACACTGAGGGTAAATCACGCATCAAAATTTAAAACAGATCTATATTTTATACGCACTACATCAGATCAGTCATGTTACCTGCGGAGCTCTGGACTGAGGTCTATTCACAAATGCGTACAAAGCACACAACACATTCAGCTGCACCTTGGCTGCTTCTGGTTATGCAGTGTTTCATGACACCCTGTTTGCACTGAAGTACTGAGCAGCTTATTAATCAGTGCTGAGAGGTCTCCCATCCATCCAGGCATATGGCTGCTTGCCTGTGGAACATTTTAAAGGCAAGCAGGTCTATACAACAACCATTAAAAGCACAGAGAGCCATATCCCTGTAAATTATTTAGCTGGGAGAGGGTAGTAAATCAGTGTGAGTGTCATATACTGAACATGGCACATGCCGGAGTGAAAAATGCATACAGAGCGACTATTCACACTTGGCGCTGAGCGTGGCATTTAAAACCCTGTGTCGTCCGCCATCTCTCCACAGCCCTGTCAACTTCAGTCACAACTAATTTATTGAAGTTGATTATGAATGATCCATTTTGGGAATTTGTACAATTGCACTCTGCCACTGAGTACACTGGAAGCTTATGTTATGTTTCAAATCAATGCTTTTCCGCATTGTAATCTCAAAGAATGAGGCAAGCAGAAAAGCTCTCCAGTGCGTCGTAAACGGAAAACTATGTTCCGACTGAAGCGTATGATGAACAGAATAGTGACTTGAAACATTTTGTGGCATTAATGGTTATGTGAGGAAAGATGTGCTTAAATTTGTGTACGCTAAAGCCTCAACAGCCCAAAACTAAACAGTTTGTAGTTTTCCATAATCAGTCTTCCTTCACACAGCTATTCAAATATTCCATTTGTAATTTTTGAGGCAAGAGTTATTCCTGAACGTCAGTGCTTGAGATCTGGCTTGTCGACAGGCTTCACTGTGACTGACACTCTCATCAAAATGAGAATCCTTCTTGCCTGGGGGAGCTGTGATACCTGTCAAATGGTGGATATCTTTTAATGTTCCTGTCTCAAATGCATGTCAGAGCAAATGCCAAGTCCTAACATCAGTTATTACCTGGATGTTCAACGCCTGATTCCTCTTATTTACCTAGGTTTGAAAAAGATCCCTTCACTTGTCTTTTCTGGTTTCTTTGTGGTGAGAATCATCCTTGTGACAGTTTTTCTATCTTCAAATTTTCTGTAGATTTCATCTGTTTATTTTTTGATTGACTTCTTGGGTGTGCGCTCTGTGTGGAGGCTATGTCTAAGTTGCACGGGCTTCTTCACTCATAATTTGGCTTTAAAGGTTGATAGCTTGCATTTCCCAGTGTTCATCTCAAAGAAAATGAACAATTACACGCCTTCTCATTAACAGAGACACTCCTGCAAGCTCCTGTATGGCGTGTGACCTCCAGCTTACTCGTGTGATGTGTGTCTACAGGGGGGAGCAGTCCAGTGTATGTCTGTCACCACACTCTTGGTTTTGAAAAAGCTCCATAACTTCAAGTCATATAGAAGACAGAGAAGACAGTGACAGTTGTGTAACTACCAAGTGATATTTAGCCTTTAGCTTGTCATTTTGAGTGCATTCTCCGCAGTCAGTAACAACCACTCAAATCAAATATTTAAAATATCATTATCAAATATCAAAATGTCACGCCATTGCAACAGCTTTGCTCCCATCAAAGTCACTATGTCCACCGCCTCGGATAACAGAGGTAATGTCTCGCAAGCAGACACCGTACCATGTGGTATGCAGTCGGGATGGACCGTCTGTCTGACTCTGAATATCTGTTTGACAAGCCACAGGAAATGAAAATAGACGGCACAGGTCTCCTTTATCTGTCAGAGGATATTGTACCTTTGGACAGATGTAGATGACTGTCTTACAGGGAGATTTTTCCACACACAGTGTTGTCACCAATTTGAGGCCCCTCAGCATGGGGCTCAGGTGTGTGCCCACAACAACGTGATTTACTTTATACTGAGCACCATCTGTAAACATTGCGGAGCAGCACGCTTTAATGACAAGATCAGTTAGCCTCTAAGTAAAACATGAGATCACTAATTGGAACTCCAACTAGATTAAAACATGATTTATAGCTACTTTGCATTATTGTTCTCTTTTTCTTGTTTCTTTTCTCGTAAATGCACTCACCTAAAAAAAAAAAATATGCAGAGGTTATATTGTTTAATCTGTAACATTTTTCCTTTTCCGTATGACATAATGTCCCTATAATCATATTATCTGGAAGGAGCCTTTCTTGATGTTCTTAGTCTTAAACTTTTTGCGCAATATTACATCCTACTATTATCAATGTGCATCTTATTTCAACAGGAAAACAGAGAAACTTGCCTGTTCAGCAAACAGCCACCTATAATGTTTTCACTACACCTTCTGCAGGGCAGAGGACAACAAAAAAGGGAAAAAAACAAATGGATTGTAGGTAATTTGAGGTTCAATTTCTCAGTTAACACTAAAATGCATTAAAGCAATAAAAGTGATGCGAGCCCCCATATTTCCTGGGGCTGTGTTGCTGTACGTCTGGCCCAATTTGTCTCCCAGTCAGGCCCATTAGTCTACTGCGCTCCCTTCTTAATACGCTCAGCTCCCCCAAATGCCTCAGATCAATGTGTGATACATCGCAGCATCATCACTTATTGCATGCGGATGAGTTGAGAAATGTCCCCCTCTCCTCTTATTTCCTTGGAGAAGTCTCTATTGAAAGTCATGGGCACGGGCAGAGGGAAGTGGTTTGGTCTGGGGGTTGGCGGTGAAGGGGGGAGGTTTTGTTTGGTCCACTGACATGAATGAATTGCCGGAGTAATGTGGAGGCTGGTAATAGTTGAATAGTTTATATCAACGTGATAAATATAGCTCTCATAAATCACATAAGTGTTATATATTGCTGTTTTTCACACTTGGCTCCGACCAGGAAACTCTGGAGAATATCATAGGGGAGTGTGCACTTCCTATTTCTTTTTCTGTAAAAACAGAAAGTTCTGGGTCTTCAGTGGTTCCCTAAATTGGATAATGATCCTATGGAGTATCACCACTATACAGAGAACTATTAATGTGCCCATATGTTTCTTTACAGGTTCGTGACTGATTCTGTTTCCCCAAAAAAACAGCTGCTGAGGTGGGACATGGAGGCAAACACAAAGGCAACTGTGTGTGCTCCCTTATTAACTGTTTTTCATTAACCACACATTACCACAGGACTCCCTTGGTGAGTGAAAGTTTTAATATTAGTTTTTAGAATTACATTATGTGGCTAAATCTAGTCATATTCTAAATAAACCAAATCTGCCAACAGAAGCACAGATGTTTGCTATCTGAGAGAGGGAGGTGTTAGCTAGAAAATATGCAAACCTTGGCTGACAACCATCACAGCAGAAACCTTTGACGTAAGAATGGCTCTTGTTTGTGATGATTTGATAGTGATAATTGGTTGTGTACTGAAGCCACACTGTGTTAATCGTGTTAATCACTTTAGGTTCGGTTTCTTTGGGATTTCCGTATTCATTTATACTTTGTCAGGACCCATCAGGCTCAAGTAGGGCAGCATAACTCTCAAAACATTATTCATAATGGGTTTAACTGTTATTTTATTTTTTGGCTAAATTGGTATCATCTAGCTCACTTGCGCAGACAAATGGCAAACAGTGTGTGAGATGACAAAATGTTTCCATTTGTAACTTAAAAATATGACATTTTGAGAATATAGGAGGACATGGGAAGTTAGCCACCCCACACCACTGACATCCTATGCAAGCCAAAAATATTTTGTAATGTAACTTTTGGTTGTATCCACTTTCCTTTGATTTGACTCAATCAGCGCCCACCTGAGTTTGTGATAATCTTTGAAGATCCCTCTGAGAATGTGCCTGAGCTCTCTGGATTCAGCCATTAGCCTGTGCTTATGTGTAGGTGGATCAAACAACGATGACTCGCATGACTTTAAAGAAACAGTCATAAAGCCTCATAGTCACACCCTTCCTCGAGGCTAATGCGTGTTGTGGCTAAACAGCACTGTTATGTACAGCTGGTGGAGTGAACGGTGTCTACGATGTTATTCACACTGGAAAAACCCTCGATCAAAAAAATGCACCTAGCACCACCATGGTGCCTCTGCAACAGCAGCATAAGAAATTTAGTGTTTGGGGAGAAATCATAACGTTCAGTGTAGCAAGTGTCTACAACATGCAGAAATCAGCATTTGTCTACAATGAAACCTTCACAGCGTAACTTCAAGTAGCTTTCATGTACAGCCCAGACACCACGTCCCCAAGCTAACCAGTATTGTACTAGTATCCACAGATCTTGAGAGTTTAGCAAGGCTGCGTAGGGCCTGTGTTTTTAAAGTGTTTGTGTAGTTTCTGCTTAGGTTGTGAGTGACAAGTCCTGCCCTTTGGTGCCAGCTCAAATGAAATAGTTTTAATATGTTATAGCCTAACAGTTCCTTCAACACGTGAAGTGGTGCATACAGACTTGTTTCACATCTTACTTGCAACCATGTCTGTATTATTGATTCCTTATAAGTTATCTATAGTTTGTTCCACATAGCAATTCTCTGTTCATTATAATTTGCTTTATTTAATTTCCATATGGTAATTATACTATCACGTGCAAGTGATCACGATTTATTTCGAAACCTATTTTACTCATCAATTATCAGTCTTGTGTAATTGATCAAGTTTTACTGCATGTCCGTAAGTTTATGCAGTCAGATGGAATATGGCATGTTTTTCACATCTTGTCTATTGACACTCAACAAAAATAAAGAAAACTAATATAAAGTTTATAAAATATGTTGACATTCAGCATTTAGTTTGTATTTTTGCATAATTTCAGTACTCATTACTTATTACTTGGTGAAAAAAATTGGACACCAGTCATGGATGTCAATGTAACTACCAACCATCTAGTGCTACTGTGTCACATATGTATTTGCCATAAATGCCAATAAGAGCTTTTGGGGCTGAAAGACATAGAAAACCAAACATAATAGTCAAAGATAAACCAGTTTTAGGAGGCTTCTGTTTGTTATGCATAATATATGATGACCATGTGCATAATACAGCAACCTCAAATGTAGGCCTCACCTACACACAGTCATCCAGTAACATGAAAAACTTACTTGGTTATTAAAGTGTAAGTTTCCTAGAAAAGATAACAAATTAAAGAGTATTGACCAGTCATTATATCTTCACCCAATACGACAGAAGAGCTTGGTTTGTGTAGTTAGTAAGCATGTGAGTCATGGTAATTGGTGGCCCACACCCATAGAAATGACATCATGTACTCATACTGTCATGTAAGGCCAGTGACACACCATCAGGATTTACTCATAGAAGGGAGAGAACAGCAGAAGACAGCAATTATGTGGTAGACTGAAACCTCAACCTGTCAAAAAAAAAAAAAAAAACTTGGAGAGCAAATGCCTTTATCTCAAATTAAGCAGGATGACTCTGTCTTTGATAGTCCACTGGGTGGCTACACACAAAGACAGATGCCGTTAGAAGTCCTATATTGTATTCACACAGCTTCGAACAATTAGAATAACCTTGTGATTGTGTGCCTGAACGCCTTGAAGATACGGAGCTAAGCCACTGCTGATTTCAAATGAAGGCAAAAACGCCCTTTGGAACTGAGCCCATCCCTGACATTTCCTCTGCTTTTTACATTTATCAGTGACAGACAACAACCTCATCAGCTCGCATACTACTCCAACATACTCCATTAAGGTGCCTGGAATAAGAGTGCATTTCCATAAAATATTCGTTGTCAGAATCAGAAAATGGGCAAATTATCTGGACACTAAAACACCCCAGTGCACAGTGGATCCCAAAGCAGACAGAAATGACCTCATTTAGGCTGTCTAAGCACAAGAAAGTGTCTCGCTGGTTAGAGATCTGAGTGGCACGGATAGATCAACACAGCCACTTCTCTCACATCACCTGGATGAGCACTTTACATTTGTAAATCAATGAGGAGGGTAACCACATGTAGAAGAGCTGGGAGGGATTTCTGTCTGCCTTGGCATAGATTTTGAGAACTAAATTACCACTAGTGCTGCTCTCAGTTGGAGACGGCATTCTAGGATCACTCTGTCGTGAAAAGGTGCTTTAGCGTTGATGGATATAACATGTGACCAACAACAATGTTGATTTTTTTTTTTTTTTTTTTTTTTTTAATCTCCTGGATAATAGGCAGATTTAGCACAGATTTTCCCAGAGCAGTGGATCTGGTTACGACCAACGAGTCCCTGCTTTGTTTCATGCTGCTCATTTTATGGCTTGATTACTACAATCGCAAAGCTGCGGACACCTCAACAGCCCGTATCACCATAAATCACACAGTGAGATAATGTTCCCGCTAAGATGACACCTTTTTACTACAATTGGAGCGCAAAGACGTAGTTGGGTAGATACATGCAATGTAAAGTAGTAGCCACACAGGACGGCGGGGATGCTAACAAAAGGCCATTCTCTGTGGTATATAAGTAGATGTATAATTTGAAAAGTAGCAATCTATACTTGTAAAACGTAACTGCATGTAAGAAATATCAAGTGGCCATAAACGGCGCAAACAAAGCCATTATTGATACGTCTCTTTTTCCCATCACTAGGTGCTTGTATATTGGAATTGCAGCCTGATAAAACACACACACATACATAAAAGATAATAATCGCTCTTTGACTTATGTCTGGCATGGGGTTGAACATTATAGCAGCTTCCCCTTATTGACACAGCTGTTACCCAAACTATAGACTTGCCACTGCAGACGACGGCATGTCTTTATATTGTGCCACACACCCACTAATGACAGCTTTAGTGGTGGTAATTCAGTAGGGTTGAATATGGGGTTAGGTGTGTGAGTCACGTCCTGGGCTCCCCCCCCCCCACACCACCTCCTTTGCCAGATGTCCTGCAAGGTTTCCTGCGGTGTCTCTCTTTTTCTGAGGATGCAAGTATGTCCCAAGAATCTAAAATGGCTGCTTTAGGTCTTGACCACACATCTGACGAAGCACTGGGACATTTTCCGTGAGTGGCGGTTTTTCACACCTTCTACATTTCTGAAACGGTCTGGTGACTGTGTTTTGTGTGTGTGTTGTCTTGTTTTGTGCGTTTGACTGCAGGTAGCCGCTAACATGGCTGCGCATTTTTCAGACCCTCCATTAGGTAAAGCAGACAGGAGCGTAACTGTGAGGCCATGAAACACACAGCCGTCTACATTTAGGAATGGAAAGTTTCTCTTTAGAATCTTAAATAGATCCGTAACTTAATGTCTTTGTAAGACCGACAACCTCTTTAAATGACCTTTTAAGTGTCACCTCCCTAAACCACTTTAATTATACTGTAAAGTTGCTACTGCTGCTGCACCATGCTGTGTTTGCTGTTTCAAATCCTGACCAATCCTCATCCGTGTAAAAACCCCCTGACCTATGACTGTTAATGTTTACAGGGCCAGATTAGGGAATACACCCCCCTTAAACTAAAGATCACAGACCCGTGTCCCCTCAAGACCCCCATCAGATGATTCACTTGGTTAATAAGATCCCTGTTGAATCCATAAAATTCCTATCAAGCAGGTTTGTAAGTTCCAATCACCAAAGTATTTTTTTTATTAATATTATTATTCTATTTAAATGATTAAATCTCTTAAATTTGCCACTATGCTGTGGTGCGGTGCACACCTAAGCACTGTTAGGCCTTGATGGACAAAGTGAATATGCACTTTAATACTCTGTCTCTAATCCCCCATGTTCTCTCTCCTCTGTGTCAAATCTGCACAGTGAGAGAGGGGAGGGAGGGAGGGCTGGGTAGGTGGGAGGGTTGGTAATTCATGCACACATGTGCCTGCCTGTTCCTCCGGTGACAGGGCCAGGGGGAGGGGCACATGATAAATTGCCTTCCACCGGGACCCTCCGAGCACAGCCACCATGATGTGGGTAGAAATGGAAATTGCTCCCTTTCACCGTCATTACATCAGTTTAGGACGCGTGTGGGCCTGAAACACACGACGAGAGGAGTTTGTTTCGTCTGACTAACCGCTGTGAGATAGACAAGGGAGAGCATAGCTGAGGAGGTATTCTAAATAAATAATAAGTGTGACACAGCTGGGTCAACAGGGTGTCCAAAAGAGCTGAGACACACAGTTGATGTTGTTTGCAGTTCATTATTAAGAGAAAAAATAGCCCCCCCTTTTTTTATTGGCATCTATATTAAAAGCCAAACTCTATGGCGAATTAATTGTGGCTCAGTTATCTACCCATGCACCGATTTGTAGTTTCCTACATATTAAAACACGTATTAGAGACATGCAGCTGATTTTGCTCATGAATGTCATGAGGAAAATCAACATATTCAGTACCGTAATCTGTGCAAGGTAAATAAACCAAAAAAAAAAACAGCATCATTGACACATTTAAATTATTCGTGTGGGATGTTATTTGTAATTTCAAAAAAATAAATAAAATAGAAATAAGATTTCAATATGCGCCTGATCTTTCAAACCATCAAACCAGGACTTGTGAGTGTCTGCATCCGCATGAAAATCCCACAACTTTGCACAAGTCAGACTTTTTTTAATAACAAATTTAGTGCTGTGTACATTAGATTTACAGGTGGGTGGGATTATCAAATGCAAATTAAATAATAATAATAATAATAAGCATCCCGGCAATGTTCATCCAATCAAAATAACCCAGAACCCATGGATGTCATGTATAAACCAGGTGATGGCCTCCACGTCGTGCTCTCACCCTGGTGGAGCATCAGTGTAGCTCTCAGCCCACAGCTTTAGCATAAATAAGAAAAAAAAAAAGACAATCAAACACCCTCTTGTCAAATTTCTAGTGCAATCAACCCCAAAGCTGCTGGCTTTTAGAATGATCCAAGTCACCGTCCGTCTGCGTCTTAAGGTCGTCAAACTGATTTTGTTTTTTTTTTTGTGTGTGGATATTTTAATTTTGCACGTAAAATACATTGTTGTGCTCGTGGTTTTAAAAACCAAAGAAAATTCAGCTGGTCCAGCATTTTTTTTTTGTTTTGTTTTGTTTTCTGTCTGGCGTATTTCACAAATGTTACTCTGTAAGCAGGTCAAGCAGCAGGTAAGTCGACAACACCTGGAAAAAAAAAAAAGACCCTTCTAAAACAAGTTTTTGACAAAATTCATCCACCAGCAAACTAAATTCTCGCATAGAAATTCACTTTATAAAGCCCGTTGAATTCTGTAAACACACACACACACACACACTTTCACACTCACACACAACCAATTCCCACTCTCATTCAGGTTGCATTTAATTAAAACTTTATAACACGTGTGCTCTGACAAAAGTAAACGTTTAAAGCTTCTCAGTAATTTGGCATTTTAAATAATATCATAGAAAGAAAGAAAGAAGGAAAGAAAGAAAGAAGGAAGGAAGGAAGAAAGAAGGAAAGGTGCACATTATATTAGCAAATAGTCAAAGTGACTTCTGATGAGAAAGCAATGAATAGTTTTTCCAAAGTGTGACAAGCCTGTAAACTGTAGAACTACATCGCAGGAATTATCAGATGAGGTGTCCTTCACCTCCATTCATTTAACACACCTTTTTTAAAAAAAAAAAAAAAAAAAAAAACTGCCGGTAAAACAGAAACATGACTGTTATTTCAAACTGAATAATGTAAATACTTCAGAAAATGAGGCACACGGAGATTTGGAACAGAATTGTTTCTTATTTTTTCCAGAATACATACAAAAAAATACCAATTCTCTTTCCAAGGTGTACACCTGAAAAATAACGGCAATTTAAAATGTGGACAATTTCTGAAATTTAAGAAACAAACATGCATGTAAATTATTTTCTTCTCAATGAGACATTAAATAAGAACAAATACAATCATAGCAATTTCAAATTAACATCGAAATGAAGACCCCTACTTTAATTAGTACTCTAACATGTGTGTGTGTGTGTGTGTGTGTGTGTGTGTGTTTTTCACTTTACCTATAGAGTTCAACATAATGCACTTTTTGAGTTGCTCAAATATTTTCCATTTGCAGCTATCATCGCCTGCTTTTAAGCCGACATATAAATAAATACAGTTGAAGTCCACGGATCCCGCCCATAAGTTTAGCGCTGTTAATATAAAAGTCTTTTATATTTGCATTCTTAGTACTATAAACTTTTCAAAGTCTTTTTTTTTTTTTTTGTCCCTCACTGGTATCCAAGCGCTGATGCTGTGGTGAGTCTCTGACCGTACAGTGCATAAGGGGAGTAATAAGGGCCGGTGGCAGCCGGGACTGGGACGGGGGCACCGGGGGTTGGCAGGGGGCTTTTGGAGTACGGATGGTAGCGGGTGCTGAGTCCTAACGCGTGATGCGGGCTCCTTAGAGCCAAAGTTCCGGGGCTCCCGGGGGCTCCTGAAGGTGGCATGTGCATATGGCAGGCCATGGCCGCTGCTGCAGCGCTGGCCAGTGATGAAGACCCGGGGTAACCGGATATCAACTTCTCCGCCCCAGTAAAAGCTGTGTGTGTCCTCAGGTGGTTCAGGAGCTCTTCTGAGCTGGAGAAACGCTTGTCGCACGGTCCATTTGCCGACACCCAGTTACAAACGTGGGGCAGAGGGTCGTTGGGGAGCATGAAACCGTAGGGGTACAGGGGGTGTCCGCTAAATGATGGCGGGGAGGAATGAACGCCATGGATGGGGTGTGTCGGGTACATTAGTGGGTAGCTGGATTTGAGGGCGTTAGCGGCCGCTGCAGCTGCAGACTCGTGCGTGCAGGAGGCACTGGCTGCGCCCGCTAAGTGACTGGCACAATGGTAACTGAGGCAGTAAGGGTCTCTGCACAGGCTGGCTGACATGATGGACGGTGGAGAAGCCCCAGCCAAAGGGCTGGATCCAGCCTTACTGCAGCCCAGTGAACTAGCCAGCTGTGCGTTTACCAAGCTCCCTCCGTGGGGCAGGAAGTGTTGAGGGTAACCAGCATAGGCCCCCGCCAAGCTACCCGGGTAGGTCATACCAGCAGGAGGCAAAGGGAAAACTGTCTGCCCCGGTTTGTAAGGAGAAACCGGCGCCACAAGTCCTGACCCGAGAACGGATGCGGAGGATACAGAAGTTACAGATGGGGACTCCGAGGAGGAGGTTTTAGTGCCAGGCGTCGTCTCCTGGTGTTGGTTGACCTCGACATTAATTCCACCACAACTCACGCTTATCCTGCTGTGGCTAGTGGTGCCAGAACCGTCCGTAGTGCCATTTTTGTTACAATCAGACTCTTTCTTGTCATCCCTGTCCCCACATTTCCCCTCTGATGGCATAGGGGAGGCTGAAGTGCTGGAGTGGGGGCTGCCTGTCCGCGGCGTAAACGGCTGGCAGGTGGCGCTCGGCACTCGGAAACCAGACTTCTCTCCGCCTGAGACGCCCGAAGACGAGTCCTTCTTGTCTGAAGGTTTAGAATAAGGTTTGAAGCTAGATTTGTCATCCACACCGATGTCACTCATTTTCAAAGGACCGGATTTAGATTCCTTCTCACTAGATCCATTTGATGTTACGGAGGATAATTTGGAGGAGGGTGGCGGATCCGGTTTGCCGATCTGAGAGCAGGTCTGCGCCAGCAGAGCCAACGGACTTTTCTTGGCATCTAGCTGCAAAAAAAAGATTAAATATATGTTGATAAATGCTACAAAGACGCACATCCACTGTTTTTACAGGATTACAACGTGCACAGCCTGAGTGGAAGCCCTTTCATGGGAATATGCGCAAACATGTCCAAACGGAAATGTATGAGTATTAACTACGCACGGCTCTTAAGTGAACAAAACTACAATCGTGTTGATTATTAGAGAGAAATTATGAGGTTTATATTAAAAGTAGCTGTTTAAAGCAGCGGACTCACAGTTGGACAGGATATAGTCATACGGGACAGCAGTAGGTTCCCAAAACACTGTCACACGAAGCACCAATAAATAGGCTAAACGAACTAACACCGTGATAACACAGACTCCGAGTATTAAATATCTTCCTCTTACCTCTATAGGACTGACCGGGGTAGAAGGCAAAGGCTGCAGATACTCCGGGTGCAAAATGTGTCCCGACCGTGCGGTGAGCATTTTCACAACCTTGATAGGAAGTCGGTTCGCTTGCCGTAGTGGATCACTCGGAGGTGCGGAGTGGAGAAAAGGCTTGCTGATGCTCGCTGAGCTGCTATTCCGAGAACTGCTGCTTTCCCAGGCTACACGAATATCACTATTTTTCAGGGCAGAAGCCGAGGGCGACGTGATCATGTCCCAATTGTCAGGAAATGAAACGGCGATGCTTTCGTCAGATTCATTAAGAAAATCAAAAAAGCATCGAGCCAATCTCTGGGGGTGGTGGTGGTGGTGGTGGTGGTGGTGGGGAGGTGGGGGGGTGAAAAAACGGAATCGTAAAACGGTTCAATAATAGGTAATCCTGGTAATAAAGGAGCGAAGGCGCGGCGGCTGGAAGGAGAGTGCGAGGTTATCGCAGATCCGCGGCTGCGTCTTGCACCATGAGCGCTGCGCCTTGAGTGCAGTCTGTGTGCAGGTCCTCGCTCTGTACTCCCGAAGTACGAACTGGTAGAAATTTTCACTTCAAAAGCAGCTGAATTAGTCCGAGATTAAAGCCTTTGCCGCCTTCCAATCAAATGGGACCCTGAGGTGATTGGAGGGTCAAGGGGATGTGACGTTCTCCTCTTTGTAAGCGCCTCTATTTCGACAGCTCGGGGGAGGAGACAGGCTGCAATGTTTTGGTTGCCGCGAACGCTTACAGTGTTTTTTTTTTTAAATGGGGCTACGAGTTCTGTGGACGCAGACTGGAGTGTGAACAGTACAACACACGAACAATCCGGACAGTTTTAATACTTTGAAACATGATTTATTCACTTTATTTGCAGTTTTTCACCCCATTGTGAAATATGTCTGCACATGGACGCTCTGTTTATTCACCTTGTGCTTTGGGGATATTTAAATCACGTTTTTTATCATTAGTAACACGCTGATTGTCATCTCAGTGTGGTGTTAAAGGAACGTGAGGTATGATGGCATGATCTGCTCCTGGTTTCTGCGGAAACTGACTGACATTAGCGACCTTTTCACGGCCTGATCACCTCCAAAGTCGCTACGAGGATGCTCGTTCGTGACCCATGTGAGTGGGAAATGTGTCATTCAGATCTCTGTCTGTATCTCAGCGCGAGTTTTATTTGCTATTCTCTGCCTGTAACCCGAGAGACGCACAAAGTGTGCGCGCGTTACGCACGTCCACCTATGGGACGGTGTTTCTTCGCCTGGCAAACATAAAACCAACCACTTCAGCTTGAATTCCCTAAACAGACAAGCGTTGACAGGAATAGACCAATGTAGTGATGGAGGGATGTGAATGTCACATGTTTTCAGTATAATATACACCGCCCTTCTATTTCTATCTCCACCCCTCCGTCAAGTGTCAATTCTGCTCCACCGCAATCAATCAGTTATTTGTCAGACGCTGTCAATCCACCGCTTGATTTATGTCAGCTATTGTGGCTGATTACATGCCAGTGTGACTGCGGGAAAAGAACAAATGGGGAGAGAGAGACATTCTGTAAGAGACACCAAGTTTTCAGAGGAAAATAAATCGATTCTCGAGTTAAGATTTAATTTTTTAGATGCACCGACAACAGCCCACATCCCCGGTCCAGACAGGGTGCGGGAACAGGCTGCACGAAGTGAGCCACACTCTCTCCAACAACAAAGTGTGCAACTTTTGGAGTTCTTCATCAGACACCTCGGAGGTGGCACACACATGATGAAACTTTAATAACTCGCAGACAGCTCACACGCTTTGCAGTAACTGTTAGTCCTTTAGGGTGCTAAAGTGCTTTTGGTATAATGGCGTTGACAAGAAGCCGTTTTAATGGGGGGGAAAAAAAGGTTAACATGAGAAAAAAGAAACATCTAATAAATAACATAAACAACACGATTAACAAAATGGAAAGTTAAAAGGGGTGAATTATAATTTTCTATTTTCATGATTAACTACATCTAATGTTACATCTCCTCCCCAAATAAGTTAGTTTAACTGCAAAAGTAAACATTCATTCAAAAATGATAATGTGCCACAACCACGCTGTCTGAAAAAAAAAAAAAAACAGAACCCTGTCCATTTTGGCTAAACGCGTCTGCTATTGTGCTGTTAAAACCTGTCATGTGCCCCGGGCACACTGTCATCTGCGACAGGAATAACAAAGACGGGGAACAAAAAAAGAAATCCAGACATTTTATATTGATGTCAGCTCGATTTTATTTACATACAATGAAAATGATTTATTTTCTTGAAGAGGTAGAAAAGCGGACGGGGAGAAAGAAAAGAAGAGAAATGGTCTGTCAGGCCGCTGAGAAAAGAAGTTTAAAATGCCTTGAACTATTCACCGCTGAGATGGCTAATCAGTATTGAGGCTCCGGGGCAGTCGGGCAGCTTTTCAATGCGGTTCTCCTTTCATCTCAATCGGGATGGAGGCGCTCAATTAAAAGCCTATCAGTTTGTAAGTAAATCAACGCCTATCAAAGTTGTCACATCAAACAAAACGATTATTATTGCAACCCGCCTCTGCCATTAATCTCTTTCTGTGGTAATCTGCTTGACAGGTCAACTTGGAGAGCATGAAAACCTGGAGTGGACAGTCAGGGGGCAAAATATGTTGTTTTTTTTTTTTTTTTGGTGAGAAAAATTCTATCTTATAGTCTGTATAAATGAAATACACAATGTATTTGAGTTCATAATCTGCCACAAGTGCAATTAAGGACGAAAAGTAGGCTGAAGTGAGTAAAACACAATAAAACAAACAAGTTTATTCTCATGCTGAAAAGTAGAATCTGTTGCAAAAAATGTAGAAATAAAACTGAGTGCTGCTAAAGAAGGAAAAAAAAATCCATTTTTCTGCTAACAGCTTGGCTTCATCTTAAAGGCCTGTTCTGGTGTGTGTGAAAACTGTGTATCAATAAATAAAATACAAATCGTTATTGTCTTCCCAATGAATACATAAGTCAATATTCTGAAGAGTGTGTTTGATAGAAATAACCCGGAGCACCAAAACAGGCCAACAGTTTGCTTAATTTAATGTGAGAGTTTGTAAGAAGGGGGTAACAACAACAACAACCAAAAAAAAGAAAAAAAAGTCAAAATGAGCGCAGCATTATTCCTTCAAATGTTTTTTGTCTGGCAGAAACGAGAAGAGGGGGGTGTGGGGTGGGGGGGGTGTTTCACAATATGCAAAGATGTGTGATTGATAACAGGCTTGCTGTTTTCTGCAAGGGCTGTCAGTCCGTGACACAATATGTGAGTTATTAGGGCAAAGAAGGGCAACCATAAATTTTCACTGTCAGGCGAAAACCCTCTTTATTGTCCGTGTGACGAATGGGCTTCTGCACCAGACACCAAAATACTCGGCATTCCTCTTAAATGGGAACACATTTTTGCGACCATAATTCATGATATTTAAATAGAAAGTTTTAATATCCCCGTATATTTCACAACACTGGCATGTTTATGAATCACTCTCCGCGTGCAAATACAACTGTTTACATCTCGTGTTGGACTTAGCAGGATTACTGTGAGCTACACGCTGGGCCGACTTACAGTCCTGATCTACATATTTATATAAAAGTGTGAAGCCATCATAAAATGAAATTTAAAAAAAAAACAACACACAATTAAACAACTTTCACATTTGCAGAGCTTCAAATCTGACCTATAGTTTTAATTCTTAAACCACGTTTTGCATACGCTCTGTCTGTTTTGGAGCTCTCCATGAGGATAAACTTCTGATTATTATTTTTATTCCCACTCTATTAATTACTTTAAGACGATATTCCATTTTTTTGTTTTTTGTTTTGGTTTTTTGGATCAATAACAATATCAGTGACAGATAAAAGAGGATACAGAAGAGGATTAAAACCATGAAAGCGCATGCAGGAGGTAGAAAAGGTTTGTCTCCAACTCCACGGAGGAAGGACAGGTTTACAGGAAAGTCCGTGCCACGACATTACCTGGGATCAATGCCTATTAAGCTCCGATGTAAAAACGTCAGAGAGGTAAGAAAAAATAAAAATAAAAATGACACTGACAACGTTAGGATGTAGTCCTTCCGCCTAAACGGAACTCTTTAGCATGGCACAAACACACCAAACATTGCACTCTGTTAAATGTGGAGCGCCGCAAGGAGCTCAGTGGAGACTGAAGCCATGCGCACTCTCTCTCCCTCTCTCCCTCTCTCTCTCCCTCCCTCTCTCTCTCTCTCCCTCTCCGCGCGGGCAGCAGGCACAAAGTGAGGCTTTTTCCGCGTGTGGGAGGTCCCGCGTGACGTCACAGAGCACCCAGCGAGGCAAGGGGGAGCAACATGGTGCAAACCCAAACTTTTCTCCTTTCTCTCAACCAAGCGCCCCAAAACATGCAGCTCTACTTCATGAAAAAGCATTGCAGCGACTTGTTTTCACTCATTAGCAGGGAGCTTCCATCAGAGGAGGGGAAACACGCTGCTGAGGGAAACTGTTTGGCTGCACTGTCTGCCTCAGGACACACACAATAATGACTGAAAGACAGTTTGGTAACTAAGTGTAAACTTAATCATAATAAGTAATATATTCTCATTTGCCCTGGGATTGACTGGCAGCCAGTCCAGGGTGTACCCCACCTTTGACCCAATGTCAGCTGGAATTGGCTCTGCTCTTATTTTTTTATTCTTTTATTATTACCCACCGCTGCTGTAACATTGTAAATTTGTACATTTTTCTATCTTATCTGTATTGTAGGTGAGCGCACTAATCCTCAAGACACCATTTTTCCATAATAAAAGTGAAATTAAAGTCGATACGCAGAGTCATAAAGGTCTGTCATATACTTGATCCATGGGAACACTTAACAGACAGACGTATCATGAGGCTGCGCTAATGTAACAGGCAGAATCCAAATTATTGTACAGTGTGATGTTGACCTGCCAAGTAGTCAAGTTCACACGGAGCCAAGTTGTGACTCAGTGTGAAATGAGAAGGTGTCATTCACTTGTTTACATGCACATTCCTCGACTCTAAGCTAGTGTGACGATAGAAAGAGGAGCAGAGCTTTCATATTTTATCTGAAACATTTTATTTCTTTATTCAAACAATCTTGTTTCCATCTGCTACGCCTTTATGTTCTTTGACCTAATACCCAGATGGTAGACTCACAACTACGATCATACATGGCATGTATGGTATCAGGGTCATGATATGAATATAAAGGTAAGTGAGAGTCAAATAGGTGTAATGTTTCAATTAATATTTTGGTATTGCTCTATGACCTGTTGGAGCAATTTCCTGATCGCACCGTGCCATTACATCTTTAACCAGTTATCTCTGCAGTCAGGGCTTAAGAGATACATCATATATTTGAACTTGGGTCATTTAGGATCAGATATTTTACAGAGAGATTCACGAAATTATGAACAGAAATTAACATTTAGGAGAAGATTGCACATGAAAACCCAGTCTTTAATGAACACAAGTGGGAGTGTCACCCTATGTGTGTGTCCCTTCCATTTAAATAGCTTCTTGGGGACATTTAAAGCTTAAATGTTACAATCCCCAAACTATGGACGAATAGACAGGAACATAGGTTTGTAATCAGTCACTGAAGAGAATAATGGTTTTGCTCCTGCTTCCACATTTGACTGCATTGCAGACGACACATTGTTGTGTCTCTGGCAGTTACAAACCAAAAGTGCAGGGTTTATTGATTTAGTGATGTGGTCTGGGTCAGTAAGAATCGCCATCACGACTTTGCAAACCTTTGGTCTTATGTTTAGTCTTAGAAATAATAAGACAGATATTGTCTATTCTACACCACATGTGGCATTGTTAAGTGGAACCAACAGGTATTAATTACAGTGTGACCATGAAGTCTGTACAGAGCTCCCCCCTCAGGGTAGAATAGTGTGCAGATACATCAAACCTAAGAACTTAACTTATTAGTTTAGGACAGTAGAAAAAATTATATTATGACTTTTTATTTGTATTCATTGTTGACAGTTTTACATTTTTACTCCTCTAGAACTGTTCTGCGCCCCTTTATCTCCTTTTCCTTTTACTGTCTCTCTTAAACTGTCAGTTGCTAAGTGCATGCTAATTGCTCTGACTACAACTACTGCTGTTTTTGCCAAGTTTGATTATTGTTGAGCCGATTTAGGAGTAAAACCGGGGATGTAACGGCATATCAAATTTTGCGATATCGGGATCTGATATGATATGATGTGATATGATATGAAGTTTTATTAGTGCACCAGTTGCTTTCTATTAGATGTAACATGCTAGTCGGCTTAGCCTGGCTAGTTGCAGCGAAAATGGACAATGATTAGTATCATATTGTACGCCAACATCGTTCAGGCAGTCAGGTATATCAGTGGAAACACTTAAAACATGCCATTTATAACGGCAGCACCCAAATGTGTTGATAAGCAGAACAAGACAAAAACAGACGGGAAGAAAAGTCTTTCTCCCTGCAGCATTCAAACAGCCTCTCACTGCAAATTCAGACCGTGCCAAAGTAATAACTTTCGCTATAAAAGTGGTAATCACTGCCAAATGCGGCCATATGGGGTTGGATGTCAGCATACGGTCAAAGTGCCGGAGTCCTGCTACAGTGTGCCCTCACGAGTGCATCTCAGTCAGTCCGTTGTGCCCTCCAAGTATACAAGCACAAGCCACAGTTGTGGCCTTTGTTGTGGCAAAAAATTTACATTTGTGGAAAACTTTGGTCTTGTTTTGAACCAGAGCATTTGCAGATTAATTCCGTACCCAATATGTTGTGATCCACTACAGTTACCCACGACACCACATGAATAAATCCATATTTTTATTATTTTCACTGCCATCTTGACTTCTTGAAAGTTTTCTCGAAACGACTACACTGAAACAGTTTAAACAAGCTGAAGACTTTTAAAAAAGACTTACTGTGGTTGTAGGTTTACGTTACATTATAGGCCAAAACACTTGAAGTGGTAAATGATCCCCAAGGGAAGACACAGAGCTCTTTAAAGGGCTCCGGGTGGACGTCCTCCCTCACCAATGAACAACCAGAGTACAATATTGACATCAGATTGTTCCAATGATGATCTCCAAGTTCCATTTTCTGTTCTGTCACACACATTCACACACAGAAGCGATGCGTCCGGAGCAAGTTGGGGTTCGGTGTGTTGACACTTCGGCATGCAGACCAGAGGAGCCGGGGGATCGAATCGCTGATCTTCCAATCGATGAAGGATCCTCTCTACCTCTGAGCCACAATCCCAGATTATTGAGTACATTTAAAAATGTAAATTGCAACCTACTTTCAAACACATCGCTAAAAAAAAACCTTTTGACCTTTTCAACAGAGTACAAATGTCTTCTTTCATGTCTCTTTTTCGGGACATACACTGCTGCATGGGCTGCATGGCACGAGTGACGGTGCCTCTCTCCTTCTGTCTGGAGTACTGGAAGACTTATCTCCCAACATGCAAAATAAGTGGAACCCTTTAAGTAGTTTTTCTGAAATGAGTATGTGCAGGCTGCTTTAAGCTAGCAACGTTGCTGTATTAGCCTAATGCACTGAAATTATATCGTGCTAAAGAGCAGTTAGCATTTCTTAGTTAAGTTCGGTTTGGTAATCAGAAGAAATGCATTGTGATAAAAGTTAGTTTTGCAGTAACTGTGGTGTAATTGTATCTGAATGTGTAATGATTCAAGCTGCATTTCATTTGTGATCTGCACTATTGCATGCATGTTGATAGTAGCTGGATATGCTTGTTTCAGTTATAGCCCTCTATAGGAGATTCTCATTCATTTCAATTAAAAAAAAGGGTTAAACGTGTTATTTCATGGCTGTGCATGAACAGTAACCTGAATTCATTTTGAATCTAAGCTTTACAATGTAAGGTCTTTGGGTTTAACATGGTTGTAAGACTACAGTGATGAATTCCATCAGGATGGTAAAGGATGATACCTTTTTTGTTTTTGTTTATCCTCTCAGCTCTTACAGCAGGTTTTGGAGCTGCTGTATCATAAATAAAGCTTTTGTGAACCATTAGTTGGTGAGCAAAACGATCATTCAGTTGGGGATGCACAGCATGCACACATAAGGCTCATTCCCACCCAAGTCCACAGTTGAAAATGTCATAAGCCATCATTTTACTGCTTTGTTTTTCATTGATCATAAGAAACTACAGATAAATATCCAAGTGGTGTAGAATAAACATGATGCTGTCAGTTGGTTTTCCTGCCGTCCTCCCAAATTTTTGGACTCACAAGCTGCCAGCGTATGACAAAGTGCATCTCAAACGGCCTAAAATGATTTAGTTTAATGAACTTAGCCACAGGAGAGGTCAGATCTGTCACATGGTGTAGTCACTGAAAACATGCACAACAGAGCAGCTTCTTGCAAAAAAAAAAAACAGCCTGCAAAAATGATTTTCCTGCAGAGCTGCTTCCTTGAAAATGTGGAGGAACTCTTAACTGCACCCATTCTTTCTTTTTTTTTCTTTTTTTTAACGGAACGGAACGATTTAACACCAGGGGAAACGTGATCCTGTCTCCTGAGACTGTTCTTCTCTGTCAAACACTACTTCCGCACTACAGCCGGTCAGCTGATTGAAACGGCACGCGGAAACTGTAAAGTAAATTGGAACGCGCCAGTGTATCGGGCTGAAGATATAGTAGCCGGGAAACATCCCCCTAAACATCAGCGTTTCATGTTGGCAACTGCGGGTTTCCTCTCACCTGGACAGGACTTGGGATTTCAAGTCAGATAACTTTTTCTCAGGACAAAAGTTATGGCGCAAAACGAGTTTGTCGCCTTGAATGGGACTCAAGTAAGTTGGTTTTTTGGATGCTGTTTCTGTCGGACTTTGCCTCCCCCCCCCCCCTCTGCTGCATGTTTAGACGGTAATAAGACAGTGGCTGTTTTAAAAGATTGACTTTATCGGTACTAAATTCTAGTTCTGCTGGTTTTGTTGATTTTCTTCACTGGTGTCATGTGACTTCATGAGACTTTCAGTTTCGTAGTTCCTCCTCCAGCTTGCACAAATATCATGTGGTGAAGTGAACTTGGTCATGATCACTGGAAAGCAGACAGAAAATTGATTCTGAATGAATTCACTGTGGAGTTAAGTGATTATGTGGCACCATGAGTCATTCATATTGAATTAAAATGATCCCATTTCATTGTTGTTTTAGAGGAGGGGGCACCATGAAGCAATGTTATTCTACTGTGCTAATGCCGGCCATGCTGCTGCTTTACTTATGTTATCTCTCTCTTTCTTTTTTTTTTTTAATTCTGAAAGCTTTCCTACATCGGCCACGACTGTAAAGACATCCCAGACTTCCTCGGAGACGCATACGGCCAGTTTGCGAGAAGGCTGGATCTAAGCTTCAACCTGCTCAGGTAGATGACAAACACGTGATCACCTGGATGCATAATGCTGTCTGTCTGTATGTCTGTCTCTCTCTCTCCAGACGTACATCTTTACTTTACATCAGGCTCGATTGGATGTGTGCCATCAGTCTGCAGGTGGCCAAAGTGTCATCGCAACATCAAAGAGCTGAATGAGCGTTAGAGCCGAAGCCGGTGCCACGCTGGGGCAGGATAAAAGGCACGATCGATAAATGTGACATGCTAATTCAGGGGCAAATAGAAGAAAAGATTCCTCTGTCAGGACATGAAGGAACACTTCGTGGCAGCCGCTTCGGAGGGGGCTGCCATTTCAACAGCAGGACTAGCATAGTTGACCTGGCAAGTAAAAGAGAGGGGATGATGGTTATAAGGTGCTTTTGTTTCTGAGCCCTTTTCATGACTGTCAGCCCGTTAAGCCGTCTGAATAGAGGCATTTTTTTTTTTTTGTTGAAACAAATGTTGTCTTGAGGCAGTTGTCTTTGCTGGAGCTGTTGAGTCCTCAACTTAACTGGTTTAGATGGTGTTATGTTGAAAAAATGTCTCATTTAAATAGCGTTCAGACCAGCTAGAAATATATATGTTTAGGGATAATGGATGAATTAATGGACCCACTGTTTAAGTGGCTGTAAGCAAGGCACTGTGACTATGAACCATGCTGATGGGGAAAAATCAAACAATAGTACCTTTTGACCTACTGACATAATATAGTTTTTCTTAGTATGGGGCTCACCTTTACTTAAGGTATTATAAAATAACATGTGCTACAGTGTGTGATTATTCAGTTACCAGGAGGGCTGGCCTTGGTTAACTGAACCTAAATGCAAAGCTACATTTAATAGCTTAAACCAGTGTTTCCCCAGACCTGCTCCTGGAGGCCCCCCTTGTCCTCCATGTTTTAGATGTTTCCCTGCTCCAACACACCTGATTCAAATGAATGGGTTGTTATCAGGCTTGTGCAGAGCTGGATGGCGAACTGATTATTTGAATCAGGTGTGTTGGAGCAGGGAAGCATTTAAAAACATGCAGGGCAGCGTGCCTCCAGGAGCAGAAGTGGAACACACTGGCCTAAACATTGTCAATGTTTTTTTCAACACTTTATCGTTGAAGCATCACATGTATTAAAGGGAAACAACTTGAGCGCACCATCTCCGTTACTGCTGGTATATTTACTGTTTTTACGGCATTCTGCGCAACTTTTGTCAGAAAAAGTTAGTCAGTTGACCTCTGATTGCAGTGATATGAGTGATAATAAATGAGCAGTGAGGGAGATGGTATAGGGCACTCATTGAAATACTTAGAAATGAAAAATGTCCTAAGATAAGATAAGATAGATAAGATAAGACTTTATTGATCCCCCATCGGGGGGGAAATTTGCATGTTACAGAGGCAGGGGCAAGATAGGCATAAATAGAAGACCATTACTGGTGGTCATTACAAGACTTTTTCACAAAAAATTTAAATTTTATGGTGAAAATCAAGGTCAGTGAAGTTACCATATATGGTTTCTTGCCGGTCTGTCATGTAGCCTGATTGTCGCTGGTTGGCTTGTAGTTCTACTTCCTCATGGTGAGGCAAGGGGCGGCATTTTGAGCTCCCACTTAAGTTACCAAATATGGTCTCTTGCCCGATAAAGGGTTAAGTTCCGCTGCTCTCCGATGCTGATATCATACATTCAGATGTGCAGAAATAATTTTACAGTGGAGGCTTGGCAATTGGAAAAACAAATGTTTGCTCTCTTTCTCTGGTCAGAAGCATCGTAGCTTTACATGCTATTTCAAATGTAATCAGCCTCGTTACATTTTGAATGACTGCCCCTTCAGGAAACTTAAGTAATACTTTACACAGAGTGATTGCCATCGGCTCGTGACTGTTATGTGCGTGATACTAAATAATCTCTGTGTTACCTCAGATTAGAGGAAGTGAAAGCCTGTCATGTCTTGCAAAGAGCTTTATGAAATCTGGCTGAAACAGCCCTTGTGTGTGTTGATTTTGTTGAGATCAAGGCTAACATTATTTTTCTTGCCCTTGAACCTGCACTATTAAAGATTTGATGTTTAGAATCAAATATTTATGGCTCCGATATTACTAATTCATTATTAATTTTCAGTTTGGCTAATCTCAGATGTCAGATATCATTACTAAACTTCAAAAGGGTGGTGTGGGCAGAGCAGTGCAGAACTAATGAAGTGGTACTTGAACCATTTGGGGCTCATATCAGTGGACTATTGATTGATGGTTTGCTAGTGGGCAAAGTGATCTGTTGCATACTGCCTCATCTTTTTCTCCTATAGAGAGTGTGTTGGGTCTTGGGAGAGGGTTTTCTTTTTATGTTGTAAACGTTTCATGCAGACATCTCCCGCTGACTTTTTAAACCCTCCATGTTGTGAAGACAGAGGTTTGTAAAATGCGCTCCTTATTGAGTCTCATTGATAACGTTAACTCCCAGTGTAAGCTGTCTGAACACTGTCTTTTCTATCCACAGCTATGAAGTATACATCACTGACTTGCTAGTGTTGTTACTCAACCCTTTCCGCCATACCCATACCCATACCCATACCCATACCCACACCCACACTCGCAACCCAGACCTATATATCCCCCTTTCCTCTCTTAAACTAGTTCCCTGTTGCGATGCCTGTCTGTAGCTGCTCACATGACAACACTGGGAGGTCATGGGTGGGTGGAGCTGTGAAATTCAATAAGCAGCTCAACATGTGATAAAGTTATATGCTAACTAAGGCATAGCAGCCCCCTCCGTAGTTTTGATCTCCATAAGAATGCATCGGAGAGGCCTCTGACTCGCAGCTTAATGGTGGAAGGATTTTCCTGTAAAAAAAAAAATTACATTTCTGCTCCTGAACTCTTTGTGTTACTGTATATGTGTGTGTGAAGCATTTTGAGAGAGGTTTGGTGGAAAGGACAAAATCAAATACTGCCATGTTTTTGACAGAAAAACGAACAATGTTTCCAGTAAAACTGTATAATTATTTATCTCCGAGCCTCAACTTTCAGCAAGCTAACGTCAATCGTTACATGTCAGGTAGTAGGGGCGTTTGTGTATTGAGATGACCTTGTTTCAAGCAAACCAGGTGTAAACAGATGCACATTTTAGTGAAACTCGGTGGACTGCCTTCAGCGCCGCGCACTTCTTCATGCTGCTTGACTCAAATCGAGAGAGAGACATTGCCAAAGTTTGTTGTAGCTAATATGCCTATTTCTGTCAGCTCAATTGACAACACTCATCCAGCTACCTGACAATGAGTCACAATGAGAAGCAATGCACTTTCATCACGTTTAAGCGAGCCCTGTGTGTTTTGGTGTGTGTTGCGCGTATGCTTACATTTGTGTGTGTGTATGCTTGTGCATGTTTGCTTGCATGCATTGTTTGTGCATCTGTCCCTGTGAGTATAACTGTGAGTGGCTGGGCAGGTAATGGCAGGATGAAATTATGGTAGCGAGCTGTCACACCCACACCTCTCCCTCTGTGTGCTGCGGTGTCAGCCTGTCTCATCAATGTGTTGAGAAGCGGGGCTCACGGGGAGATTTCTGTCTCAGGACGAGCTGGGATAGCATCGTGTCGTCCAGTTTGTTCCGGGTCAGGTGTGTACACAGTGCAGTGAGTGGGCATATGCTGCCTTGACATGATTCCACTCTTTGACTGGGGTGCACTTCAGGTGCCTGCATCTGTTACATGCAGTGCTACTAGCCTGCACACATGAGGTCTGAGGAGGACACATGCCTGTGAGTCACAGGAAGAGCATTATTAGAATAGCGATAACCTTTTTCCTCCGATCTGACTTGACGTCTTGATAAACAAATCACATTTATGCAAGGACAGCATTTGTGAAACCTTGAAGCTAACCTGAAAGTTGAGTTTGCTCGGTTTTTGCTTAGATCTGTTTTAGCTAGTTCGACCTGCCCATCGCATGTCCTCTTAATGCACATGATACTGACTGCTGCACATGTAATGTACAACTATATGTCGTTTTATATTATTATATATAGTTAATCATAATTGCAGTTGATCTGCATGTTTGCAGAGCACCTCATCTGTAACACTAATGCCATCTACAGCAGAACTTCATTGTATTGTGCTTAAAACTAACTGAAATAGGAGCATGTGTACAAATGATCACAACAGCCTTACAATAATACCCACTTTGAAAATATTTCAGTTTTTGCTGCTGATTCAACTCTCTGATCATTTTGGTGGCTGGAGCTTGTTATAGTGTTGTAGTGAATTAGATTATGATGAAGGTATCCTTTAATATTCTGTTATTATTGGTCCAAATTGATCTTTTGCAAATGTGTTGAGGAAGACTGATCAAAAAGTGATCCGGCTGGGTTGTTTGAACAAGGCACTGTCTACTTACTATTCACTCACTCATATGCACCTAAAATTAGATTGATTGTAAACTGGATTAGTAATTTGATTAGAAATCAATTCCTGACCACATTGGATAGATCTTGAATTCATTTATTTGTATAAGAATTACGTGGAGCAGATGAACGCTGATATCGGACTTTTAATTTGAAATTCAGTATGCCATTAAGAAAAATGGGTCTATATTGGACTTGTGCATTGCAGATGAAATTCAGCTACGTGTGTGTGTGTGTGTGTGTGTGTGTATGTACAGTATGTGTGTATCTGAGGGGGTATGTGCTCACCCAGGCTATGTTGGTGATGGCAGGCGTTTTGCATTTTAATGACAAATCAAGTATGCTAACTCGCATTTTAAAACGAAAGTGCTCTAAATGTCGCCCGGCTGTCAAAATGAGATGTAAGCGGTCTGATGAAAAGAGAACAAAGAAGACAAAGTAGGGAGGCCTGGTACACTGTGAAATGAAATAAAACCTTGTATGGCCTGTCAGCTGTGTCATTTTATATTCATATCTAAAGAACATTATAGTATTACTCCGCCGCTCATGCCTCACTCATCTGTCTCTCTTAATTCGTCACAGGCAAAGCTCTGTCTTTCAAGTTGCTGTATGTCAACACGGGAAGGGGCCTGCTAATTGACAAATGAGTGTCACAGACATCAATTGCTCCTTTTCTATCCAAGCAAGGTAGACTCGTGGTTGTTTGATGGTGAGGGGAGGAGGGTGGAGGAGTGCGAGTCTGTTATTGGCAGGAGCCCAGTAAGCGGCATTAGACTGGTCCTAGAATGAGAAGTGACAACGGCAAGAGAGCCTGTCATTGTCTTGCCTAAGTGTTCAATCTTCAGAGATGCCGGTATGCAGATAAAGTGTCAGTTAGGAGGAGAGGAAATGAAACATCGGCAGTATGAAGTCCTCAAATCACTTAACTGGGAGCGTAGAGTGTGTGTGTGTGTGTGTGTGTGTGTGTGTGTGTGTGTGTGTGTCTGGTAATAGTGGTGGCATACTCTCTACTCTGTTCTGCTGAGGAAATATATTCCATATTCGATCTATCAAGCCTGTTTAGGCCCATATTCTGGGATAACCTGATCTGTGTCTCATAAATTAAGGAAGATGCAGAGCTTTCCCAGCCCTAAGAGATTTAAACCAGACAGATGAGAGGGACATGGTCTGGCAGGAAATAACTTATTCATATCAGGGACATTGATATTTGGTATCATTCTGTGGTTTTGGAAAAAAAAAAAAAAAAAACATTTTAATTTTCACAGGGTTGTTTTCTTATAAATGATGTACTACACCTGGGAAAATGATGGGATGACATAGAGCTGACTATGTTATGCTTAATAGATGGCTTGTCTTGTTCCTCCATCTCTTCAATTTGGGGTTATATCAGAATTTCCTTTTATGTGATTGCTGCGAACACCTCTTGCTGTTGAGGATAGTTAAAACAGTGCCAACACAGAGCCAGACTGGCCGGGTAAAGAGTCATTGGTTTTTGTCCATCAAAATGAGATATTTCAAGTTGTAATGTCTTTGGATAGATCGTCAAAAGTTACTCCGTAGACAAAAACCTGTTGCTGCACGAAGTTGATTAAGACAACAATCTTCCTCCTTCTACCAAATGCCAGCTACTTGGCTTACAAGTGGGCATTTTATATGATTGAAAGCTCTCCCACAAATCGCAACCATACCACCATAATGTGGCTTTCATAACGTTCCTGTTTTTGGGGTTTTCTGTGTCCTGCAATGTATTTTCGCTTAAGCTAAATTAGCTTTAATATAAATTTGCTTAAGATGCTTGCAGATAAAGTGCATATTTTGTCCTCATATCCTCATCAGTGGATCGCAAGGCCAAGTATTATTACAAAGGTTTGACAGCATTCAAAGAAAAAGTCTCTACTTGCATTTGGACAATGAATAAATGACACATTTTGTATGCATATTGTACATTAAATGACACTAAATGGGATGGACTGAATTTGATCATCAGCTGATAAAACCATGTGTTTCTTCTAAAGGGAAATTCAAGTATTTTTGCAGGTTTTAAGGGGAAACCCCACTCAAACAGAGTTCACAAACAGTGCGTTATATTCTGATCCACAGCTGAAAACCCTGCATTCATATCAGCCATATCAGAGATGTAATACTCTCAATTCACTGACACTTCAGTGACTGATTAGTGTTAGCCTTGATGCTCTGATTACCAGATTCATGCTCAATCACTTACACCTTTACCACTTGTCTTTTTACAAAGGATAGTGCAAAGCACCACCTTCAGCATTATACACTTCAGCGACGTTAAGACCAAAGAGAGCTAAATGAATAGGCTGAGTGGAGTAATTACGTAATCAACGTCGGCTGCCCCTTGCAAGGCTGCTCTGCTCTCACTCATGGATAAGCCATGTAAATGAAATATTTTCTCGCTTCTTCTGCCAGCGTTGTTTTAAGATGTGGAGAGGAGTACCATGTCGACAAACTATCCAGTGACTCTGCTCAACAGTCCCCGCTGTTGCCCACATAAATCAATTCTTTCAAGAGACAGCTGTCGAGATTGTCAAGCTACCGAGAGTAAAAAACAAACTTGGTAGAGGTACTTGTCTGGGTTTAGAGATATTTACTTAACTGAGCAAATTCATTGGAACA
The DNA here is from genome assembly GCF_042242105.1 of Pempheris klunzingeri. NCBI lineage: Eukaryota > Metazoa > Chordata > Actinopteri > Acropomatiformes > Pempheridae > Pempheris > Pempheris klunzingeri. The sequence continues at coordinate 6,501,745 of NC_092023.1, read as the reverse complement.
ACCTGATGTACAGTCTGTTTAGGGTGGGGCAGGCTTTATTATTTCCTTTTCTTTTGATCATCCAGAAAGTCTATGAAAAGATCAAAACCAACAATGCCTCAGTCCATCGTTCAAAACTTTATGAATGCTCCGTCCCTGTCTGTTGCAGGCCAGAGCCTGTTTCCTACTGAAAACACAATTCTTTGAAAGCAGGTCCCAAACATGTAGTTTTATTCTTCAAAAGGATAAAGAATGACCACTGTCATTCCAACATTAAGACAGGCAATGAGGTATTTTTTTTTTTTTTACCTGCAGATTAATACACATTTGGTGCTGTGAGTATATCCAGCGACAGAACGGTGTGTGTGGGATTGATTCAAAATAAACTGCAGTGCATGTGTTCACTGTAATATAGGAACATGTCAACCAGTGCACCGGTGTGGCTAATTGATGTGTTTTTAGTTGTTTTGGGGCAACAATGGAGGTCTACGGTATCAATACTTGCTAGCAGCATTGATTCATTGTTGGCTGTTTGTGTTTTTTTTGTTGCATTTGCGTACATGAAAAATGCGATCTTGTCGTCCATAATCATTTCAGTCAGTCGAGCAGCCGCTCTAGTGGCTTTCACTTGCGCAGTCCCCTTACCCGCAGTATAACATATATAGTATAAATCTTTATCTCTCTGTTAAAACATGACAAAAGCCCACTGATGGTAGGGGATCCATCTTTTAATCACTGTCAGGAGCTGCCATCAGCTCTTCTAGAGCGTTCCACAACCTCCTCTCCTCTTCAATATAAGGCCACATTGTGGTTTTGGATTCTGAATGGAACGGAACATCTTTATGTTCCTTTTGTTCACATTATATATACTGGGCAGTGATGCCATTCCTTTTATGACTGCGTCACATTTTTTATTGTATATCCCAAGACGGATGGCGTGCCACTGACACGGAGATTTACAGGCCTTCAGCTTGCAGTGGCAGAGCTTTAGAAGGGTCTGCTGACATCTAGCCAACACTTTGGAGGAGGAGAATAAAAGCTGACATTTTATTGGCTCTAAGAGAGAGAGACAGAAGAGTTGTGGGTTGGGGTGGGGGGTGGGGGGTGGGGACGAAAGGAGAGAGGAAAGAAAGGAAAAGAGATTCTGTTTCTCTACTTTATATTTTTCAGCATTGCCAGCTGTCATGGAGACCTTGCTAAAAAGAGGGGATTTATTGGGTATTATTTAGAAACTTGTCAGTGGTAATGACTACCGCTATGATTTCAATTATCACCCACTAAATATAGCTTAATTCACTGCCTTGCTGGCCATAATGAGCCCTGACATCATTTCTCAAAAAATTCGATACCATGCTATTTTAATATTTTATGTTGGCCACCGATTAAATTTTCCTCCCTGGTGCTTGGCATGTGGCAAGGTCCCACTCCCTCATGTGCATTTGGATAGTCGGAGCTATTGAGTTCAAAGCTGTCCCAGGGATATATTTTTTCCATTGACAGAAATCCAATTAGTTTTAGTACACAGTCTGGCTGAATAAAAAGGGTCTTAAAAACCTACAATATGTTTCCTTGGCGTTTTAGCAGAGTGCAAAGCCAGTGATGGATCTTTATGATTTGACCTGATGGGGCCCAAGTGGACATACTCCTTTTCCTACTTTGGCAAGTGAAAAATAAACCATCCATATGTCTTACTCATTTTGATAGACACAGCAGAGTCTTTTGATATTGCGTAAACATCTACAGTACACTGCACGGACTGGCTAAGATCTTGACTTTCGTACATATTTAAACACTTATTAAATACTTAAAACTACTACACAAATTCTGTCGAAACACCATGTAAATATGAGAGAGAGAAAAAGTCAGATGTATAATTCATTAGTGACATGTTTAGTAAGTAGACGATTTGGGGAGCGTTAATGTGTACTCAGGTTTTGACATGAGGGTGTGCATTTTTAAGCAAGCATTAAAAGGGAGATGATTAGGACTGGCACTCGGCTGTCAATAACAAGCTTGCTGCTTGAAGTTGATGAGGCGGGTGAATTTCAATGTTGGAGAGCCTCTTCCTCTTTCTTCAATCCTCTCCCTCCGCAGAAATGGTTTTAAAGTACATAACGCATGCAAAGTCATTTGGGATGCCTGCCAGCGATTAGGACCTCTCTCTATGAGCGTTCTCTCATGAAAAAAAAATGGTAAGAGGGCGCCAACTTATGTTTGAGACACAACCTGTGTCTCTTTTAGGCCATAACTCAAGCACTGTTTATGTTCACCCCATCACACTTAGCCATCTCCCAGATTGATGATGTAAGCAACTGGAAGGCATGGAACACATTAGAACGGAGCATGAAGAGGGGCAGCCGTACTTCTGCTTCCCTCGGCTGGGTCCCAAATGGAAAAAAAAAAAAAAAAAAAGGTTTGGAGCCTGTTTTGGAAGAGGAACAAAGGAGCTTCCTTTGGTATGGTTTAGGCAGTTTTGGTCGCTTCATGGCTTTCAATCTCCAACAGTCTTTCGTAGAGGGCCCAGGGGTGAAAAGTGAAGACAGATACATGGGCGAATCATGCCAAGATTTCAGGGGATGATTGCAGTTTTTGCCATGTTTTGAATTTTAAGGGATGATTTTTTTAAGAGGGCTGCATGATAAATGCTGTCAGTGGATGAATAAATCCTATGACCATAAAATGCAGTTGGAAGCTGTTATTAGAGATAGCAGCTCTTGAAGGCCTCATGGTTACTAAAAGAATTTGCTGTTAAATCTTGGTGAAGATGAGGGACTAATATAATAATCTTTTACTCTCTATGATGTGAGTCCGATTTAATCATGGTTTGCCACTCCTGAGGTGATAAACTACACTACATGCATGTCATCTTATTTGCTTGCTATGCAATTTCAGTCCCTCTAACAGCCTTCGTGGGTGAGTCCATGTTTTTTTTTCCTGCACTCCTGTAGAATGCTTAAACCATTTCTGGCCCTGGACAGCTGTGCTACATTCTCGGCACAGCTGTAACTCATTTCCTGTTTCCATTACAGATAAACTTACTCACATCTTTCACAGCTTTCACTTATAAAAACCACTGACTGTCCTTCCAAGCCGCCATCCCAAGAACCTGATATTGGTCAGACAGGAAGATTTGTGGGATAACTGCATTTGAGATAACAGCCCCTGTGTGCTCACCCGGCTGCACTCTTGTTCTCCCCTTTCTTCTTATTATTTTAACTTGTTTATAGTCTACATTTGCTTGTTCCATTTGCGAAGCATGAAGAATAAGTTTAGAAAACTGTAGCTGGGAATGAGCTCAGAAATCAAGGGCAAGCTATTTTTTTTTTTTTTTTTTTTTGAGGCTACATCTGACATCCATCAGCATGGAAATATGTTTTAATGGTCAGGCAGGCTGCAAGACATCAGTAAGCTGTTGCCTCACTTTTCCACCCAGGGACATATTGAGATAAGAAACAGTGACGGCATGTTTCATGTCCATGCTGCTGACACATCTGTGCTTGAAAACTACAAGGAACAACCCTTCCATTTTGGGGCCAGCAGTCTGTGTAGTACAGTATTTTCAGTGTATTCTTATTCTCTGTTTTCCCTCATAAAACACTGTCTATCCATTTGAATAAATGCACTGACTCCCGTCATACACTGTGAGCTGCCGACTGCACCATTAGCTGACAGTATGATTATGTGAACAACAAACCAAACAGTCTTCTGATCTTCTCTGTCTGTCCAGACGTTTGGTGATGTTTAAGAGTTTCTCCCCAGTGGTAATGGTAAGATAGCTTTTGCACCGTGGGCACTGTAGAGTTTCTTTATTTTCTCCCTCTGTCTGGATCTCGGGCCCCTGGGTCCTCCAAAGCTCAGAACATGTCTGTACTCAGATGTTTCAAAACACCAAACAGAGGAAGAGGAGTAGAAGGAGGAGGCAGAGGAGGAGGAGGAGGAGGAGGAGGAGGAGGAGGAAGAAGAAGAAGGGATAAAGGAAAGACGAAGGGAAATGGGAGGAGGGTAAGGAATCCTCATAGGGATGAAGTGTACATGTACAAGCAGACCAGGCAGAGAGGCCCAACAGGGTCTCTAGACTTGTGATCTGAGGGCCGTTTGTGTGTCAGTCAGATCAAAGTGTTTTGAAGAGAAGGAGAAATCCCTTTACCTTCTCCGACTCTAGAAACCCTTATTGGCAGATGCGTAAAAGGAGGGGGAAGATAACAGAGGGCTACAGTGAAATGCTTTAACTTGTGATGGATTTCATTGTTTCAGTTTCACTCCAAGCAAAACACACATCTGTCCAAAGACATTTTTAGTCATACACCTTTAGGCTCGTTGCTCAGGATAGAATTAAATGCATGTACATACGCATTTAAAGGTCAACAAACATTACCACATTAATTTGAAGGCCTTTTGGATATATATATATATATAAATATATTCACTGTAAACAGGAGGAGGTGAACGAGCTCCTCTTAAAGTGAGATTGTCTCAGAATATGAAGATGTGACTAGAAACTGAAGAGGAAAATGGAGAGAAAACACAAGTGACCTGCTGATTGTGCCATTGGAGATTTTATGCATTTTGGATAAAGAAATGCTTTAATTTAGTAGCAATGCAATGTTTTAATTATTATTATTTTTTCCCAGTAAGGTGGCAATAGCAACACGCACCTGTTGTCTGTGGCTGGAGTGATATGTTTTTCATTTCTTAGTTGTTATGAAGTTATGTGATTGGCCCAGAGGGGAACTGTTTAATTTGTGGAGACATTTTTGCCTTGTCTGAAATGTTTATAGCCTATTAATTTGGACGTTTTCTTATTCTCATTCTCTATTCTACGCTGCTTATGCAGTATTTTAGTGTCAGTGTAACTCCCACATACGTATTTCCTGCCTGTATATTGTATGAAAAAAATCAATTAATTAGTAGGTGACAGTGTTGATACACAGTCATCTCAGAGTCAGGCGGTTTTTATTATTAATGGCCTAGAGACAAATGTTTGGCTTTATGTGCAATTCATGTATCCACCCTGTTGTCCTCACACAGCCTGACCAGGAACAGCATGGCTGCCATCTTTTTCACACATTTATGGCTATTATTGAGCTCATACTGTATCTTGATGACCTTTTGTCGTGACTTCTTAATGATTCTTTCATCTTGAACCTACAAGCCAAACACCTCCCCTATCAATCTTAATTGGCTCCTGATGAGGATATACAACAGTTCACGTCATTAAACAAAGCCAAATGGTTTAACACTTCTAATTAACACTACATGTTAATCTGTAACATTGAGCATATATAAATATGTAGCGGTGGCCATGGGGTGCAACTACGAAGGCAATCATAAGAACCAAGTTGAACATACAGTATATATATATATATACACACACACAGCTGTTCCTTTCACAGAGTGCCAGACAGTCCGTCACTCATACTCTCCCCCCCTCATGCTGGGAACGTGTAGTGAGTGTATCCTTCCATGGGCCTGGCTGTTTAAATTAATTATTAGTTTTATAGCGAACCCTGAGGCCTTGCACAGGCAGCTAATCCCTGTAGAGGGCTAATCCGACCCCGCGTTACAGAAAATCAATGCTGGTCTTTGGTGTTGGCATGCCATCAGGGCACAGGGACACATGTCAGACAGGCCTCCTGATTTTTTCATGAGGTGTGTTTTTGAAGTGGTAGATCCAGTGGTAGATGCTCGAGGTACCCAGAATTGAAAAGAATATCCGGAAGAGAGAAAAGACTTGTATGACCAAATTTCTCATGGGGTGCTGGTGATGCAAGTGTGTGGGTTTTGTGCATTATTTTACCTGGAAAATGGAGGAGATCTTAGAAAGAACCAATGCTGTCACAAATGTGAGTTATACTTTAAAATTCTAATAGTTTTTAGATTAAAAAAAATAAAAACAACAGCTGCTAATAAAAAGATTATTATAACTCTGTAAGTCTCTGTATCGTTCAGCGGTCATATCTGTTGATAATCATCGTCTGGATGTTGGATAGTCTGTTTTATTGGAAACATCAATGACCTTCTGGCAACCTCTGTGATGATGGATGTGTGTGGTAGATGAGTATCCTGCAGTCGTCAAGGATTTGCAGGGATTTTGTTTGCAGTGTCTGACTGCAGATCAGTAGTTTTGAGCTATGTCACGCTTGCACTTTTCACTGGTTTGGTGGCTGAGGATCTGTGCCAGTTGAGCCTTGCTGTAAACATCAGGCTACGCTGTTTTCCTGATAATTTGATGAGAGAAAGGGATTGGAACAGTCATTTTGAAAATGTCAATTTGCGTCTTTTTAGTAATAAATCTTTTTTTTATGACCCAAGATGAGAACATCCTATTTTGTCTTGGCAATGATACAGACAGTCTGTGTTTTGAGATCAGTTTAATATCTTGTCAGATTTGATACATTGTCAAAATTGAAATGACCACCGTTCCCTTTTACTTTTGTCAGGGTTTAATATCATCCAGAGAAGATATGAATATTTCTCATTCCTCAGTCTCATTTCATATTCTCAACTGTCGGTTAATAATTGGAGGAAAGAGAGAGAGAGAGAGAGATGATCTGACCTAGTCCCCCACTTTTTTTTTTTCCACCTCTCATTCTGCCTATTAGTTTTGGATTACCAGCTTTCTCTCTCTCACCGAGACTGGCAGCTGAAGATAATAGCTTTCATAATGTGCGGAGTTTCATTCCAAGCTCTTCTGTGTTTCTCTTTATGAAAGAACAAAAAATTGTCGAGCCCAGTCAGTCTATTCATGTCATCTGTTGGGAGATTAACACGAGGAACGCTGCCGTCTCAAGCCGTTTTTTTTTTGACGACAGGCTTCAAAGTGCCTGTACAGGAGAACTTGTGCCTGTTTGTCTGTGGAGTTCACACAGGCAGCCAGTCATCTGATATCCCACTGTGACAGTTCATTAGGGGGGCTAGCGCATGATCAAAACTATATGCTACAATTATCTAAACGTTTGTCGCCCATTTTGTTTAACGCTGATGAAGTGATCAGATATGATACTGCAGATGAGAGTTCACTCAGGCTGTTGTGGGATTTAACTCCGTGATTTAAATGTTTACAACGGCTGAGCTGAATGCCAAATGTTGTTTAATGTGAGTTCGATGTCATAAAGTTAGACCTTTTGTGGGCTGACTGTGGCTCTGGTGGGGGTGCCGCCGATGAGGAAATGACGTAGATAGAAGAATCTTGTGCCTGGTCATGAGACCTGTGGGTTAGACCGTTTGCTTCCCCTTCTCATCTAGAGCACAATGAGGCATTCATTATCAGGAGATTTAAAATTTAAGACTCCTGTCTATCACTCAGGCACTGGATATACTGTCCACTGGATACACAGGCCTTTTCAATGGTGCACATCACTTTGATATTTAAATGTTTGACAAGTTAACAATGGATCTTGCATATGGAGATGGGGGATGCAGGCAATTGCAGATTAAATGGATTTAAAATACATTGAGTTTTGAGATTTTTTTTATTTTTTTTGGGCCCAATTCATACACATCTATCTTACATAACCATTAACATAAGGGCTACGAGGCTGCATCGGGGGGGAAAAAAGGTGATATTTATTATGTGTCCTGAAGAAATGGGAATGGAATGAAGATGTATAATGCAACCTCAGCAGGACCTCTATATGCTGTATATATCACGGGGACCCATAACTATGAATTTAACTACATATGAAATGTTGAAATTGAAGAGAATTCTGAGTTTTGCAGCTGTCCCTCTGCTGGTAAGACTGTAGTCTGTTAAACACCAGTAAAAACTCTCTTGTGACAGTGAAGCTGTGTCAATTTCTTCTTAACATATAACTGATACAGCAAACAAACTCAATCCTCATAACTGTCAGAGATATTCCCTTAACATTTTCCTTTGCTGCAAGGTCGACTCTGTGCATGCAACATCTACAGTTGTTGTCTTAGACTTGGTATTAGTTTATGATGAAGTCTCTAAAATTGCTGGATAAAGGCTCATAGTGTATACATGACTGTGTAAACTCCTTACTTTAGTGCATGTCACTAAATTGCTCTTTCACTGTGAAGTGTAGGTGTGCTGACAATTACATATCCTCATATTATCATATCATAATTAATTTGATCATTCTCAGCGCATCACGTAAGTTGTCAGACTTGTTGTAATTGAAATTCTGATTTGTCTCTTCCATAATTAGACGATTTAGACAAAACTGGATGTCAACCAAACGTCTAGTGTTTGTAGAGAACAAGCTTATAAATAACAGTGTGTTGCATTTTCCAGCCACAGTATAACGTCTTTTGTTTTTTTTATAATTTCACTGATTGTTCCTGGCTTATGCTCATCAGAAGGATGTAATGAATTACTCAAAATGTCTTCACTGTCAGAAATGATGACCTTTTTAATTTTATTTTTGTTCTTCTGTTGTTATTGCCAAACTTCCAAATGGCAGGCTTACATTTTTTGGGGAAATACAAGTAAGCATACATGTATTATTACTACCCAAACTTTGGCGAGAGGAACATAAGATGTTTTTTTTTTTTTTTGTAAGAAAGAAAGAAATCTGTTTTCTTTGCTGTACACAAGCAGCGGAGTGGTATATTTGCTTTACATGGCTTTGATTAAAGGTTTTGAGAGAGCAGGGACATTTCTTTTGCTTTATAGCTCTCTTTGCCAGCTTGGCAGCAGCACTAGCATTTAAATGCCCATTAACAACCTTTTAACTGTCAAGGTCTTTTGAAATATGGATGTTTTCTTTCCTCACTGCTTCAGAGCCACCAAAATTGGTTTTAATAGCACAAGTGTTGGTATTAATATGTTCCTTCATGAGCAGTAGGCGAGCCGCACGTCATTCTAGTGCAAAGGAGTTTGCCAATGATGTCTGATTAGGAAGGCAAGGGGAGATTAATAGATGTTTCTTCGCTCATTTGTTATCACTCTTTTAGTGCATTGACTGACTACAGCATGTGATAAATAGAGGGAAGCCTCTGCATTTCCTGAGTGTGACACTATCTATCTACTCGTCAGCATAGCTCCGTGTTGATGTGATGTCTCCTCTGACAGCACATCTAAAGTCAGCTGCCTAGTCCTGTGCAATTTCAGCAGCAGAGGGGAAGGTGTTTGGGATCTGCATTTTAATCCTGGCCTGTTTAATGTTTGCCCCCTGACAATCTGGGCCAGACATCATTTTAATGGTATGTACAGTGATAAAGCCAATAAAATGTCAGAATGATTGATAATCTGAGCATTATAGCAATATGACTTTCCAGTTCTCCTCTGCACTCCAATGATGGTTTCCAAATTGAATTCTTTGTGTGCACACGCGTGCATGTTTGCATGCACACTCACACTGCATGCAAGTGCGCGCCTTTGCTAAACCTGAGGTGAGAAGAAAACAGAAGAAATCTTGTTAATTCCTAGTGAATTAGTTTTTAGTGCTTATGCAATACATTATTTCCAAAATAACAAACCATATCGGCTGAATAGGTTATCTCAGAATTTCTGGCCTGCTTACTGTATTTGTCTGGAAAATATGGATTGGAGTGGGAACAATTATAAGGAAGATTACCATATTTCCTCTGTTAAATAAATGATATGAAATCTTGCTTTCCTCTACGTGTCAGAACCTGTGAATGTATGAGCCGGGCCTCTGAGGCTGGTGTGTGTTTCACATCAGTACTGGCTTATTTTTGTATACCGAAGTTGGATGGGAGGTGGGAGAGTGGGTGCCGTCCATATTTGTTGACTTATGAACTCATCCAAACACAGGTGGACGTTGACATGCTGCAGATGCTGGTGAAGCAATCGAATGTTACAGTTGCGTTTGGTCATTAGGCTGGTCTTGACTCTTATAATGTTACTAAGAAACTCGACAATGATGGAATGTCAACTTTTATAACAGTGATTTTCCCATTGGCGCTTCTTTCATCCATTTAAACTCTAACCTGTCTATTCATTAAGAACTGTTCTTTAAAGCTGTAGGTTCACCTTGAGTCTTATGGATGAAATCAAACAGCTCTGGTTCATTGATTTATTGCTTGCTATTTGCAAACCAATAGCAACTGGTTTGAGATTGACAACACATGTAGGCCTGTAGTGCTGTCAGTGTCTCTATGGACCTATGAAATAGTTCCTTTTATCTTCAGCAAAGTCAGAGCAGTCCTGCGTCTGACTGGCAGTCATAGAAAGCTCTTTGTTTTATGTAAATGGTGATTGATGACATGTCTGGCACAGCCTGCAGTTTTTGACAAAAAGTATTGATGGCTGCTCTCAGTAAAGTGTTAGTCCAGGTGACAGAGCAATCCATTTTAAGATGAATGAGGGTGGGAGAGAGAGAGTGTGAGAGAGAGAGAGAGAGAGAGAGAGAGAGAGAGCGAGACTGAAACAGGAAAGTCATCAGCACTTTCAGGAAGGAGTTACACATTTGTAACGCTAGTTCCATGATCACAGGCTTTCAACTTTCAACTCACAGCTATTCTGCTTTGAGTAATCTAGGTCATGTGACAATTGTAACGCCAATACCAAGCGGCACGGTTCTGTACGAGAACAGAAACCTTTGTGCGCTGCATCTTGCGGTCGGCCATTTTTTGTTAACAATAAGACCCCGATGCGCAGTACCATTTCCCGCTGCTTGATTCCGTCAGTCATCCCCTGAGGACACAGTCCTTTGTGAATCCTAAAAGTGGGACTCCGGAGGTCCTTGTATTTATCACAGCAGAGAGTGTGTCCTCATTCAGTGCAATATCCACTATAGAGGATCAGAGAAGAAGTGGCTCTTTCACTGATTAGAAAAGACATTCAGGGTAGAGTAAATGGGAGCAAATTGGGAACAAATTCTGAAAAAAATCAAGAGGTTTGTCATCAAATTGTCCCAGTGGCCAACAGTGGCCATCGGCTACATTGACATACAAATTGATTACACAAACAATTTATGTGACAATGTTCATTTCTTCAAATTGTTGCTATGCAGCACCCATGTGTGTGAAGGCCAACAACACCATTTCGGTAAAGGTTAGCTTTCTTGCCGAGTAGATGCTTTAGTGCGGCCATAGCGTGAACATGGTCAATATTTAATTTTTGTATTTCATGGGGCTGGGAGACATATTGAATTAATTCAGGTAATTAGAATTTTTGTTTATTGGTCAATGTCCACATTGTGAATAAAAGTCATTACAATGTGCACAAAAAGGTTACTATTAGCCAAAACTTAATGTAGGTGATAGCAGGCTACATAAGCTGTCTTGAGTCACGGGATAGTTTCTATGAGCGTCTCCACATGGCTGACTGGTTGTGGCTATTTGAATGCAGTTCATGCATTAATAAAGTATTACAGAAGTTTACTTTATTTGCTAAAGTAAATGCTATGACTGACCTGATTTATTTTCTTTCAATAAATAATATAGGTTGTATATCTTTGTTGTAAAACCCTGCATTCACTATACTGATGCTTTTAGGGTGATAACTAAAATGGGCTCCTTCTCTATGAATTTAACAAGTAAATTAAAAAGCCCTCATGCCTCATCAAAATATACCTGTCTGTCGGTTCAGGCTTATTCACCGTCTGTGGGAGCATTTACAGCCACTGGAATTGTTTGAGTTGGATAATGGGTCCATGATCCACAGGGGCATCTCACTCCCCTGTACTCCATCTCCTCTCTGACTTGGGAATGATGAATGTGAATTTACATTTGCTCTATATGCTTTTACACTCAACAGTAATGTAATTTCCCTAATGGAGCCACTATCGAAGAGAAGTTTACTTTTGGATCTGTGAAGTGAGGAATGTTCAAAGAACGAGCCAGCCAGAAAGTGCGAATAGCAGAGCAGCCTGATAAAAACAATAAGTGCATGTGTAAAGAAAATCGAAAACCAAAACTACTCCAAAAATGGACCCGGTGCTGATTTGTGTCTGACAGAACCAGATTTAAGAGATGCTTCAAGGGGACCTTAACCCATGAAATCACACTGTCCTGCATCCAGAGCCCCACCCTCTAACTGCTGTATAAATAGATTCTTGTGACAGGGTAATTCATCTCTGGCCATGAAAACATCAGCTTTAAAAGACAGCTCGCTGAGACCCCGCGCTTGTTAGGGGCCAGATCAGCAGCCCAGATGCCTGGGATGTAAACTCATGAAGAGAAGATTAATTTATCTGTCATCCCTGACTTTGACAGTTGTTGTAAATTTGACTCTGGCGTCAGCACACGAAAGGGAAGGGGGAGGGGGTGGAGGGTAGAGAAAGGAGAGACGAGCAGAGATATGGAGAGGAGTGTAAAGAGGGAGGACGGCATTAACAAGGGAGGGGTAAGGTAGAGGTGAGCGTGTGTCAAAAAATTTCAAACATATAATATTGACAAGAGAACTCGCTCACCGCTGGTGTGCATCTGGACTACATCTACAGCCCACCTCTCCAGATGATGTGTTTGGAAACCTATTGTTAGGAGAATATTTGGCAGTGATTTTAGCCAACTTTCTCTGCCCCTTTCTTCTAAAAAAACACCCTTCCCTCCACACTGATTTTTTATTTTTTTTTTCCCTACTGTTTTTCAAGATGGTGGCCACATAAGGCACACTGGAAAATGAGTAGTGGTGGTGTCAGGGAAGCCATTTGGGGCCTGATTGATGGTAGCAGGCGAACCACAGCGGCCATGTTCTCTGATCTCCCTATGTGCAAGCCATGCCTGGCGCTCTCTGAGAAACAGGAGAAGTTTTTTTGAAAAGTTAATGCCGCTGCCAGACACATTGCGTTATATTTCTCGTCATATCTGTGTCAGTGTTTCAGAAAATAGATGATGAATTGGGATGCATGAAATGTTTATCCTTTGAGAAGATGAGCTGGCTTTGGAAGAAAAATGGAGGTGGGATCATCAGAATCTTGGTTAATGTGATACAGATAATGTGCTGTGTATCCAGTAATTATTTTTGACTTGATTTAATGGTTGTTATCACAATTCAGTTGGCATACATGGATTAATAAGTATTGGGTTTTACGTTCATGTCAGGGTTTGTATATGTAAGCTGAGTGACTTACAGGGGATTGCCCAAATTGCATAATTGCATGTTTCGCACATCACGCAGGTCCGCTGAACAGCAACTGTTTGAAAAAGTTTAGCGTCCAACCACTTTTTTTCCACAGACTTTGATGCCAGTAAAGCTGTTCTTTTTTTAAGATTTATAGAGCTACAGATGTGAAAGCAGTTACGGCCCTCAGCGTAGATACTGAAGACTGGTGCTGGAGCTGGAGTCCCCTTGGGCTTTGGATCTGCATAAGAATCATGATGTCTCCTCTTGGCTTCATTTGACCCTTCTCTCTTTCCATAGGCTCGTCATGAATGGCACTGTATTTCCAGCAACCATCCTTTCAACCGAAACGCACAGCACACTGCTATTTTTTGAGCGCCGAGGGTCTTGATTGGATTTGTTGTGTGTCTGATCACCACAGGCTTATATACACAGGCTAGCGTTGAAGCAAATTCTCAGTTAAATTTGGTGTAAGTTATCAACACCTCCTTATATGTCTGATTGGACCTAGGGGAGGTGACAAATATAGCCCAGGAGATCTTCAGCTTTTATTGTGGATTAGCATGCTAATAGGCTTTCGACTTGATTTGACAGACCTTGCTTCCCCCCGGAGAGGGACAGCCTCGAGCCAGGGAGAGGGGTTCTTTATGGGGGTAAGCAGGGAGAAGGAGGGGGAGATGGGAGAGAGAAAAGGGAAAGCGGGTTAAAAAAGGGGCATATTGTGGGGTGGATGGGGGGAGGGTTGGGTGATGGAGGAGGTTTGGAGGAGTGTGGAAGATATTGCCAATTAGCATGTTGAAAAAAAGGGGTTCTGACAGGAGAGGTAACCCAGTCATGATAAATATGGTGACTTAACAGTCTCTCCTCCTCCCCTTTTGTCTGTCAGACCCCACAGCTGTGGACCAAAGAACTCTTTTCACCTAAAAGGAAATCAAAAGATAATCCCAAGTTTGATGTTTGGAGAAACTTTTGAGTCAGAGGGGAAAAGGGGTCACCGGTGTATAGGGCAAGGGTTTTAAGCTGTAAACCCTTCACAAAAGGTTGTGACAGAGTGAGTTCCTCCCAATCTCTCCAGTGTATTCCCAAAGTTCTGAGCACCCTCTCCGTGCATGACTTAACCTACTGAAGAATAGAGAGATAAGGGAACTCACTGACTTAAAAGCAAAAGTTTAATTTCCCCACGAAAACAAATAGCTGGTATCAATCAGCGAGGTGGAATTTAATCTTCTCACCTGTTCCGTGTAAATAGCTATCTGAGTTTGACTGACGCTCCTCTCTGATAGTTTTGTCAACATCAATTGTTGGGGTTTTTGGCTCCGAGAGAGGATGATGAAATTGACTGAAGATTTGTCTGGATATACTGTAGAAAGACTCGATTCAGCTCATTTTGCTTCTTATATACGCAGTTGTTCCTGAGAGAAGGTGAGGCAGGAGACTTAAGCAAGTGAAGTGGAGCACATCGCTTTGCTGTGCTGTACATTTTCATTGTCTCCCATTGACAAAGAGGAGGTAAACAATGGAGCCGATCAGCCATTTAAGCTGTTAAGCATCTTGTAGGGTTAGACAACTTTCCATTTGTATTGTCTCTATCTTAAAGCTTGGTAACGTATTAACACTTAGCCAACACATTAGAATTCTTTTCTTATGCTATCAAGAGCTCTCTGCTTTAGCTTATGGCACACAGATAATTCATATGGCCATGTGTTTTTTTTTTTTTTATTTCATGTAGGGTACACATGTAAAAGTCATCAGCCCAGTTTCATCTAAGCAAAGCAAATAAAAAAAAAAAAAAAAAAATGGCTTGACCATCTCTTGACCACCTTTCGTTTCAAGGACAAAGCTGCAGTACATTAGCTGTCTGTGTGAGGAGATAATACCTGTGCTGATGATGGCAGCTGACCTTGAGGAGCTTAAATGACAATAACCTTGCTATCATCCCTTGAACCCCAGTTCCTCCAGCCAGATGCATGTGTGTACACCCACCCATAAACACACACACACACACACACACACACACACACACACAGTACGTGCCATATTTTACTTGCTGAAACCCACACAGCAAATGACCTTTCCTCCCTTCCTTGACAGTTTCATGCAACTGGCAACTGCAGTATTGCTTTGGAGCACATTTGCTTACCATAAGAATGTAATTTTCAGTGATAAGGTCCTGGAACTTGGCAGGGGCTGTGGGGGGGAATCTGTCGTTTTGTGCCAAAGCTCCGGTCCTGGATGATCCAGGGGCTTGCCCTGGGGGACAGCTCAGGGCTGAGTGGGCCAAAGTAATGTCATCCTGCGGAAAAATGATTAATCTATCCCTCTCTATCCTTTATTCCACAAGGAAGGAAGGATGCACAACAAAATGATGCCAGATAAGTGGCTCAATGGTGCATATGTAAATTTAATTTATATCACATTAGGCTATTGCTAAATTGCCTCATCATTATAATTTAGGGGTAATTGAAAATCGAGACAAGGGAAATAAACATTGCGTGCATATATATATGTGTATATAATTTTTTTTTAAAATGAAAAACTAAAATATGGTTCTGTAAATAAACGTGTTTATTATTTGTTTTGCGTTGGATTTACGAATGCGTTTGGTCAGAAAAGCAGTTACCATGGGAATGTTAAGCTGGGCACAGGGGATCTCTGTACCCTTTGAGGGGCTGTGTGCAGTGCACATAAAGTACCCAGGATGAATGTCAGAGCCGAGAGCCTCACCATAAATACCCAGGTCAGAGCTGTCAGCCGGTACACTTCTCTTCGTGGTCTGTCTTCTGTTTTTAGTTTTAATCCACTCATCATGGGGTGAGTGAGAGAGAGAAACAGATACAGGCAGAGACGGGATGGTATAGTACAGTAACAGATTGGAAAGAGCAAGAAAAGTAGGAGAAAAACATACTCTGAAGTGTGTGTGAATCCATAATAGCGCCACTTAATGACACAAACTATCTTCCCTTGCTGTCGGAGAGAGGCTAGGTTTCCTGCGAGCCTCAGAGGGCCCTCTGTTACAAAACAGAAGACAGTAGGGCTTTGACAGCTCCAAGTGTCTAGGGCCAGGGAAATAATTGATAGCAGGCTGCCTGCATCCAAGGTCCTTTAGCAGTAATTGCAAGCAGAATCTGACTCTCTGATCTCACCAGTGGTATTGGCTATGCCAGAACAGCCTGGCTTTGACAGATTGCCTTCCTGCAGTAATAACTTAGGCATGTTCCCTGTTTTCTCACAGAAGGCCATGCAGCGCTGTCTCCACCACAGAACTAGCCCAGAATCATCAGTGATTATTTTATGTGTATTTTTCTTTTAGCTCTTGGCAGATTTTTCTGACAGGACACTTCAAGTAATCGTTTTGCCTGTAGCCAACTGCCCCGTACATTGTTTTCCACCGTGCTAGGATTTTTTTTTTTCTTTAAGTAGAAATGAAATTATCGGTTATAAAATTCGTATTGTACACATGTTAACGGGCGTTTACAAGACAGAGAGCGTTCAGCGAGGCTAAAAACAAATAGATGTAACAGAGTTCTTTTATTTTTAATTGCCTCGTGAAGTCAGACAGTTATTAGCCTTAAAAGGAATGTAATAGCTGTGACCGATCAACTGTGCGCAGAAAATCTTTTAGTTAAAAAGAAAAAAAAAAAAAAAAGGAGGAATTTCCAAACACTTTCTGTTGCCATGGTTCTTGCCCTGAATGACAGCCTGAAGGCTTTATGGCCTTTTGAGGGATAGTCCTGTTCCCCCTTCCCTCCCCTCATCTCCTTGTCTCCCCTCCTTCCTCCCCATCTCGCTCTCAGTGGCACTCTTCCATGCTCACTGTCTGCACTGTAAAGCACTCAGGGATTTATTGTCAGCTGGAGTTTCCTTGATGGGGTGTAATAATACTGTGCCTTTCTCACCCGCTAAGGTGGTAGAATCCCCTCCCTCTGCCGATGAGAGGACCCCTGCGGGCTGCCCTGTTTGCGCCTGTGTTCTGTGGCAGACTTATAAGCCTGGCAGCTCCACCCCATGGCTGTCCAAACAAGGTTTCTCAACAGGCGCCCAAATCAAAAAGAGCAGTGTATGGGGGCTGCAGGAAAGTGAAACGGCAGGATGTTGCCTTTAGTTATTTATTTATCTTGCTTTTCACAAACAGAAGAAAAGAGTTAAAAGCATGTGATCTCCTTTGGCGTGGTAATGCTTTTTTTTTTTTTTAGGTTTTGTTTTGTTTTTTATCGGCAGTGTTCTGGCAGTAAAACTGTGAATTCTTGCTGCTGCTAATTACAGTTGAGTAGTTTTGTGTTCAGAGTTGCCAGAAATCATTCCAGGCAGGACTGATGAGAGTAAACACTAAACTGATTTCTCAATGAAAATCATTAAAGGAACTGAAGTGTAAATAGACACGATCCCCCTGACACCCCACAGTAGGATATGTGATACTGTGGTTAGTACTTTACTGCCAACGTCTTCTAGTTAATTTAATTTAATCTATGAATGAAGGCTTAAATCAGCGCAAATAAACATTAGAAAATGAGTCTGTGAATAACTTGGGAAAGATATCAACAACAATATGAGAAGGTCAAAGGTCCCTAAATGCCTCAAAGCATGCACGGCTCAGCAGGCGAGCTGTAAAGACAGCTACCGGATAATATAAATAGAAACTCTCTCCAAAAACCCACAATTAATAAAAGATCCTTTGAAAGATGCATGAACGGAGGAGGATATGAGCAGTCAGTCAGGTCAGGGTGGGATAAACTGGTCCCAGCTCCCTGTCCGCCGTGAGAGCTTGGTGGTAAGATAGATGGGTGCGTCACGCTGCTTTGAAATGTCTAAACATAGACGTTTTAGAGGTGGACGCAATGTGAAAATGTAAATAAACTTTATAGGAACTTGGGGTCAGGCTGAGGTTGGATTTATGGTTTTGGCATTCACCCCTAGGCCCATCCGTCATCCCTTTGCCCTACCAAGCCCCTCGGTCCCAACGCCTCCCGCTCTAGCCAAGTCCCTCCCCCCACAGCGTGGATCACAAGACCCTCAACTGAACTACAGCCGACCTGCTGGATCCAAGGCCAGCTGGGCTTCAGATGCCATAATAAGAACCAGTCAGTGCCTTTTTTAATGATTGTGTGACTGTTGGGCGAGCGTCTCCATCACGGCTTCTTTTCATCTTTTCAATTATCATTTTCATCTCTTAATTTCTTTGTTGCCTCGCTTTCTCTGATGTTTTGAGGTGCTGATTTGGGGTCAGCGTTATTCGGGAGGTCCTGAGAGACGTGTCGAGGCTGTCTTCCTGCTGGAGCGGTGTCACACCAGAGTCATTGCTCGCTTATTTACAGCGCTGATGCTTGTCATGCCAGTGCTCCCAAATTATCAAGACATAACAGGACGCTTGTCATCAGCTGTGATCTCACAGTAAAAACATCTGACTATAGCTCTATTGTTGTTTTGTTTGGGATAAATAACAGCTGCCAAAAATATGCTATTGTAGTATTCCGTTTTCTGTTGTATGCTGAGGAGAATTGTAAAAAAAAATTTGCATCCATTTGAAGGTTATAATGTCATCAACAGCTAATCCACAGTAAATTACAGTCCTGCAAAAAGCCTGCTGTTTGTACTCTACTTTAATACTTAATGTAGGCATCAAGATTCTCAATACAAATAACACAAATTTTATGACGGTTTTATTTATTTGTTATCAATGTGGTGTGAGATCCTCGATAATTAACGAGAAATTGAATTATTAAATGAAGGCACACTAAGATTATATGCCCTGCTGATAAATGTGCAAAGTTTAATGAGGGATCAATAACAATCCTGTTCGGCTTCTCACATTGCATTTCATTCAACATGACTTGCCAGGAACAAATCCTCAGATGATGTACAGCAGCAATTCCAATTATGGCAGGCAAACAATCCTGTGGTACCTTTTTCAATAGCTGAGTTCGTGCACTTGTCCCGGCATTAGAATATGAGAGGACACCTGCCTTAAATGACTGAGGGTCAGCTGGGAACCGCTTTGATCTGTGTGACAGTTTGACTGCCTCGATGGGAGTGGCACTGATAATCCCTTTGCTTAACTCGTGCTTTTTGGCCCAGCCGGGGTCCTGTCCAGGGATAAAGCAGTGGGCTAAGTCTTAATCAAACAGCAGGGTCGGTGGCTGCATGAAGGGAAAGGTCTTTGAGGGTTAGAGTGCGGAAGGGCACATTTAGGACAGGGATGAATACACACAAATGAAGGATTAGAGTGTTTTGCCTACTTGCAAATGGGAGAGGTTTAGCAGGCAGTTTACAATATTGAAAGAGTAAGTCTGTGAGCGGGGAGTTCTCTTCCCCGTGAGTTCACACAGCTACGTTGAGAGCCATACATGATCCTCATTGCCAACCAAAGTGTGCATCTACGCAGTGATGTTGCACTCCTGACTTCCTGATAATTGTGGAAGTCAATCTTAGTGTAATGGCTCACGTCCATCTGCAAAACACACATTACCAACTGTCAGAGTGCATGCAAACAGTGCAGTTTCACATAAAACAGCCTGCTCTGCAGTTTCAGTCCGGTCTCATTGCCCACAGCAATCCGACACCCATCACAACCAGCGGTAAACAAGCAAAAGAAGTGTCATCGGCCGGTTATGCGATTCCTGTTTAACAGTGGGAGCATGCAGAGCCCAGCATGGATGAGCTGTAACAAAGAGACTAGATGACCTCTTTGATGTTATCACCTGATCTGCCTCTCATTATTGCTTCAAGCGAAGCCAGACACAGGTAGAGATGGGTGTGTTTGTCTGCAGTGTTAGATCACGGTGTTTTATCTTAATGATCTGTTTACAGGAAGCATGAGAACATGGAGGGTGGGCGGGGGGGGGGGCTTTAGCAGCTATAATACGCCTTAGCCATATGTCAGCCGCGGCATGCCACATAATATTTTCGAATGTAAAGAATGGGTTAACAATGAAGCGGATAAATTTACAGAGGAGCAGGCGTCACAATTTTGTTTACATTTAGAAAGAATTGGCGGTAGATTGCTGTTTCTGGTCAGCACAGACGAGCCATCATCCCTGTGAAAATGAGAAAGACAACTCATTTAGAATTATAAACCCTTTTCTCTGTTTGTCACTTCTATTGATTTTCTTCTACCCCCGTCTCTCATGGTTTATATCTAGCTATAAGATATACTCCTGAAGAGGATTTATTGCCGCTATAGGGCTTGCCCGCCAGGTCTGCCATTACCAGGAGATGAAAGGTGGAGGGAGGAGGTAGGGCTACTACAGCAGTGCAGTATTGGATATTGTTTAAATACCGTAAAAAAAGCCTGCTCATTTACCCAGCGAGAGCCTTGAGAAGCAGACTGAAGTGATAATCCTGTGAGTAGCAGGTGGCGCTGCTTTAATGTTGGTGTAAAACAAAATTGCACTTTTCCATTTTCAATCCACTCTTTATAATCTCTAAATGAGACGATTGGTCGCGTGTTGGCAAGAAAATGGTTTCACCCGTTCTTATTCAAAGTGGACCTGAGGAGAGGATGATAGAATACTGGCAGGAAAGGGGAGGAAAAAAAAGAGCCATATTGTCTTTTTTGCTCTCCCATCTTTCTCTTTCCCCCTCTCAGACTGGGCTGTCAGGTGTGAGGAAGAGGAGGAGGAAGCAGGCCTTTTTTCTTCTTCTCCCACCACTTCCGAATTACCTGCTGGGTCCGAGCTCTTTTATGCTCTTGTTGTGACAGGTAGATTTATAAGGCTTGAAATTTGTACAAATCAGTTGTCATTCAGCGGCAGCTGTCAATGTGTCAAGCTGTCAGGGCCTGCTGTGAGGGAGATGCCTTAGGGGGCTGAGCGAGGGGGCAACCGCCCAGAAAAGAAAATGAGTTCAAACAGACCTGAGAAGCTCCTCTATTCCACAGGCCTCCCTGCCCCTGTGGAGACGCCATCGATTTCTCTTGATGTTGAGCAACAGCGCGCCCAAAAATGACACGCCACACCGCGCTCAACCCAGTCAGGCTGCGACACGCCAACGCGTGCTGTGCCAATCCTCTCAATCTGCAGATGCTTCTCATTCTCCACTAAATGGCTGGAAATCTGTAATCTCTCTGAGGAGGGAGAACACCAGAGTTGTGTTTAGAGATTGTTGGCGATGGCTGTCGTGTTTTTATGTGCCGCTTAAGTAGCTGAAATGGAAATCTCTCAGAGGAGAATGACAAGCGTGTTTAAAGATTGTTGTCGATTGTTGTCTTGTTTGCTTGTTTTCTCTGGCCTTGTCTCTGCGTGGGCCTGACGGTGTGTGATTGGCGGGCCTGCTGGGGCAGTGATGGGCATGACAGGCTCTCTCAGTCAGAGGACCCCAGGTGACACACACCTTCTCTATCCTCTCTCCTTCTACACAGTCTTCACAGAGGAATGGGAAAGACAGGTGCTGCAACCAGTGTGAGGTGTGTGGAAACAAAAGACAACAGCTGACAGAGAAGCTGTGCCATTCGGCGGTATACACGCCGCGGTGTGGGATGGCACAAATACGCTCATATTTCTCTCGTACACATGTCTTTGTGGTATTATTGGTGCTGCTGTCACATTCAGTCTGTGGGAGCAGATGGAAGAGAGCAGGTTATTATTGATAGCACATTATTAGCGCACTCAAGTCAAGGATTTGAGTCTGTAATTGAATATCTGGATTTTAAGTAGTAGTTAATAAAAGAATGTGTATGTATGTTTAATTAATTTTCAGTTTTCTGTATCCATGTATACAAATGGTCATGTATAGGATGTAAACAAATATAAATATATATTTTCATGTTTTTCGAATTTTTCATCTTTTTTTTTTTTAATTTGCTTGACAAGATGTGTCATACTTTTATTTTTATTTTTTTTCTTTCTCACTAAACACGATAACCATTGTACATACAGGCTGCGTTTCAGCTTAATGATGTTGTCACATTTGTTGTCAGCATTTTGCAGTTGCAAAACAGCACATGATGTTGATATTTAAGATTTGTATCACCTTGCCCCACCAATTTACAACAGCAGTGGGAAAAAAAAAAAAAAAAAAGGTCTCAGTGGAACGGAGCTGTTTACATCCAGGTGTGTCAGCCAACTTTGTTTTCACACCCTTCATGTCTGTGTTTGTTATGTATCACAGCCAAACTCCGTCCCCTGACAAGGACCAAGTATCGCCTGCTGGATCCGGCTCAAAGGTTTGACCAAAGCCTTGAGGTTTCTAAACACATGGAGGCTGTGAATTAATATGTGGGGAGTGACTTGAATTCTGCTTGAGAGCTGGCTAATTTGAAAGCTGAGGACTCAATTTCTTTAGATGCCATGCTGCTGCACTGCTAACCTGGCTACAGTCCAAACCTCCACCTAAACATGTGTGCACACAGGCACACACATAGACATGCATCAGAGCAGCATGGCTACGCTGTAATTAGCCTGATGAGGTTTTGGGGGATCCTTCTAACAGATTTATCATCTCCACCTGGCAGAGTGGGGTCCCTGCAAGAAAAGGTTTCATGGGACACTGTTTGGAAGGTGACACTCGCTCAGCAGCCCTGCAACAAGGGGTGAAATATTAATCAAAGTTTGCCATGCAGCTATTAACAGCTGCTGGCCTTGGCCTCTGCGTAGGTCTGTGTGTGTGTGTGTGTATTTATTGTGTGGCAATGAGCAGCAAGTTAGTCCACAGAGAGATGAGTGTGACGTGTCTGAGTTTGTCTTGTAAAAATGCAGCTGTCCAGGACATGACAGCTACAGCGTTAGAGGGGCCATTACGGGGTGTAGAACATTTCCTGGGAAATGGCTTGAAAAATGACAATGCAGCCTGTGCAATATTAATTGCTACACAGTCACCATAAATAAGTCAAAAAGCTTTAGGAGAGGAACAAAGTAGAGCAGTGCTGGTTATCCATTGATCATAAAACAAGAGAACAACATTAAATCTTATGCACCATTATTTTTATTATGTTCTTTTCTTAGTAATTAGATTTTAGATGCAATTTTATGTTCGTTCTGTGCCGTTATATATTTCACTTGCCTGACTGTGGGTTTTATTATGAAAACTGGTGGATGTTTAACTATTTTAGTAACATATTGACGTTGATTCTGTGAATCAGTCCTTTTGTCCTCCGTGACCTTTGTTACACTAACTTGTTAAATGTAGGATATTTGTACTTCAAAGAGCCAGCTTTGGTTTGCAAATGAAATGTGAAATGCGCTCTGGACTCCCATTTAGTTGCAAATTAACAGTTCATTGTTGGGAAGCTGCTGGCACATGTTTTGCAAACCGTTTTCACGTACTGAATAGCTTACACATGTCATGAGTTTCTAATGAAAGGGTTGTGAGAAGAAAACCATTGACTCTTGATATTTGCATGCACAAACTTGTCATACAACAATAGTCATTTTTACGCTCACAAAGTGTATTTATTTGATCTCTCTGATGTAGTTAGCTATGGAACACGAGTTGATAATTCTGTCTTTGAAGTATCTTGCCAACAGGTTTTGAACCAAGATGCAAATAGTTGTTTCAACTCATTATCTCATTATTATATTGTAGTCTATCATATCTGTTACAGTGTTTTCTGTAAGCAGCATGACTCTTAAGATATGAAATAATTTTATTAGACACCAAATAAAGCAAAGTTATATTGGCAAGACTTTAGAAGAGCTGGATTGTTTTTGTTCATATCGCGCTGTCATTTTATTTTTAATTCCTGCCAATAAAAAGGAGAGTTGAGAGGTAAACACCGCAGCACTAGAGCAGGTTGTTCTCCAGTTATTGTTTTCATGTCTTGTTTCTCAGCAAGCTTTTGTCTGATTTAGTAATGGGCATATGTTGTTTAATAGGAAATTAATTCTCACCCCCGCCACCTACCCCCCCAGTAAATCAGGCATGTAAACCAAAAACCTGAACACAGTGACTAATTAGAATCAAAAGGGCTGGAATCCATAATGGGCCTCCTTCACTCAAAACACTACTCTATAATTGGCCATAAATAAACCCTTGCTGTTTTTGTGTGAGCTGTAAACAGCTGAATGCTTCAATTAAGCAGAAATATACCCGCGCCATGTTAAATGCAGGGCGCTTGGGAGCTGCTGACATATGGATATGATCTGTGCTCTACCCCCCCCCCTGCTCCAATTCAGGCCTTTTTTTGTAGAGTGCGTGAGAAGCACAGATAATTTCTTTTTGCCGGTGTAATATTATAGTGACTCATAAATAGATGGTTACCCTTTCGGTACTAAAAGTTTTCATTAAAGACGCCTGAGTTTTGTTATTGACACCATGGGTTGCCTATGCAGGGAAACACAGTAAAATTTATCAGTGCACTTTTCCTCACCTAATAAATCATCTAAACAGGGCAGACCATATGGCAGATAAGACCTTGGAAATGTGGCTTCGGCATGCGAAGAGTCAAGTTGCTTGAAATCAGGAGCGATCACAGACTGCTCTCTCTCCCTTTCCTCCTCTCTCTTCCTCTCTCACAGAATATCTCCCAGTTATTTTACACGCCATTTTCTTGTTCACCTTATCACCTCTTTGTCACTTGTTTTTTTCACTTTCCCCCAAGAAGAAAGAGAGAAGCAATTCCTGTGTGTAAAGCACTGGGAGTAGATAACTCTCTCTCTCCTCCTTCTCTCTCCTTTCTCCCTCTCTCACTCTCACTTCCACCTCCCCTCCTCCTCCTCCTCCACCTCCCCTCCTCCTCCTCCTCCTCCTCTCTCTGCCGAGAGGGTCCTGGGAGGTGCACTGACTGATGGGAGAGGATGATATATGTAGCGTCTGTGTCCCGGCTCTCCTCTGGCCCTTTGTCATTAATCATAGCCATTAGCTTTTCTCACTGCAGCCTTGTCTGTGCACTGCTATGAAAAAGCAGCCTTTTCTCTCATATCCCACACCAAGAGAGCCTGCTAATACTTCTGCCACTGTCACACGGCTGCATTTTCAGCACACGACAGACTTCTATTGTAATGTAGAAAATGGCTTTTGTATCCAAAACCTGTGATTCTTCACCAGGCGGGACAGGGAAATATGGGAGGAATTATTGAGTGGCTTTAAGGTAGAATTGATCAACAATATTGATTTTTGCCAATATAGTTTCTGCTATGTGTGCCTTTTTGTGGGTATTTTGTCTGCCTTCGCAGTGCAGGTTTTGTCAGTAAACTGGCCGTTAAAGTACGCATTGACTAAACAGTAAAAAAAAAAAAACACAACACTTCAAATGTGACTGCATCTGGTTTGAACTGGACCACAATGGACTTGGCTTTGTGCAAGGCTGTAGAGAGTCGGTGTGGATGGCCAACGTGTGAGCTAATGAGAATAAACAGCTGGCCACTGTGGTGACCATCTAGTGTAATAGAGATGTATGGCCACCGGCTCCCGCACGCCTACTCCTCCAATCCCCAAACTGTGCCTGACAGATATACTAAAGCCTCATCAGTCTACTCCCAGACGCACAAAACCCACACACACACACACACATTTGCCACGCTCACGTGCTTGTGTGTCATATACAGGAACATACACAAGCATACGGGCCTAAACTCAGCAGCGCAGACCCTGTGCAGTCACAGTCCACATATCCACTTGTGTGCGCACACACGCAGGCACCTAGCCAGCACTTTCCACATTAGAGACTCAGCCCTCTTTTTCTCATTTCCCTAACTGTATCATCCATACTGTACCTAATGAAATGATTGCAAGTAGTTATTGCTGACTTATTATCTAGACACACAGCTTTATCAAAATGCTGCATTGATTTAGTGGACTGTGTCTGCGAGAAAACTCCAGGGATATTTCATTTGCCTGGCTACGCTATAATAATGGGACCCATCCCAGTATGCATTATGCATAGATAGAACATAGATAATTCAAACAGGAGGAACACATGCATTACCTCGGCGCTGTAACCTCCCAGTCTCATACTGTCTATTATATTAGGTTGTGGTGTTGTTTGTTTTGCGCTGCACCAGGATCCCATTACAGTGAAGTGATAAGAACCTACAGTGCAGCCGGCTACATGTACAAATTTGTGTCATAGTTTTCAGCTTTGATAAATCCCAAACACCTTATTCAGCAGGTATTTGTGCTTCCTCTCATTTGACGGTGTTTTGTCCTCACAAAGAGAGAGCTAGCTCCAGGTGGCTCTGTGCCTCCCCCCAGGGTTTGCGGAGTGAGATAAGCGTTTGTCTTTCCCATTCTAAAGTGGCTCCTGTTAAGCCCCATACCTGGAAGATGACTGATTTTGACAATGCAATTTACATCTCTGTATAAAACAATCTCACACTGCGCCTGCCGATTTACACCGGATTAAACTGTTTGTCTCCGTCACGGGGTAACCACACAATCTATCAGGGCCTCTGTGCCTTTTCCAATACCACATTCCCTCTCTTGTCCCTCGAGAGCAGGAAATTGATCCAGAATGCAGAGCGGGGCCTCCCCCTTTTAAAATTGCTACAACAGCTTTGCAGGACCTACAATTATTGAAACATGCAGATGTCAGTAATTTCAATAAAACTGATATGGTAGTAATGAAAACATCTGACTGAGGGGGCGACTGCTACAGGATTTATGGCTGCATTAGAGGAAAAAGGCTGAGGTGACAGTTTTGCAGCATTGCTCGGCACTCCTCTGTTTCACACGCATTAAAAGCGCAGATCAATTAGCGTCCGACGCCGTTAGCTTGGCCACAGACAGTCCTTTTTACGGCGATATGAAAAATGCATGGGTTCCTGGGAGAGATTTTGGAGCCATTAGCTGTCCTCGTCCTCACATGTTTTCATGTAAGTGTTCATTTTCAGTGATGTACGACTGTACAGTGGCCAAAGCTTGAGTCTGTCTTATAATCACAGAGGAACCATGGCATTCCTTTGCGTGTCTTTGTTTTGGCACAGCGCAAAATGCGTACATCTTAAAGAATTTCAGGATAGGCCTCCTTAGGCGAGTAGTATTGCTATATAACCAAATAACCTATATCACAGCCCACCTGCATGTGAGACTTGACAACATTATGGATATGTAGGTGCTCTAGTGTGCATTTTACTTGAATAAATCTGTTGTGATGCAGAAATCCATGCTAATTCGCAGCATGTAGCTGTAGTCAACCCACTCAGGTCAAATACTTCCGTCCATCCATTATTGTGCTGCTATGATCTCATGGTGTCTGAGTGCTGCCTCTCCATTCCCCACAGGTGAGTCATTGCAGGGCCTGTCACCCTCTCTGCTCCATACGCCATATGTCCAATTCTAATTAAATGAACATTAAGACCCCCCTTTCGTCTTCCATCCCTTTCTCTTTCTCACCCTCCCTGATGTTATCAGAGCCAGGAGAGCTCAAATGTTAAGGTAATGAATGTGTTAGCACCGTGACGTGAGAATGAAAAGGAGGAGGAGGAGGAGGAGAGAAGTCTGAGGAGTGACTGTGCAGTGTAGCTAGGTTTCCTCCTCAGCGGCCGCTGTGGCAGCGACAGGGCTCGGTCACATTTGATTTGCATAACCTGCTAAAAAGCTATCAGTGGGCCTGCAATTGATTGAATTTCACCTCAGAGAAGTGCTAATTAATAACGCTGTGGATCTGACAGGCCTTTATTATGTACGTGGGACAGGAGATGATGTCTGTATTAGCAGGGTTTCTGGAAGCGGCGGAGGAGAATATAGAATGATGAATTAATGGAACTATGTCCTGGCTCTATCATCGTATCATTAGAAGACCATTGATGGTTTCACACCACAGGTAGAAATCTATAACAGTGTAATGGCACAGTAATATTTAGGCAGCAGCTTATATTATCTGCACTATATCATGGCTGCAGTATGTGGTTCATATTCTCCACAAGCATACTGGGCTTTCTTTGGGAATTGCGGACTAAGCCGAGGCCTGTTTCAACATTTTTCCTGGCACATAAACATAGCTCCAGACCGTGGCCTTTATTTTCTAACATGTCTTCATGTGTTTCTAACCGTCTCATCGTGTGTATGTATACATAGATGCAACATATACTTGTATATGTGTGTCTGTGTGTCTTGGAGAGATGTACTGTAGCAGCATTCTCAAATGGAGCGGATTTACTAAACACCAGGTGGCTTTTGGGGACTCAGAGTTTCAGGCCGCTCAGCTGGAGCCAACTGGTAACCCACATCCTGAGTTACAGCAGTGTGAATACGCACTGGAAAAACATTAGAGGAAACAACAAGCTGTGGATGAGGAAGCGGCTGACTTTATTAGTTATCATAAGATTGGTAATGACATTTGGTGCGGTCACAACCCGTCTTCCTTTATCGTCTTATCCGCATGTCCCTCTGTGGTCATTACCTAAGCCTTGTAATGGAAAAGACCAAAGGTTAATCATGTTGTTGCTATGTCAATGTTTTTTTTTCCAATCCACAAGTAAGTATCTCCGTTGATGAAATTATAATAATGCACAGAAAACTGGCCATGCCCATTTTGGCAAAGCAGAGTCCTATAGTTAAAAAGATTTATTTTTCCGAGTCTTGTTCCGTTTTTTTTTTCTTCTTTTCTTTTTAACAGAATGAGCTCTTCATGGAAAAGCTCTGATTGGGATCTGCCAAGGGCTCTGCTCATTTTGGCCAGAATGCTCCCCCTAGCCTCGACGATAATGCT
The DNA here is from genome assembly GCF_042242105.1 of Pempheris klunzingeri. NCBI lineage: Eukaryota > Metazoa > Chordata > Actinopteri > Acropomatiformes > Pempheridae > Pempheris > Pempheris klunzingeri. The sequence continues at coordinate 6,473,192 of NC_092023.1, read as the reverse complement.
GCAAAATCACTCTTAGACGCCATCACAAACTGCCTGAGTGGTACGCTGTGTTGTTGCCAGCAGCAATTACCCTCGTAGAAACAACTTAACTATGTGTAAATGACCACTGCTGCTTGGTGAATATCATATTTCCTCAATAACTTATTAGATTAAGAGGCTGCATTGTGAAGCGATTGGATGTGACAGATAAAGAAATCAAATCCAGATTGTGCTGTATATCACTTGACTAATAAGATGCATTCCTTTTGTTTATAACCGTGAACTCTATCGCAATAGAAACGGGTCTTTATTGTCAAACCGAAGAGTGGTTTTCTGTTATGAATTGTAGTTCAGCGGCGAAACGGATGCAGTAATGTAAACATCTCCCTTTTTATGTCTTTTATTAAGGCGCTATATAAGCACGCATTTATTAGATACTGTTGTACTGTGTGAAAGAAAGATTAGAGTATTCTTCAGATAAAGAACCCCATTATGTTGGTTTACTACTTATTCAAGGTCATACTGTATGCTAGTAGCACGGTGATGCTTTCACGGTGTTCAATGCTTATTGCTCTAAATTAGCTCTCCTAAATCATAGTGGCCTTTCAGATAGGACGCCTGAGAGTCCTGCATGTGTTAATGTTGTATACACCCCACTATTCTACTTGAAGCACAAATGCTCTCCATCATTCCACGAAACAGGGAAATGCCCGTGGGTAATGAGACTGACTGCAATTGAGAATAACTTATGGAGCTAATATTCTATATCTGCACATAACCAGGGCTCTACAGGACGTCATAAACATACACTTGGGTGTGTTTTCCAAACATCATTCTGCCATGCATATTATTTCCCTGTCTGTCTTCATGGTGGTGTTGTAATTGCTGGGTGACTTGATGAATTGCAGCTGATATATCGGAGCACATTCTCCGAGGATTTCCTTTCTGCGGGGCAGCGTAAGCCATTTTCTGCGGCGTATCTGTGTGCAACATGCATTAATGCGATCCTCTGATCTGGATCCAGGTTGTTAAGCCATCATATGAAATGAGAACTTAAGACAGCAGTGTGAGGGAGCGTGTTGTCTCCTTGTAAAGGCTCTGGTGTCACATCCGCTCGAAATCCCCACTCAGGACCTCCCAGAGAGTCATTTGTCCAAATGAGCATTAGTCATTGTTCTTCAAGCTCTTATTGGAGCTCATGCACCTCACATGCAACAAATAGGTGGCCTGTGACAGAAATAAGGTGTAAGCATTCAATATCCCACCCCCCTGCTCCACTCTCTACTCCCTCCCTCTTTGCTCACTACCCCTTTTCTCTCAGTGTAACACAAAGACATGTATAATGTGGACTGCAATCTGATAAGTGTTCCTGCATAGTAGCCCTCCCCTGCTCTATACATCACAACAGTGAGAGAGAATGTGTATATATGTGTGTGTGAGGGGGAGAGAGAGAGAGAGAGAGAGTGAGCAGATCAGAACAGGGGGAGCTGTGGTCGGGATTGAACTGGGCTGTCTGAAGTTGATTAATCGGCCTGTGAGGGTGAGAGACTCCCGGGCCAGGCAGCAGGGTCCATCCCCGTGGCATGTGATGCTGATTGGCTTTGTCCTGTGCGTCTGCGCTGGAGGAGCGGACATTAAGATTAAGTGATGCTGTCGTGTCGGGGAGCACTGCACTGCATCATTCTGGGAAGAGACAGCTGTGCTGCTTAATCCTTCATCACCAGGGGAGAGCTGCCAGGGCCCAGATATACAGCCAAAGATAACCCTCCATAACTTCTGCTAAAGATCAGGAAACTTTGAATTCGCATCCATCTGCTTGGATCTGTTCAGCTCAACCCCCCCCCACCCACCCCCCCCCCCCTCTGTCTGAGTGTTAGAAATGAGCAGTCACTAAGAACGCTAAAGAAAAGGGAGGCGGAGGAGGAGAAAGTGAAGGATGGCTGAAGGGAGTAATCTAAGACCAGTAGTGTGCATGAGCTGTGTATGGATAACCTCTGGCACCAAGGACTGCCTTTTGTCTTCGTGGATCATGGATTCATAATGCAGATGAATTGCAGATACTGTAATCATGTTTTTATTTCTAATCAGTCATGGGAAAGTCACTTGGATCGCACAACAAATCAATCAAATTTAACTTAACTTCTCATTGTCACGCTGGAACATGACAGTGCATACACAACATGCATCCATTTCTCACATTATTACATCTATCAGTGCGTACGATGTCAGGAATGAAGTTAAAGATCCCACTGAGAATTGGGAATCTCTGACTTGTGGTTGATGTTGAGAGAAAGTTGGCTGCCCATGTGTCGTGTCACTGGTGTTAAAGCCTGCCTCTGTAGTTTTCTGGTGCTTAAACTTGTAGTTACTCGTCCTAATTATTTTTCATTTCCATATCCATGCATGTATTATTTTTATTATTATTATTATTATCATAATTTGTGTCATTCAACAAGTCTAATTAATTCGAACCTTGGAAAATTGTGTGCTCAGTGAAAGTAAGGCTGCGTGTCACTTCTCAAACCTATGCGAGGCACTTTTCTTAAAATGGATTGTATTTACTCTGGGTTTGCCGGAGAGAAAAGCAAGCTTGTGTGTTGTGAGAGCAGATAAATCCTGGGCAGAGGCCGAGTGGCTGACTGATTCCTCCTGTATGCAGCGATGGGTGGCGTCAGCAGGTTTCACACTGCTGGCCTTTGCATGTTTGCAGCTGGCTTGATGCAGCTGTCAGCCCGTGATTGATGAGTATCATCATTTAAAGTGTAAAAGAAAACGTCTCTGTGAAGGGAGACATGATGAACTGCCGCCTGCTGGCGCTCCCAGAGACACGCTCTGAGCTTCTTCCTCCCTCTGCCTTTCCTCATTTCTACCTCACTGCTCCCCTGTCCATCCCTCTATCCTTTTCTCCTTTTATGCTTCTTTTTCTTCGCCTTCTTTTCTTCTCTGCCAGTTCTCCGTCTTTAAGCGCCTCCCTTGCCGTCTCCCCTTCCTCTCTGTTCCTCCCACTTCTCTCCCCTTGTGCTCCCTTCCCGTCCCTCCACCGACTGTCTGCTCTGCGTAGTCCATTCTGTCTCTGATACTTTTCAGATCATATGAAACATCAAAATTCATATGAACCCTGGAAAACGATATATTTAGTCTCTGCCTGCTGCATACCTCCACAGCAACCGTGACAGTGACATATTAGTTATGCTGTCTTTTGCAATGGGATATCTTTAAATTTGCCACCTTGTTAAGTTTTGATTAATGCGATTCCATTTCAGCAAAGTAATTGGCTTGGCCCTGTTGTGAGCGATACACAGGCGCTGCGCCGGAACAAACGCTGCAACATGGTAATGAGGCAATGAGTTTGTTCTATGGTTGTTGGCAAGTGACAGTTATTAATGATTGTTATGATAAACAGACGAGTGCAGATCGGGGAGATGAGTCGGGCCAGACTGACAGTTTAAAAATAACGCGCACTGGAAAGTACTAACGAAGTAATACAGTGTTAGGAAAACAATCATGCAGGTTGTCAGAGGAAGAGGTGTAATTACAGAGCTACACTGGCCTGCCTGGGAGGAGCTGGCTTCTAATAGAGCCAGAGGAATATGCACTGACAGAGGAGAGCTGAATGATATACAACTTTAATTGGATCATCTTTTTTTACCCCCCCTTTTCTTTTCTCAGAATACAAAGGAGGTCTGTGCTCACAGCTGTGTTATGATAGGTTTGGTCTCCTGTGAAGACTAGTGACCCTGTGTAAATGGCTGTATAGCACAGGGGGAACCACTGTGTTTGTGTGATCTGAACATGGACAGTATCACTGTTGCTATCCTTGCCTCTGCTCAGTATCAAAGCCTGAAAAAGTGTATACAGTCTATTTAAATGGTGTGAAGTGAAGTAAACCCAGGGCCACTTTAGTCTCACTTTTTTATTTCCGTAGTATATACATGGCAGAAGTGTTTTAAAAGAACAAAACTACTTTTTTCTCTTGTTCTGTTTATTCACAACTGTTGTACTCTATTATTGTCAAATTTTTTTTTTGTAACTGAACAATTTCTTAACTAAATTCAGCATGATCGCTGGAGTAAATAATTCATACGCATCATGCGCCTAACAGCTTTAAATCCATTAATTGCAGGAACAAAATTATAACTCAACCAGCTCTTATTTGCTTTGACTGATCTATGTTCTCTTTTGGCGTTGGGGGCATGTTAAATTTGTCCGTCTTCCGTTGTCATGCCTGAACTTTTGGTGACATTTAACCTGTACCAGTGCACGGCTGTCATGAAATACTTGGTTTTGGAATGTGACGATCAGATGACTTTGCCGACCTTTGCATGAACCTTGTCTGGTGTTGATTTAGTGAGGCACAGAGATCAAAGCGATCCCTCTCAGCTTTTGTCAGTGGGCTGTTGGCGAATGGGCCCCGAGTGTGAACAAAACCAATCCTACAGCACGCTAACAGCATGCTAACTGTACAGATGTCACCAGAGGAATCAACACTATATGGATTTTTGTTTTTACCATCTTAACAGGATTTTACATTGAGTCATCCCATTTTTTTTTTCCTTTTCGTTTTATATTTTTTGTGCTACAAACTGTTGTCCTTTTCAAGCCGCACCTATTCGAAGTCTTCTACTTGACTTTCATTGTTATGTTAAACTGTAGAAAATTTATCTTTCCTTAATTACCTTGATGACGCCAGCGAGCAGGTTGGCCAAAGACAGCATTAATCTCTAATTGTGGACACTACTGTTTCCCTTTTAAGGTTGATTACCTATGGAAATAGCTCGGAATGGCCTCATGAATCAAATTATTAATTCAATGTCAGTGTAACCCTAAATATAGGGCCACTATTTCTGAGTCGCACCCTGCTATCTGCACTACGGTAAAATAGTTAAGTGTGCTGAATGGGGTTTTATGGCGTTGTCAACAACGGAAAGAGATAAAAAGCCTTACCAAACAAGTCAATATTTCATTTTCCCTCTCTCATTCATATCTGGGTCTGGCTGTGGAAATTGATTGTGGTTAGATGGTGAGGGAGGCCGTGGTGATTCAATGCAATTTTCAAATAAACTGAAAAAGAATTGTCATTCTCTAATGGTTTTAGTTGGCAGTAAGTGGCCTGGTTGGAATTTCAGGGCCCTCCGCTATCCATTATCCAAGTTTTCCAACACCCTGTCATTGTTGACAGGTGGATTATAATTTTTCTATAGCAGAACAATTGAAATGACAGCGGTTTAACAAACTTGGATGGGACAAAGGAGACACGGGGTTCCAACAGGAAATATGCTGCCAACATTTGTGTGCACTTTGTGTTAGGAAGTGAAAAGTCCTGCTTTCTATCTTACTCAGGAATAAGAGTTTTCCAGATTGTCCAAATATGCACTAAACAGGACTGCTCTTGATGAATGACTGTTTCTACATGAATTCAAACCCCAAAATCCTACTGGAAACCCGCAAAACTTTGACCTAGAAAGTTTGATAGCAAAAAAAATACAGACAATACACTCATACGTACAATTTATCGCCCTCAAACATAGAATTATTCAAGCGGTTTGATCCTCCCTGCACTCTTTATATTATAAACAGCTTTAGCACCAAATCAGTGTTGTATTGGCTGGGATCCCATTTCCATGCTGCTTGCTTCTTGGCGCTGTCATGCAGATTCTCTTCACGGTTCCATTCTCTTTCTTTTTGAAGGCTGCGATTCCCGGCCATATGGAGCCCATCCTTTTGTCTTCTGTGGTGCTATCACATCCCAGGGTCTCTGGTAGAGGCTGGGTTAGCGTGTGGAGCTGCTTGGTGACTGTCAGCCCTGGTAGTCTTCTGTTTGTTGACATGTGAAGCCGGGCAGCATACTGTAGGCCTGATGTTGGAACTCACTTACAATTAACTTGAGAAGACGCTGACACGGGGCCTTCTGTCTCGACAAGTATCGGGAGGAGACAGCTGTGTGTTATCCCATACAACATAAATCAGTTATTACTGTGCCTGTTTAAGAGGACATTATATGCGTGTTGACCTAACTTTGCAAGAATGCGTGAAGTTAAAAATGTTTTTTTTTTTGTGTATGTGTGCGCAAAAAATACAGATGAATAACAGGAAGTGATGGAAAGAGGCGATGTATGAACAGTGTGGAGAATGTTAGTGTCTCTCCCAGCTGCACACTGTCTCACTGGGCATGTATCAACACTTTACTCTACTTGGCTCTCCTTCTCCTCGGTGTCCCCACTTCCCCATGCTCTGCTCTAACTTCTCAACAACTACAGCCCCCAAGCCCCCGCGCCTTCATAATGAGTTTAGTCAGAGTGATTATAGCTGTACTATTCTACTGTCAGTGATTATTACACCAGAGCTAAAGCTGAAGACCTTTGTCAGCTATTATTTTAATAGCGCTATTAGTATGAGTCCTTGGTGACCATCACATTCATCAGTCATCATAAACCTAATTGTGTTGTGCACATAGATAGTGTAACTATTACCAATGAAGGATATTTTTGCTGTTGCAACGTTGCGATCAGTGTAATTGTCAATTACACACATAAAGTGACATCTTGCTGGACTGTTTTTTTTGTTTTGTTTTGTTTGCTGAGTAAACTAAACCCTACACCACCATGTCATCGTCTGTCTGACAAACCTTTAAACTCCTCCCGAAGGTCTCTCCTCTGCAAGATGGGGACTTACAAATCAGACGTGGAGACACGAGACAGCAGAATGAGCAGAAGTTAGCTTTGCTTACTGGAGTGAAGTGACATCTGTCTCCCAGACTGCCCTAACTCATGTGCACTGTGAAGTTAATCCTTCTGTGGAAGCTTGTCACATGACATGGAAGACCACAGGGTGAGAGAGGACTTGGAGGAGGCTTCAGTTTTTCTAAATACTTAACAAGGTAACAAGGTGGTTTGCTATTAAAAGCCCAGTGTACCACTAAAGGTAAAAATACTGTGATAATTTTTAGCTGTTGCCACATCTGTGGTGAGTGTTATCATTCATCCAGATATTTGGATTGTAATTATGACAGCTTTGTTGTTGCATAAGCGCAGCCTGATGTGCTGCTCATGAGCACACGTTATATGATACATGAAAGCCAGTGTAATTTGAGTAAAAGCTGGTTACAGGATGTGCTGATGTGTTCTATCTTGGAGAACGCCGTGGTGGGAACATAGTGATGTTGATTGATTTTCTGAGCCAATGGGTCATCTTGGGTTGGCTTGTCTTCATTTTCAAACGCTACTCTGAACTACTACAGTCGTGTAATGTAGGCTAGGCGTGTAGGGTGCATCAATCAAGTATGTAGCTACATGTCAGACATTTAAATGTATCTTTAAAAAAATACACAAACATACTAATAACTTGTATAACTACAGGTTGTATGCTGTAACTGAAATTATTACTGTCTTCTTTTCATGTCCACCTGTTTTGCTGGAACCTGGGCAATGCTGATTGGGTCAATTTCTTCGAAATAGGTAAAGTGTTTTTTTCATTTACCTGAATTAAATCAAGCCTAGCATTATATCGCGGAATAATGCCATACAGTCACTATTACATCTTGCTCTGCTCGGAAAAATAGTATTCAAAGTCCACAGCTCAACCATCTGGTTGCCTTGTTTACCGCGCAGAGCGTCACTGTATGCGTATTAATCATGCTTACACAAGTGTCTTAATTACTCCCAATGTAGCTGCTCCCTCTAAAACCCAGGAGATGACCTTTCTTTCCCTGTTCCTTTAAGCCATTAATCATCCATAATCAACACCTTCAGAGTCAAGGAGAGGGCCAGTCAGAGCTGCCCAACACTGCCCACAGACCTCTGTCACATGCACACTCAGATCTTTATTAATGGCCCACACACGGATTAGAAACAAACATAATTACACATAAACACTAACTTTGCCATTTAAATGGGTATGCCTACTTTGCTTATAGGAAATATGTCATGATGATATACATGACGATGCATTCTTCCTCATGAAGGTCACTTTTCCATCAATTGTCTGTCATTTTGATGCTCTCTCATATCCTGCATGAAACCAGAGGAGCATGCCCACAGGCCTAACAAATGGTATTTCACTTATGAATGTGATATTCTGACATTCATGGCAGACACTGATTCATAGCCGTCACATGGCTGATATGTCTAAGTGCCCAGGACGCATAAGGAAGTGAAAAACTATGGTGTGCAGGGCTTTTAACATTTCAGATCTTGTTTAGCCCTGCCAATGGCAGATTGACAAGTGGAGTTTCTGCTGTAGCAGGTAACTGACATGCCTGGCTTCTCCCCCCTGCTGACTGAAAGCTTAATATGTCATTTGTCAGTCAAGGATGGGCTTTCATTCAATCATGGCTTGGCATCCACTCAAATGCCAGCTGGGGCTTTGATTTCATGTGGAAGAGAAGTTGAACACAGACTTAACAGGCATATATTGGGTGTAGTGATGTGTTGATTTCTAAAACACTGTTGTTCATTAGAATTTATTAAAATTGTCTGTCAATTAACTCCCCAACTGCGCATTGCTAGCCCAGCTATGTGATCTTTTTCAAATGAGAGGAATATTTCTGTAACATTGGATCATCTTGCTTCACTTACATGCAAAAGGACAAAACACCACTTCAAAGTTCTATAATAGTTTTATGACTGCCCACAAATTGCTGTCATAAATTTTTCATTCTTTTTAATTTACTGCCATAAATCAAGGCTGCTGTGGGCTCTCTGCTCTAAATGGGATTGCTCCATAGTTTTGGCATGCGGCAATCTGGCTTTGGATCTCTAAAAAACAGACAGCACACGGAAGGTAGTGCATTAATTTAGGCCCATAAATTATGCACTTACTTTTATAATGTCAAACCATAAATAATGTTGATGCATTGGGAACTGCAACACATCACACATAGAAATTATGCATTTGAGATGAATGGGGATGCTGTGATGGATAATGGATCTCAACCAATGTGATCTATTTAAGTTCGCTCCCAAGAGGAAATGATGGTGGAGAATTAAGGATTAAAGTTCTAGAGAAGCTGTTTGATATTCACAACGCTTTCCACATAACTTAGGTCAGTTGTAGTCTTTGTTGTTTATGTCAGCGTAATCTTTTGCTACTTACATCCGTAATTCACCTTCCTCAGCTTTTACTGTCCTTTAAATCAAAGGATGTTGCTAATGCAGTATAGACAATCCTCCGCAAACAAAAATTAAAGGACCGAATCAGTTTATATTCTTATAACTGCTGCAGTAGAAACTACAGTTCTATCCCTGCCTCGTCTTGTGCTTCCCTGATGAACATGTACAGCTCTGCTGTAGCTTAGCCTCAGTGCCAACAGAAATGTTGCCTCTGGATTTTCCAACCTACTCCCCAGAGAACCAGATGGATGATTAAGTATGGGACTTTACTAAGGCTTGTGCAAATGCTTAGTACACTGAACTCCCGAATATTGTGTATTATCTGCCATTAGGCGGGGATAATATTAGCTATTCTCCCTGTAATGGCTTAGGAGAAGAATAATTGAATGTGCTCATGGGCTCTGGTTCAGTAGAGTTGTGCGTGAATGGGAATGCATCAACACTCGTCTGGTTTTGATATTACCACCGTATTCCTCTTCAAACTGAGCATCGCAGGAGTGTTTGCCGTTGCACCCTGAACACATTCAATCCAGTTCTGTGCTGTTAGGATCTTCTGTGTGTATTAATTATCTGCAGAGAAGCTTGTTTGGACAGCTCATTCATTTTTTTGCTTGATTGTATTGACATGCCTTTCTTAAGCAGTGCCATGATAATGCCGTGATCAATACTGCGGTATTGGCTTGCATCATCACGCTAATCCTTGTATGTGAAAATGGCAAGAGAGACAAAAGGGGAGCAGGGTAATGACTTTGTAAGGGTGAAATGGCCACGTGAAAATGACCGCATAGTGAAACTGCTTTTCTTTTCTATGAAATAAAATTACAACGGGTGATTAATGGTATGCCTACAATGCTGTTCTAGTGAATTTCTGTTTAAAATTTGATCCCTCTGTTTTGTTATTTGGCAGACAGGAAGCATGCATAACACAGGCACAATAGGGTTATGTGTTTGGTCAAATTAAAGCCCTGTCAAAGCGGTGAAATGTTCTAATAAATGTCCTGTCATCGAATTTGATACCAGACAGTGGCATGAACATCAGACAAATACCCTACTTGTGTGTGGCGAGTATAAATCATCTTGATGTTCACATGGTGGTCTTGTGTACACTTTAAATAGAGGGAGATGCCACATCAGCTGCACAGTGAAAGTTATGGACCATAGCGAAGTAATTAAACAGTGCACCATTGGCAAAATGCTGCAGCAATAATCAGAGCAGCAGACGCTCTCAGTGAATCGCTCATTTATTCCTGCCTTACTGATGTTAAAAGCTTCAACACTGACCTCAGTGTTTCACTTCAAACTCTGGAGACACAGAGGGAAAGCTGTTTTTTTTTTTTTTCTTTCAGATAAGAGACAACACCCAGTTTTCAGCAAGTATTTCTTGTTGACCCCATTTTCCTCCCCGGGATAATAAGCTTTGACACTGACAGTAAATATCTCTCTGGGTTTCATTACCCTCTGTTTGCCATCATAAATCCGTCCAAAGGAAAAGCATTCCCCAAACTAGCCATGCAGGTAGATCTGTGTGTTAGTGCGTGCGTGGCTGGCTGAGCATGTAAGTATGTGTGACTTCTGGTTTTCTGTGTTAGCCGCCCTGTGTGGTGCCAGTGAAGGCCTGAAGGGCTTGAAGTCTTTGCACACACACGCACACACACACTCTTTCTCAGAATTAGGACAGCCCTCTTTGTGTTTGGACCTGAAGCTGCAGTGGATAGATTACACAGTTTTTAAGATATGAAGTGTTGGACAAGTATCTTAGAATAGTATATCATGGAGACTTTACGGCTGCTATGGAAGACAGTTTATTGTAGTGGGCACTGTAAGAGTACAGTATATCCATGTCCCCAGCCCTTTGCTGCCCTTGCCACAAAGTCAACAGACTGCAGGGCTGTAGTCAGCGTCCCTGCCCCCTTGATTTAAGACTGCACTTACCAGAACCCGACGAGGCTGTTGGTCCTGTCTTTCTCTGAGAGCTGTCACTCTTGTGTGTAATTTGCCCTGCTGAAGGAAAAAAAAAAAAAAGCCCAACTCAAACCGTGAATAATGAGTGGTTGTTAGCTTTTGAGACAGAACAAGCAAAGCGAAACACAAAACACTCCAGTGAAAGAACTGTAATTACCCACAAGCCTGTGAGTGCACTCTTAGAGGGATTGTTATTGTGTGCGAATGACCTTTCATGTCTTTGGCATGCTGCTCTGTGGCTCTGAGTTGGACTGTTGCTGTTCCTTGTAATCTGGCAGCATGTAGCAATAGGAAATAAATATGTCATTTATGGATGCTTTCACAAGGGATGGCATTCAGCAATAACGCTATTCTCGTTTTCATACTATAATAGTTATCATAAATCTGATTGCTTGCAGATTGATCCAGCTTTTAAGCCTTTCCCTCAAACGCAGACAGATATAGTGTTGTCAGACGCAGATTTATGACTCTCTCTGACTGTTGTGACTTGAATTAAGACCGTCGTGTCGTTTGCATTTCAACACATCAACCTGCTGATCCAGAGTTTAGCATTAGCTTTGTTTTATGAAATGCACCAATAGAGACCACCCATAGGAAGATGGATTACTGGAAGATGTCTGTGTCACAAACACCCAGCCCTCCCTCAGCCTGTCCACATCTTCAAAAGTCCCGCTCCGACAACAACAAATGGACAGATTACACAGTGACTATGGGATGACAGATAACGCAGAGCAAGCAGAACTGCGGTGCAGGAGCCTCCTGTTCCAAGCCTTACTGCCACAGACTGACTTTTTTAAGATTTATTCCATCAGTCAAGTAATTAACATGATTTATGGTGCTGGGATGACTGTTAGTGAGACAACAAAGAGGTCGGGCGGTTCCTCCCCCAAGGAGATGCTATCAGGTGTTTTCTGCTGTGCTTGCAATGCAGTCAGCATGCAGCTGTAAATCCAGCCATTCTGCATTGAGCAGAGATGACCCTCCCGCCCCCCCCCACCCCAACCTTTCTTTTCTTCCCTCTTGTTCTCTCCCCCCCTTCCTACTCACTCCAGGAGGTCACAAGTTCACAGCTCGGCCTTAACTGTTAAAACCTGGGGGCTGAACTTCTGACCTCACCTAGTGTAAAAGGGAGCACAGTGAATAGTGTTTATAAGGGCTGCCATTCTGAGAGGCCAGAGGGGTTTAGTAGAGTGTAGCGTGATGCAGTGGCTGGGGCAAAGCCCAGTCCTCAGCCAGTTTAGCCCAGACACAGAGGCCTTTTAATAGAAATGAAACAAGTAAAGACTGCCCCTCAAGGCTGAGGATGGGTACAGCACTGGCTAAGATCTGAGGTGGTCTGACTGATGCCTCTGTCAGCACATTAGCTTCTTAGTAACACAGATCAAACTATGTACAAGGAAAGGTCACTCACAGAGAGATTTATGTTTTGGAATGTTCTAGTATCCTAACGAGGGCTAAATATGAGGGTTAAACACTATGTGTCAAAGCTTTAAGCCTAATTGTAAGTATAAAGGTTTCCTGCGAGACGTTTTGATGGCGATACAATTGGAACCGCTTATAGTGATCAACCATTTATGCTTGGGACAGAATCATTCCTTTACAAACGCTGTTTAAATTATTCACTCATAGTAATCAAGCAGTCCACTTAGAGCCTTCATGTTGAGTCTTATCCTACATTATAGCACAAAGAAATTTAAAACTGTGTTAATTCTGCTTTTTTTTTTTTTAAACTTTACGTCCATGATTATCGCGGTAACCCATCTGCCTCCTGCTGGCAGGGGCTGGTGCTGCTTGTGCATTGATATTATGATGGAAAACACTTCTGGCAAACTGCCAAAAACGAGCCATGGAGATGCAGCAGCAAAGCTACCTTGTTGAGTCGAGTCAACAAACGAGAAACAGTCATGGCTACCAATAATGGAGGCGGGAAACAGGAATGCATGGGCTAAATTCACTCAGCGCACCGTGGAACCACCCGAAAATACAGGCTTGGTGGTGGCCCACTTTAACCCCTGTGCACGGTGAAGGCACCTGTGGTTGAACATCAAGTAGATTACATACCCGTGTAATGAATGATGTAATAAATAGTGAGGGAGTCAAATTTATTACTTCATATTCATGTAATAAACACACACATGTCAGTCAGATGGTTATCTGAATGAAAAACTGTGGTTTCTACTGTGTAGATGTTCCTTTAAAGTATACGCATAGTAACTGCCTGAAAACAAATACTCATTTGCAATCTTCCCTTATTCATCTGTCAAGTAAAATCTGTAGAACGCTCATACCTGCTTTCATAAGAGTGGCACTTCCCTGTGTTGTTGTCGCTCACAGGCAAAAACAAATCCATAAGAAGTGCTCGGCTTAGCCCTGTTTACACACACTCTACTTTTCCTGTAACCTCTATAAAAACAAAACATGGTTTCTCCAGGCTGCCTGTTTCCCTGTGAAAACAAGAGGGGGGGAAATTAAATGCCTACAAGCACATTTTATGATCTGATAAAAGATGGCATTTACTGTTGACTGATTTACTACCTGCCAAAGTTTGTGAGTGTGTTGTAATACAACATCAGCTCCACAACAACACAGCAGACATATTGAGAAGGCTTTCATAACTGAATTCTTTGGAAATCTTTGTAAGGGATCCATTAAAAGAAGCTGTTTTTAATCTAAAAGATGCAGAATGCTGCAGAGAAAAAAAAAAGCACCGTGATGGATAGTTTGATTTTGAATTTGATATGTAAATGCAGCACAAAGTCGCTACTTTTTACTGAACTATACATTTTGGGGTTATCAGCTTCTCAACAGGTCTGGTTAATCTATTCCGGTGTCGGTGCTCATTACTTTTTACATGCAGTATCCTTTGTCAGAGAGGACATTAGGTCTGACAGGCGGAGAGGAATAACTGTGTCTGTTACTACTGAGTGACTAGCATGTGGTAAAACAAAGCTTGAGTGATTTATCCTGGCTGTACAAATATTAGTTCAGCTAAGCCAGTATTGCTTTGGTTCTAATCAGAAGGGGCAATCTTCCCTGTAAGTGACAGCTCAGAGATCTCATAAAATGGTGTTTACATTCGCTTCCAGGTTCCTAACATATACTCATGTTAGCAAAATAAGCCTAGCTGTCTGGTGAGGAATTTAGGCCTTGCTTGCAACCACAGCACTAGGTGACAGGAGTGTTTGTTAATGAAGGATTTATGGCTTCTTGGAGCTTTGTTAATTGCCCATTGTACTCCCGCTCCGTTGATGTATTTCTTTTAATAATATGCTGAAAAGATATTTCCTTTGCTGTGTTCCGTTCTGAGGGATATACTTTAGCTTAAGTGGCTTCTCTAATTAAAAGGGAGACCATGAACTATCAATGGCATTACCAAGAACCGGGACCTAAATCTGTGCAGATGGCCTGAAAGATTCCCCCTGCAATGTTTTCCTCGCCATTCTGCTCAAATGTCTTTATTTTTAGACTATACTAGTCATGCAGAATGCAACGCCATTTTTAAAACTATATTTGCACAAACTGACCTCTCATACGTCTTTCTATTGCAGTGACTATATCATATTTATAGTGCAACTGCCCTTCATACAGAAATATTTTACCTCGCTCCAACCTCGTTTTCAGGACTGGGTGAAGGTTTTGCTGTGAAAGATTTGGCGCCTCACTGTAAAAGTTCCATCCATTGTTTTATATTTTCGTTGGCTCTCTTCTAGCTCATGTGGCCCAGAGAAAGTGTGCACCCTGAGTTGTCCCTTTTTTTTTTTTTTGGTGCTAAAGAGGCGGTAAGAGTCATGCAAAACATGCCGCTGTAATCTGCTGCAGTTTTCCACCTCGTCAGCTATGGTCGTGCATTTATTTAGATGTTCTCTCCGAAAACTGAGTGTTTTGTTTTCTTGAAATAACAATGCAGTTGGCTGGAAATATGTTCTGTTGCTTCCTTGGGTTGTACTGCATTCTTCCTCTCCTTGATCTTATTTTTGTCGACCTCCTTTTATTTAAAATCCATTATGTTTGATTTCTGACTTTGTGTTTGAGGTTGCCTTTGGTCAATTTCGTTTGACAAGTGTTGAGAGGCTGTTATGAATATGTTGGATCTCTGGAGAAAACATGCTGTTGTTGTAAGCTGCAGCAGAGCTGCCTGCTTGGGCTTGGGTTTGTTTTGTCCACATATAGTTAGCAATGGACAGCATGGTCTCAACAACAGGATCTCTGTCTGTGTAGATCAAAGAGGATGTCTTCAGGGGGGCAAAAAACTTCCACCTCATTCTTTTTAATCTTATTCCCACCTCCTCCCATTCCAGCATCCCTAATTGGAGGAAAACTAAGGCGAAGGAAGCCCTCCATGTCAGTTTTGCATTCTTTGTTGTTTCTCCTTTGTGTCTGTTTCACTCCTCCCCTCTGTGTCCTTTGCTGGCCCAGTGAACTCCGTGTGCACTTTGACCCCTCAGTGACTACTTAGGCATTTTGGCCTTTTACTTTTTTTTTTTTTTTTTTTACATCTATATGGAACCCATCACTCACCTCTTTCCTAACCACGAAGCAGTTGTTTGACCCTTTATCTGTCCTCCTCCCTCCCAGGTCATGGGGTTTTACAACTCTGAGCAAAGAGCTAAACTTGGGGAGGGGTCAGGCATAGCACTTGGAGGCAGGAAATCCTCATCATGTGACCACAGCCGAGTGCATTCGAGTGTAGGTTTTCTTGACCACTTATAAAGGTCCTGATGATGAGGCTGTGAATTAACATTATATATTATAACACCACCTTTTAATTTCATGCTATTTCCTAATCATTGCAAAGGTTGAGGAACTTTAATACTTTTATAGTGGTGTGCGTTGTAGGCGGCTTACTCAGATGCTCCCCATGAAAAGAACATGAGGCGTTAAGTATAAGAAATATATTCACTTAGTTAAAAAGGGCATCGAACAAAACAAAAGTGGTCATTAAAATGGGGTTGTGCTTTTATTAAACACCATTGAAAATTCCCAAATGCCTGAATACAATATGCAGCGAATAAGAGGAACGTGTCATACAAGAGCCCAAAGCTCTGGCAGTCTTGAATAATAGCCTATTTATGGACTATTAACTAGATCTGAATAGACTTAATGTCAGTGATAGTCATTAAAGTGAGATACAGTATATTGTGCTTGCTAAGGAAACATATAAACCAATGATGTATTACTGGGAAATATTGAAATGTCTTTATTCAACCCAGTGTACATGGTGAATATAATTTTCCATAATCACACCCCATTATGTTTTGTTTCTTTGCCAGTGTGCTTCCCTCTATGTAATATGTGCACTTATGCATGTATTTTGGGGCACTCATGCGTGTGTGTATGCATGCATAGATCTGTGCATACATTGTGCAGGCTTGTTATGTGCGAGAGTGTGTTTTGCGTGTGCATGTGTGTGTCCCTCTCTGTGTCTGTGGGATTAGCGAGCGCTTAAATGACAGTGTCTGATCAATGGTGCCAGGCTCTGCCCTTGGTTCGTTTGCTTTTTGCTCATCATCACTAACATGGGCTGAAATATCTGGGTAACAAAAATTGATATAATGACGGAGTATGCCTTATTATCTTCAAGCTACATCAGATTGGCAAACTTCTGAGGGAAAGCAAAATGTCTGGGAAATATTACGAGCCATTTATCAAGTCCCTCTCATTAGCATATTGCCTACAGAAGCACTAGCAGAAATCTAAATAAAAGTGGCCGATTGGGAGTTGGTTCCATTTTTCTTTTATAGCTGAAAAAGCCTCTCTCTGCAGCCGTTGCGACCTTGACTTTAGTGCGGCCTTCCACTATTGACAGTGCAAACACTTCCACTTATAAGCCAGAGATCTTGATGTCACCTCAGGTGATAAGTAAAAATATTGCACATGGGTGGCGGATAGACTGACTCCTCGTACGTCAGTCACACTGTGTCAGATGTCGCCGCCGCTGCTGATGTGTCCGTGTGTGACCGGTTGAGTACGTTTATGATCAGTTGCGAATGTCCTTACTGGTACAACAATAGTGGCGGGGCTATATTAATTAGGAGGTGACTGCATACTCCATTTTTCCTTGTCATATTGAGCTTGGTCCCAGGTGTACTGTGACAGAGAGGGAGAGGTGGAGTCCAGATGAGGCGCACCCAGCCCTGCGTCCAGCAAACCGAAATAATGAGTTTCCTTCCCCCTTTAGCCACTGTATGCACCATGATATACAACTCGCAATTAAGCATGGCTTGGTGATCTAGTGATTAATGTCTCCTGTGGCAGTTGTGAAGGGACTGGGACTTAGTCGGAGACTGGCTGAGACTCCCTGTTTATATTCCTATCATGGTTGCACCTCTCTCTCTCTCTCTCTCTCCCCTTCTCTTTCCTCTCTCTCACACACACACACACACACACTTGCTCTCTTTTCTGCCTCTTAACCAGTCTCCATTACAGGGAAGATGGAGAGGACCATTTGCAATTCAGTAACCTTTATGACAGTGCACTCTTTAATCAGAGGCGCCTATTTCCTTTGTAGAGTAACACACACACACACACACACGCGCACTCACACACTCTGCATGCACACAGAAACACACATCCACACAGTGCGGACACTGCCACGCAGACATATACACATTAAGAGGGGGTGTAGAGGCCCATGAAATACCCCGGCTGGATGAGCTGGTGAAAGTGACGTATGTGATTTACAACACCCCCGTGCTGTTTCACGTGTTGTTGTTGAAGGCTTTTAATTTTTACGGTGGAACAGCGCTAAGTAAATTGTGTCTTGCTTGAAAGAGAAGGCTTGTCTTTTTAAGAGGGCTGTAGAGGGAGGAACAATTAAAGTATTCTACACAGACTATTCCTTTTTTTCAAGAAAGTGTGATTTAGTATGAAATCTATCACGCCAGACATTTTCCGGCCTGACTTACAATTAAGCAGTGTATCGTTGCAACGTCTAAGGGCCAGGCTGATGACAAAAAAGGTAAAAATGTGTTGCACGATGACAGTGAAGTACTCTGAGCTGATTATGTAAGAGTATGTCTACTGTAGTTTGATACCATACTTAGTCAGCTGGCAGCCATTCATAATAGACTCTGTATAGAGGTCATTTGCTTCCTCGCCTGTAACAACATTTCATATTGTTTTCTTCATTGTCAACATATACTTTTTTAATTAACCTCAAATTGAATTTGTATGTCACAATTATAGCAATAAGAGGCATCTTATAATTCTAAGGCCGGTTGAGGATTGTAATGGTATGGTAAGCTGTTCCAACCCTAAATGGCAAACGCTGTTTGCGGCCACTTTGCCGGTCCTGTTTAGTGATGAAGGCTTTTGATTTACTTTATCCTCCAGAGCCCTATTCAACTGAATGAGCGGCACTCATCCTGCAGAGCACAAGGGCAATTCTCTTTCTTTCTCTCTCTCTCTTTCCCCCCCTCCCGCTTGCACTTTCTCTCCCCCCTCTTTACTGGATCATTTCCCTTCACACCCAGAAAGGCTTTGTAGTGGCAGCATCACTCTCCCAGCCTCGCTTTCTCTCTTCTTTCATTTTTGTCTCTCTTTCCTTTTTTTTTTCCCCACCCCTCTCTCTCTCTTTCACTCCAACTTTCATAAGCGCAGTAAAGCATGGCCTTCAATTCCCTTGTTCTAGTGTTTTCACTTAAGATCAGGAGTGATGAGCAAAAGGTTTCTGGCTCAATCCTTGAGCAAAGGCCTGGCGTGACAGGGATTATTATTTATTTGTCATCTTGGATGTAATAAGCTGTAGGTACAGACTGGAGAGCTGGTGATTTATTGCTCTGTCGAGCGCCAGTAGCAGTCCGGCCGCTGGGGCGTGCAGGATGAATACCGGCCTGTCACTCCCGTCCATCCGTCTCCTCGCGCCTGCCGCCCTCACAACACCGCCCCATTTCATGCCAGAATACATAAACAATCTTTCATTACTCCTAAGCCTTTTTTTCATATTTGCTCTTCACAGGACACAAAGTTTGTATTTATTCAACATTTTCTCTTTTTTTCTCCCTTTATCTCTCTCCCTCCATACCACATTAGGTGTTGTTTTTTTGTTTTCCACATTCGGGGATTTTCTGAGGGTACAGTCTGTAACAGTTAAGAAATCCACGCCC
The DNA here is from genome assembly GCF_042242105.1 of Pempheris klunzingeri. Lineage (NCBI taxonomy): Eukaryota > Metazoa > Chordata > Actinopteri > Acropomatiformes > Pempheridae > Pempheris > Pempheris klunzingeri. The sequence goes on along the minus strand of NC_092023.1, from coordinate 6,454,039 downwards.
ATGCAGTTTTTCCCCTTCTCCTCCGGTTTCATTGTCATTTCCGATCCTTTTGGCCATGACTTCATTTTTCTTCTCAAAACCACTTATGAGAAGAACAGCTGAACACACCCACTTCCACTTCATCTTTTCAGAATGGATTATTCTCAGTCCGGAAGATTCTTGAGCCAGGGGTGATCGGACATGAATATGTTGGTGTGCTGTCAGCACCGCATCCTTCCAATGCATTAGTGTCAGTCTCCATACTGCACTAAAGCATGAAATGAGTGATAAAATATCAAATCGCCTAACTTCACCCCCCCTTTACTCGTCCTCCAGAGCAGAAGACATAATATCGACCCCCAGTCCATTTAGACAGGAATTTAATATTTTTCAGCTAAACCAATTGCGCATGGTTAGTGCTCAGTGTAATCCAATCACATTCCATCATAAATGCCCCTATTGTGAGGCTATTCACAGACCTGATAAACTGGTAGAAATCAAGACGTTGATAAACATGGCCTTAATAGATTGTCTTGGCTGCCTTAGAGGAGCTTGTCCCGCTCTTTTCTGTCGATACACATTTTCATTTCTCCAGCCCTAACTGCTCTCTCCAGGCACAGATTGGCTAAAGTGGAGCTGACTTTGTAAATAGGGCTTTCATTTATTAGGGCCGTTATCTGCAAGCCGGATTGGGAGAGGTCTCAAAGAAGACGCTTAGTCCACATCACACAGACAGAGGAAGAAGGAGGATAATTATGAGACATTATTTTGGTGAGCTGATTAATAGTAGGACCTGTTTTCAGTGCCTGTAAAGCTGTGAGTATGATGGTTTTGCTTTCTGTGTCCTCTGAAAGACTCTGGACACACTATTCACAATGACATTACATTCAGAGACAGCATATTACAGCCATTAGTGTATGTGTGTTTGTGTGTGTGTGTGTGTGTGTGGGTCCAACACTATTAACAGTACGGTGAATACTGAACATTTGTTAGAGGACATAGGTGGTGATGCCTCTCACAGGCAGTGAACTGAGAATACTCATTTAGTTCCTGAATAAGGCTTTGACAGCCACCATTTATATCTGGCTCGTTGTATGCTGTCCGGCCGATTAATAACAGTTTATTGCTGTCTAATTAGTGTCGGCTGATTGGAAACTGCATCAGGACTGAGAGAGGGAGAGACTTGCTTGCTTTGTTTTAGTGTGTGCAGCGTTAGGAGGCAAATTCACAAAGGCTAAAATCAGCAGAATTGGTAGTTTCTGAAAGCGAGTAAGTGTCCCTGCGGTAAAAAAAAAAAAGGTGTGTGTGTTTTAAATGTATGAGAATGCAAAGCTTAAATCCTCCAACCATCAATAATGTGTAGCGCCATCAGTCCTTTTTGTTTCCTTTGCAGATACATTCAGTGTTATGTCCACATTCACCGTATCCCCTTATCTGTATGTTAGTGGTAATCTTACCACAAACGTGTCTCGTAACCCCGCTTTGATCAGCCATTACAGCATCATCAGCATCACCATCATCATCACCGGATTCTGCCTTTGAAGACGCACAGATTCAAGTTTGATCATTCCTCGTGCCGCTTGGTCTCGGATGATGCTGTATTCATTAACAGTAACAACCTGTAAACCAAAAATTAGGCCTAGACGTTTGTAAGAATTAGAACCACACATGCTGACTTTGTTGTATGAGTTGAATCCTTGAATCCCCATGTCCGCGAGAGAATTTGCCACGCTCGGCTCCTAAGCAAGGAAATGAGCGGGAATTCTATACTAACTCCACAGTGATACAGTTGAAGGGGAATTTCGCAACATTTTATGTATATTGAGTCAGTGTTGATGGTAAGTGTAGTCAGTTGACGCAATAAATACCTCTGAATTGGCCGAGAATGCCGAGTTCTCCTGCTCGCGGAGGTTGGTCTGCCCAAGGTTGGCTTTGGTGACAGCATCCAACAAAAAACGACCCACTCTGAAAGTCATTGGAGGGAAATTTGAGCAAAGGCGCCACCAGTCGCTGTATGCTCTCAGCAGATCAGGTTGTGGATGGTCCCTGCCGGTCACATCCTCTTGCACAGCATTATGCTGCCACGGCCTCGGCCTCTCTCTGCTGCGTTTCTTTGGCCGTACACTCTGGCTCGCTTTAATATGGCTGAATATTCAAGTCAGCCAAAACACTGTAAGATTTATGTTCAGCCATAACATCCTCTGCACTCATATTTTGGGATGTGATGTTCGCTGTTGGAGATTTAGTCAGTCAGAATACAAGCCAAGAGAACAAGGAGGTCTTGTTTTTGAGTCACATGGTTACCCAGACGCGGAGACTAGAGATTTAAACTGAACAACAGATGTTGCAGCAAGAGAACTGCCCTCTCAGTCAATACACTGATGTAGTTATTGTTTCAGCTGACTACATGTACCCTCAACACTAAATGGACATCCACTTAAATCACGACAAAATATCCCTTTAAATATATTATCACGGTTCAAGTTGATCATTTCTGGATGGCCCAAGCCGCTGCAGAATCAGGATCCGGGCCCCTCCAGACGTACGGAGTTGTATTTGTTGTACAACGATTAGTTTCCAGTCATTTGTTTGTTTGCACCTTGTACTACAGCTGTCAAATATACCCATTAAGCTTCGATAAAACACTGGAACAACAAAGGGCAGAGCATACAGCACCCAGCAATTTCAGTTAATTATACATCAGCGTGTGTTGAGAGACTAGCTTTGTGGAGTTAAAAAAGAAAACTGTTGGTTTACCTCTATTTCAGCAACATTTCTCAGGTGTACCACATGTCTAAAGTTCTGTTCTTCAATTCAAACTGTGTTTGAACTTTTTACTGCATTTGTGTTGACCAAGTCCTGTCCCTTCCCGCCACAGTAGATCCACTCTGACCGTCCTCTTTCCAGTGATATTATACAAAACACTACGGGGCATTAAACTGTACACCATATAGGAAACCAATCAAAGAAAACTGTAATGCAGGGTGCATTTTCTTATGAAGAGCCATTTAGCTGTCAGGCATATTTACATAGCTTTACTCATTTTAATGTAGGCTGTGTAGAACTGTAAAACATTCCCATATTTCGAGGTGCATGTGCTCTGTTCTATTGAGCTTCTACGTTTGTTCTGTCGGTAATGGAGTGCAAGCACATTCATTTGCATCTCTGCTACACTGAGTGGTTAGGTCAGTGAGACCTTTAACTCCGCTCGGCCTCCAAACCACCACTGACATGCAGCTGGTCAAGCCTTAATTAAGGACACATTTTCTCACTGTGATTTCTATCGATGCGCAGCAACGAAAAAAAAAACCCCAACAAACTCAGCCACTGGTCTGCTGGACTGCAGATTGAGTATACAGCTCCTTCCAACCTCTATACCCTCTGTCAGTTGTCTCTCCAATTTCATCTCCCTCTGCACATAGGTTGTTGCATATCTTCCACTATTGACAGCTTCCTCTTATACTTCCCTCATTTCTCAGCCTCTGCTCCTATGTGTGTTTTTTTTTTTTCTGCTTTGTGACTTTCCTCCTGCTGTTTATCCTTTCTGCGAACCCGCTCGAGTTCTTCATCCTCATGCTAGCTGTACTCAACTCTGTCACCCATTCCGTTCCCGCCACCTTCCAACTCCTCTTTGCCAGCTGCCGGTGTTGGCTGTCTGAGCTGAGTAGTCTAGGTTGGGTGGGGCGCGGCATTAGCTTTTCTGCTTGCCTGTGCAATAGAAGGTGACGCGCATCAGGGCCTCTGTCAGCAGATCAGCACCAATGCAGATGGGAGGTGAAAAACTCCCCAGTGACGAGGCTCGGCAGTGGCCGATAGTGAAGGCAGGGCCACCCTCCCCTCTTTCCTCTTCTGTCCCCCCCCGAATCTGTCTCTTGCTTTATTGCCTGCACCTCTCTTTCACACACTCTCTCTCTCCTGCCCTCTCTCCTTTTGTTATTGCAGCAGTAAGGATGGAGTGGGCTCTGACAAAGTGCTGGGATTGATAGATGGACAGAGCTGGAGACTGGATGAGAGGATGGATGAGGGCAGAGGAGGGAGTTTAACACAGGCAAACACAGAGAGACAGAGAGGAACGACCTGCTCGGCTATGCAGCCACTCACAGCCCCACAGCAATTTAGCCCTCCACTAACCCAGTGCCAGTGGACTCTCAGCCTCACTACCTGTTTGGTCACAGTGCATATGAACAACTGTGACAGCATGCAGAGGCTAGAGGAATTTAGTGCCCACAAAGAACAATAAACACACACCTATATTTATTCTGAACACACTGCACACACATACAAATGGAAGACATTTTTGTGATTTTTCCAGTCAACACCTAATGAAAACTTGACGTACTTGACCTATTGTTTGAAAACAACTACAAGATTAAACCGTTTTGATACATTTCCCTTTTACTCCAAATACAGTACATGTATAATTTAGCAGTTCTAGAGTGTGGCTATTCAATATTTTTACTGCAGCTAAAATTTGAAATTGGCTTTTTAGCTGTGTTTGCCCAAAGACCCAAATCTCCCTGCAGTAGTGCGTACTAGTGGTGTGTAGGAGGTTTCAGCCATTTTTCACAGCCCCTGCATACCTAACCAGCCCTGGAGGAGAAAGATGGGAGAGAGGTTCTAGTAACTGTGTTCTTATTACAAAAGCCTTCCTCTGCATCTTGGGTGGGGTAACCTGTGTATGTGCGTCCGTGCGTGTGTGCGCGCGTCCTCTCATTACGCCCCTACCTGCTCTGCATTACTTGTCAGTGGTGTTGGAGCGCCCCGCTCAGATTAAGACTAATGTCGATGGCCTCAGGAACTGCGATTAGAATCACACTCATTACTCAGGGCCCGGTGACGGAAGCAATTTAAAGCCCTCGTCTTTACAGTACAAGAGGCAGGGCAAGCCCCCACTGTCAAAAGGAGGGGAGACACTACCTTCCGCGCACTAACACACACACACACACACACACACACACACACACATCAACACACAGTAATACTACTGCACTGTTCCCTCTTCCTGTCCTCCAAGGACACCTGAAGGCCAGGCCCTTTGTGGCTTAATTGACTGACTCTTTCCTCACTGCTTTTAATTTATTTAACCTGCGAAGAAAAAAAAAAAAAAAAAAAAAAAAATGAAGCAGACTGCTGCAATTTGCATGTTCTTTCAATGTGTAGAAAACACAGCAGCCAAGACAATGGGAGGTATGTCTTGGAGATGCGTTGTACAGAAGAGAGTGGATAATGTTGAGTAAGGAAAAGTGTGTGTGAAGTGCTTTCACACTACCACTCTGACTCAGACATAGATTAGAGGGTCAATATGTGTCACTTGCATGTCATTGAGGCTGACTGAGTGAGTGTGTACTGTGTGAGTGTGTGTAGCTGCATCTATGAGGGTTTTTGTAGACTTTACAAGTGAACACTGGTGTAAGCTTTGAGACCCTGTGGGTGTGTCTTTGCAAGTCTGCACATGCTTGTCCTTGTTCCTGTGTGTGTGTGTGTGTGTGTGTGTGTGAATGGTTTCATCCATATGTTTATTATGTGTTTTTAACTCACCTCCACAGTAAGGTTACAGCTGCTTTGAGTACCTCTGTGATAGCCGTCCACAAGAATACCACTCAGGCCAGCACGAGGGTGGCTGTCACTCAACAACGAATGATCAATGCCCATCAATTAGCGCCTGCCACCATGGCAACTCTATCAAAGTAATGACAGCACTGCTCAGGCTCGAGGAAGAGAGGGGTGAGTCTCATCCTTGTTCCTGTCAGGGAGGAGAAAATAGTATCGATAAAGTCGAGCATCTGTTTTTGTGTTGTAATTATGCTGCACTTTGACGACTTTCATATGTGCAGTAACTAATGTTCAATGCTGCTCGCTTGTTGTTACAGGCTAGCAGCTCCTGCTCCTGTGTTCTTCTTTATATTGACCAAACAAGGGGAGACAGGAATGAAATAGGATCCTAATGAAACATGTACACAAATCATTGATTTTCTTTTATATCAGAGTCTCATCTCTGTTAACACACCACGTGGCTGTACACTGGGTTCTTTGGTTGTATGGTTGCATAGTCATGAGTACAAATGATCTTCGATAAGCTAAATATTGAACGTGACTCATGATATGTCTTGAAGTGAATAATTACTGAAGCTAAATTTAATGTATTTTGTTATGATTGCCAGTTTTCTATGTAAACGGTTCTTCTATAGATTAATATGAATAATAAGTGAGGTGAATATTGAAAGCCATGTTGTGAGTTAGCGGAAGCTCACAAGCTGGTGAGAACATTTAAGAGATCCTCAGAGAAATAAACGGAAACTCTTTGGGAGAACGTACTGCTACAAGAGTACAACATTTTGCACCCTTATTTGCTTATTTAGCACTTTCCACGAAAGCGGTGAATTGACTCATTACACGAGGCGTTTGACAATATGTAGATGAGGTCGTTTTTCTCAACAAGCTCAAACATGGTATATGAGAGTTGTGATGTGACTCCATTTTTTTCCCCCACTTTTGTCTTACCTGACTAATTAGGTTAAGATAGCTGCTGTCAAATCTAAGTGGGCCCGTTAAGAGCAGCATTTGATTTGCTCACTTTGGTGTGACTGATTGAAATGTGCTTCACCGTCACTGTAAAAGATACATTTTCCTTCTCAGTTTGACTGCAAACTGTATGCCACCTTTGATTTGTGAAAAAAGAAAATATTTCTGATAGTAATAGTTTAGTAGTAGTTTTTGGTAGTAATAGTTATGCAATAATTACATGATTGGATTTAATGTAGACATTGATGAGACTTTAGTTTTACGTAACTGATGTGTACATATCACATGTGGAAACACACCAGGCTATGATCCTTGGGCGCTCGTGGATCACTACTGTGGATCGCCTGACACTAGCGTGACTCCCACTGCTACTTTTGCTATTAGTCATCATCCACTATTAGTCATATTGTTCATTATTAGCCATGTTCCTATTACCATTAATATAGCTGCTATTGTCATTATTGTTGTGGGTGTGCATATCTCTCCCCCTCTCTCCTGATTGATTGACTGATTACCATTAGCCCCCATTTTCACTTGCCATAGCTTTTTACTAACCGAGTAAGACTTTTCCATCACCCAGCATACTGAACACAAATGACACCTACTGTATGCTCTCTGTTTGAATAGAGAATGGCATTGACTGATTGATTTTGTAATTCTCACAGTGAAGTAATGTTTTACAGCATGCGTAAAGACAGATCTGTATGGCCCTCCCTACCGAGCACCTTTCTTCTGTATGGATCTGCCAAGTGCTGAGGACTGGTTAAATGCTGTCAATCATTGATTTTTTTCCCTCTGACAGCAGAGTGATGGCTGTGGTGATTGAAGGAGTCAGGGTTTTGTCTTTCTCCCCTGTGCTGCTAGGATTCAAGCGAGAAATGCTCACACCTCCTAAGCCAGCCCATCACTTCCCTCCTCCTCTTTTCCCCATTTTCCCGCTCCACCTTTTTCTCTCTCTTTTAACAAATGGCATCAACAGGCCATGAAATAATCAATGCTGATGATCCATCTTGGAGCCTGTCGATATGTTAATGAGCACGCCTCATCGTTATTGCTGCCGGGTCATAAATCACTGCCTCTTACCAGAATGCACAGCAGCTGGTGCAGCAAACCCCAGGCCAGGAATAAAACACTGTCTTTTAACGATTAATGTCCAAACATTCTGCTGCCCTGTGCCTTGATTGTTTTCAGATGCCAAAAAAGTAGGACAGATTGTAAATCAATAAAACAATAAGACAAAGTGTTTTAATAAAAGGAGAGGTTGCGAGTAAATCATTGCAGTGCTCCATTTAGCACTGCTTCCTGGGTAAGGAATAATTGGATACCTGGTACCCAGAAGTCATTTTTAAGGTTATAAATGCCTGTGTCAGCTAGCAGTGAGAAGCAGGCTTGCTTGCAGCCTTACATTTTTCAAATCTGCTTTTTTTAAGGGACCTGAGCAAAGCAAAGGGTGGGTTTAGTGGCTGTTTGTTTCACCATGAGAAATGAAAAGATAACATGTTTGCATAGCGTACACTGTAAATCATTATGATGAGATGGCAGAAAAGAGAAGCTTTATTATTCCCTTATTTCCTTCACTTGAAGTCTTGTACTTTATTCTAATTAATTGAATACAGCTCCCACATGTAGATTAAATGACCTTTATATATCTCCTCTATGCAGTATGTACATTGTTCTGTGGCACTTCACAATTCTGATACCACACTGCTTCTGTAACTGCATTTTGCAGTAAAATAGACCCTGATAGTAGTGTGAACAGTTTTTCTCTTAACCTTGAGTGTTAGAATATTTCTCACATCACAAACCTCTGAGGTATAACTGTGTTTTTGATTAATAAAGAGCGTTGTTCTCCATACTGATCCATCCAGCTACAAAATTCAAGCTATGCACGGCACAATGTTTACGTGAGGTTATACGAGTGGTGCACTGATGACATAGGATCCCTTTATTTTGTAGAATAAAGCCAATTAATTCAATCAGAAACCATTAAACAGATACATGCAAGTGCACATACCAAGTAAACAATTTCACAGTATGTATATTTAGAAATGTGCAAATGTGCATGTTAAACAGCCAATATCTAAACAAGTGCAAACCTATTACTTTACTGTGGTTTAGGCATTTTGGTTATCTTGTCTTCCTGTGCAATAAATGCAACAATCAAGTTAACGTAGTCATGACCACAAAACGTTAACCTACAAGCTTTATCTCAGGATGACTGCAGCGCATGCAGGCTCTGTCTGTTCAAATCAGAGTGTGTCACTTTGGAATAACACCCTTGTTTGGTTTTAATATTGCTATTAACTGTGGTATCAGTCTTGTGACCTTGTGCTCAATGATTCAGTCAAGCTTGTAGATTGCATTGTAACCTCTATGTATGTCTTTACCGGACCTCTCAGAGCTGAACAGTTTTATATTCGAGCCCTTGGACTTCCCGACGATGATGAATCATAAACCAAGCTTTATAGCAAACGTTAGTAACCGGAATACGTCTACATGAGTGCTTTCTCAAACATGTGTCCTCACAATGTCAATATTGGTCGTTCACCAGTGTGCCACCTTAGTTATGGAAATATTGCACTTGATGAAAACTTGCCAGCATAACCCAGACAAGCACAGACAATGTCTGGCTCGTGTTCTTTTATGCATCACTGTAGTTTTTTATATTTGTCAATTTAGATGTATCTAAACAAGTTAGATGTAAATGTGGTGGGAGGCTTGCTCGTTTCACGGGGACTGAATACATTTTGAGCATGACAAGTGTTGCCTTGCCTGCTTGCAAATCTGCTGTAGCCTCTCTTTGCACATTCTCCTTTATTGTGATGTGCTACAGATCAACATGGCCATATTTGCTCATTCTGTTTTTATTCCGCCTCGCACACTCACTAATACCCCAGAACACAACTGTAGTCTAGGATCCTCCCTTTGGTTTATAGAACTGGATAGCATGTGCAAGCATTGGACACCCCAATTTATTTACAGGAACTGAATTTACTTCGGAGTCTGACAGCTTGAATTCCTGTGGCCTCTGTAGGGCCTAAGTCATGCTTGCGATATAGTGCAGCTCTGCATTTTTTCTCCTTCAGTGCTAAGTATTATAATGATGAATCTGCTACTCTGGCTTATGCCAGCTCTAGGCGGACATAACAGCAGTTGTTTAAGTTTTCCAAAATAAATAGAGAATATTTCAATGGAGACAGATAGCTGAGAGGAGCCTGGGAAATGGCATAGTTTGACTTGTGGAAGTTGCCTTTCTAAATTGTTTTTGTAACCAAGATAAGGAACATTAACTCCAGATGTCAAAGAAAGCAAATAATATATCAGTCGGCTGCGATAAATGCCATGTGCTGAAGAGCCAAATGGAGATTTTTATTCTTTATAACTGTCATCTATCAATATCTGCATTCTTTCACCAATCTTCATCTTGCACATTCACATACATTTAACCAACCATCCATATCAAATATTATCTGTATTCCCCCTTGGTTTTCAGTGCACATCTGTGTGTCTTACCATGTCAGAACAGATGGGCCCTGTGCATCCGGTTATTTGTGTAAATTTATTGCTTTACAACATATGATTTCATTAGACAGGGATGGCATTTAACATAAGTTAAAGGGACCAAGGTTTACAGTTCTTTCCTAACAGTGATCTATAGTCATTGCAGCCCACTCTGGGTATTCCTTATTGCTTAGGGGGTTGTATTTGACTGATTTTGTGAGGTCAGGTGTATCATTCAGGAAATACACTGCAGCTGCTGGAGGTGACAATATTTTTTGTGAGAAGAGGTAATACATGCTCCTCAGTGAGATGCCTTGTGGCAAATTTTATCGTCAGATATGAAAAGAAGGAGAAAATGGGTAGAGAAAATATATATCATATAAATCTCTCATTCTCATCTTGGATCGAACTTAGAAATCCAAAAATGTGCTCTTGTGTTACTAATAGATTAATCATTTCTCAAACAACATAATCGTATCTAATCGCTCTTTTGAAGCTTGCTCTTGAGCAAACGTCTACTGCATCTTTTAGAGATGCAGTTGAAAGTTCTGTAACATATAGTGGACCTTGAGTTAAGGTTATTTTGTCTTACTGTATGTTGACAGTGAAACTGCAAAACAGTGTAACTGCCAACTGTGATGTGGGTAAGAAAAAATGAATTCAACCAGCCAGTTTAATATAACGGCAAGGACTTGGACACATTTCAGGTTTTTGTAATCTCATGGGGCAGAAGGAGCATAATGCAAACAACTCATACAATATGCAAGCTCACAGGTGTGTAATTTTCAGGCTCTTGCTCCAGTGTGCTGAACGTTAATATAGGATAGATTCCCTCCTGTTTTTAGTCCACCTCATTATGAAACATAACTGGCTGTGCTAACAGTCTCGAAAAAGAGTCTTGGAGATCGGTTTTGACAAATGAAGCCATAAAAAGTTGTGTGCATCCTAAGAACTGAAATCAAATTTGGAATTGTGAAATTCCCAAAGATTCCCAAAATCCATTGCAAGGATTTTGAATGTGTCACCAGCGACAAACAACCACCAGTGGAAAAACTCCACACACCAGTATCCATGGGGTCAGTGGCCTAATAATTTTCTAAAGCATGTTTTGTGATTGCAGATCATTTCGGCTTTATGATATTAATGAGGAGATGTGCTTATTAGGGTTGTTGGGGAAAGTTGTTGATGGGAACAATTTGAGGGGAGTGAAAAATGATTTAACACGCTCAGCGGGAGTGCAGGATTGGCCCATTGCAGTGTGCTGCGATTAATTCGTATTATACTGCAAAGCAGCTTGATGGTGTAGCACTGAGGCAGTTTATTGCGGAATTAGTGTGATTTTTGCGGCATTTGTTGTGGTGTTACACTAAATGCTAATTAGGCTCTACAACCATAATTAGAACCTTTTGCCAGACAGACCAATTTAACTAGTACCACAGTAAGAGCACTGAGACGATTAACACACATATACACATAATCACACACTCGCATACACGCGTGATATCACACATGCATACACAAACATCTCACCTTATAATTACATTCTTGCTAACTATCAGATGAGACAAATGTGGGGGTTGCAGAGGTTCTTTTCCCCTAATACCTTAATCATTCCTTTGTTCCTGGGAGCTTTTAGAAAGTGTGTGAGTTCCTGCTGAGTATTTTATTGAGTACACTATTTGAGAAAAGTATGTTAAACGCAGATAAATGCAGTGGTACAAGTTGTTATGACACGGTACACTCTGTTCAGTTGTTGCTGACAAATCTACAATTCGAAACCCAATGCTGTGCCTCAAGTAGAAAAGTGCACTGAGTAGAGTGCAGATCTCCGCAAGGCACTCTGCTATGCTTAACCATAACTCAATGTAAACCTAAGCCTAATTCTGGAGGGCACAACTACAGGAAACACTATCTGATGGAGGAGTGTATTTCCACGCAACCGCTATTAGCACCCGGCCCCTTACAGTCAAAATGGAGGCAACACAGGAATTTATTCATATTGTGTTGTGCAAAACATTAGTGAATCATAACATATCGGGTAAGGAATTAATCTGCTGATGCTCTGGCTCAAAACGAGACCAAACTTCTCTGTGGATGTCAGTTTTTGAGCTACCACAAAGGCCAAAATATGGCCTGCAACAGAATGGCTAAGGCTTGTTTTTAGCCTAGCCAATTGCCAGAAATGCCGTTGGCTATGTGATGTCAAAGCTTTTTCAGAAATCTTGAATCACAGCAACCGCAAGACGTTGTTCAGCGTACGGGCATAAAGGCGCCCAAAAATATCAGACTGTTTGGTCCAGCAGTATGCAAGATTAACTGCGGACAGACAGATACACGCACACACACATGACTAAACACATGATCCCCTCCAGGCTTACGCTGGCAGCTGGCGGAGATAATAAAATGTGGCACTTGCATGCAAATATGCAAACACACAGAAGCTTGTGAAAGAACTATCACTCTCAGTGAATGTAATTGCCTTGTGTTCATCACTGTGTCTTTGTCCCATAATACTGAGGATCAGAGAGCAACATGCACATCAGTCTGCAGCCCCGCCTGCCAGTCAGGCCTGTATGTTGCCACGGCGTCAGTGGCATGGCATCCTCCTTTGGCTCGCACATAAAACCAGTGGCTGAGGGCAGCGTTCTTGCCTCTAACAGCAGACGTACTTCTCAATCATCCACTGACACACAGTTGGACAATGTTAAAACACATAGCAGAGCAAACAGACTCCAGTGGGTTTTTACTGTGTGCTCACACCAAAGATGACTTTCTGACACTGTGATTTACTCTTTATTGGTTTAAAAAGTTATTTTGTTAGACGTTTACGAGCTTATGTCTCAAATGGCCACAAGAATTTTTCTATATTTTCTTTTTTTTTTTAATACAAACTGAGTGTATTATAATCAAGTGTTGCCAGCAAAATGTACTTAAAGCACCAAAAGTACTCAATTTACAGAATGGCTGCTTTCAATGTTATGATATATTATTGGACTATTATTACCAATGCATTTATGTGTAAGCAGCATTCTAATGTTACAGCCGTTTAAGGTGAAACAGATATGAAATAATTGACATGATCTTTGGTTTTATGGGTAAAAAGTATTGTGTAACGATATCTGAAATCTGCAAAGTAACTAAACTGCTATCAACTATAGCTGTCAGACAAATCTAGTCAAGTAATAATAACTATATTTAGGTCTAAAATAATGTGAAGTAATGTAAAGAAACAAAAAAATGGACTTGGTTAAAGTACAGTACTTGTCATTCTTACTTTTCAACACGTGATGCATGTATGTTTACTAAGTTTAACAAATAATACTGCATACATGTACAACATTTTCACAAAATTACACGTTACTACCGCTAGAAATGAATCTGCAGAAACAACAAGCTATGTTAAAAATGTTATACATGTTATACTGTGTTTTGCCTCAGCTGTCCAGAGGACATTCTGGGACCTCCAGTGGATACAATTTACTGTGTGCGATAAAATATGAGTGCGAAGTGTATAAAAAAAACTAATGTCGATCTTTGCATTCACTGATGTGTGACGATCATGATTGATTGACATGTTCTCGTACATCTGGTCTGGTGACTCATCCCTCTCATTTTTTCTAGAAGCCAACATTCACTCTCTTTGAGCCAAGAGAGAAAGAAGGGGAGGTGAGGAATGACCTAAGATGCACTAAGACATATGTAAATTAATGTATTGTTTATATAGGCACTGGGAACTGCTATTGTTGTCTCGGAACACGTTGAGCTTTTGGCTACGGCCTTGGGGCCTTTTTGTAAAACACTTTATCATGTTTTTAATCCTTATGAATAATTAAAAACTTAAATTACTTGCCATGTACAAAATTCATATGCTGAGGGTTGGGGGGGAAAAGATACATGAAAATTAATTTTCTTTTCTCTGAGAGTGTGACGGGAAATCAATTAATCTTGATGTATTATTTCATGCAGGGCAGGGTAGCAGCAGCAGCAGAGAGAGTGGCTACAGCTGTTCTCATTGGAGAGGCCATATATTATACTTGGCGGCTTTGACAGCTTCTGAAGGAAAGGGCTGAAGGATATCAGGCAGGTGAAGCAACTGTTAAAAAAAAAAAAAAAAAAAGAAATATTAGGGATTACAAACTGTTTCCAGAGACTGTTATAAACTGTACAGCAGGAGGAAAGCATTATTGAATTTATTCTTTTGGACCTTTACTTCTATTTCCAAACTCTACTGGCTCTCCTAGGTGATATTATTAATGATGTTCCCTTTCGAAACTTCATGTTCATTTGATTAACTAGTCATATGTTTTTGTCCCGCTATCTGCAATTTATTTTCTTATGTGTCCTCTTGCCTTTTTGGGAGGTAAGGGGAATTGAGATTTACCACCCGTCAGATAAATGTGTCCAGGTAATATAACACTGGGGATAGAGTGACAGAGCTATTTACTGCCTGCTTTAAAGTTTTATAACTTGTCACAGTTTGCAACTTGTTGTCTGTGGCTCCCCAATTTCTCAACACAGTGTCTGTAAATAGAAAATCGTACACAGAAATGATTACTCTTTTAAGGGAAGCAGAGAAATCGGGAACCAGTAACAGGAAAGCACAGTTATTGGAGAAATAATACACTAGTTGATTGACTCTAAATCCTGCACTGCAATCATTTCCCAGCAAGCGCTTTTTTTTTTCTCGAAATGAGGTGTGCTCCAGTGTGATGTAACTAAACAAATATAATACTTGACATCATTTTTCAACTTTTCAACTGCGTATAAAAATCGTAAACAAGGTGAACACTATTGGCCATCCATCATAGTTTTATGGGAACTTTTTGCCAAAGTGATCTGCAAACTGTTTGAAGTCGGCCATGTCACGTGCTTACTGAAAGATTGATCACCAGCCTGCCAGCTGTGACTGCTGATGAGTGACAAGTGAAATGTGTCATGTCGCCTTCCAGAGATGTGTTTGTCAGGAAAGTGTTCGAGGCCAAACAGATACTTGCGAGCGGTGCTGTAATAAATAGTAAAAAGGAAGAGGAATTAGACTGAGAGAGAGAAAGCCATTAGTTTGACAGGGTGCCTGCAGGGTCTGAGAGGCTTACAGAGTCTTAGATCCAGCTTTACAAATACCCACATTTATTAAAACAAACCTCTTTTCTCAAATTTATTAATCTCAGTTTCATCCTACACATTTATACTATGTTTGTTTTTGTCTCTCGGTTAAAAGGTTGGCTTTGTTTCTCCGTTTTCCCTGCGAGAGGTACATATTCTGCTCTGCTATAAATTCCGTTCCATTTATGAACAGATTTCACTGGTCAACAAGACTGGTAATCAACAATCAGTAAACATCTGTTACTATCTATTAATAACCCGGCATTACAGATTTACGGCTGGCCCGACGGCTGCTGAAAATGTATTCCTGCCGCTGACGAGGGGCAGCTTGGAACGGACGGCCAATGCCATTTGTAAATGTGAGACAAATTAGAGAGCAGGAGACAACTAAATTAAAAAGCCAAATGACCGAGGCCAGATGGAGCTCAATATAACAAATGGAACAAGTTGTGGAGGTGCCAGTTGTACAGACGCTGAGGGACACTGAGGGGGAATTGATTCAGGAGAGCCATTGGGTGAGCAGATGAAAAGGTTATATTAACACTTACAGGAGGCAGAAAGTAGGCCTCCGTGCCCTCCAGCTTTATGCTGCAGTCATTCACACATATGGACGCCGCTGTCCACATCATCTTTTAAACGGTGCCGTATGAGTGTCAGTGTGAGAAATAAACACAGTTAGTGTTGCTCTCAGTGCCTCTGACACAGGGCATATTGTCAGCACATGGGTAGAATCCCTCTATCAGCTAGGTTTCACAGTCTATACCTATAGAAATGGCACTCTATAAACCCTATTATCTATTTATTTACTTGTCTTATGACAACATGTTGATAATAGGATTCAAGATGGAGATGTTTTCTTGCCTTGTCTTGACTTTCTTTGATCACAACACATTCATGTGTGACAGTACCGTATGCAGCACCCGTCCCTATAAACTATAAACTATAAAGAGTTTTCCCATTCTACATCCATAAAAATGGCATCATTACACCCTGGTATCTATTAATAGACTAATCGTATGACACCATGTTGCTCAGAAATACAGTGTATTATTTTAATGTAATGTTCAGTAAGTGGCTGCACAACATGGCAAGCGTTATTTCATTCTGGTTGTTTGCTGGTGATGCATCACACCTGCAACTCTCTAGGTTAAGACACATGAGCACATTTGTATCTTGTAAATGGGTGTGCAACACTGGGGTGAGGAACACATTTGTTTGGGTTAAAGACTGCATGTTAATGAAATAGATCATGAACATTGCCATTATGATAATGGATTACAGCACTTTCCTTGTGGTGCAATATTTTATTTATGACCTTTTTGGATTACTTAGATGAAAAAGAAAAAAAACGTAGACTGTCTTCCGCTCTATGGCCCTTTTCGAAACACAAAACAGCCAGTATTTACTGAACACATTTTTCCCAGTGGCATGAGAAGATCAGGGAGTTTGAGTGGGAGATTAGCTTTGGGTTAATGAAGTCTGGAGTCTGGAGAGAAATGGTTATTACTCTGTAATGTAGAGTCTTTTAATTTCCACTGTGGCAGTCAGGCCTAATGTGTTATTTTACATTCTGTTTTAGATTGCACAAAGTGGTCACTGCTATTTGTCTTACTCATTTAAATCACCATTATTCAGATGTATTAGGAGATGATACATTAGGCTGCACTCTATGCTGCTTGCCTTCCTGGTTACTGAATAATAAAATATTCCTCGCCAGGGACAGTAACACAGCAGTAATATTCTCCTGAAAGCCTATCGCAGTCTTTTTCTTCCTCCATGACATACATAAGCTGTTAACACATTATATGCCACCATTTGTTTCTTTAATCTCTGCCTTTTATCCTTTTTTTTCTGCTCTTGAGGCATCATTATGGGAATCTCTTTTTTCATCGCTCACTTGAAATCCCATTTTTGTTTTTCTGTAGGAGCTTTCCTCTTGTGCAGTCACTTACAGTGGCCCTCTCCTTACCTCTTGCTTCTGATAAAGGAAGCAGGAACTGACAGGGGCTATTTATTATGGGGATGAGACAGGGGTGACACACACTAGATTATAAAATGCAGAGACGTGCAGAGGTCAGATAAACAATTTGCCACCAAACTTGGCTACCCATGATGCTCTCTGCTCCCCGTCTGCTCAATATCAGAAGGGAGGGAAGAGGAGGGGATCCACGGCTGGAAAGGAAGGAAGGTGGGAAGGATCATGTGAGTAAGGACAGGAGGGGGGGCAGAGGAGCACAGAGGAACAGTGAGCGAGCCCCCCTGGCTGACGGCAGTCAGGTTTGCATTTTTTTTTTTCTCCCTCTCTGGGTTAATTCACAGGATGAAAAGCTGCTCTGTGTGATGTGTCATATATCAAAGACAGGGCATCAGTAATCTTTGCTCAAGGGCACAGATAACAGACAGATAGACATGTGAATGAGATGAAAAAAAAGCAACCCATCCTTTTCCGCTACCACCACGGAGGAGATAAAACAAGATTTATGACTCATCTCAGACCACATACCGGCTGCGTGGACCATTTTTCACATGCTCCAAAAATTGGTACTGGAAAGCAATCTGCTTGTCAGTGTGTCCATCAGGTGCTTCAGGAGGAAATTGGGTCCTTTGGGCTTTTTGCTCTGCAGTCAGCTATTTTCTTTATAGCAGTTTTGTTTTTAATGGTATCCATAAATATGTGTAGGGTTATAAGTACCTTTATCACCCAAGGAGCTTTTCCACATGATGTGGCCTGCCGAACTCCTCTGGTTGTTTCTGAACTGAGAGCTTTCTCTGTGTGGACACTACAATCCAAAGAGCTGCAGAGTTGTCACTGTGTTGATGGACAGTGATGAGATGGTGTGATGACTCCCTTGTCTGCTTTGATTGACAGAAATGTGCTTCGATAGACAGCCAAATCACTTTTGTCCACCCAATCAGAGTCATCTCAGATTGAGCAGGGCAAAAGTAAGACCTTCAGGGGAAGAGACTGAATGGAGTGATGATAGTGAATCACTGCTTATTGTAAACATATCAGAACATGCTAAATGATACAATAGGTAAAAGGAGCAGCAGTGGTTTCAGGCCTGTGTATTGCAATGTAATAGAGCTCAGCATTTCAATAGACCGCTCTGTCATACGTATAGGTAAGAGATCGGATAATGATTAGTTGATCTGCATGGTATGAATATGTTCTGGTCTGAATCTGCAAACTTTCATGTTATTTGCAAATGTCAATAGTTTGCATGTTAGATAAATCAACCGCTAAAATGCCTTATTGCACAGTTCAAACAGTGAGACCCACTCTTTACACACAGCACAACACAAATAAACAGCAGCAGTTGGCATTCTCAGTGACGATATCCACAGTGACAGTGAGCATCGGGATAAGGATAGGCAGTCCAAATCCTGTCCAAACCCTTTTTCTCCAAAAGAAGTGAGAGACTGACACTCCTCTCACTGCCAAATACTATAGGACACTTCACAAAATGCTATAGAAAACCTTTTGCACAGGGTATACTGTATATTCTGGATTGGCTTTACTTATTTTAATACAAGCCTACTTAAGTAATACTGGTAAATATGATGAATGTGTCTGTCAGGTAGGATGAATATCAATATTTAATTGAAGCCAATTTTAAATGACTTGTATCAGGACTGCATATTAAAAAAATAAAATAAAATTCTTGCAATATTATTATTGTTATTATTATTAAATATTCTTATGTTCACTACACAGAACTGGGAGGTACTTTTAAGGAAATACTTTAGGGAACATCACCAGGAACACTCTCCTTCATGCAAACAGACACTTAGAAAGCACACCAAACTACAATACAGATGATTCCATTACAAATGAACTTAAGGAAATAAGAAACACGCAAGTTAATTGTATATCTGGAGCACTCGGTCATTTCCAGACAAAAGGTTGAGACAATGTCCAAACGCACCCCGTCTCATAACCAGTAACTGGTTTTACACAAACCTAGTGCTGTGATATTTGCTTTAATGTTTTTAAGCTGTACTGAAAGTTTTTCCTGTTGTTCCTTAGAAACTGGATTATAATATGTTGCCAAGTAAGCAAGTTGTGCTCTTTGGCATGTCAGACACAAACTGGTTGGACCTATTAAACTCACACCTGCTATGAAGCATTAAAACATTCTAAGATATTGACTTAATAAAGGAAGAGGGGTGCTCTGTCCCTAAAAACTGTGTATGATACAGAAAGTGTGCCTTGAAAACGTATCCCCTTACTCCAATCGGCCGAATATCCTTTATTGCCTGTTGTACCGCAGGTCATTTCTCCCATCAGCCATCAGACTCTTTAACACCAGCATCACTGGCTGATGTTAATACACTGTTTTTCCATCCATGTCATTCCATTCCTTCATTCCTTCATTCCTGTCCATACCTGTACATTTCCAAACCAAGTGTAAATATCCCATAGTGTAAATATTTATTTCAAATATCCCATAGTGTAAATATTTATTTCATCACAGCCATATATTTATATTTATATTTATTTTGCTATTGCTATTTTTTCTTCTACTATTGCTTCTTTTCACTCTCCCTGTTCAATTGTTGCTGCTGTAACATGAAAATTCCTAAGTCTAAGTCTAAGTCTAAGTCTTGTATGACCACTGCAGAAACCTATAGCATCAAGATGTTTTTGTTAAAAATCAGCAGCAGTGCATCAAAAGTGGAACTCCTTGTCAGCATTCTGCAGCTTATATAATTAAACAAATTTCAAAGTACTAAAGGTTTATCTTTTGATTTACAGGGTAGTTCTAACTGGAGTTCAACAGGTGGTAATAAATTGCTGCATTCAGCAGATGTATAGCATAGGCCTCTACTGCTTGGCTGTGTGATTTTTCAAGTGCTTCCTGGCTGCCATGTTGGAATGGAGTATTAGAGCGGCCCCGCTGTGCATGGAGTGTTGATAGCACAGGGAGCTGCATGACTCTGTCTGTTATGGATCAAATTGCACTTGGGGAAACATTTGAAGGCTCCTCTGGGCTTTCGCAGAGCACAAGTTTTCCTGGGGACACAAGGATCAGCTTAAAGCAACAGTCGTGTTGACTTTGATATCCTATCTGATACCAGGACTTCCACAAGTTTACACCCCTGCAAACAGGCCTGACATTAGAATATCCTCATTTGTGCTAGCAAGGGGATTTGGCCCACCGCAGGGGTTTGAGGTTTGTGTTTCTGCCCGTCGTAGATGAGCGAGGGTTTCCATAATTTGGCTGGTGTTTCCTCTCACACTAGACCAGCCTGTGAGAATGAGAAACAGGCCAAGGAGAAGGGAGGGCACAAATACCTGCCCAGCACAGCAGGCAGATGTTCTATGAGGGTCATTGTGAGTTGTGGCAAGGGAAAGAGGACAGACTGATGTAAAACACACACTTATTTTGCACATTGTCACGTTTGCCTCTTGCCTCCTGTTGCCCCTTGAGCTCTGTCCTACCTGCTGTTCCTGTCTAGACTACTTGCCAACTGTGACATCTGTTCTAAGATGAAAGCATAGGCAAAATCTGAATGTCAATATCCTCGCCGTGGACAGACAAAATGAACAAATGGAGGAGTGTCTGTCACTGTGCGGCAATCATCCTTCAAATGAAAGGTTACCGCACCACATTGTGTGCTGGAGAAATGACCATTTTTAATCAGACAGCAGGGGACACATCTGTCAGAAGCTCAGTAAAGCTGCAGTTAGGAGCCAAGGAGAGCAGAGACTGATCAGTACAAATCATTTCCCCTTTCCCCCAGCTGACAAAACAGGCCTAAATGTGAAAAGGCCATCAGGGAATTAAATATGATTTTTCTAAGGTTATCCTTGGGATGCTAAGATGATAAAGTGAGGAGGTTCACTTGAGGGCGATGGGAGATTACATTAGGCATGTGTGGGTGTTATCATAAGCAGGCTTCTTTGTGTTGGATGAAGCATATCGGCTTCAGAAAATCTCAGGTAAAGGTGTGTAGGTGTAATGAAGAAAGTTCACCCCATCTTGACTGAAGGAATAAAAAGTGTGCTCACCACATCATTAACAGCAGAATAAAGATTATCAAGCTTTTACAGTCACACATGATAACCTCTTTATGATGAGATTAGAGCTTGGCGTGTCATGCCTTAGCTATTAGATACATGATCATCGTGTGCACTTTTCATCTTACATTACGTTGGCAGGCTACAGAGGAACATGGTAGGCTTAGACAGAAAGATCTAATATAGAATTGCCTCATAAATGGGTGAACCATTATCCTCTCTACATTTCCTATGTTCTCCATGTTTTGTCTGATCGCAGCCCCAGTAAATGTGTAAGTTAAGACCTTGGGGTTTGCCCTATCCATGGGCCTTAGCCTTAAGATTACATCTACAGAGGGGTCGAAAATGTTCAGAGCTGGAAAAGTAATTGCAAAGCTAAGGTTAGTAATTTTGTGGTATTAAATTGCCTGTCAGAGCTAAATGAAGTAGGGCTTCTGCACTGCCAAAAGCCATACGTGCCTATGCGGAGAGTGGTGTAGCTTTACCCGAAGAAGGTAGTATTTTCCTCCACCACATCATTTTATCATTCAGCCGAGTTCATGGTGTTGTTTTAAGAGATTTAAGTCTCATTACCCCAACCTAGGCCCTTTGTGATTTATACCGTTATTACAGCACTCTCTCTCACAATAGAAATGATGCATGAATCACATTTGTACTGTAAGACAAATGTTTCTCCAAGGGAAAGAGAGACATTGTATCTAGTTAAAGGGACCCTCATTAAGCTCTCGTTATTGGATAAGTGGCTCTCATTTTCTCTGTGAGATTTCAGGCCTGACTAACTGGTCTTTATACCTCTCTGAAGAATACAGTGTTGCATTGCTGCAGTGTTAATCTGGTCTTTGTGATGTGACCAGCGGTTATACGTTTATTTTCAGTGCCCAAATCTGTGTCATTGACCTTCAGTTCCTGCTGAGTCCAGCACCTGCTGACCCCGGCCCTAAATCTGCCAGGGTTGGAGATAAATATGGGCCTTCGCAGCTGCCTCTGGCCAGACCGGCCCATGGTTCAGAGCTGTTTTATATTTTGGTTTATACACCGTCAGTAATATTCATTGAATGTTTCTTTTCAAGGTAGCCTTACGAAAGAGAGAGAGAGAGAGAAAATTAAACAAGCTAAAAAAAATCACATCATTAATCATTTGAGAAAATTCACCATAAAACTATAGGACATTATTTGTCATGCACGTTTACTGAGTCTGTGAAAGGTCATCCCTGACACCCTGTATGTTTACAACTGTAGTGACACCAGTCAATGCATGATTATATCTTCACCACAGAAAGAGAATGGTGGCACAACTGTTATAGTATTTCTTTCAGCTATATTGTTGTCATCTGTACTATACTATAAGACCAGGTTATATGATAAACTAGCAACAACATTTTCAAATGGATGAAAGACGATGGTAAGAGAAGATTGCTTTGAAGTCACTCAGATTTCCTCTCCTGCAGTTTATTTGAAAGCCATCATTGTCTTGAATACATAGCTGGAAATTGTAATTGATTTGCAGGATGACAGATGCTAAGAGCCCCTCTATTGACATTACCATTGACGGTTTCAGTAAATTCCACATCTAATTATCATTCCTGGCCAAATGATACACCTTTGTATTCCGTGAGAGGATGTCGATGGCACATGGTGCATTGTTCTAGAGAGACTTATTGAGCCGGGTGTCACTGCACTGTGATTTAGGACATAACAGAGCACATTGTTTTTTGTATGGCATAATTAAGCCCGTCACTCCCGGACTGTTAAAGACATCACTAAAGAAAAGATCTGTGTTGTTGATGGCCCTTGTGCTGAGGGATTCCTCATTTTTCTCTTCAACTAAATAGCCCACCACCTTTTGTCTACCTCTGTCTACCTTTCCATCTCCCCCTCTCCCTCCATCTTTTCCATTTTGATATGCAAGAAAAAAGAATTTGCTACAGAAGCAGTTTTATTAAAGACAAATTGAGATAATTCAGTGACATGGCTCAAATGATTTATAATATCATTGGATCTCCGGTCCTACTATTAATAGGGACTTGGCATAAGAATGTATTAGAAATTAATCATTAGCTTATCCCATCTCCATCAGTAAGTGGTTTACTAATTTTAGCAGCTTATTATTTCAGCATATTGATTTCAATGTTTATTACAACTAAAGCAAAGTCATAATCAGTCATAATAAGTATTATATTGAGCTCTTATTAATTTGCATAGCTCCCATTTTTTTGTCACGATGTCCTGTGAAGTTTTTCCAGTAGAAGGTCGTGCCTTTTAATGGCAGAAATAAACTAGTGCAAGTCACCCCTGTTGACCACTGAGATACTGACAAGCTCTTTGCTTGGAATGACATCTGAACCTGCCAGGGGCACGAACCTGCCAGGGCCTCCAGCAGGTGCCAGAACCTGACACCTCCTGAAGGCACTGGGAGCAAAGTGGTGGGTGGTGATGGTGATGGTGGGGGCCTTCGGGCTTTATGTTGGAGGAATAGTAACATGATGCTGGAGTCCCCTGCCTTTTCCCACAGTGGCCCTGAACCACCACTCTGCGGCTCCACTGGCTAACTAACGGCTCACTTGACTGTGGTTACAGGAAGCCCATTGTTGGGAAGGACAGAATTCAGGGGGGAAGTGGTGTAATCCTGTCTCTGTCCTGGATCAGTCAGTTTGGATTTCACACAGGCCCCACCGTCAGGCCCAGTGCAGCCAAGGGCCCCTGGACGCTGTGTTCTTTAGGAAACAGGCAAACACCTTTTTCTTCACAGTCTGATCATAAAAACTAAAACTAGCTAAATCCCCCTAGCATAACATAGACGTTTGCTATATCTTTCATCCTTACTGGTTTAACAAAAGCTGAAATACACACAGCATACACTGCCCACATTGAGTTATTATTTGTAAAATCATTACCACTCAACTGTTTATTTAGACCTCATTTACATCATCCAAATAATTTTCATCCAAATTACGTCTTTGATACTTTGGAATCAGGTGTCTTAACTTTATTCAGATTTTCTGAATTGAAGTTTAAAGCTTGTTTGAATTGTTTACAATTGCAGAGACAGAAAAAGAGACATGCTAAAAAGGAAGGACAACTAAGGGAGTCTATGATTCTGTTTTAAATCCCTGTATTTCTCCCATAGTTGCACGGTTCAGGCAACAAATCCTGCGTGACAATTCAATACAGAGAATATAATGAATGTGATAACAGCACCCCCATGCAAAATACAAGCACCAACACACTTATTTGCTCTGCACTATCCTTCTTTTCTTATCTCACTATGTCACAACTGGACACAGCCCACCATGAAGAAATCTGAAATTTGCAAGTGCTTGTCATTATCCTGATCTACCATGCCTCTATATGCTGCCGAGGTCAGTCTGGTGAGGAATAGAGAGGTGAAGCTGTGACAAAATGGCTGCATTCTTTTGCACCCCTTAACATTATGTGACAAATTGTGGCCTGCCTCAGTTGTTTCTTCAATCTTCCAAGTGATTTCTGCCTTCAGATTATCCGCTCACTATCTAAGCTCAAAACCATGCTATTTTTCAGTGGTACAGTAGGTGACTTGGAAAGGGCAATAAAGTCATATCCAATGGGAGTCATGTTATCTATCATTCAATTAGACAAACTTCAGCCCACACAAATGACATTGAAATAAATTTATGTAATGACAAGAATTCATGCCTTGCAACAGCGAGAGGTGAAAATCTACCCCTGCAATTTCAGGCTTTACACTTGGCATGGCATGTAATGTGATCTCAGTTGAGTCTGAGGAAAACAAATCCTTTTTTCCCTCTGTTTTACATACAAGTGTGAGAGAATGCAAGGCATTTGTAGTTATTTCAGGAGACACAGAGAGAGCTGCAGGGGTTGCTGGTTCATTCTCCACCTATTCTATGGAGTACAGATAATTGCTGCATGGCCAGAAGGCTTTGATTGGCCGGTTAGTTAGTGATCAGAGCAGTGAGATGTCTGGCTCTCTGTGGACGCCAGGAACTCTGTAACATATGGCAGAGAGAAGTGGGTGGAAGGTTTTTTTAAGTTGCTCTAATCCTCATTTTCTTTATGACCTCTTACGTGGGTTACAGTGTCATGTAATGCCATGCAGTTTTAAGTTAGCCATGGGTATTTCTAGCACTTGTGAGAATTGAAAATGCAAGTATAGATTTGACCACAAGCATGCACCACATGTCAGGCATTCTACTTAAAACTGTTTCAGATAGATTCAAGTTCTCAAAACTTAACAACATGAAATCTCTTTAAACAACATATTCTGTGCTTCAAGGTATTATCCAGCCTTTTCAGTGCGAACTTTTACCAGAACACTTGTTAGGATTGACTTGAGAAGTCAATGGCTTTAAAGCCTGGCATAGATGATCACTTTTTTTCAAGCTTTCATTCCGTCTCTCTATTTTTGTACGTGTTGTAAAAGACTGTCATCATATTGTTGCACAATTTATTTACAATTAATAATAGTAAAGTAAATATACTGTACATACACCTAGACAAAAGGCTGGGTGAAGGGGAATATGAATTATGGGTGCTCCTTAAATAATCACACAACCCCAGCTGTTCTGTAAATGCCATATGCATTCTATGATTATGTACATAGTGAAATGTATGTAATGTGCATACTGTACTTTTGTTCACCTGCTCTGACAAGGGGGGTGGAAATTAGCCTTTAGTTTTCTCTCTGTGTAGTGCATCAAATTTCAAGTTTCAAAATTTATGTTTTACACAGTCCCTGTCAAATAAATTGGAAATAAATGAATAAAAATCAGGATTTTTGCAGCCAAGCACGGACTGCTGGAAGCAGCATCGGCTGATGCCGATCGGGGGGTCATTTTGAAGCCTTTTGAAGTTCCTCATCAAAATAATAAATAATTTGGTGTTAAACATTAACCCCATCTCTTGCCCAATGTCAGCTGGGATTGGCTCCAGCCCTCCCACAACCCTTAAGGATAAGCGACAATGGATGGAAGGATGTTAAACTTAAACAAAGAATTAGACCCACAGGATACAACCAGTGTCTGGTCTCTCCATCTGACGTTTGTTTTAAGCCTCTGAGGCTAACGCAACAGGGCTAGTGTCTGTTATATGTACACGACGTCTAAAGTCTGGTCTGGTAACAACAGAAAATTTTCTCAAATAAAAGCTGAGACTCCATTCCTCTGGTTCGACTGCTTCTTTGTAATTTGACCTTGGACGCCGTGTAAAGTTGACAGTTGTGTTAGCCCCTGAGGCTAAAAACAAAGATCAGCTCACCATGCCTCCGCACACCTCTCCATGTAGATGCAACAGCTGTCTCCTTGTCGCCAGCCTCAGCGCCAAATTGTGTGTCTGATCAACTCTTCTGAACGGCCTTAATAGAGACCACCACTCAAATGATTTAGGGCAAATATTGACCAATAACTATTGGTGGCCAATTGATCAGGGCACCCGTAACATAAGCAGGACAGGTGTGCTTTCATCCTGGTCATTACTCAGCTCATACTTTTCAAACATCTGGCCCAATCAATCACAGTGCTGATTGATTAAAATAAGAGAATGAAAGAGTGCACACTGGCTTTTCTAAGTAGTATAGTATTATTATCTTATATTTTTATCTAAGTAGTGTAATATTGTTATCCAGCAGGTGCAGAATGCCAAAGGCAGAGACATGGCGCCACATGTATGCGGCCAAAGGCAGAACCGCTTCTTATTAATTGAGTTTTTTGTTTGCATAGATAACAAAAATGTGATTTATTGCTGTACATCTTTTTTTAAACACAATAATCCAGCGATGATAGTTCAACAAAATTATGATGATCAAACCCATACTTGGTTATACTTGAATTCTACATTCTGATAGATTTACCTTTCCCATACTAAAACTCTTGGTTGAGAAAATTAGTCGTAACGTCATAATTTTCTTCTGTTACATCATATTACAGTTTAAAAAGCAATATGTTTTTTTTTTCAAATTTAAAAATACATGCTGCTTTTGCCAGATTAGTTGACACAAAAGCAATAACACACAGCTGTTGCCACTGTTATGACAGTGGTTTACCGGCTACCTCAAATAGGAAAGGTCCATTTCAAAGCACAGCAGTCTTTGCACCACCAGCAAAATATAGCCCCCAGCCTTTATCGGACAAACCCATAAATATTTAGACAGGGAGATTACATGGAGCATCATAGTTACTTACTCTACATTATGTGTGCTTTAGCCGACTGAGCTACCAGGATGTTTTATGGCATTTATTTGATACTTGACTGAAGCTTATCGGGGTCAAATGCCTTCTGTGCGCGGGGTTGTTGAAAGGTGTTCACCACCGTTTTCATCCCTCTATGGAGATCCATCTCTCTTACAGAAAGAAAATCCTTCCAAAAACCCCAGGGGGTCCTCAGTGGTTAGTGAGCTTGAGGCTGCAAAGAAGACCTCTTTAGCATTACACACACACACACACACACAGCACATTGTTAAAACAGTATCATGTTGTTGTGAACCTCCTTTGTCCCCTCTCTCTGCCCTGTCTGTAAAGAAATTTGGGTTGATGTTTGTGATGGCAGGGATCCCTCTCAACAAACAATGTCGAGATTGAAAAGAGGATTCGTCCTCTTTTCACTCTGGAGCCTTCTAGTCCGCTGCAAGTTTACATGACCCTTCAACTCGTCTCTACTCAAGCTGTTGAGTTTTGTTCAACAGCTTCTGTTCGGGCATATAAGGAGGCATTGTTGGCTGGGTCACAGCAGAGGGATGCTAAGTTTAGGAGTTTACGTAAGAAGGCCTCTCTAACTGGCTCAGCCTCCTAGTCTCTTGACAGATCATGTGAAAGACACCAGGCCACAACAACAACACTTTATGTGGTAACATGCAGGAATATATTTTTGCCTGCCATTGGAACAAATACAAAATATCTATTTGAGAAAAGATGTCATTGATGTTTGTACATCTACACACTGGCTTGTCATAAACAAAAAAAAAAATAAATAAAAAAATTAAAGAAATCAACTTTTTTTTCAAACTTGTTTTAGAATGTTTGTAGGTAATTTATATCCTCTAAATTGTCAACACACCCTGTCCTGTCTGTCATTTTTTTGCTAGAGTGATGTTGAGTTGTTTACTCAAGGACATCAACTCACTTTTCACTCTCACTTAAACTGAATGAGCTTCCTGCATCTCCAATATTTCACTAAGCCTGTTTGACAATGTTGGATGTGTCCATCACGACATTTCTTGTTCAAGGAAGACAAGACAATGGATTTATTAGGGAGACAGATGAACTTCTTTTCAAATCCCATCATTCTGTTGAGTGTCTAAAACTGAGACAGTTGACGCGCATATGACAGCTGTCACATTCATCACAGTCTAGTCACAAACAAGCAGGAACACGTAGGCTGTTGTGTCTGAAAATTCACAGTGTAACATAGCTTTCAGTAAAGTGTAGCCTGCCATCAGGGCTCTGTGCAGGATCATGAAACGCTTGGCATTTTTGACTTGTGCCTTGTGATTTATCTTGCCTTGAGACATAATTTGGTCTGAGCCCGCAGCGAAATATATACTTGGATAAATGCTATGGCTTTGAGTTGAAATAAACAAATCCCTAATGCCCTATCAATGTCCTTCCTGTTGGAAACAGAATAACTCCTTTCACTTACCAAAAGGAATATATATCATCAGATAAATGCTCCCTAGAAATAGGAAACCAGGGACAAGCTTAACCACTTCTAAGCCCTGCTTCCCTGTAGACTTGTGTTTATGATAAAGGGTAATGAATGGAAAGTGGGTTTTATCAGTGAAAGATGGAGGAATGGTTAGTTTGATTGATGCTTTTTGTCCCACATGGCACAATCAAGGCCTATTTTTGACGTATGGTCCCTCATGTCTTTGTAGACCAATTTTTGTGGATATTGGCTGTGGGATTTTACAGCCCCTGCTATGCAGTACAGTATGAAGGGCAGTCCAGTTATCTGAAGATACAGCACTATTGCCTGTCATGCAAATCACAAAGATAAATACTTTTATATCGTTTAATTTTCAGGAAACTTTAGAAATACCACAATAGGTTGTTTAGCATTTACATCCTGCAATTCAGTCCACTTAATTTGGTTGCACAGACTTAAATCCTGGTATGTGTCCATGGCTTGGATGCAGTTGTCTCTTTGTCTGTGGTCTTATCAGCATTCCTATCGTATCCTATGTAAATTACATAGAGATAAAGCTATCTCTTTCATCACTTATCTTTTTATAACTTTGAAAAGTTAGTTACGTAAGGTTCAGATTTCTGAGAGGTCAGTTTTCAAGGATTTGTATTTCATATTCAGTGTGTTTATACCGCTGTGCTGTCTCATCACATGCCTCATTTCTTCCCCACCTGTCTTTTTCTTTTAACCTGGCCCTGGTCTCTGTGCTCCTGATCAGTGCTGGCATTGAGCTGATTCAAATAAGGCTGCTCAGTGGGCATGGACACTCCCACCGTCTAGATTGGATCGCCATCAGGAGAGGGTTTTCCTATTGGGCTGACAAATTAATGTGCTGGCTCAACCATCTCCGCAATAATTTCTTCTACACGAGCATCAGTGAAAACATTTGGTCTTCCTGAGAAAAGAGAGTGCGCCCTAATACTGGGCCACTAACGGCCAGTGAAGCAACTCTCATCTGTTTTAATCTGGGCTTCTAATGGAGAAAATAAATAATAGAAGGTTACTGCTGATCAATAGCCTACAAAGACACAACCTATCTGTCTGAAAGATTAATAAATTATGGTTTCATTCAAAGAGAGGGGATAGATGTTCCAGGTTTGGTGATTTATTTTGCTCTTGCTTATTAACACCTTGCTTTGTCCCTGCACATGACTGTTTGTTTTTTCATCAAGTCCTAATTGACTGTAGGATTTTGCTGAAATGTATTATCAATCTTTATTTGTTTTGTATGGAAGGACATTGATCAATGGAAATAGTCTTCCTTTGTTGACTGAATTGGACAGTGTTGCTGGCCACCGCCTCGGCCATGTAATGGAGCTTATGAGAACCAAGCCACCAGATCAATAAAGCATTGAAATAAGAAGATGAAATTCCCCTTCCCCCCCCCCTCAATGGCTGAATTTGTTAGATTTCAAAAAGTTTTTTTTTTATTTTCTTTTTGGTGTAGAACTGATTTACAGAAAAAAAAAAGGGCCAAACAACCATCTCAAAGATTTTTCTCTCTCTTCTCAGCCTCAAGCCCATTAAAATTCCTCAGAAGTTTTTTACATATCACTACATCAAGTGCACATAAATTATGAATGTCTCATATAGCAGTCTTGCACTTGTAGCCCCCGGGTTCCCTTGAAACTGATTTGGTGTCTATGAACTTTGTTGTTACAAGGCCCAGAGAAAATTGGAGTAATATGCTCTCTCTATGATTCATCATTTACACCTCATAATGCAGAGCATGCCATAATAAACATCCCCACCTCCATGTATTACTTTGAGATTGTGTTTGTTTCACCATTAATGAATTTACTGTCATAAAGTCTGTTTTAATATTTATGCATGCGAATGACTTTGTCATAATAGGGCTACACATTTAGATACCCAGCAGGGATGACATATGCTTCTTTCAGATATCACAGGCAGATGGGTTTTCTTTAAGATGCAGAAGGGTTTGAAGGTCAGCTGAGTGCACATATTCTGGTTATTTATATATGTTTTTTGCAACAGTGATCATTTTCAGCATTATTACAAATAGAGTGAGACCTCTAATTGGCTCTGATGTATCTGGGGAATCGCACCAACCAGTGTCTGCCATCTTAGTTATCATGATCTTGGAATCCGAACAGATGAGAGAAAAATACATTTTAAACTTGATTCTCAAGTTTCCAGACTTAAAACTTAAATCTAAAAGTTAGGCTTTTAGGGGAAAGATGTGGGAATAAAACTTCATATTTAGCAGAAAGGGACACAACATTAAATAAATATAAATGATCATTAACAATAGCTAATTAAACCTGTGATATCACCTACATGTTTATATATTTAGATATTCAGTTTGGGGCTGCCATTTTTATTTTTTTTATCAATTACTGCACCCATAAGCTGTATTGATTTACTGTACCAATAAAGTCCAAAGTAGGGAAACAATGTTGGGCTTGAATATAAATGAGCAGGGTGTAGCACCCACCACAGCTTAGATAGCCCAAAAGACCTTTTCAAGGCCAATCTGCCCCGAAACACAATTATTCTCAAGTGTTCACATCTCTGTTATAGGACAGAAAACTTAAAAAAATTGCTACCAATATCAAACCTGAAATGCAGCCCAATTTCCTGCAGCCAGCATCCAGCTGCAATTTTAGGGAACGCTTCTTATGCTCGGCTTCAAGGTTTAGCGCTGGTTGAAAAACTTCCCCCAATGATTTAGATTACCAAAACATCAGAAAGCCAGAACCAAGGTGTGCTTTAAAGCTGGACAGAGAGGGCCCTGCAGTCTGGCATTGTGACCGTCCCCATTCTTTGATCCCAGACAACAGTTGAAGATGAATGCCTTACACAGTCTATCTTTATAGTTTTTGACACCACTGTTCAGTGAAATATGTTGTAACTGGGCACAATCACACTCGTAGTGTAGCAGCAAACCAATTTGACATCAATTGACAAAAAGACTCCAGCCTTGAAAATGGGACACAGCGAGTAGGATCCTGGAGTAACGGGTGGTAGCAGCTGACAATTACTAGCTCGTCTGCATTTACTGCACATTTGTCAAGAATTTTAGCCTTGGGGCTCGGCATCAAGCTGTGTCTGTTTTGGCTTCCTGGATATGATTTATCCCCATCAGCCCAGCTGAGGTTCTCCAGCTGTTTGCGTGACAGATACTTTTACACTGGCTAATGCTGAATATGCTTTGCTTTTTGAGAGCATCCATCTCCACTGGTGCAGGGTTGTTTTCCTATCCTGATCCCCAGAACATGCAGTCACAGATGCTTGTGTTTTTGGACTCAAGCCTCTCCAACACGCTACACCCCTGCCCCCCCTTAGGGAATTAAAGCGGTATATTGTGATACATAAGCTATGAACATCCATGCCATCCATACCATCCGTGGACACAAATCCTAAAAGCCCGGAGCAATGAACAAAAACGATTTTTGAAAAACGAAGTTGTGGAAATAGTATCGCTGGGCTGACAGCATTATGTCAACGCAGTGCAAGACTACCAGAATGACACCCAATGGTCATCGTAAATCTTTTCAGATCAGATACATATTGTGTCAAAACTCTTAAAGTGAGCTAGTATTATATTTAATGATAGGTTTTCTGTTGTGCAGGCTCCACATGTGCTATTTGAGTCACCTTTATCTGATTTTGTCAGCACATTAGCTACTCAGGCATTGTTTTCTCTCACTGACTACAACCAGATCCAAGGACATCTGACAGTCTGTTTTCACTCATGACCTTATTTATAACTTATTTACTACTCTCACATGTCCCTAGAGTTTTACTAAACTTGGATTCCCAGGCTTTGAGAAAAGCAGGCGGTGTGTCCTGGTGCCTGACTCATGTCTGTTCTAACCACCACCCCCCCCCCTTCTAAACTTGTAACCAGCTGCACATCAAAAGGAATATGATTTATTAGGGGTGCAACTCCCCAGGACTTTGAACGACCATCGACTTGTTTATCCAAGTTAACATTCTTGGCCATATCCATATATTTTCTGTTTTCTCTTTCATGTGGTTCTGCAGGGATACATCCACTGACTGCCGGGGTTATAGTCCACCTACTGTAAAAGTAGGCTTTTAATGTCACTCTTGAAGGATTCAGGTTTGGGCCATGGCAGTGACATGGATCAGTTCTGTAACTGTTCCTTGAAGGCATTACATAATTGATGTATTTTCATGGTGCTGCGGTTAGTTGATGGCACACGGGGGGTGACTCTGTTAAGAACAGGCATCATTGACTCTTTTCCCTTGAAGCTGCCCATGTTTTAGCCCTCAGAATCCCTCGACCCTTTTCCCTGCCTCTCCCTGTATCTCCCAAATGGAAAACATGTGGCTGGAGTTGTCATTTGTTAACGTATGGTAGAAAGAGTGAAACAGGCCAGGGGATGGCTCATCAGGAACACTCATTCAGGATGATGAATGTAGCCAAATACACATTTGTCCGTAAAACTTGCAGTGTGGATCAGCATCATTAGGCATGAGGAATAGGTGGAGCCCGCTGAGAAGTGAATGCAGCAAACAGATGTTGCAGATTTTCACCAGCATCTTTCATCCAGAGTACCATCATTAATAAAGTTGAAGGTGATCCTCGTGTTTTCATCTAATAAGACCAAATAAAGTATGGTGGGATTCTCAGGAAATTGCTGAATAAACTGAATATTGCCACGGCTTCTTAAACAAGGACCCAGGGTCCTCTGTCTGGTTTGTAAGCAAGTCTTGGCTACATGACACCGTAGTTAGGATACTGAGTGTAAAGTGTATTAGTCAGCGAATGCTTATGAAGTCCTCAAAGGAGTAGATTCCAGGAGAAAAAAGTATGGGTTATACTACAAGCTTAAAAGAAAAATTCTAATGTTTTTGGTTGGGAAAAAAAACATGTATACACTGTATATATGCTGTGCACACTATATTCACTGTATTTATAGATACATAACATGGCACTTTTCAATTCCAGACAACACTGAGAACATGGAGCTGGGTCTGTGATAGCTCCTGACAATTGTGCTTGGTGTTTTACAATACTGTGTCAATCTTTAGCTGGCCTGTGTGTTTTTCTGTGAGATGCTGAATGGTTGCAGCTGATGCCACGGGTATGTCAGGTGACTGAGCCCCATGTTCAAGCAGCTTGGCCCTGTTGTAGAGGGCCTCCATCTTTGTCAGCCTTGTCTCATCTTATAAACAGGCCCAGACAGAGAAGCTTTACCATGAATAATGCCTCAGGTCCGTAGAATCCCAACACCTATAAATCTTAATAGAGGTTCCTAGATTCCAATGGGCGGCCACATCTCTTTCCCACCCTGCTCAGCTCTATTCCACCTCCCATGCGGAGCCTCCAATTTTCTCTCCCCAAAGTAAACCCACAGTGACTACAATTTGCCCATGCCATGATTTACCTACAAACAGGATTACATGCATATAGCTCATGCAAATCAATAAAGAATGTCAAGAATGCTTAGCCTCCTGCGGTTTGCTAAATGCAATTTATCACTCAGGGAATCAGGGGAAGGGAATGGGCTACCAAATGGAGTCTGATCATTTGCATTGGACGTGTTGTCAAATACTTGAAGAGTGCATTTTTCATTTTCTGTACAGTAAATTGCACTTGGTTGTGTGTTTGTTTCAAAGGGACTAGTAGAGTCCCTGCTTATTGCATTTAGTATGGAAACCTGTGCTTTTATGAACTGCTGTATGGTGTTTTACTGCAATTCCCAAATCGTATCATACAACAGCTTGTCATACAATAGGGCATTTAGAGAGTTTGGTCTTTTTTATTATACTAAAATGTGTGAAATTAAAACCATTTTATGTATTAGCTGTGAGTACAGCTCTGATCTTAAAAACATATTCCTTTAAAGTCAAAACAAAAACATAAAAAAATCATACCTTTAAAGTTATTCCCTCTGTGTAACTGCTTGACCCTCAAGCTTGAGCTGCATCAGTCAGCCTGGTATGAATTACATGTTGCATTTTTCATGCCTGCCCACTGAATTATATTAACTGGCTTTGAAGTGAAGGAAAATGTAATCAGAAATCAGCTGATCTCATGTATATCAAGTTTCTCAGTCAGTTGACAGTCATCAAAAATGCTGTGCATCATCTAAACCGAGATTGGGTGTGTGTTGGTATGATGAGCACAGATATTGACACTTTGAGAGACGTCTTGCTTTGATATGTCCATCTGTGCCTTTGGGCTGAGGCTGGTCAACATGATGCCCACTGATTCGCAAATTGAGCCTGCTTTAGATTCATCATTCATAAATTGGGAATATGTCACCCTTGAAGTGCAATTACTGTGCATACTGAGGAGGTGGATTTTGTGAATTCACTATTTCACTACTCCACCCCAATTCACTTTTTGAGTATGCAGACACGTCCAGATTGACCTGCTGTTTTACGAAAGGCAAAGGTTGACTCTGTGTTGTTATTGGACCATGTTTCTTTTTAATGTGGTGCCGCTTATGTTTTGTTTTGCTACGTTAATGCCTTTACGGACATGGTCAGTGATTTACTGAACTTAATGAATAGGCTAGTGTCTCAAAAATGTTGATTTCACTCAACAGTCTGCACACATGCATTATGTTTTCATTTAATGCCAATCATCCTTTTTTGATCTACCAGGACTGCTCTTATTATGCATGCAAATGCCATAAATTCACATAATCAACATGCCATTTCTCTGATTCAGTTACTTTGGCACTGTTCCAGGAAACCCTCTCAACAAACAGCTCCGGTCTGTATTCCCATATGGTCATGAACACATTCATTCGCAGTGCAGTGATCACTGAATGTGTCTTTAGAATTACTGTGGTGTATTGCAGCAAGTGCTCCTACAACTATTCCTCTTGGCTGGTTCAAAGATAAATTAGCAGCTTCTAAATAATGCAGTGAACCCTAATTCTCTTTGATTAGTGGCAAGTTAGATGATAGCGACCCATTGAAATTGATCATCAGCATAAATAATGACTGAATGAACTGATAAAATGCAAAGTTGCCGGCCATCATAAATCAAATGAAAACCACTTGGTGTGGAAGTCATTGGAATTAGAAGTCCATGCTCCTATTAATTATGTTGCCTTGCCAAGGCGACAGTGTTATAAATCAGTTGTGAAAGGTACTCCAGCCGGCTGGCCTGCCCAGAAAGGCCTGCTGCCTGCAAATGGCTCTGTATACCCCCCTAATTGTTTCTTAAACAAGCCACCTCGAGAGGCTGAGGCTGATGGACAGAGTTTAAGAACAGAGTGGAAAATGTGGGAGGAGGTCGCATGTGTATATAGTTTGCACAGTTACATTAGAGTCAACAATAATGACCTTTTTGTTTCATCATTTATTAAAAAGGGACACAAAGTTATTGTCAGTTTCTCAGGCAAGATTACGTAACGCGTCTCGAACACAGCTTAAACAAAGTTTCTTCAAAAGATTGTTCAAAGGTCAGAGTTTCTTGGAACTTTTATCTCTGGGTGTATTCTGTTGGGCTGAAACACTGCACAGTCTCACAGAATTTGGGTGTCAAAATTATTTCAGCAGTCTTTAAGAACATCCCAAAGATGGTCTGATGATGCCACAGACACTGGATGCTTTCAAATGTTTCCTGAGATGTTCTTTGGGGTTGTTGTGATCTACCCATGTGGAGCCCAGATAATCTCTCTTGTTACAACTTAGGTTCAACCTCCAATTCAAATGTAAACATTTCAGAGGTGGCATTTTGGTTATGTTTGGGATTTACTACACTTTTACATTTTATCGTCTCTAAACTACTACTTGCGTTAGTTATCTGAAGGAAGACATTGCTCATTTGGGTTTGTCCAACAAGTCCTCTTTCAGCTTAAAGCATTTGGTGTAGGAATTACAACAGGTAGATCTATTAATAAGTTGGTATTTGCCTGTAAAAGACCTAAAGAGTTACATGTACGATAAGAATACGCGAGGAACACAAATGTGTGTAATAGTATATGGTATGACAACAATATGAAAAGTCTTACCAATTAGTGTGTGAAAGTCACTTTCAGTCATATCCTTTCTTTTTTGACATGTTTACTATAGTGTTACCTTTGGCATCCAGCCAGGCCTTCAGAAATATCACATTTCTCTGAGTTGTGAGTGTAGAACACTTCTCCTTCCCAATGGAAACAGTAGCATGGATGTGTGTATGCATGCATGCTCCTCTATAAAGGCTCCACAATCCCACCATCAATCACACACTCCTTATTAGGATGTCTATAACTGGCTTATTTTGCTGGGTATGCTATTAGAATAATTGCATTCCCATGCAGTTCCCTGTTCTGCTAGATTTATTTGTTTTTACAACACAGAGCTCTTATGAGGTCACACAACAACTTGTGATGCTGCCTATAAATGTCTCTGTGGAGATGTCAGTAATGTAATGGACCAGTGCTGCAATAGGACAAGATTGTATTGTGTCTCAAGGACCGCAGATGTTTCGCTTTGATGTCACCAGGCTGAACTGCCTGGCTCACTGTGGACTTGTGAAGTTTTACAACTGGAGAGTGGGCACGGTAAATAATAGCATTATTTAGTTTGAAGTAACTCTCACCAGGTGTAATGGGTCTATAACCCCAGTGACGCTATGAATACTCCTCTCTCACCATGTTGGTTATCTGAAATGGGCTTGTAATCTCAATCATCTCATTTTCCCCAGGATTTTCCCACTCTCTTTACATCACGAGTGAATTAGTTCCTGCACTGGTGACACTGGACGACTCTGGACTCACAATCTATTACATGGCTAGAACAAAATAGCTCTCTCTTTTTAAATGAGGCCTTCTCTATCAATCCATTACCCATCTCTCTGTTTCACTCCCCCTCCATCTCTCTCAGCTCTGTACGTTGTCCTCTGTGTGTGTGTGTGTGTGTGTGTGTGTGTGTGTGTGTGCGTGCGTATAGGAAAGTCCCCAAGAAACCATTTAGGCAGTAGAAATGGAGCGGGCCCAGGCCTCAGGTGTCCGTGTCACGGTGATGAATCACATAGAACACATATTAAACCTTCCTCATGTGAGAGGGACCTGTGTTGAGCTGCACCCTTTTCCTGGCTGCCCTCTCACCAAAAAATGAGATCCATTGACGAAAAAAAGAAAAAAGAAAAAGAAGAATTATAAATATGACTGTGTGCTCTGCACATAAAGGCCGGCCTGTCCCTGAGAAATTGATTTATTGGATTCCCTGACATTTTAGTTGTGGTCGTTATGTTATATTTATGGGGGAATTGCTGGAGCCTCTCATTATGCTCTCCTAATTTATTTTACATACTTTTATGGCTGCTTGTGCTCAGCAGGCCTTTACGGCAGCTGTTATTGAAAAAGAGAAAAAGGCAAGTACATATCGATCAAGATTTACATGTTTATTGCCAAGATTGTGATTTATTTTACCGTGTTTTCTTGTTTGCACAGAGCTGCTTTTCAGTAACTTGTCAAAAGCACCGAAGAACCTGATGCAAATATTTTCTTCACCCGTATATTTTACTCTGCGCTGTAGTTTACACTGTTTCTTCATGTTGTAAATGTGTTAATGTATTGTGTGAGAAAGAATTATGGTGAACAAGAACTGACTGATGTATAACATTTGCATTATGTTGAATAAGGGCACAGTCCACGATCCAAATGTAAACAGAGGGTCACCTCACCGAAAACATAAGCACAAAATGTCAGACAACACCCTTTAGATTATGTTATTTATGTTAGCAAAGCTTGCAGACATTGGGGAAAACAGGCATATGTTGAATTGTGACCAATGAAGAAACAAAATGTATTGATTTTCATATCAAAATTCAATTATGCATGTTATTTACAGCAACTTGTCTCGTTTGGCTGTTTGCCTTTTATTGGTGATAAAATATCTTCCACGCGAAAACATGATCGTTGAGATTTTATGGTTTCAAAGGAGTGTTTGAAGTGTTAACAACAGTCCATTTTTTCCCCCTCCTTTTTAGAATATCATTCTAAGATACCTTGTTCAGGTTGTTCTCCGTCAAGTTATGTGGCCTTGGACATTATTAAGTAATAAAAACAATTAAATTAAATTACTTAAACTTTTGATGCATTAAATAGTGTCCCAAGATCATTCCTCAGCATAAAGGATGTGTAATTAACAGCTGAGATGAAGCAGTTATGAGCTGCTTCTTATTAAATTAAAGTCTAGAAAAAAAAAAAAAGGTCTTTCAGTGAAGCCCAAGAACTTGATATATGCTTATGCGGCTCTGAGCATCACCTACCATGAAATTTAGTGTTTCCAGGATATTTAACATTAAGACGTAGTTAAAATTAATTCTATGTGCAATTTCTCAAAAAGAAAGCTGACAACTAATGTCAATAAATCGTGCTTGGCCTGAAATGGGGGGATCGTAAATCTGTTGCACAGTGCCGCCCCTCAATGTGGTAGTCAGGGGTCGAATGGGGGTGTGCAGGGTATAGGAATGAGGAAGATGGATTTGCCGGTGAGGGAAGGAGAAAGGGTGATTTGAAACCCTGGACACTGATTGGTGGAGATGAGGCCTGAGTGTCCTTGTGGTGACATTCAGGCTCTGATATTTGTTTGGCTTTAAATAATACCCTGGACAGGGCTGGAGAGTGATGGCCACCAGGTCGGCTGACATTGCAGCCTGTGCCAAGGTGAGCGACTTCAGGACACTTCCTCTTTCTCTGTCTTCCCCTTCATCTCTCCATGTCTCCCTCTTTCTGTCTCTGGCCTGTCAATACGCATCCACTTGTCTGATGGGTCCTTCTGAGGAGCTTACAGCTGACATGCTGGTGTCTTTATTTCCACCAGCAATCCTTTTAGAGTTGGCCTCGGTGATCAGTCATGCCACTGACAAGCAGCTCAGGCCTCAGCACCTCAGCAACCCTCCATCCACTCCTCCTCATGACTCTATGTCATTACAAAGGAGGAGCAGAGAGGCTTCAGTTCAGAGTGAGAATTTAGGTTGACTCCACTGCTCAGAGCAGCAGCAAGACTTTTATCCCCTTATGTCCCTAAGGTTTGATGCCTTAGGGACATAAAATGAATGTACAGCAACTTAAAGGGAAAATCTATGTTTTCTATGTTTCTTTAAAAAAAGTCCTGATTCATTTGTCTATCATCAGTGTCAGTACAGTTATTGACAACATTATATTAGATGAAGTATAGCCCCTTAGCTCTGAAATGAACACATTAATATATTTACACACATGCACACACAGTGGGTGGCTGTGTCCTTAGTCCTAGGAGACAGGGTTGTGTTGCAGGGTGGAGTAAGTGTGAGTAGTTTTCCAGCTCGTAGCAGATGATGTGCTGTTGATTATGTTGGACCGCAGTAATTATAGGCGAGGGCTGGTCCTGGGTTATGGTCTGTGTGATTACCGGCTCACTGTAAATGACTTATTTACAGTGTTGTTGATGCCTCTTTAGAGAAATGACTAAATCCGCACACAAACGGGCTCTTTTACAGCTATGTTCCTCTTTAATTAGAACGA
Source organism: Pempheris klunzingeri (assembly GCF_042242105.1). Classification (NCBI taxonomy): domain Eukaryota; kingdom Metazoa; phylum Chordata; class Actinopteri; order Acropomatiformes; family Pempheridae; genus Pempheris; species Pempheris klunzingeri. The sequence continues at coordinate 6,413,788 of NC_092023.1, read as the reverse complement.
CTTTGGTGACACTCAAATTTACAGTGGACTTGTGTGGAATTCGGATTGAAACAGGCAGCCAACACAGATGACAGATTTGTTCAAAAACACATGATATGGTCCTTGAGCGTGGCTCATGCTGCACAGTGTGGAGATTGTTTTACCGTCAGATTACTGTAAATGCCACTCTTTCTTTTAGTTAGCATCTGGTTTCTGCAGCTTGCTAAACAGATTTTAGAGTCATAAACATGATGAAGAGTAGTTTTGTAGAAAGTGCCATGTAAACAGCTCATTGTCCATACTACAGAATGAGGCAGAGCAAAACAGGGCTAACTTTATGCTGGACTCCTTATTAGATTGTTTGTTCGCTTACACTTCTTGTTTATCTCAGTAAACTTTGTAAAGCACTGTGAGACAACTCTGTTGTGATATCGGGCTATACAAATAAATTGAATTGAATTGAATTGAATTTACCTCCCGCATGAAATAGCTTATAATTAACATCCCTGTTCTAAGGGAAATGTTTTATTGGTGGGGATAATAACTCACAAGTACTTTTAATGTATCTTATAAATGTTGTCTCAGTTTAGAAACATATTATCTCAACTTTAAATCCCTCATTGTTTTCATACCAACCTCCAAACCTTTGCATTTAGCCCAACGACTAATTTACATTAGCAGCCTCACTGATATATTTTGCATCACTATTATTTTCTAATCTCTCTTATATCGTTTTATGATTTCATCTCAGCATTTTGACTGTATTCCTAACATGCTGTACAAGCACATGTATTAATCCAAAACTAGCCTCAGGAGAAAAGCTATTATTTCCCCATCAGAGGAAAAAAGGTGAAAACCCCACTCCTCTATCATCTCAATGTCGTATCCTGTTTTCATAAAGGATTTTATCTGATATTGAATTGCATGGCTGTGTCAATAGTGTCATGGCAGACTGTGTCTCCCTCTGTTTTCCTCATCATTTGAATAACAACCATATCGGTACTCTCATATTATATTGTTTTGGATGAAGCTATCACATAAATCTTTGCTAAAAAAAAAAAAAGACTGAGCAAAACCTTAGACTACACTACACTAAATGCATTGTGAACTTGACTTATGTATTGTTTTTGGTGCATTATTAAGAACACTTGTGTGCTTTAAATGCACTTTAGGACAGCAGTATCTCTGACGTGATTGAAAAACTCAGTGCTCCAAATTACACTGTCTTTGTACAATCCTGTCTCCTAGATATTAAGTTTACATGCAACTAATTTGCTTTCCTAATTGAATTTAGTTGACAGTGTAATTGCTACCTGGATTATGTTTACAGACAGCATTTTTCAGAGTGAAGAGGTAGAGCTGCAGGTTGGTGATCCAGCTGAATGTTGGGCAGGACTGTCACGCGAGTACCCGCCGTCTGTGTTTAATTTTCACGTCATTCACTTATTTTGGCAGAAAACAAATTGAATACATGTGAAATGAAATACAGACAACAACTAAAATCTGTTGTCAATGAAGATGTTATTGATTCGTTCAGTATCAACTGTTTTTCTTGTTTGACAGGTACGTTAATTAACAACATATCCAGTCTGCACTTTGTTTCCCTCAAAACCTATTAGCTCTTGCAGATTAATTGTACATAAACATAATTTCTAGGAGACAGGGCTGCTTTGTGTAGGTGCCAAAAACCAGGTATCCTATTGGCACCATGTTAAAACTGTGAAAGGATGCCCAGCCCTGTACAATTAACATATCAGCACGGTAAAGCTTCGGTAGTAGAACAGGCTTTCATGCTGCTCACACTCATAAACTCAAACACAAATATTGTGTTTTCTTTTGTGTTCCCAGTGTCATAAAGGTCACTATATCCCCCCATCATTATTCCTTGTCTGAGTTGAACTCCCTCACCTCTCACAAAAGTCTCATAATTCACCAAGAGCTAACAAAGACATACACTAATGCCAGTTACAGTGTCAGTCTGCCAAAAGCTGCTTTCTCTCTCACTCCTCTCTGCCACCTCTATGTCCTTCTCACTCTCAAATTTCTCAAACGTCTCCTTATCTTCCCAGCTTTTATCTTCTTTGCTTGTCCCTCCTCCTCCTCCTCCTCTCTAAGCTGCATCTCTTCTACTGATCTCCGCTAAGCAAATTTACGGCTTTAATTTCCCTAGAAACACGCATCGCTTTCAGGTGTGTGCGGCCAGCTGTGGTGCTGGGACCAGTGGGTTGGGGTCAAAGGTCACTCTGATTAACAGCCATCCTCTCCCGGGAATGACAAACTTTCCTGGCACTGTCACCAAGAAGTATGACGCTCCCTTTGTTCCCCCTGAAGGCAGCTATGACAGGCTGGCCAATCAGAAGGCTGCAGGTTTAAATCTGCCAAATTTTTAGACAAAACAAAAGGCTCGTCAGTCTAACAAACAGACACAGCCCTGCTGCTTGACTGGCAGAGATTACACTGAAGTGCTTAGTGCATATAATTACAAGTAATTGGCAAATAGTAGGCTCTGACTAAACAGAAATTGTTTCATTATGTCTAATTAACACCTACTTGATTATGGTTAATTACTAGTGTTTGATAATGGAGGAGCAAAGTTGTCAGTCTAGAGACAAGCAGGAGCCATCTGGATCATTGATAACCATATGCCAGTGCCTTGCTTCGCTTTGCTGGGACCAGAGCTGTCAGGGCCACTGACAGTGGCAGGTGCCTGCAGTGCATTAGACTCAGCATCTGCACATGGTGTAAACACAACACACCTCAAATAAACATGTCAGTGCGCACACACACACAGTCGCACACACATAAAGAAACATTTCGATGAATGCACAATAAAGCACACGGCCACACTCTGGCAAGCATGTCTTGCATAATTGTTTTCAGGACTATTCAGTGTAAAAGAACGCTCAGTGGATTTCATCACTATTAAAAGAACATGACTTCATGTATTTATACACACACACACACACACACACACACATATATATATAATACAGTTTAAATGCTACACATAATTATTATAGAAAATTGACAACAAGGGAATTGTCGGTCCAAAACTTGAGGGAAGGTTGAAATGAATGCCATTAGGAGCAAAATGGAGTTCCTAAGAGCCTCGGAAATTATTCGAAACAGAAGGCTCCCTGCTGTAAACAAAAGAAATTACCTTGTACTAAAATTGTCTGTCTGTCCCTGTTAATTAGCAGCATACACAATGTGAAATTAGCTATGATGCACAAGGAAAAGAGAAAGATAAATAATCCCTTATAGGGAAAGAATAAAGTCAAGACGTGCCATACATAGCATTTGTCATGTTTAATTGTGGGATCAATTAAGATTTGGGGGATAATGATGATTTATAAGTGTTTGTGTATAATTTGATATTCATTAAGCCAGCCAGACACACGCTGGTATCAGCTTGTTAATTGTGTTTCCTTTTTGTTGAAGGGTGGCTTTTGAATGCAATTGGCCTAAAGTTTACAAACTCACTTGGTTGAGTGATTCTGTGGTGTGGCAGCCAAGCTCCGTTGTGCTGCAGTAGCAATTTTGTCACTTCTTATTTGCCTGTCTTCAATATTCTTTATAAACTGCTGCTGAAATTGCACATTCCTTTGGCCCAAACCCAATTTACTCTAGTTTGGAGTGGATAACCTGCGTTATGTCACTGCAAAGTGTTCAACTCACTGACATCATAGACTTTTTCGCCATTGTTGCCCCTTCTGACTAAAGAGCTTCACAAGCAACTAGGTTGTTAAGCGAACTATGAAAGTGCACTTAGTAGAGTAGAATGAGTGGTAGAATGAGCCCATTTCTACATATGGAGTGGGTCTTCTTCCGCAGAGTCCACCATGTTGTGCCACCATGTTTCTACAGTAGCCCAGAATGGACAAACTGAGGGCCTTTTGCATTTTTATGTTGAAGTGACAGCTTGAATTTGGTGAATGCACTGGTTAGAAGACAAAGAAGAAATAAATGGTTGCTGGTGCAGGCTAACAATTCTGTTTTGGAAGTTTGAGAACCCACATTTGGACGAATGGACGATCATACTTGTTTACTTGAAGACAATTATAGTTTCTCTTAAGAAATGAGCGAACCAAATTGTAGTCAGTTGGTTGAAAAATGCAACCACACGTCTGGATGCGACTAAATCTTACACACTGGTCCATTTACGGTATAAAGGAGAGCAGGCAATCAAACCGTTTTTTCAAAAATTGTGAATAACCGCAACCACAAGAGGTTGTTGAAGATACAGGCATAAATGTGCACAAAAAATATTAAGCTGTAGAATGCATGATTAGCTATAGACAGACAGATGGCCGACATGTGAGATGTGACATTAATCTGGGTGGTAGATTGGTGTATGTAGAATATACAGTTCATAAGTTGGATAATTCATGACGGGAAGCCACTGAGACTGTTTTTGTTGTGCTTTTGGGGCTTCCGCAGCCATATTCAGTATCTAGTCACAGCATCATATTGTTCAAATGGAGACATTGGTCAGATGAAGAGAATCATTTGAGCTGTGCATAATGCAGCCAATTCATCATGCACATGTAATGTGTGCTGTTTGAGCGCACCAGACAGCAGTGATGGGAGAGCACTTTGTTGTCATACCCCCCCTTTTTTCTACTGCAAGGCTAAGATGTAGGCCAAGTGGAAGAGCGCCAAATGATTCAACACAGGACAAGATCCCCATTCAAACAGAGCAGAGCTTTTCCTCCTTATTCATTTTCTTAGATTACCATCAAATTTGTGTCACCAGCAAGGCAGCATTATTGACTCACAGCGATGCACTCCTTTTGCCTTCGTTGTTATTAGTTGACATCCTGACATTTTCATATGTGTCTTTGCTAATGCCTGCAAATTGCGCTGACCGAAGAACGTGAGAATTGAACAGATAATTTTAATAAGATTCAACTGCAGATGGTGCCTTACACATATAGAATACCAATTGTAACCTGTTTTCAGAGGAGACTAAGGGAGCAAACTGTAATGGGTTTTGACAACATTGTATTAGGAACAACAACTACGCATAATGTACCGAAAAATTGGACGTGAAATTGGAAACATAGCCGAGAACAAAGTAAATTTACATGGTTTGGTAGGTTTGGTGATGTCTGATATCATACTCTCTCATGCAAGCTCTATCTGGAGGGAGAAGGCAGGAGCTGCAAAGGGGGGCTTAACAATGGATATCAGTGGAGAGTGCTTTTAAAGTTAAGGCTGATGGATGGCTTGTCAAAAAAATAATTGCACTGGTATGGAAGTGGGCTCGCGCGAGCTTGCCGAGGAGGGGTTGGGTGGGTATGGGGGGTGTCAGAGTGGCGGAGAAGGGAGGCGCGATCAGCAGAGAGCATGATGGGAAGTGACAGTGGTCTGTCAAGAGGCAGTGGCTGCCCAGAGAAGTGTGAAGCCAGAGCTATGAGGTGGCAGGAGAGAGCAGGCTGTCAGAGCAAGAAAGTGGCTTTAATACGGCGAAAAGCAAAGGAATCCGCCTGTCAGGCCTGCTCAGCCAAGCCAAGGCGCGGCAGGAACGGGAGAAAGGAGAGGAGATGGAGAACGGATACGGGTGAAAACAAAGGTAGAGAGAGAATGCGTGAGGGATAGACTGAAGAAGGAGGGAGGTGGAGAACCGGTGTACGAGTTGTGAGAGCTGTGTGGCAGCAGGAGAGGCATGACGGGAAATTGTGTGGGACAGAGGAACAGGCCCAGCCGTCAATTAGAAGTTCCTGAGGAAGGCTTTGGCGAGGTGATAAAACTCATCAGCTCTCCTACTCACTCTCCAGGTGGCACCGGACTATCTGTGCGCTGCCGTTAACAATCTGCAAAGCTACTTCTGCGTATAACTGTAGTCGGTATGACTCCGTACCACATTTCCTACTGTGTCCTAGACTCCCCGTGTCGCTACTTCTTCGTCAACCATTTAGAGCTCTCTACATCCACCAACCACATATGCAAACTGCAGGACGCACAAGAAATATGTTTTTGTATGATCTTGGGCCCACTAACCTGACTGGAACAAAGAGAAACTGATAATTACTGCCGTGGATCATCCCTTTCCATTTACATAAAGTGGTGGAATATATTTAATAAGGCTTGTCTGCTCTGTCTTGACCTTGTACGAAAGGCACTTTAATTCTGTGACCCATGAGGAGAGGTTGAGAGTCCCGTGTGTTGATTGCCGACATGAATGTATGCTCAATGGCTTTTCACACTGGAGCAATTTGCTTTTGTTTTGCAGGGCTGCACGTATGTTGCACTGATACGGCGCATGATTGATGCGGCATGTCAAGATTCAATAATGACACTGCCATTTTTTAAAGAGTGTCTTGGTGTTACATCATGATTTTGGCCTCATTTTATGAACACCAATTTGAATGACATTTTCATGCTGTGCATTTATTTATACTTGGGGCTGTATTTTATATCTGCACATGATGATCAGTAAATGCAACAAAGCAGCGCACGCAGGGTCTTAAGTAGAAACCACATAATCAGTTCCTCATTTTGCCGTAGCTGCAGTATGTGCGGTACAGCAGGAGCCATGATCTGTGTCTTCACATTCATAAGCAATTAGTCTTGCTTTAATTTATTCGTCATTAAGAGCACATAATTAAAGTTCTCTGTAGCTTCTTTGAACATTAAATTACACTCTCATTTTCCACAAATATATACCGTGATATTTAAAGGGCCACTAACCACTGACTAGCAAAATCAAAAAAAGAGTTATTCTGAGAACTTATCATTACAGATCATGATATAATGATATGTTCACTCGTGAACTTTATACTCTGTCAGGCCCATGCAGCGTAGAGAAGCAGCAATTGATTGAGAGATTGTGTATGGATTTTAATGAGGACATTAGAGGCTCATCTTGTTTGTAATCGTTAAAAGTCTCTGGAAGACTTTCAAGTTATTACCAGGGGCATGTGACATTCATGTGATCTTTGACTCTAGTCATGGTGCAAGTATTTGGTTTATGAGAAACGAGCAAGGGCCTCTAGCTTAGAAAAGTGTTTTACTTGTTACGCATAATGTTTGTCCAGCAAATTGGTATCACTTTCTTTTATTTAGAAGCTACATTCTCAGAAGAGTTTGAATAAAGTGTTCTTCAACCATGCATGAAAACTTTCTTATCCAACCCGTGAAGAAACGAAGGAGAATGAGTGCTCATTTAGTACGTGTGCTGTTTAAAAGCCAGAGTATAATCACTCATCTGCAATGATTCAAGTTGCCTAAATGACTAGTTTGACATTTTGCTAAATATGCTTATCTGTTTTCTTACAGAGTTAGATGAGAAGATCAATATGTGTAAAGTAAATGTGATGCCACAACTAGCAAGCTGGCTGGCTTCCGTTAGCAAACAGCTAGCGTGGCTCTGTCCAACGGTGACAAAATTTGCCTAACAACACCTCAAAAGCTCACTAATTAACGTGTTTATGTCATTTGTTTAATGTGCACGAATGCGCAATGTGGATTTCTTGCCCTGGCTCAGTGACTTCTCAGGTTGCTTGGCGACCTCACAGTGATGTCAAGTCTAGTGTTGCTGTTTCCGGTTTCCATTTTATTATGCTAAGCTAAGCTAACCAGCTCCTGTCTATAGCTTTATAGTTACCATCCCGACATGAGAGTGGAACCGGTCTCATCTCTTATCATCTTCTTATGCAACTTTTGACAAGAAAGTTAATAAGTGTACACACCAAAATGTCGTACTATCCCTTGAGAGGATCTGCCAGTATGATATTGGTGTTAATCTTACTACTTTTACATGTATCCACACGTTTAGAACTGCAATGCATCATCTTTGAATAAGAAGCCTATAACAGCCTTTTCACCAAGTCAATTGATAACAGTGGATGTTTGCTAACATTAAAACTGTTTTGTTCACTAGATGATTAAAAGAGACTATGTTGAGTTTAAAAAAAAAGCAAGAAAAGCTCCTTTACAAATCAAGAATGGGTAGCTGCGACTCCACAGCTTGTTTTTTTTCAATACCTGAAAGAGCGACGCTATGTCAGCGCTGGTTGAAAAAAAATTGATTTATAGACCAACAAACTGATGAACTGACTCAGGTGGGGGAGAGAGGGAGACATGGAGAGAAAGAAAGCTGTATAGATAGAATGGATGGACGGATAGAGGGAAAGCCTCATTTAGTGAAGGAAAGGCTGTTTGGCCTGCCCATACAACAGAGGGAGAGTCCAAAGCCATTGATCTCTTACAGCCAATGACAGGCCAGAACTCAGCAATAATCATGACAAATGAGCAGAGCCTCCACCAGATGAGAAACTGCCGATAATCACACTGCCCCCCAAAAACAGAAACTAGCAAGGTCGCAGTATAAAGACCAGTGGAACTCCGATATCTCTCAATAGTCCAGAGGGAGATGTTCTGGGAAAAGAGCTAGATACAGCTGAAAGGCAGACTTTAATATCTTTGTGTTGGACAGTGACATAAATTCAAAGTTATGGAGTATCCAGTCGTTTTAATGAATACACGGAAATACTAGGCCTGAATACTTATACTCATAATGTTGCTGGTATAATTTTACACATTACAAAGTTAGCATAGTTTTTATGACAAGATTAGAAAGTGATATGTGGAAGTATCTGTAGTGATTTTTATGCATTACAAGGTCAGTAACTAAAAGTTCTAAGACATTAATGTAATGTGTTGTTTGAAGCCTTAAAACAACGGTAACACTGGAAAATGAATGAGGCTGATGACATGCTCCTATAAAGACATTCATGCCTGGAGTGTTCCTCTTTGTAGATTAGAGCTAAACAATAATGATTAAATTGCTGTAGCCAATCAATCTGGCTTCTGATAAAGTATGACTGGTAGCACATTATCCCCTTTCTTTCCCTCTGGAGGTCTCCTTGTCTCCAACACCAGCCCTGACTAGCAGGCATCCCCGCCTCCCTGGATGAAACATTTTCTAATCAGCTTTATCTCTCACATCTGAATTTATCTTATTCATGGAAAATGCCAATATATTAACCGGCTTGTATGATACACAAGGTGACCCTACTGACTTAATGACATAATACATTATCCTTAATGAAGTCAATATCTCGTCTTTTAGCTGTCTGTCTACTCGGCCGATTAATTGCGGTGTCATTAAAGTTAGCTCTCTTTTCATTTGAGCTTGGCAAGTGGCATAAAACTAATGTTCTTAGTTATCAACCACTGAAATAGGATGGAGGGTGGAGGAAATTACAGGGAGGACAAGGGGGGGTTTCCTACTGCCCACATTAGTGTTTTTTTCTCAATGACACCACACAGAGATGTATGTTGTTGAAGAACAGATGGAGTGCTAACATTTGCAGTCATCAGATGTTATTTGAATGCTTGTATAATGAATTGTATGTAATGTAATGTAATGTAAACTCCAAGAAAAATGTTGAAGGCTGTGATTGCAGATTATTTAAGATATTTTTATTCTCCTTCAAAACTGCGGTATTCACAAACTACTGTACCCAGTGGTACTACTAGCACATTATAATTGCTGACCTGATGGTAGACCAAATGCATATATGTATGACAGATTTTAAAGGATGGGAAAACAGAGAGTTTCATTTATTTCATGTGAAAAATGTACATTTTGGTGCAAAACACTTCGTTTTCCAATAATGTAGTGTGTTGTAAAAGTGTATGATGCAGCAGTTTTTCATGCAGTCCACCGTGATTGACAGGCTGTAAAGTGCTTTTGGTAGAAATTGTGCCCCTGTGGCTGTAACTGTGTGTGTTTAAGGGCGAATTGGGGCCAGTGGCATGGTCTTCCCCAAACTCACACAGTAGTGACAGAAGTAGTCAGAGAAGTCTTGGGGACTTGCAAGTCTCTGCCAGTGGCCCGAGGGCCAAAAATGACACCTGCTTTACAAAACAATAGTTTTGTGATGGTTGCTGTCACTATAATACGTACCACTGTCACTGTTTTTTTTCTTACTGCAAGCAACTGTCACTCAGGTGTTGTAAGTATTTAGGTTAGAGATCATGAAAGTTCACAATTCAGTATTATATTTTCACCGCTTTTTTCATACTAATTTTATTCTCATCTTCAAAGTGAGGTTAGAGTCATAATTGTTTATAAGGGCCAATGTGTAAGCCACTCAGTAGATGAAGCCTGACAAGGACAAAACCATTTTCTGTGACAGAGATGCATCTCTGTAGGGGCAGGCGCACAGATACCCGAGTCCCCCTCTTGCTGCCACTGCTCCCCCTCTGCTTTCCCCCTGTGCCCCCCGCCACACTACCCTACTGCTGAAACAAGCAGACAGGATGTGGGTAATTTACAATGTGTTATCTTTGTCTATAGCGGCGAAATGATATGAGGTAAATCAAGGTAGGAGTAATGAAAGACTGAGAATTCATTCCTGTGAGCACATTTTAAGTGTAGTATCCGTTATGGTGGCAGCGCCTGAAGAGGCTGGAATGAGACAGGCTGAGGGGCCATAAAGCAGCAGCGGGGCCCATGTTAATGCCGTCTGTCTGGGGTTAGTAATTGGGTTGCACTGATGAGTTGCTTTGAAGACAAAGTGTAAATCCCCCACGCCTGCCGTAAATCTTACATTGTTGGAACAAGGTGCAATCCCAACAAATATTGATCCTGCCTAGGGGCCTGCTGTGTGTGTGTGCGTGTGTGGACCTCCAATTACTATAGTCAAACCACTACACCCTTGTAGGCTTGTTCTACAGTATAGTTGTATCCTTGTCATTACCTTAGATTTGGCTCCTGTTGTTAAACTGCTGAGAGTTGTGGAGTGAGATTGTCGCTGCCTTACCAGCTGTGTTTTTGTGGTTGGACTCAGTTGTTGGTAGTTTTTGACTTTGAGTGTTTTGGCTGATAAGTAACTACAGTTAATTCAATGAACTGTGATGGATTTAGTATTCAGGAATTTTGCCATCTGGCTGAATATTTTGCCACAACATTTTCTCTACTGATTAATTTTTACAGTCAGGTGTTTAGACATGACATGTGAAAATACACTTTACGTTGGCACACTGCTGCTATATCTAATACTACTAATATCAATAATTCTAAAAAAAACATTTTTTGTGCTGAAATACTACTAAATAAATTGATCAAGCAAAAGAAAGTTGTTCGTCAACAATTTTGATAATCAGTTTAATTTATTAATCAAGAAAAGTTCGTCAATATTTGCTAGTTCAAGCATGTTAAGTGGGACAGTTTGCAGTTTTTCTCAGTTTTATATCATTATAAGTTGAATATTTTTGGATTTTAAACAGCTGGACAGACAAAACTTGCAATTTCACAACATCTCTTTGAATTTATGATGGCAGTTTTTCAACATTTTTCAATATGATTAATACATGTGAAAATAATGGACAAATTATTTTGATAATGAAAATAATCATCATTTATCGCCCTAAACCACTTCTACACAAATGTTTGTTCAATCATATAATTACTTAATTAAATGATGCATTGTAAGTAATGGCAATTGATCTTTAGAAAACAGATCAAATCACACGTGCTCCACTTCTTACATCTAACCTTTGAGGCTTTAAAATGTCATTGTGCTCTCCTGAAGCTGCGTGGTGGACTAGTGTACAGTAGGTGTGGGTGTGTGTTTGTGTGTGCATGTGTGATCCAGGCAGACAGCTTATCGTTAAACACATCCTATCTGGCTTGACAGGTCACTGTCAGGTACAGCTCCCCTCCTCTCTCACCCCTACTGATACAGGGTGTCACACACAGAAATCTACCTGCATGAGTATGCTAATGCGATCTGATGGGAAGAGCTGTTAAAGCTGTGAACCACTTACAGAAAGGCAACGGAAACTTGATTTACACCTACTAGCCTATGTTATTTTACCATGTTTGCACAGTGCCATAGCTGGATCATACCGTTTGATTCAAAGTGCGAATTTCTAAAATAGAAGAAAAGGCAGTGAATGGCAGCAGGGATGGGAAAGGTGATATGTTTAGCAGCAGTGACGTGCCAATGACTTTATAGTGAATATGTTTGACTCAGAAAAAAGGTCATGTCATGTAGAATAGGAATCAGCTTGTCGCCCTACCCTCACCTGTCAGTGTGTTACATTAATCACACTAATCTGCACAAGTATGCATTGCATTGCCTCACTGATCATCCCCATTTTGCTCATCAATCTGTGTACTGCTGTTGTTTCGTTGGTTTTGGATGCTGAGTGTCAGATATACTCACACCTCCAACATGTATTGATTATTAATGTATTATTTATTGACTGTTTAGTCAATCAAGCGTGAGAAGATGGTGAAACTATCCCAATTCGCAAGATAATGTGTTTAAACATTCAATAGCCAAAGACCTTCAGTTATAATATCAAACAGAGAAAAACAGTACAATCTGTACATTTGAGAAGCAAGAATCAGATAATGTTTCCATGAAGAATGCTGTTGGCATATCTCCTTTATATATGACTCAAATGATTAATTGATCACTAAAAAAAACAGTCCAGTTCATTTCCTGTCAGTACTAACTGATTAATTAACAATTTTCAATCATCCACAAAGTTCAGATGTATGATTTGAGCACAACCTTTTTTTTTTTTTAAGGCTGGACATGGAGTGTATTCTGTTTTGTTTTTTTTGTTGTTTTTTCCAGTAGAGCTCCTGAATGTTAAATCCAAGATGATTCACGTTTGTTAATATTATATTCCGTACATTTTTGCTTTTGATTCTAGAAAACAGCTGTTTGAAAGTTTCCCAAGTAGCAGAAATATGGTGTTTGTAGTTGGAGCCTTAGTGTTGTTTTGTTGTTGCTGGGTTCTGTGTGGATAACTCATGGCCCTGGTTCTCTGTCTCCATCTGTAAAAGGGGTAAACCTGGACTTGGTATGATGGTACAAGATAAACCAGCACCAAGAAAAGCTCCATTAATAATTCTCTTATTTGGGAACAGGGCCCTGTGCTTAAGGAATACAGGGCAGTCCATCTCTTACAGGAAGAAGGAGAGGGTAGAGGAAAAAAGAAAGAAGTATAAGGTCAGCAGGGAGAGACTCCCTCTTCCATCCACCCCTCCGCCCCTCCTCCCCTCCTCCCCTCCCCTCTTAGAGTGATGGGCCCAGGTTTTCCAAGGTAGTGCATTTGTCTGTCAGGAGTCTTGGCTGGCTGGTGTGATTTAGCTGCTGTCAGTTGATGCTGGTGTCCAGAGGATGATAGCGGCTGGCTGGATGGGGGGAAATTTGTTACCTTTAGCTCTGACAGGGAGATAATTGCTGATGGTTAACAGAACGGTATGGAATCCAAAGGGTTGGAAGCAGAGAGCAAAGTAATGGGATACACAGCCAACGTTCAGCCCATATTTCTACCTACATGCTCCTCATCTAACTCCTACTTTTTCTCTCTTCCTTTGCCTTTTCCCTCTAAACTACAATTAAATATTTTAATTGGTTAAAATAAGGTCAATATTTTGGAAGAGTTGCATTTTGCAGACTGAGTAGCAGAAAACGCTGTGAGATGATTTATGTGCGGGTATCGTAGCTTACACATTTTGTCGTGTTTTTCTGAGTATCTCTGTGTAGTTGGTTGTGTTAAATGCGGTGCTTTGCTGATGTAAAAACTGAACTTAGTGCACAAGTGGACTCATGAAAAAGTCTGTGCACTTTGCCGGTCAATAAAAGCAGGATGAATCTGTCTCTCCCCCAGCCTTCCCCTCCCTCTCTTCATTACAGTGGCAGAGCCCCTATGCTGCTTTGCACATCTAATTAGGACAGAACAGCAAATTTCTGGCACTCCCTCTATCCTTAAGTCCCATTCACTTCACCCTCACACGTCCGCCCCAATCTCCCTCTCTCATGTCCAAGACGTCCACAGAGGCACCTCCCAGTGGCACGATCAGGACTGCCGTCAGTCAAGCCATCCAAACTGCCGGCAGAATATCACAGAGGGAGTTAAGTAGGAGGCGGACCTGCGAGTGCAAGTGTGATAGGTTGACAGGGCATGATTGGCAGGTTAAACCCCTGGTTAATTGTCTTCTCCTCCTCACATTGATGTGGAATCTGCTGGGTCGTAATGCTGTGGGTGGAGCCAAGCAGCTTACTCAGGATGGGATTGTTGCGTTTAACATCATTTGTTTTTTTTGCATGACAGGTTCACAGTGCTTTGAACAGCAGAACACAGTCACCAGTTAACTACTAGTCCATACCTTGTTTAAAGCAATCACTGTCTATAAATAAAGCTGGTTAGAATAATCTTTCATTATGCCAAAAATCATTATTTTCAGTGTCTGTTATGTAAAGGTTTGACCTATATCTCATATCGTTTTAATATTTGTTGATATGATTTAGTGTTTCTCAAGAAAAACCTTGAATGGGCATCATCAGACATGTATCGCCTCTATTTCTGATGGGCTATCTGCATTCATATGCAGCACTGATAGGGACTTAATGCCTTGTCACTCCTGGGTTGACCTTAACATCATATTTTTATTTTCTCTCTGACAATGAGAGTAATAGGAAATATTGATTGGCAGTGCAGTTAAGTTGTCAGCATAGTCATTTAATGTGTCAGGAGAACCAGTTAAATTGTCAAAAAAATCACTTGAGGACTCTGCTCTTCCTTAACAGCTTTCTATAAAAGCATCCCCCTCAGACAGGAAATGCTCCCATCCTCACTGAATTACAGTGCTTCTTATTGACTGCTTGTTCTGCATCTGGTTGGACGTGCTGTATATAGATTCTCACGATACTAATGCTTTGCAGACATACTGATAGTGCAGACTAACAGAACATACAAAGGGTGAAATGAAAATAGTATAGAAACCATTGGAATAGTACAAAACTTAACCACAGGGTTAGATTGAATGCCAATAATTAATAATTACAAAAGGACTGAAAGAAAACTAACAGGAAAAGGCTAATGTGGAGTAAAATATTGTTATCTTTAGAGAGGCAGTTGTAGAACCATAGAGATAGTACTGCTTTTTGTATACAGTGTAAACACCTATAGCATGCTGCAACTTTGTTTGGATTTGTTTAAAAAAGATGCACAATGGTATACATTTTGAGATGTTTGATTTATGGAAGCTTTAAAGAAAATCCCTTCCTCAGATGTTATCTGTGCTGATGTAAGGCTTGTAAACATTTCCCATCAGCTTGATCTGTGTTGTTGGTGTTTCCTGGGCAGCCTTGCCTGTCAATTAGCTGTCTCTTTAATCTCTAACCCCCAACAAGGGAGGATGTATGATGCAATAAGTGATCTGATGGTAAAATGATCAGCAAGTGCATGTTGATAGCAATTTGGGAGGGGGTCGGAGATTACTTTTTCAATAGGATTATGGTCGACAGCGTGCCTTATGTTAGTGTGTAGCATGTAAAAATAAGGCTGTTACTGCAGGAATTTTCTGATGTAGTGTATGTATTAAATATTATATCTATTTATTTTATTATTAGCTCCCAGGCTCAAAAGACATTTAGTGTTACAGCTATTTAAGCTATTACAGTGTTGCAGTATATATACGTGCTATAGTGGCTGTAAAGCTGGAAAACATACACTCAGTATGTACAGTACAGCTGTTCAGTGTTTCAGCGTCTCTTATGAAAGAGCTAACCTAGCTTGGATAAACATGTGGCAGGTTTTCAGATTGTCTTGAGCTGTTTCTTCATGCCAATTATCGTTGTGGTTCGGTACTACAGCTTTGAAAGAACTGTGCCATTACAACAGCATACCAATAAAAAAATTACTTTGGACAAATTGTGAGGTTCCTTTTTAATCAACATAGATGCTCTCGTGTTTTGCTCGTTCGAAAAGCAAAACACGGAGAAACGTTGCATATGGATGTATGCAAAACTGATGTCTTCATATGTAATTGTTTAATTGCCGCATACTGCTTTAAACTAGCTTAGTTTGGTATTAAATGCCTTTAAACTGGTTTCATGTTATGGAGAATAATAATCTTTTAAAGGCTACAATTTCTTTCACTGCCTCAGAGACCAAGCAATCGACTTGATTTCAATAACAACAACATTCACTTTCCCACAGAGCTGAAGCAATGTTATTTGAAGATGTTTAGTGAGGGACTTGATTGAATTTGTCCCTGGGTGTAGAGACAGGCTCCATTAGGCAGCGGACAACAGGGTCTCGGGACAGACCAGTCAGAGCGATAAGAGGGGGGGGGGCTGCCAGTGCAGTCTGGCCTCAGACCCAGAGCACGGGTTTAGGGAATAAAGCTCCAAAAATGCAGGTCCAGGGTCAGTTAGACCGCTTCCCTCTTTTCCAACCCCTTTTTGGTTAAGTAACATTCTGCTGTCCCGAGCGGGGAACACCACCGACTGCAGATGCAGGGGATGGAGATAGGGAGAACGAGGGTTAGTATGGAAAACATCAGGAAAGTGGAACGATAATATCTCAAGCAAACTCTGTTTAACTGCCTCTGCGAGTTTGGCATATCTGATTGTAGTCCTATCAGTCATCGACTTGGAAATTGTTTGTGACAGTAACAAGCTGCCTAATCACTTGATTGATGGATGGGAGGAAGGCTGTTAGATTGTTAGATGGACATTTCCATGACAGTGAGATTGTGTTTTCAAAGTTAATCCAACTAAATTGACCGACAGTTCCACCCTACTTCTCTGCTATATTGATATTTTTTCTCTAAAGGCCTCTGTTGTCATCCATGACTATGTGTGCTGCAGCTCTCTTTGCTTTAGGAAGTGGGTGATTGTGACAGTTGGCTGTCTCAGTGTTTTATGTACCTTAAGTCTCTGTGTGTATCTGACTACCATGGCCCTTTTCTCCAGGCCCTTTGCCCCTGGCCTCTATCTCCTGCTCTCCCTCACAGTAATGAAGCCTGCCTTTAAGGAAGGTGCAAGCAGCGAGGCATCACAGATTAGGTCAGTGGAACGGCTAGCGGGCTGAGCATGATGGATGAGGGCCAGAATGAGTTTCTGCCGTGGCTGTATTGTGAAATCTTTTCATTGTCACCGACGGGCCTATGAGGGCCTGATGAATGAGGGAGCAAGTGTCAGAAACGCCCTTCCACTGCTCCCCCTTCTACTCCTTTAATATCTCCCTAAGCTGCCTGGCCGCATGCCTTCCTGTCCTGCCCTTTCTGACCGTCCACACGGCTGGTCACAGCAGTATTGATAAAAGTTATTTCTAAAAATAGGCCAGGTCCAGTTCAGAGACAGAAAGAGAGAGCACTAATGAGAGAAAAATGGTGGAGCCAATGGAGTCATGGAAAGCCTGTCAAAGTGGGGATGTGGTGTGCTGATTTTTAAGTTCATAACTGTGCAAAACAAGTCTCCTTGCTCTTTCACGCTCTCTTTTCTCTCTTTCCTCCCATGCCGATGGACCTCCTGCTTTCGCAGAACAAGAGCGAGAGGTAGCGAGGGGGTGGTAGTGGTGGTGGTGGTGGTGGTGGGGGTGTCTTTATGGGAAACGTTTGTGACCAGCGTGACAGCTCTGCTTGATGGATGGGCCGCCTCCATCTGGTTGCAGTGCATGTAATAAATATCCATGCTCGTGTTTGACCTCTCTCACTTACCAGACACATCTTTCACTTTTGGGACATCCAAGGGGGACTCACAATTATGCTCTGCACTCTCCACTAGCAGGGATGTGGGGGATAGCAGCTCTGTTTATGGGCCGCAGCCCAAGGGCAAAGAGTCAAAAAAATAGATAGCTGTAAACAATGCTTCCACCGCCAGGAGAATTCTCCAGCATTCAATAACCTTTAACACCTCCTAAGCCCTCATCTCCCTCAGCTGCATTGCCTGTGCCCCAGAATGCACTGCAGCTCCGCACAAACCGCCTCCATCCTCTGACCAGTGATTTAGTTCGGTGTCTAAGCATGGGTCGAAGGATCAAATGCCAGCGCCCGTGCAAAACTTGTGCAAAAAAACAGTAGCAGTGACAAAAGGGAAGAAAAAAAAATCTGATCAAATGTAATCCAATTTTGCCGTGTTGAATTCACTGCTCTGTTCAAAATATTCAATCATCTATCATATGGAGAAAGGTTATTGTTAAGGGCAACTGGAGATGTGTTTGAGCTTTTCTTAGGTCACACTAGCCTAGTTATGCACCCACAACTGTTTGCTAATACAGATACAGTGGTAGAAAAAACACATTTTCAATAGCCATTACTATTCCTCTTGCACTGCTCATAAACAGCACTTAGTGTGTTTGCCCTTAACAGTGACCCAATGCATTAGGCTGGTCAGCTCCTTAGTAATAGAAACAGATAGGCAGCCATTGGATTTTAATAAACCTGGATAATAATGAGGCTGAAAAGCTGAGTGAATTGTAAAGCAGAAGGCTAATGAAGTGCCTATGAGGGCAGTATGTGAGAAATAACCTATAACCTATTAAGAAACAGCCTAACTCCCCCTGCCCGAGTTCTACCCCCTGATTGAATTAGTGCACTCTTTAATTACTGAGCATTCAAGATGGGAGCTCTGAATCTAATTGAACTTTTTCATGCTTGCTGCACCTCAGCCAAACAATTTGTTCTGTAAAAAATTGAATTAACAGTCTCACTTTGTCTCCTTTTTTTGCATTGATTTTTATAACATTAGGACTGTCATTAGGCTGTAAAGAATCAAATCGCACAGCATTATTCACAATAACGCATATGTTATAATCGCAGGGAGAACTTACTTAAAATTCAATCCACTTTGGCATCATTACCATGTATCAACATAATAAATGAGCCCTTCAGAGCATGGTAATTATAATTTGATAAATCATCAGCAGAAAATTAACTGGATGTCAAAACATTCATTGGAAAGGGTGATGAATGGAGGATGATTGTGGTGATGAATTGTGTTAATCTGCGCAGTATGAAGCCAGCGAAATGGCTAAGCAGCCCAAGATGGATGGGCCATAGAAGCTGCAAGGTCAGGACACACAACTGCAGAACGGAGGGAAGAAAAAATAGGAGGGAATGAAACGTGAAGAAAAGAAAGGAGGACTCCCTCTCTCTTTCTCTCCGCTCAGAGCATTATCTGTCTTCTCACCACTGCAGTTCTTTATGCTAGGCCTCAGACATTTGGGGTTTTGACAGTTAAATTGACCCTAGTTTATTTTTAAAGATACCTTGATAATTTCAATAACAATTGCACTGATGAGGATGCTGATTTATAACATTAAAGGGAGCTAACCACTAATGACCCTCAATAGATCACTCTGTCAAAGTATATTTTGTAGCCCTTGGTATTGACCTAATACTGTGAAGTATATACAAGGTTAAAATGGTCACTTGTGTTATATGCAAAGGACTTTGTAACCCTCCATTAGGCCTCTCAAGCTGTGCACAGCCTCCAACAAGCTCCACTTTCCAGTTTAGGGTTTTGGCCATGGTTGGGAATTGGATCTGACTGTCTGTGCAAAGAAGATGGAATATTTATGTGCCTGAAAAGCTACTGGGGCATCTGAAGACAAAAGGTCTCGTATGCATCAAAGCAAAGTCAAATTTATAGTTTTGTAGGGGTGTTCTGGCGGGTCTCTCCAATCATGCCTACGGCATAGGAGCTGATTTATGGTTCAACGTGGGATGTAACCCCTTGATTGTCATAGTTCACATTATGGATGTGAAGTAATCATGTTTAGTGTTTCCTTGACTTTTATTATAACAATGGGAATATACATACTACCTATGTAGCTGTTGTAAAGAAGACTATTGAGCTGTGCAATTATTACATACCTGAAAATACAGTGTTTACATTCTTTATATGGTATGATAGCGGTTACTGATTGCACAGAATTTGCTCTGCAAAACTTTTTTCTTGATGCCACGTCATTGATTTGTCTAGTCTATAGGGGATTATTTGAGTTATTATTTTATTTATTATTACAGGTCTTTGTCTCCAAAACCCTAACACATCCCTTGACTGGGTGTGCAATTATTGGACCTCTGGGAGAGCAATGGAGTTTTGCATAAATACAGCTTAAGCTAGGACTTTTGATTGCGTTTCTCATAATCAGCCTACGACCTTAACTACATCAGTCTAATTGAGTTATGATGTTTCCAGGTGAGTTGATAACATGGTTAAGAACAGAAATCCCCACCAACCTAAACATAGCCACCAATTTCAAATGATTATTTCTTGTACTTCATCGCCCCAACCATTACTTCTGGTAGGATACAGGTTCAGTACTTTTGCTGAGGTTTCTGTTTTTTTCGAGTTCCAATGTCACTTAACAATTCCCAAATTCAAAAAACAAAAGCAAAACTAAGCTTACACATCTTCATCTGCTTTACAATTGGACGAACGCATGCTTAAAAACTGACAATTTTTTAAGTGGGCCAAATCATCTGACAGTTTACTGACATGTTTAATTATAAGCTAAATAGGCCGACACTAACTTTTTCTTCAACTGTTCCATATTGTGTAACTCTAGATACCAAGACCTGAAAAGTTTACCGCTTACACAAGACTATACTATCATAAGCATATTTCCATTAGAGGGTTGTTGAGTTTCTTTCCAGTGGCTACAACGGAAGGGCCCTCACTGATGATAATGAAGGCTATTTCTACAAATAGCAGTAATTACATGTCATTGCTTTTGAAATGTGACAAAGCAGACAATGTTTCTTTTATTGAATTCATTATGTTGACAGGCACTTCATCCTTTCATTTATTTCCTATTCGTCATGGCCTGAGTGAACGTGTGTAAACTGACAACTGTGTTTAATGCTGTTATTCTCTATTTGTGGCTTAGATATATGTTTTTTTTTTGTGTGTTGTTTATTGTTCACGCACATATCTAACCTCAGTGGGAAATATATATCTTTGGTGGTAAGTCTTGAACTGTTGTTGAAGTGGCTTCACCACACAGAGATCAAAAGTCCCCCTTCACATCCTGTGTCATTTCTAGCTGGGAAGTATTAATCTCATACAGAGCTTCAGACACCTCTTATCTGCTTGGCAGGTTGACATGTAAGGGGATATTTCGTCTTGATTCCAGCAATGAATGCAGCACACAGGCTATCACTTGGCCCACGCTGCATATGGAAGAGTTGAAATCACACCTTTCTTTCAGCAACTTCCATTTTCATTTGTGCACTCTCCACTCACTCTTTTCTGTCTCTCTTTTTTTTTTATTTTTCTCCCTCTCCTGGAAATTATCACCAGCCATGTCAGGAGCCTTGTCGGGTGGAGGGGGAGAAATGTGTCACACTGCCTCTTAAGTTTCTGATTGTCTAAATGACACAGAATCTCATCATACAGCTGTCTCCCTCTCTGACACTACAATTACCCATAATTCTCTCTGTCATTCACTGTCTCAAGGTTAGTATTTTATATCTTGAACAGAGGGTGAGGACATTTACATTTGGAGGCTGGAATAAAAAAGGGACTGAAGAAACACTTAAGTTCTGTGTGTTTGTGTCTGAGCGCTACCGTGTATTCCAATCTTTCCCCTATTTAAAGGAGTTTTCGCTGTCTTAGTTTGGTTATTTACCCGCCTCGATGTCTTAAAAACTAACATCCTAAAAAAAACAGAGTGGCGTCTGGTGGAACTACATTATAACTTAAAATGCATATTGTAAATGACCTCTCCCCATTATCTTAATGACTTTCTTAATGACCAAGCACTTTGTTACAGCTAATTCCATTAATCTGCTTCAGTCACCAAAATGATATTCTTTGATAGGACCCTTCAGAAAATGGGTGTAGTCTATCCCTCTTGACAAAGTGTGCTCAGTAAAAATGGTCCATTATCATGCCACGTTTTACTCCATCATCTCTGATATTCTTATATGGTCTCTGGGTTAAACAGTACGTCTTCCCATCCTTTTTACCCCATCCCGCGAGTAAAGTGTTCTTCAAAGGTATATATTTCATTGCAAGCTGACAGCCTTGACACCATAATTGACCTGAGAGCTTCCATCTTACTCTTTTGAAATTCTCCGTTGTAATGTGTGTCAACTAGATAAAATGATTCCCATCTCCACCTTTCTCTGGATTTCCATTTGCAAAGACGGCTGACTGACTGACTGACGTAGGCTCCATTATCATTCTGTTTGAATGTCTGTGATGGGTGTGTGTGGAGGGGGGGGGGGGGGGGTGCAATTCACCACTATTGTTTGAAACAGGTGCTCACACTTAAGTCCTATACATTAGTCGAGCACATGGAGCTTTTAGATGGGTTAAATAGTTTGTGATAATGTTAGGATTTTATATTCTTTGTGAATAATGCTTCGCCCTGCCTGACAGACGGCCTTGTCAGTCTGTCAATGTGTCACGGTCTCTTGGAGGCAGAATTGGTTTTAGGCTTTCATTAAACTTCCTAATGACTTCCGTAGTGTTCATATTATTAGACTGGAAATGATCAGGAATGGGATTGTAATGTACATTTTAACCTTTGAGTACGGCCAATACATGTATCATACATGTATGAGCAGAGTAGAAGTAGTGTGTGTGTGTGTATTATTATATTTTATATATATAAATGTAACAATTAGCGTTCATATTGTATAGGTGTATGTAGTATTTCAAAGTCTATAATTGCCAGATCTTTTTCCTTCGTGGTTTTTATTACTTCATTGTCTATCACTTTTATCGTGCCATTTAAATCCACAATCAAATAGAGACCCTTAAACCCTTTTTTTTGGGTAGGAAGACAAAAACCTATTCCTTCTTGTTCCCTTTCTTTTATTTTTGCCTCATTTTCACATGTGGCTATAAAAAGACATACTCTGTTTTTGTATGTCATGTCATATTATTAAGTTTCACGCTTGCTCCGTGAACCTGAGACATATTTTATGCTTTCCACCTGGCTAATTGGGAGATTGTTAGGACTGTCTCTTTCCAGAGCCTGATGCCCCCAAATGTGTCAATGTGCTGCTATGCTGCTGCGAGACTACATGTATTCCAGTCAGTTTGGGGCATGCTTTTCAGAGCAGTTTGTTATTAGATTAATTAACACTGTATTGACAAACTGTGATAGGATTTCATGATCTTTTGTCACCTTTGGAAACACTGTTTTTCTTGGGTTTTTTTAATCGAAGTGCTAATGAAAAATGGCTTTTTTTTTTTTAAAAGTGCATAATTGTGAAGTAAGAGACAGCACTTAAAGCGGTATCCCTTTTCTTGAAAAGAGTCTTCGAGGATGTTTTTGTTAGAATACTGTTCTGTTGAGTAGAGTTGTGTTGTGTAGAACAAATGTGACCCATGTGTTTATTTTGCCTTTGTCCAAGATTACAAAGTAGAGGGAGGCTTTATGTGCCTGAGTAAAAAAGCTTCAGGGGAAGCAGCACTTTTTGAGGGTAAAGCTGGGAGGCTAAAACAAGCATTAAAGAGGGTCCAGTCCCACTCAGGTTCACTGGTAAGCCTGTTGGACATCCGGCTTTGTTCCTCTTATAGGGTCCTTATCAGTGGCCTGATGCGGTTGTCCCCTCGCATGTTCCTCTTGTACCTCAGCTGGGCCAATTCGATGGCCTAAGTGCTCAAATTGAGCCATTTTGTCTCACTTTGAAACAAACTAGGACCTATTATGCGTGTTTTTTTGTTGTTTTTTTTTATTCATACCCCTCCTCCTTGTCTCCCTTCCACATTGGCCTTGGTCTGTGTACTTTGTCAGTCCCCCTGCCTTTCTCTCCTCTTAAGTTTGAAGCGCTAGCCTTGTGAGGGGTCAGTGTTTCCACTCCAGCAGTGTCAACTTCAATCTGGGGCGATTTGGTGTGAAATGTGTGCCATGGTGTGGGGGCTTGCAGGTCAAAGCCCCAGTAATTGATGTTGCTTATTCATCTGCTTTTCCTTGTCTACTCTCACCGCAGCACAGCAGCCGTTTTTGTTTGTCTAAATTGTTTGAAGATTTACTGTAGGTCTTAGGGCCCTGAGAAGCATCCCCCTGCTGCACTTTGTCTGTGTTCCTACCTAGCAGGGGGTTCAGCACTGGGGGCACACAATGGCGCCTCCACAAAAGAGGCTTCCCCCCAACACAAGGCCTGGAGGACATCTCATAGCATGATATTGAGCACTAGGGGACCCACAGTGGTGGAGGCACAAAAGAGGCTTCTCTTAAAACAGGCCTTGGAGGACACCTAGCATGACAAGCAGGGCAGCTCTCACTGTAATTAGCCATGGGGCCATCCTGACCAATGGCCTTATGAGATTGGTGAACTATCTGTAAGCAGTATTAAAAAAAACAGAAAGGGGGGGGAAGAAGGTCATTGGCAGAAATTTGGTCTTATGATGCGCCAAACCAAATGAAAATGATCCAGCATTGGTGGAAGCTACGGCTCTACAAAGGCAGGACAGCCATGTTTGAAAACCAATAACCCTGTCTGTGCTTAACTCCGTGGGTCTACCGATCTCTCTTCTACTCTGTTCCTTCCGAGGAACGCTACCTGCTAGCTGAAGCGCAGGATGAATGCTGGATCTATTTAAGCACGAAGAGGAACGTAATGATGGAGCCACGTTTAATCTGGCCCTCTAGCATGTCAGACGGCTGCATGGGTGGTATGTCCTCCAGGCCCTTTGAAGAGGGCCGATTTAGAGAAGAGATTTGGATCATTACACAATAAAGAACACTTCATAAGTACTGAAGTGAGTTGGAGAAATGACGGTTAATGATGTTGACAGCAATTCACCTCTGCTGAATTACAGAAAGATTTGACTCAACTTGCCTTCTTTAATGAGGCTCACTCTGTAAAGGTAATGGGCCAGCGGTAAGACACAGAGAGAGGCGGGGAGGGGAGACCGTGGGGAGAAAGTGAGAGAGAGCTTTTCTCAGGGAGCTATAGGCTGATAGGCTATCACAGACCTCCCTTTAAACTGTCACGTCAGGAAACTACAGAGACGGAGAGGCCATCTTCAGTAAACACAGACTGCTCGTGCAACAAGGATGTCTGATCTCCATCGTTAAAGATCTGCTTTCAAAGATGTACGCATATGGATGTTATAGCGTTTCTATATTCATTGACTAGTAAAATAAAAGCTTTCTTTTGCAATATGATTAGTTTGTCCCTTGGTTTCAAGTATTCTGTAACATGATAAATAACTGCACTTTTACACTTTGAAGTTTGTCATGATTTAAAGGGTGGTCTCCCAATAAGTGCCTATCATTTACTGCAATTTTCTTCCAAGTCTGCCTTCTGAATTTTTTCTCTCTACTTGAATCAAACACGCATATTTACACACTTCTGGAGCAACAACACTGATTTCAGCCTAAAGCTCGTTTGCTATTTCTAATCATGCGTGTTTATGTGCAACTTTGTGACAAAAAGCTTAACTGACAGCGCGACAGTTGATTTGCAGTTCTGTTTTTTTTTTTTTTTTTCCACATCTGACTGTCATCCCATCAAAGTAACATATCTGTCGGTGTCTTTGAGTGTCTTACGCTGAATGATAAATCTGTACATCTAGTGCCAATTATGCATTGACAGAGATGTCACAGAGAATGTAACATTTGAATTAAAATGATGGCATTCAATTTCAAACTGCCTTGTGCGGTGACATGTTCTATTATCTCCTTCCGAGGTGTAAGACAAGGCAAAAACAACACTGAACGAAGGAACTATCCCAAAGGTCAAATCAATAACTTTGTTTTTCTCTGCTTTGTCTTGGTGGCACACCTACATGTCAATCATTAAGCCTATTAATAGGCTTGTTAAAGCCAAAACATTTATTTATTGTCAGCTTGGAAAAACTCAACATACTCATTACTTGAGCAGCTCTAGAAGGCCCTGAAAACCTTTTAGCATCCAATAAACAGCACTGAAAGCTGCACTGACAACAGTCCCACAGTTCTATTGATTTCTTTATGAGGATATTACATGAACAATATAATAGTATTATGTTGTACATGGGTGTGCAGCATGCTTCATATCACGCGGGGAAAAAAAATACAAGGCTTGATACTTTAATTGTCAGGAACACTTGTCTAATTATCACTTTTCTGCTTGCTCTCCATGCTGAGATTATGTAATTATCTTTTTGAAACATTGTGGAACGATATTGTCGTTTTTCTGAGACGCCTCTGTACCTGACACTCAGTAAGCCACTTAATAATATGCTAGAAAGGCAGCTAATTATATCATAATAATGGCTTGATGAAAGCAATAAGGAAGGCCGGTGAATGAATGATAGCACTGTTAGACTGCTCAAGATATATCTTTATCTCACGTTATTGGAATCACACTAAACAGGAAGTTCTTTAATTGGGAATGTGTTTATTCATTATGCCACAAGAATTTGGAGACTTTGCATTTGTTATCATTATGCAAATCGCAGCACATACTTAATGATATGTTCCTCTGCAATGATATTTTCAGCAAAGTGAATCTCTTATCAAGTTAATTACTCCATGTTTACAAGCCCCCCCAAGCTAGGATATCCCAATTAAAGACTACACCTGTTCTATTCGTGGGATTTGTATTTGTTAAATGTGTCATTACATGTTCTCCTGCAGAGCACAGGTTTGTCAGAGGGGAAGAACCACCAGTTAGACCCCTTACTGGGCTTCCAGATTTCATCCTGCTTCTACAAACATCCTAGGCTGGCTGATGTCGTCTAGTTATGGGATCCTTTGCAGAAAGGAGGCAGGAACACAGCTGACACACACATCCGTAGGACCTGCGGGGGGGTGGGGGGTGGGGTGGATGGGTGATCTGACGAAGGGTGCGCCCAAGCACCAACAGCGGCAGCATCAACAGCAGCCGTAGACTGCTTTCGAAACTTTTTAATTAGCACTAATTACCTTTGCAGGAAAATGTTGAGGCTTGAAAGGATTTGTGTCAGCAAGTGGGAGATCAAAGATTGTGGTGCTGTGCATTTTAATCTGAACACTGAGGGGTAATAGGGAGCTGTTTGTGTGTTAGAGAAGAGGGAAGGAGGGGGAGAGGGGAAGCGGAGGAAAAGATGCTTCCCAGGTGGTACTTGAGCAGTCTACCTCTAGTAATGCTGTCTACCAATCACACCACAGGTCCCGTCACATTAGAACATTTTCCAGTAATATAAGGAAATTAAGTTTTTGTTTTTTTTCTAACCTTTTATTTATTTATTTTTTTTTTAATGTTGGTTAAATCTAATCATGGCTTTCCCTCACTCCGTTCATTTTCTCCTTCATCAGTGCGCACGCATTCCTTAGTGTCAGTATGTGCGCACACGTGATTTTGTGTGCACCGCTTCATCAGACTGACAGGCATTTCATAGAGGTGGTTTTTAATGCATGCCTGGACATCACTGTGGCAGGGTCATCCATCAGACTTCAAGACAACATCGATCATTTGCCATGAAGAGAGCGCGGGGTAGTGATTATTTGCTATTAGGTGGATGCTGAGGCATACAAATGGCTGGCAGTTGACAGTTGAACTCACTCAAACGTAATGTGGGATGGCTCCCCCTCTCAGGGAAATGTTGACAAGCACTGAGCCTGAACACTGTAATGACAGAGCGTACAGGCAGACAGGGCACTGAGGGATTCTTCCTCACAGATCGCAGCATCTATTATTTAATGGTTCCTTTATTTTATTGCAAGAATACATGGCTTCATTTCCAGTCACACATTCTCTATTCTATATATGCACTATATATTTGGGCATTATTTTACTCCTTTTATGGTTATTGTTATGCATGCTTATTTCAATATGCCTTTCCTGATTGATCCTGTCACTGTAATTCTATAGTATTATATACACTTGTGTATAATACAAGCGCGAGCCTGTGTAGCATACATGAGAGCTTATGTGTGCTTGTTTGTGCCGCATTGATGTCCTCTCTGACGGAGATGCCATCGGTGAATTGATTTTCAGCGCCCGCTCACGGAGAGAGGAGGGTGTTTGTCATGTGGATAGACAACTAATCTTTCAATACAAACATTCACAAGACGCATGGCCACGCTGTGAGCACAGTCCAGGCTCCATGAGGAGGGAATTGTTGTATGGGCTCTGAAGTAGCTCGCCTTCACCGACGCTCTGCTTGCCTCCCTTGTCCGATGATATATTTCACAGTGTACAATTTAGTGTTGTACATGGGAAGCAGCTGTCATTCTGTCTGGCCGTGTAACAAAACCTCACTTGCTGAAACTTTAAAAGAGACGTCCACCTTTCTGCGGTGATCTCTCCATTTCTTTCTTCACTGGGAAAGAGGCAACTCTGTCCTTCCTCTCAATTGGGTCATTGTTGGAGCTTAGACTTCATCCCGGGCCAAACCGGGGTCAAGCAAGGCTTATGAGGTTGGACCTGACAGGAGTGTCTGTCAAGTCCTTATCCCTTGGCAAAGGTTGATCCAGGGTCATTAATCAGACAGGGATTGAAGATTCAAGGGGAAGCATGAGGCCAGGTGATGCTGACCTCAGTACAGTGGCTTTGATTTTGTCTGGCCCTGGCTCTTTGCGCGTGTGTGTGTGTGTGTGTGTGTGTGTGTGTGTGTGTGTGTATGTATGTGTAGGGGTGTGTAAATTGACAGGATCAGTCCCTGTCTGATTCACAGTGCTCTCAGCCCCTCTGCCAGTGCTAATGACATTGAGAGAGAATATTAACCTCACATACTCGGCAGGAATATCCACAGGGGTAGTCTATAACTCAGACACTGCAGGATCCACAGAGGTATTATCATTCAAAGACACAATCGCTAGCTTTAAGCATTCAACAGACGCACCATGGTGTAGACATTTTCAACAATTTAATTTGCACTCCTCACATAATCACCTCGTATAGCATGAAGTAATGAGCAGTGATATTTAACTTCTTCATCAACAAAGAACTTTGCTAATTATATTTCACAGATTTCTTCTTGCTTGAATTTGTTTATGCTCCCTAAAAAGATATTTTTGTTTTGCAAATGATGTAACCCTGTGTAAAGTTCAATCTGACATGCCACTTCCAATTGACAGCTTTGTAGCTTGTGATGCTTTTACACATTGGCTGTCAGGAGCGAGCATAGCGCAATATTCAAAACAGATTAAGAGTGAACCCACATAAAGAAGAGATTTGCTGGCGGCGCCAAACGTACTCTAATGATTTGCATCGCCATTAATAGTAATTTGCAGCTGCCTAGGAGGAGACGTGTAATCCCCTTCCCATGTGTGAATTGACACGCATTCAGGGAGGGCTGTGTGTGTCCTGGACGTGTGATCTTTAAATGACTGCCACCTGAGGCCTGGCGATACAGAGGAAGGAGTGCCACACTGAGCAGTGACTGTCTACATGCGAGGGAGATAGGGGGTGAGAAAGGGAGAGCTGTGGGGGAGATAGAGACAGATAATGACAGTCTAATTCACCATCGCCATCACAGATGCATGTACAGAGACGTGTATAGGCCATAAACTGTAGCTGGAGGGTAGAGTGCTGGAACAGACCTGATCAGCACTGTGTGGAGGTGGTAGGAGGGATGTTGGGGGCTTGAGGGGTAGCAGGGCATTAATTTTCTTTACAGATAGTGTCATCTTATTTACCATGAGCTAATCCTGATAGTGTTTTGATCCTGCATTTTTTTTTTTTTTTGATGTTTATTTGTGTTTTCGTTGCGGTTTAAAGTGATGAAACACAGCTGTGTTGAACTAATGGAGACTTAGTGTATTAATAGGTCAAATTTTATGTGGATTTTCTTTCTTTATTATCGACACAAAACTGAATAACTCACCACCTCTTTACTACACTACAAAACCACCTGTTCTAACCAGTCATTTTGAGGTTTTCTTGATAAAACAAGGAAAATATCTGAGAATTAGATAAATCTGCTTCTTTGCCCTGTATCTTTTGTTAATTTGAAAATATCTTTTAAGAGTCAGACAGTAAACAGGGCAGAGTGACACTGGTGTACATTGGTGTCAGTTGTTTAATGATATTTAGACTTTATTCTTAAAGCAAGTTGATTTGCATTAGAGACTGTTACATAATGTCATTTTAGTGGCAGATTACTATGATTGACAGCATAATTTGGGAGATAATTTACCGAACTACTGATTAAAATTGAGATATAGTTTACAGTATATATATAGTGGCAAGAACCACCAGAATATTTCTTGACTATTTCAGGCTAAGTAGGTCTCCAGTCTCCCTCCTCCCTCTCTAACCAGCCATCCTCCACCTTTCTTATTAAGTTTATTAAAGCCAGTCCACACACTGGGTTTCCCAGGTCCAGTTCCTTTTCCCATTCATTACAGTACCTTATCCTGGCAGGCAATCTGAAGTGTGCTCTGAATAGTCCATTATGCACATATGAAGGCCATCATGGCCTGACTATTGGTCAATTCATCAAACATTTATCTGTTGCCTTCTGAACAGGACGTCGTTATGCCCGTCACTCTGCAGCTCTGGCCGTCCGTTTAGAATAACAGTGCATTGCTTTTCTGCACCACTGCGATCCTTTAGAGAACATCAGCTCTATAACTCCGGACTGCAGCTGTGAGGGCTCTCCATATTTTCAGTCTTTATATGTGTGTGTGTGTGTGTGTGTGTTTTAATATACATTAGACTCAGGAACTTTTTCAGTATTGCAGTGCTAGCTGCAGAAACATTGCCTCTTGGATCTCTGTCACCATTTCAGTAATAGAGAGGGCTTTGAGGTTGTTTTACAGTATTGCTCTGTATTGTACAGCTTAGGCAAACTCCACATCTGACCAGCCTTTCTAAAATTGCCAACTATGATTCATTTAGTAAACAATTTTAACAGCAGTAGACACACTGAGACAGGAGACTATATAACACATGTAAAAGAGCCAAGGCTGCCGTCCTCCATTTTTCATGTGTTGCCTGAAGATATCTGACATGACACAAGCGCACACCATTGGCAGGAGTGACTGACACTTCAGCCAATAATGGTCGAGAGTTTTCTTCCCTCTGTTGTCAGCAGTGGTTTATCAATCACTATGTCTGCATTAGTATTAGTGTATTGATCTGGCACGGGTGCTCTCTGGGTCAGTGTCTCCTCTCCGGTGTCCTTGTCTGGTATCTCCTCCCCTGTTTCCCGTGCCGAGTTTCTGCTTCAGCTAAGTATCAGTAGATGTACTCTGTGTTCACTAGACAGGATCTCAGCAACGCATACATGCGCTACTTATGTAAGCTCAAAAGCACACACACTGATGCACACAGGGCTGTATGATGTATGATGGTGAGCTTACACAGGCTAAGTGGTAGTCAAAGCGTAAAGACAGCCCGTGTGAAGTATTAGCTCTGACAATGAGGCTGATCATAATTATCTTAACAAGGAGAGGATTCATCGCCTCACCTCGTTAAAGCTGCCGCTTCTCTCTGCCTCCATGTCCTGCTTGCTAGTTAGAGATGTAGGAAAACTGGTTAGATCACATATTACTATTGAAATCATATTTTTCTATATATGTACATGGAGGGAATGCAATATAATGTTTAAATCTAGAAATGAAAATTGGTTTTCATATGTTATTTGTCAGATTTCTCCATCCTTATACCATAAAATAGTGTACTTGTTTTATTAAAAGATATACATATAAGTAGTTCTAGCAGTAGATCTGTGAAATGACAACATTTACCTGTGCATTGGAAATGAAGATACATTACTGATTATGCTCATTATCACTGTCATCACAACATTTTCATAGGAGGAGAATAATGTTTTTTTATGTTTATTTCCTGTAAAATGTGTTTGTTGTATGTGTGTTTTGCGAGTGTTTTGCCATTCACCAAATCTCTATAGCATTGGGACTCAAGTCAATTATGCTCATTAGTTTTGTTAAAAGCAAAAGCAGCTTTTTTTTTTTTTTTTTTAAAGAAGTGAAGTACTTTTACTGCAATGCTTAAACTTTGTTAGTTTTCCAAGCCACACATTAAAACAAGAAAGCTTATAAAAAGTAATGAAACCAGCTATGGAAATCTGCAGAGGGAGCACAGAAAGCTGGAGAGTATTAGAAGTTCAATCCCTGCACTGTAGTTAATGCTGGATGGGACTCAGTGGCTCTCCCCTGGCTGTGAATTTAACTGATTAAATCAGCCAGTGCACGCAGCAGTGGTGACATGAAAACAACAATTAATAAGGCTCCCTCCTGTGCCACGAGGCTCCATTTAACCGAGCAGCTAATAACATAACCCACAGGACTGCAGCCCATCACGCACACGCACACGCACGCACACACACACACACACACACACACACACACACACACACACACACACACACACACACACACACACACACGCACACACACACGCGCACACACACACACACGCACACACACACTTACAGGTGGCAATAGTTAGTTAGCAACGTTTATCCAAGTGGTACACAATTGTGCATGACTGCACATTATACTGATCACAGATTGATAGCGTTTTATGCCGAATTCCCTGCCAATACAAACACAGTATCTAAAAAATAGGTTTTGTGAAAACAAATAATTTTGTTTTGTAGTTTTGGCTAAAAGCCCAGTCGTACCTGTGCAACCATACTTCCACATATACCTGTAGATTTATGTAATTTAAAAAAAAAAACGAACAAAACAGCATTTTTTTCATGATTTTAGGTAGCTATTTTTTCCCCCTGTGTATAAATAGACCAAGCAGTAACAAAAAAAAAAAGCCAAATTGCAATTTGTCAGTAAATCGGAAATTCATACCAGCACTATGGATGGTATAATAGCTTATGAGCCTTTTTCCTTACATAAATGAGAGGCACCATGGGGGAAGAAAAACAAGCAAACAGAGTAGGATTTCATAAAACTGGCACATCTCTCTATTCATCCATCTTGCCAGTGCATTAATCAGCCCTGATAAGAGGTTGTCAGCTAGCGGCTTTGCCAGCACTCTGGCTAGGTGCTGTCAGCTGTTGTTGTGGGTATCAAACGTGTGTGTTTGCAAAATGTTGATGTCTTTTGAAATGAGGTGGCTCGGTCCGCCTCACTTGCAAATCAACGATGAGTTGCTGATTTGTCGTTTTCCATCCAAGAAGATAGTTGTAACATTTTGCTTTGTAGTTCAGAGTTGCTGCCAGTGTGTCCACTCTGTGCATATATGTGTGTTTTTGCATCAGGGACTACGTCAAGGTGGAGACCAAGCTGACGGTTCAGAAAAAGCACACATGAAACAGAAGCTAGAGCAAGATAACAGTTTGTTTGGCTAACTAAAAGTACATGGATGGATACTTTCTGGCTAAGTTGTTGGCTTCAGTTGCTTCATTATATTGCAAATATTCTTCTTTTTTTTAATGTATTCTTTCTTCCTTTGCCAGTATTTAGTTACTTTTCCGTCGTGAACATTGCTGCTTACTGCTCCTTGTTATCCATTTGCAGAGTGTCACGATAAAGGTGTTAAATGTACATAGCTCTATGTTGGTGTGTATTACGGCAGAAACTGACACTATGCAGATCCAGGGAGGAGCAATAGGTCACACTGCAGCTGTTTAGACCTCACTGTACCTTGTCATATTGTGATGTGACACTGTGGAATTTGTATTTATGTGACCTAATGTCAAGGTTATCTGTCTAAAACTAGAAACACACTCCACTATACTTACAAGGCAGAATTGTGAAATCTAAATAATTTGTATTGTCAAATTTATTTGACAATTAGAGATACAATGTTAAAATAAAATAAAAAAAAACCCACTGTGTGAACTGTAAGAAACACATCTTGAGATGTATGCTACCTGCGTCAAGTTCTGGCAGATTTAAATGTCAATGAAGTCACCCAGGACACTTTAACGTGGCATGTTGACAGTGTGAGGGATTAGACAACACAGGCATTGCCTTTGTGCACCTTCCATGACGTGAACTTTGCAGGGCCCTAACATTACTCCTAACACCACCCTCCATCATTTTTATGCCTATCTGAATGTTTACGCGTGTGAGAGGGACAGAGAGGGAAAGAGTTGAGATGACCCTTCACCTCTCTTTGCAATGCATCATAAAAAGGAGCAGAAAGGCAGGATTCCTCCTTTCCAAAAAAAAAGAAAGTCCTTTGATGTTAAAATCCCAACACTAACCCCTATCGCGGCACAGTTGCAAAAAAGTTTCCCCTCCATTCCATCTGTGATTGCGAGTGTATTCCGGTTCCTCTGTGAAAATGATGGATGACAAGTTAAATTTGTGTCTGGGGAGTGAAGGTGAACTGTGACAGAGTGATTTGTCTTGGGAATGGAGGGTTAGGGTCAGGCGAAACTGGGCGCCTCAAGGCACAAGACATTGACAAATTCATCCTGCCCGCCGCATTTCTGAAGCCTTTTGTTTTGAATCCTGGCTACTCACAAGTGACCCCCATCCCTCATCCTGCCAGCCACTGAAGGATGCCTCACCATGCCAGGGGAGCTCAGCACCACTAATTCTTGTCATTCACTTCCCTGACAGGCCCAGACCCATACTCTCCCAGCGTATGAAAGAAGGAGGCTGAAATATTTATTTTCTGCACAATAACAGCTGACCACATTTAGAGCCATAACACTTTTCCTGTTGCCTTGTCATTGCAGGTCACTTGCAGGCCTCAGAATGTTCACTGAGCTGGAAGAGCTTGTGGTCGACAACAATCTGCTTGGAAATGACCTCCGGTTGCCCAGGTTACCTAACCTCCACACCCTAACACTCAATAAGAACAAAATATCCTTTCAAACTAACGACTCCATCATGTTGATTAGCAGTCTACTATGCAGACATAGATTACAGGCATCAGTATCAGAATCAGCTGTTTATTTTGCTTACATTTGTATGTCAGTATAACCTGCTTTTGTCTCAGAGAACCAGTTTTTATTGTCATGGTTTTGCAGGGAGCACTCTGTGTTGCAAAAGAGAGTAGAAGAACTTGCTGTCACAGGGCTCCACACAGGAGTAGTTTTTGAACCACAGGGACCTCTAGTGGAATCAACATAACAAATGTGTGTGTGTTTTGTTTTGTTTTTCTCAATGAGAATAAAAGGTTTTAGATTAAAAATACATCCCAAGAATGAGAAATGATCGGATGCAATGCGTTTATCCTTTGGTGATATATTATTTTGGATTCTAGTAAAAATTCTTCAAATCAGGATTTTTCACATTTTTATTTTTTTTTGCATCATGCTTTATTACACTGCTTTAAATCTCTCTGAAATAAAATGAATCGGTTATTTAATTTGTCACAAAACACATTAGAACATGCTCACATTTTGGCTCATTGATTATAACAACCCCGTGTGTTCTACCACCCGGAGTAAACACGTTAAAACCAGAGCTCTGCACAGCCACCCTAAATTCAAGACATAGACACATTGCCAGGCTGTTTATGATCAGTCAAAAATGTGTGAACTTCCCGTCTCAGCTTCAGAACAGGTTTAGCAATGTGTCCTGTTTTTCCTCTGGTTATGCAGATCCTACTGGGTAACGATGCTCACTCTCTCTCACACATTGACATGCACACACACACACACACACACACACACACACTTCCAGAGTCAACATTAAAACTGGGGCTCCTTGAAGTGTGCGTCTGGGTCTGTGTGCAGAGTTTGGTTGTGAAGTGGTCGGCACATGCTAATAGGCCAATTATGTACATCCTGTCGTGGCACGGTGCCATTTTAAAGCTCGAACACTGCATTAGTGCAGTTGTATTTTGACACTTTGGGGCTCAATTTTCCAAGTGAATGTATTAGTGATGAATGTGCCTGCTTAGGGGCTGTTTGTTTTTTCCACGTTTCGCAAAAGTTTTCCACAGCACGGCTCTGGGAAGCACGGACTGTTTGAACCACAGGGCATCCATCATTTTGTCACTGTTCTGCACCCGGCCACCTAGGAAATGAAAGAGATCGAGAGAAAGGGAGAGAGAGCAGCAGCCAAATTGTGTCACTACTATAAGCCAAAGCCTGCACCTTAAATTGCCCCTCTGTCTGCCCAGTCTCACAAAGCCAGTGACTAGCCCCTTTGAGCACCTCGGTAAATTTGACAGTGACGTGTTTTAGTGCAGACAGGCCCGGGAGGGGCTGTGCGGGTAGTAAATGCTAATGTAATTAACAGCGCTAGGTCCTTGACATCCGCCCTTTGACACCTGACTGATATCGAGGCCCTGCTGGAACACTTGGCTGATGTGACCCCGTCACTGGAGTACCTAAGCCTGCTGGGAAATGAGGCCTGCCCCAACCAGCTGGTCAGCCTGGATAAGGACGAGGATGACTATCAGAGATACAGGTTTGTCACTAAATAGACTTTGGTGATGTCACATATGAATAAAGAATTGATATTACTCTGACTTAGATAGATAGATGGATGGATAGATAGATCTTAGTGTTTTATGTGTGTTTATATTTTCAGTCAGACAGTTTAGATACTTAACTATTCAGAGCGATAGCTTTTTGTAAGTAATGGATTTGGAGATGTTCCTGTGTTTTTTAACATCAAGCCTCCTACACTTCACAAGCTTGGATTCAACCACATCACTCTAAAAGCTTTGTCAACTGGCCCCTCTACACTCCAGTTTGCAAAATGGATTTCATGTGTGACTAGTCACCACCACAAATGAGTGTTTACTACCCTGCCTTACCAGAGCAGATGATGCATTAAACATCAAGCTAGGCCTCAAGCCATGCAATATGACCACCATTTGTCAGGGTCCTTTACATGAAATGCGATAAAAGGCGAAAAGCATACTCTCTTTTGTCTGTTTTAGCCCTAAGTGCTTGTTTCTGACTCTGTGTTGCCTATTAATCATTTACCACCCTTGCCTTTCTTGAATAATCTTTCTTCTCTCTTTGTCTCCCTCTCTCCCCCCTCTCTCTCCCTTTCCCTCCCCTTTTCCCCTTCTCCCTCTTTCCCCTTGCATGCTTATCTTACTGGTAAGGAAAGCTGTTCTGTTTTGACTGACAACGTCTAGGGTCCTGTAATGTAATATTCATAATGTGTCACATAGTAAAACATCAATTTGAGCGTGATGCAGATTTCATGTCTGACAAGGTTAGGCTGTATGCAGGTCGTGACGGCACTGGCCTTGGGCAATAAATACCCAGCCCAATGCCTCGGGAGCTCTTGGTCTCTCAAGTGAAATACCCTGGTGCGTTGCATCGGTGCCCCAATTAGTCCAATGACATAGAAACAGTATTAATTCACACTGCATTGTGTAGTCAGCAGGGAGCTTAAATGTTGTCCCGTTCTGAGTCGCCCGTGCAGGCCGTTTGTAGTACTACAACAACACAAGAGTTCAAATCTGTAACATTATATGTCCACAGTGGTTACTGATTATAAGGCGTTGTGCTTATAGAACACTGTCTGACTGTCTGACTCTCTGCCTCCGTGATGTATAAACATGAACATAATTTTATGTGACATTTTAATCTCTTTCTTGAGGAAAGTTATCAGTTAGTCTCATCTCCTTATGTGGCCGATCAAAGAGCTTGTACCCGAGGTGGCCCAACCACCAGCCGTACTTAGTGTTCACTCAGCCTGTTCTCTAAATTCCATAAATGCAGCCATATGATAATAACCCACAAGTCTATAAACATTAGTTTTTATGTTATCATCCATAGCTGTAATACTTAGTAGTATAATGATTGTTTGGTAACACTTTATTTTATAGGTCCCATAGCTTCCTAACATCCTCCTTGAAAAGACCAGTATGTATCTGTTATGTCTTAGGGATTGTCCTGGAAAAAATGACCTCATTTGGTATTAATTATAAGGGAAATGGAAATGATGTTCAATTGATACACTTTAGAATAATTTAAGATATCTATTAGCATAACCTTCCTTTACTAGAGTAATTGCAGAGGAGGCCAGCTGAGCAAAAATGTAAAAATTGTTGTTCTGTGTTGGAATTTACAGGCAAAATACAGCAGAACTGAACAAATATGGAAAAGAAAATGTCCAAACACGCTTATGTGTGTATTTCTGTTGGCTTCGAGTCATTATGATTTACGCCATTCTTTACAGAAATTAATCTGGGCATTCACTTATAAACTCTGCCCAGCTATGTAACTACTTTATCCTGTTATCATTGCAATGTTGGGTTTGTTTACTTTATCACAACCACCTCCAATGGCGGCAAAAATCATGCTGCTGTCAACACATATTGGGTATTGCCAAATTAAGTTTAGGAGTCGTGTTTCCCAGTCACCTCCCCACCACAGCCTCCTGTGCTCTCTTATCCCCCCTCTTCGGTTGGGTTGAATCATTAATATCCCCACTGGCTGACAGAGCCTTGTCATCTGCTCTGACCCTGTGATGGTAGGTTACCTATGGAGAATAACCTCTGTGCATGGCTCCCAAGGGCATCTTCACATTTCATCATGAAAATGCTCTAAACAAAGTCCTTTTTACGTCGAGGGAGGCTCAGGATTGGATTGGGGCCCCTTGGAATTGAGTGCCAGTAGTCTCATCAGAAAAGGAGCTTTTATTAGGGGTTAGGAGCAGTTTTTTTTTTTTACCCATAATAATAATCCAATAAGATGTTATTGAGGTTTCAAAATGTAAAAAAAGTATTTATTTTCTTCTTGCCGATCGTGGCAGCCTAGTTTATGTTTCTGTCAAATTAAATCAGAAATTTTTCCTCCTTAATTTTGCGCAAAGATATTTTCTGTCCCATGTCAGTCTAAACGTGATCCCCGCATCTCTTTATAATCCTTAGGCGTTGAAAACTTGACACAGACTTTGCCATCTCGCCTCATCGCCATCGCCATCATCAATTTGTCACGGCTCTTTGCGCACAGGTCTTGTCTGTGCCCATATCCCCCGTCCTTTCTCACCCTCCACTTAGGTGCTGCATGCATGTCCTTTTCGGCTACCAGTTCAGCCCTGACATACTGGTTCCTCTATCCCTGCCTGCCTGTGAAAGGATCTGTTGTCATCTATGTATTCCAACCATTATCTTTTGACGTTTCTCTCCCTCCCAATGAAAGACAGAGTGTGTCTGAAAGCTTAGAGAGATATCTGCGATGCTGCCAGAATGACAGCTCAGGCAGACTGGTTGTATCTCCTTTCGTGCTATTTATATGTCTGACTTATTCTTATCAGCTTTGAAGGTTATTACATACAAGAAAATATCACCATTAAATCTGCATCACCATTAAATCTGAGTAAACACGGCTTCCTTTCAAGTTTTGTTGATGTGTGCATTTACATATTAGAATGTGTGTCAGTTTGATTAGTATATCACCATTTACACACTTCCTCAGATTCCCTGTCTCTTTGTGAAGAAGCGGTCTACAAAGAAGACCTTGTAAGCCAGCGGCACGGTACAGTTATAACTTGAATTGTTGTTTTCTCACAGATACTTTGTTCTGCACAAGTTGCCCCAGCTGAAGTTTCTGGACACCAGGAAAGTAACCAGAAAAGAAGTGATGGAGGCACAGGCAAGAGGAGCATTCATGAAAGTGGTCAAACCCAAGTCAGAAGCTGTAAGTTAAGCTCTGTTTTGTTTTTTTCCTTTTGTTTTTTTAACACTGTTTTAAGTAGCTCTCCGTCTGAAGTCTTGAGTGGATTTGTCACATGCACCCCTTTCTTCCCTTTTGTATTCTTTTCCTTTATCCTTTCTTTCTCCCTGCGCATGCTTGACTGTCAGTCTCCCTTTACAGAGGTCCTAGTACTGTGGCCCTTTGAAAAGAGTCTCTCTTTACTATGGCTTCAAGTGTGCATGTGTGTGTTGTATGTGAGTGTGTGTGTGTAAATGTGTGTGACCACGGCCTGACCTGATTCTGTATGCATGAGCCCAGATCAAAGACGACGGGCGGCTGTCCGGTCGCGGTTGTGTTGCCAAGTGTGACATGGCTGGCGATTGGAGTGACAGCTCACGTACATGCCGTTCACAATCGCTTAATTATCACGAGCCCGTGCACTTATTCCTCCCTCTCTTGTTTTGGGCCGCACAGACTAATTAGAGTTCGGGAGGTTCATAGATATACCCACTCCATCCCTTTTCACCCCTTTTCCCCCTTCTTCTAGCCCTTTGATAATGCAATATAAATGAACGGCTTCTGCCTAGATTTGATTTCATGTAATTGTAAGGTCATGAAATATTTACTGTTCGGATCAGCTAAGCTTTGTCGTTTCAAGGTCTCTGGGGCTCTGACAATGAGCCTGGGAGGTAAAAATGGATCCGAAGTAGCAATAGCAAAGGCATCCGATGACAAATCAGAAGCATGTGAGTTGATGTCGGGTTTAAAAGTGCACGAGGAAAACAAACTATTTATTATTTCAGACAATCAGCTAAGATAGTGTACTCTTTTAGTGTCAGTTCATGCTTTGCTTTGTTCTTGATTCTTCATGCAAGTGGCAAGCGAGAAAGCAAAACATTGAAATAATTTAACCTCAGCCTGGCATGTTTGGTAGATGGAGAAAAGTGGAATGAAAACACTGTTCATCCACTTTATATAAAAAGAAACTAAGGACCTCTACAATGTTTTTTGGCAGGGTAAAGTCACTTTATAAGATATTATTTACATAGCTTGTCAGTGAAAAAGAAATGTTTGCCTTTGTCGCCACAGTCTTAGATGAAAGGAGAGATAATCACTGATTCTAGCTGACATGTGTGTTTTTGTGTCTTTGTGTCTTTGAACCTGCTGTATATGATTATTTATTCCCTATGCAAAGTAAAAGGTTACAGCTTTGATGAAAACACATCTACCCCCCCCCCATTGCACACAGTATTTTGGGCCTCAACATACTTCTGCTGTTTTATCTACAATTCCTTATCAGTAGCATTAGACTGAGTCTACACGATGAAGAGGATTTTTGCTCAGACATATCCCATGTCAGGGCCCTGGGATGTCACAGCAGCATTTCCATAACATTTGTTTTGAGTTAGATGAGATGTGATGTGTCAGCTACCTCAGACTTGATGAGCTATGAGTACCTCCCGGCTCTAATTGTCCACATCATCAGAGTGATTGTAAGCTGACCAATAGTGCAGGCCACCAATTAATGAAATGTCTGCAGTAGAACAGGAGAGCGAGTAGGGATGATGGCATAATTAGATATTTGTGTTTGCTTTTATGTCTGGTACAGCAGGGTGTAGCTCATAACAGTGACTCATGGTACAGTGTCTGCCATTTGCTTCATTACAAAGGGTGGTAATTAGCTGTCTCGCTGTCGCTTACGCTACCATTCGAGTCTCAATTAGTGCAAGTATTGGAGGGAAAAATACAGGAGCACAGACATCATTTAGAAGGTTTATTTCTGAAGTTATTCTTTCTTTGGGTGTATTTTTTTGTCTTTTTTTTGCTTTGCGTAGTAATTTTTCCTCTAAGACCATATATGACAAATCCCCTTCCTTCTGTTTACAGTAGATAAATTGAAACCATAGAAACAGCAGCAATTGCAGCACGGTTACAGCGATGCACGCCAACTCATGACAGCCTAAATCTGAAGAAAGAGCCCCTTCTATATCAGATCATTCCCAATGCATGATGTGCGTATTGGAATAGTTAATGGACTTGCTATGAAAGAGACAGCGCTGAACTTTCGAGACCTCTCTTGAGTAATATCGAAGTGGATTGTGACCACAGTTTTAACTCCTTTTCAATCATGCCATTATGGCATGGCACTGAGCGACGCCACATGGTTCTGATAAAACAGTTATGGTCTTTAGCACAATCTGAACACCATAACTTTTCATACATTCCCAATGTTTTTCCATGTTGTCTAAATCACAACCAGACCAGTCAATGGCCGGTTATTTGGAGAAAAATACATACATACATACACACAGTGCAGCCTGTTATGAGATTTGAAGAATTAAACTAACAAAAGTTCTAGCCTTTGCAAAAATCTTTATGTCAAACCTTCACTGAGAAGACAAACATTGTGACAAAGAAGAAAAACAAAAAATTGCGCTCAACTAAAATGCCCATGTTCATACGCTGAATATCATTTTGTTGCTTCATTAATTGTTATTGTGTGTCTTCATGCACAAGTGGGCATGACACCCTAAGTGGGTGACAATGAGCTCTCCCTGACTTGTCTGTATGTTTTCGTGTTTGCTTCAAACTCAGAGGGAGGTGATTTTCTCTTTTGGGTTTTTGTTATATTGCATTTCTGAGTGGAAAGGACAAGTAGTTGGACAGGGACAGAATGCAAAATCACAAAGACAAGAAAGAGAGAGAGAAAAAAAGCGGAAAAAAATATATAAATACCTGAAGTAAACAAAAAAATACACAGCGGGAACGATTGAAGCGTTTTCCCATAACCACAACACTAAGCAGAGTCAGAGTGGAAAAGCCTTGAGCTGTATTTTGGGAAATTGGGCGTGTTGGAATGCTATAATGTGATAATTCTCTTTGAGGACTTAGAGGTCATGGAATGAAATGGCGTTAAACCACGTAGAGCCATTTGGACTCTGTTGGGCTGCTTTTGGAAAATACATGTGGTACTTTTTGGCTCGGTTCCTCCACCTCCCTCCACTCTGCCACGGAGCGCACATTATGCTGTCGAACCCTTGGGTTAAACTGGCCATGTCTATCAAAACACTGTGACAGCACATTCTGTCTTCAGATCCCAAGTACTGCTAAAAAAAAAAAAGTGCGTAGCAAATTTAACTAGTAGAATAACATTTACTCCTTGCCACATGTTTAAGAGTGTTTCACAGTGAATGAAGTAACTCCATGGTCCCCCTCACTAAGCACAGCTTGGTAGCTACGTCAGCGGGTATAAATGTTCCTCGGATGTCAGTTAGATTTTGCCTGGACGAAGTATTTGACTTGATTTTCTAGCAGGAACACAAGTTGTTTTTTTTTTTCCCACATCCTTCTGCGAATAATGTAAAGCAGACTGCATTGCAGGGTGGCTTGAGCCAGCTTCCAGGTCCCATGAGCCTCTGCACACAGGGTAACGGTTCTTCAAGGGAATTGACAGTGACAGAGCCAGGAAAGTCCTCAAGTGGATCTTTTCAGTTCTGTTTTTTCTTCCTCAGACACTAACCTGTTTTACTCTGCAGCAGACAGCGGTTCATTTTAAGTTTGCACTGAAGGGAGCAGTCCAAATCTAAGATAGACTGCATGGTTTTAGGCCCCTGATTGTGCATTATGTGATGCATGATTGTAGCTTTTTTGCAACGCAACACCAGAAAAAGAGGAGGCTTTTTTGCTATAGGTCGGTTGTTTCGCTTCCTTTTCAAGTCTCAAATGTACCCTGTAAAGTGTGTCGCCACGTTCATCTCTTGTGCTTGAGAGTTATGAGTTCCCTGAAGCCTTCAAACATAACAAACAGCATGCAATATAGCGCTTTGTGAATGTGCCTTCAGTGGGTTTGCTGAATCATTTTACTGAACAAATGTGTCCTCCGAGAAAACTCAAAGAATATGGCTTTCAACTGGGGAAGGAAAATGTAACCCAATAGATTGCTGTGGAAGCAAGGTTATTACCACTCTTCACTGTCTTGCGAGATTCTGTATTTGCACCAGTTATTATACAAACAGAAACCTGATTTTTCACCTTTCTTTTACGGCACATTCCTGAATCAACATGTATCCAGTAGGTCAAGTTGGGACAGCGCTGCGGATTGAGTAGGAGTTGTGGGCAAAATGTAACCGTACTGAGTGCCTGTCTGCTTTATGTTCAGACGAATGAACTCACTGACGTATTGTGATCTGCTCGCTTTCAAATTCTTTTTCTTTCCCCCCATCTTGCATAATGTCTTGTTATCTGTTAATTGCGTCACTTCAGACACCGCTGTATGTCTTATAATGACAACACATCCTAAATGTTAAAACATCTGTTTCTAATTGCCCGGACGTGTTTGGTGTTGTGTTTGTGCCTGATATTTCCAGGGAGCCACATGTTCATTCTCTCAGGTATGCGTGTTTGTCAGTATCTGTGAAGGGTGTATGCCTCTATGTGTGTATTTTTCCGTAGCTAGTTTTTGCCTGCTGAAGTATAAGTCTCTCCAGTGTTTGGACCAGTGCGACAGGCCCAGTTCTGAGCTCTCTGGCAGCTTGAGCTGAGAGGTCATGCGGGGGTTATAAGCCAGGAAAACAACAGCAATTAGAGGGAGTGACTCATACTGTCCGCATAAATCATCCAGACCCTGCATATCATAAACACACTGTAAAACTTTAAAGCACAATTAATTGTAAGTAATAGCGCCAAGATTGATTTATTGCCTCTCTCAAAGCCTGGAGACATGGGGTGCGTGACCTGAGTGTCACGTCACTCTCGCAATCAAAAATGATAGATGTATTATTCATTTTTGGCTAAACGCAGAACATAAAAACAAACATGTGTTTTTGTAAGGGCTTTTA
Organism: Pempheris klunzingeri; assembly: GCF_042242105.1. Classification (NCBI taxonomy): domain Eukaryota; kingdom Metazoa; phylum Chordata; class Actinopteri; order Acropomatiformes; family Pempheridae; genus Pempheris; species Pempheris klunzingeri. The sequence continues at coordinate 6,369,777 of NC_092023.1, read as the reverse complement.
TGAGACACTGAAGTGGCCGCGTTGCATTAACTGATTTTCCTCTCCTTCTGCTGGCATCCAGCACAGAAAAGGAACGCCTCTGTGGTGAAGCATTTGTTGTCTCGACGTCTCTTGTGTTTAGCGGTAGAGTTTGAGGCCTGTCAGAAAACGGGCCAAGGCTGGCCAGCAATAATGAGATGTCTCCGTCTCCCATTTTGATATAAAGTTTTCATAAACTTTGACAAATCATGCGATCATTCACGTAACGTTTCTCTTTTTTTTTATCTCTAAAATGTGAGTCTTTGTTAAGTTTTTATTAGTGTAATAATATTGAGTGCCCAGTATTGGCAAGCTACAAAACATTTGCTTTTTGCATATACTGTTCCAACTAGATCCTTTATTTGCCTTTGCTATGGCCCAGGGTTTTATAGTAATTTTGCTGTTTTGAAAGTTCCTTCAAGAGACAGAAAACTACAGGGCAATAACATGCTTTCACCTTCCAATATCATTGAAGACTTTTAAAACATATGTAAAGCAAATTCTGCACACGCAGCTCTTACATCTCACAGTCATTATGTTCTTCTGTAAAACGGAGCCTTCTTTCATTGCACGCCAAGGGTGTGCAAAACTCCACAATCCCTGTACTGTAGCAACAATACGACAGCCACTAAGGCATCTCTTCAATTACACTTCTTATCAAATGATGCTTTTAGTTATTACATAGTGCGGCGTCCCACTGAGTCAGCCTATCAGTCCAATCAGGGCTAATCCTCCCTGTTGGTCTCTTTGGTGACAGGAAGATGCTGCTAGCCTAATGAGAGACAGCTGGCTTAGTATTTTCTGTGCTCTAAAAAAAAAAAATCCATCTTTCTTTCTCACCCCCCTACCATACCGGGTGTTTCCATAGAAATGTGCCAAACTTTAAATCTCTTAAAAGAGAGTTATTACTCATTTTTATTTTGTTGCCTGTCTCTTTTAGTTGATGTTGACAGTACACATTAATCACTATTTCAGCACTAGCATTCATAGTTTGCTTTGAAGTTGATTGTCATGTACCCCCTCTCGAGGCAGCTTTGCTTTAATTCGCTTTCAGATTTTTATCAGATAATTCAAGTAACGTTGTTGTTGTTTATGACATGCAGATGTTAATGTGCTATTTAAAAAGTTAATGAGCGCTAGAGCTTAAAATCTGAGGAGTATACAGTCCCTGCAAAATAGTAAAAGTTTTAGTTAATTTGTGCGAATCTGGGCACAAACAAGGTGGTGCTGGACCATGGTGGTGTTTTTACTGTCAGATCGCTGGATCACTGGAGCTTTGATCCATTACACCCGCTGTGTTTGTTCTTCAGTACAGTGTTCACGGAGGTGGAGTCTTCTTTCAGCGACTTTCATGAGCGTGCATCAGAGGACGGTGCCAAAGCTGAAAGTCCCTCCACTGAAGTTTGTGCTTACACAGACCTTCTTTGTGGTTTTTAGAGCTTGTCAGACATGTCAAGCACAGGCTAGAAAAAGTATATTGTTTCCAGCCACTTGGATTCCTTTCCCCCTGACATCTGCCACTCTGCCGAGATGATAAATTCTTGCCTCATTAAGCGTGGGTGTGGGATTACAGGCTGACAACACATTAATCACTGGGCTGGGTGGCAGCAGCCCCGCACCAGCTACAGGCATTGTTAACCAAACTTTTCTAATGTGTCACTCTCCTCCCTGACAGCCCGTAATCAATCATCCTGATTGGCAGGGCTGATAGATTACACTATTTATACTTTGTGTAATGAAAGCTAGCGTTTCCACCTACTGTCATTGTCGAGACGATGATAGGCCACATCGTCCAGCTGAATGTGAACACATCCAAAAAGAGACATAGAGAAAAGAGAGGGTAGGCAGACCTCGGAACAGCATTGTGAACTTTAAAACAGACACTGTTGAGCTCCATTGTGTGTGTGTGTGGGGGGGGGGGGGTGTTGTATTCTGCGACTCTGTATTGTTCCCCCTGCACGGTATAGCTTAAAGGCAGTCCTCGCACCATCGCTGAGCTATTGTCATCTTTGTCGCTATCATTGGCAGGCTGTGCTCTCGCAGGTAAAACTGTGCTTTGTCTGCGGTGGGATTCAGTTTCCCCGTGACCCCGTTGGCGAGGTGAGGTTTTATTGTCAAAACTTCTTTTCTGACAGAAAGTGAATGATTTACACGTGTATAACAACAAAATGACAGGACACTACATACTGTATATGTGTACTTCTCAGTGAGCAGAGGTCGGCAGGATAATGGATTTCCCTGTTTCCTCGCTAAAAGCTTTAGAACCATGTTACAACCCCCCTAGCAGTAATATTTTTGCATGGGAACTTGTGGATGAAATGACACACTGCTGGTATCCTTCAAACATAATAAGGTTATGTTTCTTTTTTGTTCATTTTCAGCCGTACGTCTTTGTCTGAAATTAGAGATGTCCTCGGCACACTGAGAGAGGATATTGAATATGAGCTCTTAGTTGAGAGGCTGCCAAGCATTTGGAGAAAAGAAAAGAGGGAAAAAAAAAACAGTCCATCATGTTTTTGACAGGCAGTAAATCTGAGACTTTTCTTATGAGACAGCGTGCTGTCAGGAAATTAGTTAACTAGACCATATTATGGAGAGCCAGGTAATTTACCCTCAGAGATGCAATTGCAAATAACTAGCAGGAGGCTGCATCCCTGACCTGACATTGCTTTGTGTATAATGCAAAATCTAGTGACATGCTCAATGGGTTCTGTCAGCTGCAGGATTGAATTCTCTGCCTACTGCGTCTCAGTTTTGAGCACGCTGGTCAATTATTTCTGAGGCTGTCAGTGCATAGGGAGACACTGTTATTTAGTATGTGTTAACTCGGCATCATTAAGACACTCACCTGACAGAGAATAGCACACCTGAACGTTATTTATTTTGATTCCACGACAGGGGTAACCTTCAAACACGTTGACCTCTCCCTATTTTGTGTTTTGTGAAATCCCACTCGGTCCATTAGAAACGGGAGCTGTCGAGACAGTAGGGAATCAAATGACCAAGAGTCGTCTAATCTCACACGGTAATGCGCGAGAGAAGCCTCCATTTGTTTGGACAGATTGCTCTGATCATACGGTGGCAGTTCAGTGTCTATCCACGCTTGCGGAAGAGACATGGCTGTCCACACAATATCTTTAAAACACATACAGAAATGTCATTTTTATCACAGATCCATGTTTTTTTTTTTTTTTACCTGCAAGCACAATACTGAACATTGAGAAATGGATGCCGCGGTTTTATGTTGTGTGTTCCTTTTAAGTGGTGCAGGAACTGAAACACTAGCTATGCAATATTTGATCTTCGCTTTGAGTAAACAGCCAGATCCATTGCATGTACACATTGTGACCTAACACTGGCATGTCAGAGGACTAGCTAATGGATAGTCTGAATTTTAGATGACAGGAGTAGCCTCAACAATCAGGACAGAATATAATAGAATAATTTTTTTCCTCTAGAATCTCACTGATTTTTGAGCTAGAGACCGTCGACTTTGGACATAACCAGTTTAAAATTTGAACTGTGTGGGAAAATGACAGTCACCATTCTACATTGGCCCTCCACATCCTCCAACACCACCACCTCCGCCACCAACCAGCCCTGGTGATGAATAGGAAACCTGATCGAGTAAAGCTTCAGCATCACCTCTGTACAGCAGGATGACATGATTAGGAGGTGACAGCTTCTGTAACAACATCTCTGCATTTATCTTTTTCTGCTCTCCCTCTATTTTTCACTTTCTTCATGTCTCTCGCTCACTCGCTTGCCCCCTCTCTCTCTCCCTCTCTCTCTTTCTCTCTCTCTGTCTGTCTCTTTCCTCTCAACAAGTCAGACTACTCTATAATTAATGTCCCTGAGGGCTATCCGCAGGTCAGGCGAGGGGGGTGCTGTTGAGACAGGTAGTTTTGACACCTCCAGCTTTGTAGCTTATGCATGCGGGTGGGTAGACAGCTGAGGAGGGGTCTGAGAGGCCAATGATGAGGGCTAGAGCATGTTTAGGTTGGAGGCTAAGAATACTGGAATACTGTAGGTTGAAAGAAGACAGGCATCGCTGTGCGACCTTTCCACCTGAGAGACAAAAAGGATGGTTTTTCACAGGATTAACCAGTCAAATCTGGTGCATTAAGGGCTTAGCCTGTCAGAAGCCACACATTTGAGTGACAGACAGGGAACATACAGTTTCAATAATATCAGCACCACACACATTTAGCCTAAGGAAGGCACTTTATGTTGTGAAATGAATTGTTCAGGGGTTGTTGATGGTGAGTAGGCATCAGTTTTAAAGAGCACTAAACTCGTACAAATGCGAATAAATAAAGGCTTTATTGCATCTGGTCCAAATGTACAACTTGCCAAAAGTTTGCGCAACAGTCTTCGTCGATGTGAATTCAGTCTCACACTTTGTGGTGTGCAGCCTCTCATACCGTTTTTTGAAAGACTTAAGAGACTGTTTGGTCCTTGTGTTCGTATATAAGTTTGAAGTGCGCCCTTACGCCATGTACCTCTCATATGCATCTGACCAAAATCCACACACTCTCTCCCACTCTGCATTTCGCAAACACAGCAGCCCCATTTTCCCAACAATTACACTCTGAATAGCCACTCATCCCTATGTTTTCTACCGGTGGAGAGGCGTTTTTCTCCTTTTTTCCTTCTCAAGTTTTGAATAGAGGGAGAAAAAAGGGAGAGAGAAGCAGGGTGATGAACAGGGCGATGGGAGAATTGGACAGCGGTGAAGAGGAAATTAAGTTGAGCCAGAGGAGGAGATGGAGAAATTTTTGTTTAGCAGTGGAAATATGTGAAAGAGTGAGGGCTGCCCAGGGTGCTCCAGAGGTCACTGCGGGGGCAGAGGGGTCAAGTGACACTGAAACAGCATTCTTCTGTTGTTCGTGGGAGTATTGGAGAGAGCTGTGAAGGACTGGCATTGGGCTACAGGGCACAGATGGACAGTGAAGTGGATGACAATCCTTAATGCCACAATGTTTCAGTGTCACCAGTTCTGTCTAACGCAAAGAATTTGTCCTCTGTGTTGGGTTGTGTTGGTAGAAAAGCGCGCAAATCGAGTACAATATCTGATTCCTTTACATGCTAAAGTTAAGAGTATTAAGCTCATGATTATTTTTTTTTTTTGCGTCTTTCAACGGTTATCAAAGGCATTATAACCTCAGACACTTTCATTCGGTTTCTATTTGCAGTTGGCGTTCAGTTGCAAGCTGACAGATTTGTAATACCTCTTCCCAGAATAGGTCTCACTTCTATGCACTGTACCATACTTAAGAAATTCAATCAGAGCCAATGAGCTGTAAAGGTCTGTAATAAGATATCCTGTGAGATGTACTGTAAGTCATGATTAGTAACACATATTTTATTTCAAGGATAACTTCCCCAGGCAGTGTGGATCATAGGTTTGTCATTCCATCAAGTCTGATTAAGTGCATACAGGAAGTACTGTGCTATGGTAGTGTGTGGCAAACAAAGCCATTTAGACAGACAATGGATCTCTATTTCTCTTCATTACAGTTTATCTGTTTTTCCAGTTCTCTTTTACCTTTGGGTGATATACAGCTCCCAGAGGTGCCAGAGATCTCTACAGTCAAACTGACAGCGTTGACCTTGTAGCACCAACCCATTTTGTCTCATTTAGATCTATCTTTTATTTTGTTAATACCTACAACTATAACCCATAGCCCAGACATTTAATATGATATGATAATAAGTATCCCCTGGGATCACCTGATATGCTGTTTCCATGCAGCAGGCAGATGGGTAGGGCACAACAGGCATCACTTCCCAGCGTTTTGCTTGCCAACTGGCAGCGTCCGTCACCAGACGTGTTTGCGGTAATCCGAGAGGTGGGCCGAGCTGCGGCGGCTCTGACTTTCATCACACCTGTGCTAAAAGCGCGGTGAGGAGCAGCCTGTCCATCCTATCTCTCCCCCCTGTAAGGGAATATTGGGACGGCAGTGGATCAGATGGGCTCACATCCTGTCAGACTCATCAGATTTCAGGACGACTGAGTGCTTTTGTCAGCTGAATTCCAGACATCTTCTCTCTTTCTGTCTAGAAGGGTTTTCAAAGATAATGTGTCTCAGGACTTGACCCCCCTTGAAACAATAGTATCATTGATACAGCGATGACTCTAACTAATGCTAATGGTGTATGGTACATAATTCATGAGATATCAGGGTGATCAAAATATGAAGTCCTAGCCTGGAGTCCAAACCAAACCAGCAGGCCAGAAAGAGGGAGACAACAAGTCTGACGCTCCTTTCATGAAAACGCCCTTGTCATCGGCTCGTCCTCTCATCTCCTCCAGCTCCTCTCTTAGTGCCCTCTGTCACAGATGTCATTCTTCCCTTGACACCTGTCTGGCCTCCTCTCTTGTCTGACTGTCCCATCTCTTTCTCTGTGGGGCGGAGCTGTTTGTTTTTGGAGGTTTGTTTATGGGAGGAAGGAATACCCCGCTGCTCCAGGCCGCCTCTAGTCTTTCAGCTCATCACACGCAACATGACAGCCCTCCTTCTCTTTGGTGCTGAGAAGAGCTGTTTCTCCTGTCCCCATGGGGAGTCAAAATTTTCTACTTCACTCTCTCCTTCTTGAACTTCACTTCAAGACAGCAGATCGATACTGTGTGCGCAAGCAAACGCTACCTGCTTTGGGCCATGTACACAAACATTGTGTAATTTTGCAGCGATATGGTTCAAGGTTATATACCAATTTAGTCCAGGAGGAATAAATGTTTCATTGAATGTAGTTATATCTACGTACTTTTCCACTCTTGAACTGTTCTTGAATGGACGTTCAGCATTAACTAAAACAGGCTCTTGCAAGTCTTTGCAAACGACCGTGAAAGCAAATGAATTGCTTAATTGTACAAAATATTTGAATTGAATTTAAATATCAAATATTTGTCTATTTCATACACTATTACGTTCATTACCACTGCGTAATACCCACGTTATCTGATCTATTTGGACCCTCCAGCTTGTTATTATTGAAATAAAATTAGCCCTTAATTCTGTTAACCATAAGTGGTGAGAAGACTATGGTTGGCTTGTAAATGGAAACGATGTGAAATCAGACACTGAACAACTTGTAGCTCATAATTATGCAGTTTTGCTGACACATGGTGTAATTATGTTGCTTACTTTAGCAATGATGTGTTAAACACTCAACTGGTGCCTTTTCAGAATGTCTGCGGATTAAATAGGAATTCAGTACCCTGAACAAGCAGTTTCAGTGTATTTTTTGCATGTATGTCTGTCACGGTTTCTCTCACAACTGAAGGTCCAGAAATGTTTTGTTTTGCGGACAGGAGAGAGTGAAATTCATGGAAAATTGTTAATACCTATAATCCCACTGGGTGGTCCACCACTTGGCTTCTAAGGTCTTCAGGACTCCACCCAACAAATTGGTTCTTAGATTCCCTCTTTTTTTGTAGCCTTTTTCTAACCTTCATGCTTCTCCTTCTTTCTAGCTTTTAGCTTTTCTCTTCAAAGTATATCAGCACATCAGATAACTCCGAGGCATAACGGTAAAACCTTGAGTTCACACACATAAACTTAGGAGTTGTTTTTCTGTGGCTGGTGTGTGCAAGTTGTGTGCATTGCTGTTTCTTTTTGTCTCTTACAGCGTGGAGTTAAGACTGAATCAGCTGTTCACACAACCTTCTCACATAGCGTACGCACACACACACACACACGCAGACACAATACTCCGACATGTACAAAAGCCCAATTGCACAGTTGCAAACACACATTTTTGCACACAAAAACACTCACACACCTAAAGAGGGGGCTGTGCCTCCGGGGGCCACGTCAGTTACCTGCTGACACACAGGCTAGTGATTGATGAGACGCCGGGGGCGCTGGAGTAGACTTTGTCAGCTGCTCATAATTTATACATCTTATCTCCATCAGAAGAAAAGACAGAGTGCCGCGTTGTGTATTTGGAGATGAAAACACTGGGCTTGTTTAGGCAGCGGTGACAGGGTAGCTGCTAGCTGTTAGCCGTGCTACAGAGTGATAACTCAGATTGCTATCTGTTACCTTTCTCACCAGGTCCCTCTGTGGCCAGAACCTTCACTCTTTGCCAGTGACGAATCCTCTGTCTGTCAGTCATTCTCACTCACTTTCATTGCCTCTCTCTCTCTCTCTCACTCATGTTTCCCGCTCTCTTTGTGTCTCCTCTGTCTCACTCTCTTGTGTCTCTATTTCTCCATTCTGTGACCCTCTCTCTGTCTCTGCCCCCACCCTCTCTCTCTCTCTCTCTCTCTCTCTGTCTATCTACTGTCACATTCTCAGGCCAGACAGGCCCAAGCCTTTGCTGAAAGCTGCTGGCTCTTCCCCAGTCCGCTCACAGGGCGAAGGTCAGGACAGAGGCAAGGCTTGAGTTACAGAATAATTAGCTCTGTCAGTGTCATGTTGAAATCAATGTTCAGATGTTACGCGAGGGTGGGCCGGAGGATTTATTTTAGTACGGCACAGGCAAGTCATGGCAGCTATTTAGATTTTTATTTTTATTTTTTTACTGTAGTTCAAGCCAAGAAACAAATAAATGTTATCACTTATCCTGCAGCTTGTCAGTGGTAAATTAATCTGACTTCAGTTGCCCTGTACACTCAGTGTTTGATATTGGCTCCCTGAGTGTGAAAACAAAGTTTATCATCCCAGAGAACTTCACCTTATTCTCCTCCAATTGTCTTTTTAGTATGCTTTGTTCTCTCAAATTGTGTTCTGATGTTTTTAAGAGTGTCAGTTAACTACTGCATCAGCAAAACAACTTTGATTCCATAACCCCTTCCCACTATTGATCTTGCCTCGTAGATAAAAGAGCGCTCTCTCTGAAATCATGCATTTTTCATTGTGGTATCAATGGCAGCCTTTGCATTTGGCATCCCACTTAGCTTAAAGCTATACTCACAAATGCTGTCTGTTTTGCTCTATTGATTCAGAGAGTTTGTATATTTGAGATATCAGTCCCTTGGTATCATTTTACTCTGTCTTTGATCAGCCTGATTGCTGTAAACAGCCACAAAGAATCAAGCAAATTATTCTAATTAATGTGTTTTGGTGGAGATTAGCATTGTGCTTTGCATTGAATATGCAAGTTGGAACACTTTGACATAATTAAGAAAGTCTGTCTGGTAATTTAAATCCCCCTGACTGCTCGGGCTAGTGCAGCGCTTTGTCTGTTTGGACAATATTTGTAGATGAAATGATTTTTTTAGTATTACACACACGCTGAATGCCAAAAAAATCCTTTTTTTCTTTTTTCTTTTTTTGTAGAATAACTCTATAGCGTTATTTTAAAATGTGCACACCATATTCTCACCAGTTGTATACCTTGAAGGAAAAATTGAGAATAGAAGTTCAATATTACCTTTTTCGCCAAACAGTAGTTGGCATTGTGGTGCTGATGCTTGTCAGGTGTTAAACAACACTTTGGACCAAGGACAGACAAATGAGAGAGTCCTCCTCTCTAATAGAATCTAAAAAGATGAAAAATATAGTGCAGGAGGCAGGAAGGACTAGTCAAAGAGGTGACCATCAGCATCTCAGCAGCGTGGCTTGGCAGCCTCCAGCCTGCCATGGTGTAATTGGAGAGAAAACATATATGGGAGCAAATAACCCCCTGTCAGGGGCATTAAAAGGAGATGTTGTGACGACTGAGAGCCCTGCCAGCTGAGCACAGCAAAGTGGAGGGGAAGAATAAGGCCCATCAAATGGAAAAACCTGCTTGGAGCAACCGTACATCCAAATATTCGAGATAATTGTTGACCGGTAGCGGAATAGAGCATCCATGTTTGTTTGTGAAACTTTCCCTCAAGAGAAAAACAGATATTTGTCACTACTGACACTGTTGTTATCCATTTGCTGTCATCCATTGATTGATTTGACATGTCTTCTTTGATGAGTATAATTTGAAAATGGTAAAGGGTAACATTAACAGTAGAAGTGCTCAGCCCTTACTGAGCTGTGGAGGGACATTTAAGGTAGGTGATGGAAACTCAGTCAAAAGTCAGAATTGAAATGTAGACAAAGTGTCATAATTTAAACAGATAGATGTTTTTACTCTACGGGAAGTGGCATTATCAATCAGTTGACTGTGATTTAGACAAACATCACAAAACCTTTCCTAAAATATAACATGCATTTGTTCTGAACAAATTATCTAATTTTACCACAAATAATATGTGCAGTGTTTAGGCTTTTATTAGTGTTCTGTGGAAGACTAGTAGCCAATTCCCAAGTTTATTGTGTGGTCTGAGGACCCTGTAGAAAGGTCCCTGTGGTGCTTTTGAAAACCTCCATAGTTAACCATTGTTTGGCAACTAACTATTCCTTCTAAACAAATTAGATTTTGGCATGGCTTGCATAGCCAAAAAGAATTATCTAAGGCTCTCTGCAGTGCTCCTCTTCTGTTTTTCTCCCATGTTTACGATCATCACAAAAAGAATTTCCCTGCCTCTCCTGAACTTCCCCTGCATTTGGAACCTGTCTGACCCCACCATTCAACTGAGCATGTCAAAATGTTAATGAGGATCCCCCCAAAAGCGCTTAGAGGTTAAATAAAGTCTTCATAAGCTGTCGGTCGAAATTCAATAATTTATTTACTTGGCATGTTTCCACTTTCCCTGCCACTCTGCCTCAGTTCTTGTTTCTATCAGGGGACAGGGCTTGTCTTGTTGTGTTTTGTTTAATTTTTTTTGTGTGCAGGCAGCTGTGCAGGCAGCCTTTGTCTATGTGCGAGATTGCTGCTTTAGCTCGGTGGCCCCTCTCATTAATCATCCGGTCAGACTATTTATAATGCGGCAGCCAAGCCGCCACCTCGGTTGCCATTGGCTTTTGTCATCGTGGCAGTCTGTTTTGTGGCAGGAGGAAGCCTAATTATTAACTGTTAAGATGACAGCCTGCACTGTTCCGTCAACACTGCTGACTGACAGTCAGACTGAAATGATAGCCCACCGAGCAGCCACAGACCAACAGCAAACTGTATGCTCTCAATCTTTCTTGATCTTTAAAGTATATTTTGACACATTTAATTAAAATTTGTCCATTTTAACCTTTTTATATTTAATCCACCCCTTTGTATGAAAATTGCTTAATGAAAAACATTGAAAATATCAAAGTACAACTTCAATGCACATGAACTTATTGCTTCTTTACTGTATTGATCAAGTATTTGCACCAAAACAGCCATCAAATGTTTGCAGTAAACATTAAAACTTGTTTAATGAGGTTATCATTTTTTTGAGCAGATTTTGTCATTACGGCAGGAGCTCAACATTTCATTTATAATGTTTTCTAATTTTGTATGAAGTGGTTCTAGCGGAGGACTTCTTTTTTTCTTATTATTAATCAATTATGTTCATGCTGGATACGGATATCAAACTAGCATGAATAATTAAATCCCTCCCTCCTTTGCTACACAATTCCATATCTTGTGCAAATGCAAAGAAGATTGAGATGGTGCTGGACTTGAAGTGTGAAAGGGATATGATATGTATCTTCTTATGGTGGGAGAAAAAAAGAATTAGTGAAAGCCTCCTGGAGACTGACAGTCTTTGTTATTTGTCTTCTGACTTCTTAGCAGACAGCTATCAGGAAGAAAAAGAACTCACTGTGCACCACCGAGAGAAGAAAATATGTGAGTCAGACTTTCCCCTCCTCCCTCCTTTCCCCAAAGCTTGAGATCCCCCTTCCAAAAATGAAAAGGATCAAGTTGCTGTCACTGTCACCGAACAAACATAAACTTTTCTGGCACCTAATAAATAGGCAGTGTGGCATTGTTCTCACAGCCAGACAGGTGTGTCTGCCTCAGTGATGATGGATTCCATTATTCTGTATGGAAAGCCTGTTGGCTTTCTTGTCATATGTTGTCACACATCTCTCTCCAGAGAGAGAAAGGTTTGAAAGATGGCCAAAAGTAATTACACAGACGCGTCCCTGATGCTGTTGCCATGTGTTTTCTCCTGCTCATCACCACTAAAGGTAAAAAAAAAAGAAAGAAAAAGAAAGAAAAAATCTGTTACCCACAGCTATATTTCACAGAGAGACGCGGAGTGCAGACATGTTGGTACTCTGCTGCTCTTCTTGTTGTGTTGATTGCTAGCTCATTAACCCGTCAAGTTTATTTTTCCTAGCTATAACCGCCAGATTTGGGAAAGGGCCCTGGGCAGTTTTACTCATTACTAAGGTGGAGCAGCAGGCCCTGATCCGGGTGTGTGGTGATGACACTATTTGCACCTGAATGGCAGGTACATCAACATCTCCTTGTAAACGCATCAAAAGAGAGACAGTGGTACCTTTGTTCTCCTCACAGCCCACTTGGGTTGCTGACAGCTTGCTGATTGATATTATCATTCTTAATGTCAGTAAATAGTGCCATGCCAGATAAAGAATCAGTTTCCTCTTGGTACTGGAGAGCTCATTTATCTTTCTGCAGCTTGCCCTGGCATATGCCGAAATTGGAGCCGGAAGTAGTCTTCCATTTCAGTCAGAAAGGGATGCGTGTTTTGTTTTTTTTCCCCCTCACCATCTTCTAATCTTTCCTCCCTGTCCTGCTTCTCTCTCCTTGTCTCCGTCTCCCTGGTTATTTTGATTCTGAGTGAGTGAGACTTAACTGGGAGGAAAGATAGAGCTTAAGTCAATTGTAATATGTTAGGACATCTCTTGATTAGATTCTGTCAGGGTGGGGTCTTTCTGTGTCTCTCCTGCTCCAGTCTCCCCATCTTAGAACACTAGCTGGACAATGAACGGATATCAAGCCACTCAAGAGCCCTTCCATGAATTTGTTACCAAAATAAGGCCCTTGTTAGAGTGATAGTTCTTCAAAGGGTGAGCCACAAAATTATCTAATTGTGCCTCACACGCAGTATTTTGTCCTGCTCTGAGGGGGGTCATGCATTTAATGAGTTCTTGCAGAGGAGCCAGGAAATAAAAGCTCCAGACAATAAGCCTTTCTATAACCGTACAGTGGTCACCAAAGGTCTTAGAGACATCATATTGAAAAGGTTAAACACTGACAGTGAACAAGCCTAACATGGTGGGTACACAACCTCCACTGAACAGCAACAAATGATGGCATTTGGGAAAAAAAGAAAGAAAGGTAAAGGAGAAAAGTCATCGTTTTTTTGTTTTTTTTATTATTTTTTAATTTTAGACAAGAATCAGTAGAGAATGGGTAAAAACAAGCCAAACTTGACAAGGCATGTTGCTCGGAAAATAAAACACACACACACACACACACTCATACACAACTTAGTGCTTTGCTCTAAGTGCGCAATTCAAAGCACTATCTCCATGTTTTTCTCTTTCACCCCTCCTCTCCTCCAATCCTGTTACCCCCTACCCTTTGCTATTACGTTGACAGACAGCGCTGATATCCTCTGAGCTGGTGAGAGATACTTCATATCTTGGGGAGAAACGGGTTTGTCCTCAGCAGGTGAATATGCGGCTCCCTCATCCTCCGAGTAGACAGACACACATGACACTTTTCGACACTCTCTCCCTGATAGCACTTTGGCATGCAGGCAGAATCAAAGGGGGCATCTTTCACATGCAATTAGAATGGAAAATAAAGACGATGAAGTGCCGGGTACAAAGGAAAGCTGGGGATCAGAAGGCAGTAATGAAAGGTGATTAGAAGTCGAGGCCCCAGCCAATGAGCTGCAGAGAGCTGGGGAAACAAACTCATCCTGGTAGGGTTCTCTATTGAGGACACTATTAGACATTATCAAAGCTAATAATGACAGACAGCCACTGGCAGACAGACATGACACAAAGCTACACTAGATCAGCATGTGAGAGAGTGTGTCTATGTGTGTGTGTGTGTGTGTGAGAGAGAGAGAGAGAGAGAGAGAGAGAGAGAGAAAGAGGGAACAGTAAACACTAAAGTAAAAAAGTATATATTTTAGGGGCAGCTAAGTTCTAACATAGGGTTGTGTGGCAGGCATTTTAAGATGTATATCCCAGTAATAATGATATAATAACCCCGGTTTTCAATATGGAGTTCATTCACACTGAAAGAGAGACAAAATTCACTATATCAAAAATGTTAGTATGTTAGTGATGCTAAATCAGCTCGACTTTTGAGTGGGATGGACACGGTTTTATAATGCAAAGCTGAACAACGTTGAGAAGCTGCTCCCAGGAATTAATAAATGAATTAATTGGTCAAAGGTAATAAGGTATTAAATGTCTGGAAAAAATTGTGCCTTCTACCTATCAAGTTTATTGGTCAGTGCTGTTCTGAAGACATTAGCTTTGTCCTAGTTACCCACTACTTACACATTTTAGGCAGATCTTGTGGACTGTTGTTCCACAATGCAGTGCATCATTTCCTGTTTGTACGAACACCAAAATACTTGAATACCAACTACAAGAAAAATACTTTTTTTTTTTTTTTTTTTTGCATTATTTTGTCTTTCATCTGAATTCGTGCACGATCTTCTAAAGTCTGTTAAGTTTTCATATCAGCCTATAACATCTGAGCGGATGCTACCAGCTCCCCCCCTGTCAAACGAAGCTCATTTCACTTCTGACTGAATGCCATTTTAGCTCTGTCTCTCCATCCCTACTTGTTCATCCTCAAAAAAGGCCAGCTGTCCTGCTGGGTACTGAGTGAGTGAGTGATGGACATTTGTTTCACTTCTCTCTGGCTAAGCTGAAGAAAAGGAGACCCATTTCTCTGCCTGCCTTTGCCGGCTGTGAGTGGTTGTCAGGGTTGGGGCTGGTCCAGGGCCTGCTAATGGTGCTGTCTGTCTCAGTCAAGTCCTTGAGATCTTGAGTCCCTCAAGAGACAGCTAGCTCCAAATTTTGAACGGAATTAAGCACCTGGTGAATGAAGAGAGTGCAACTAAGCTGTCATGGATTAAATCATTGACATTACATGTACAGTTTACAGCTTAAGAGGCTGGTTTTGAAGATTTTGTACGCACAGATTCTCGCTAGGTTGAATTTCGAGATAAATCATTTCGTGAAGTGCTGGATTTGTGAAAAGGATGATAGTAAACAATATTCTTTTGTCGCCTTATACTACTTGGATTAGATATTGATTATCATAACAAAAGGAACCCCCTCTAAAAAAAAAGAGAAAAACACAAAAATAACATTGACACTGAGGAGCATCCCAGGGGCTTCCACAAACAAACAACACTAATTCAATGCTTCACTGACACAAAAACACATTCAATAGAGGCACCAAATAACATCCTTGTCAAGCATCTGGTAAATGGGTTATTTGGCATCTTAACAACAAGTTGCAGTTAAGGCCCATTCAGATTGTCAGTAGACACTACAGGCATGCAGTCTGAGAATGAGAGGCTTAGCAAGAAAGGGGGCTGCAGGGGAGCACGGGGCGGCGACTGGAGAGTTTAAGACCAGTACTGTAGCTATTACAGGATGTCAGAACATATGCTTAATTGAAAATGATTAGGGCTCTCGTAAAAGCCGATCAAGTCAGGGTTTGGGGAGAAAGCGCAATTGTCCCGCATAATCCTGCCTGCCGCTGTTCTTTCATCTGGATAAAGAGATCAAAAAAGAGGGGATTTGTAAGGGCCAGACCTCCCTGTGCCACAGCCACTGAGCTCAGCTCCTCTCCCCAGTATTCACTCTCCTTTTCAGATTCACTTTCTCTGTCTCAAACGCTGCTTTTTCCTCCGTAGGTTTCTTTTTGTCTTTTTTTTTTTTTTTTGGACTGATGTTTTTTTTATCGGTCACAAGGTACGCGGAGGAGCACGCAGGCCCCTTGTTGTGATTTTTGCTTAACGCTGCCATTTTGCAGTAATATCAGTATGGTTTGCATTAAGCTGTGAATCACGATGAAGAGTTGTGTGACAGCGTGTTTAGTGATTGCACAGTATTGCCCTTTCATTATCAGACATCAAAGAAAGACACACAAACGCACTCACCCACACACAAGCCATGGGTTGTGCTTGCATGTCTTCCTTTATCCATCTTCCAGAAGGGGAAAAAAAAAAAAAAAGACGAGGATAGAAAGCGGTCTGAAATGAAAGCTAGAGGGGCCTAGAGAGAGTCAAAGTGAGACACACATAAACACTCACACACACAGAGGAATCAGCTGTGAGCCGAATGGATCTGAGTTGGGGGGAGTACACTGCCCTTATGCCCTCTCTTTGAAGTGAGGCACAGGCCGTATGTACAGGCCCCAGAGAGGGGCATGTCTACATCCCCCCCATAGGCTGGCTGAAGGCAGCGGTCCGAGCGGAGCGCACAACACAGAAAAAAATGGAGCTTCCTAACCGGGCTGCTTTCGCTTCACACACTTTTCTTCACCAGAGCGATTTTGGTCAGACAGAGGCTGCTTAGGGCAAACGAAACTCATCATACTTGATTTAATGTCTGCAATGTTTCAAGCATATGCGAGCGAAATTGACAGAGTGGTTCTATGTGATTTTTACCGGTTGTATAACAGCCCAGTGGTCTTGATAAAGTTGTTTTAAAGATTTCCTAACAACCTATGAACGCTGCTATCGGTCACTTTGAAAGTGATAGCGTGCAGCTCACTCTAGTTGCCCTCTAAAAGATCTTTAATGGCCTTCACTATTTATCTTAAGATTGATGTAAAATAAATTCCGCCAAACAGCAACATAAGTGATGGGTGTTTAGTTCTAGTCTCAACAGTTATGTTTGAGTCGGTGGATGAAGAGGGATCGCGTCCATTTGTGTTGAGTGCAACACCATTAACCTTGAGCCCGATTAGCAAGAGGGAAGAAAAACTCTGAGCAGATGATTTCTGTCACTGTAATGTTACACTGTTGTTTTCGGCTGTCGGGGCTGCGTTCACAGAACACTCCCTGTAAACACTCACACACACACTCACACACACACACACTTTGATGGACTGTTCCCAGCTTGTGCACCCGGGACTCGGATCACGGGTTGGGTGGGATACGGTGAGACGGTGTGAGGTCTTGTCTGGTCTGGTCTGGGCCGCTCTTGCTCTGCTATGGCCTCGGGAAATGTTTGGCGTGAGATAAGGCTGTGTTTGAAGAGGAGCTCCAGATGCTCGTATATTACAGGTTGTCTTGTCATGCCGCAGATAAAGCCTCAGAGAAGCTCCTGTCGCCAGGCCGTACCACACACAGACACACACTCACGGGGAAGATAAATGTTTACAGGAGGCACTCACCCTGCGACTGTGCCGCGCTGTGGACGGCTGGGCTGTCAGAGCGCTCCCATTTTTAGGCTGTGGCTCATGTCTGCAGCATCTAGAATTTGACAGCATGTTATGTGTTGTGTATCACTTTTTATAAACATATGATTATATTCCCCTAGCTTTGAGTCGCTTCCGGAGCATAAAAGACATTGATAGCCTTAACAAACTACACTGGTAAAGACAATGTGGGAAAAAAATGTTTAGCCTGTTCTGGTTTCTGAGATTACATTTTAAAGTAGCACAAAGTAGCACTTTTTTCAATGTGTGTTGCTGATTGGCCTTCAAATGTCTTCCCACACTCGGTAAAATAAATGTGTGGTTGTAATTTTAAGTTTCTAAAGGTGAGGCTGTGAATTTGTCACGCTGATAAAGATATAAGGTCCTGCAGTGGTGTTCTCTACCTGACTGTCACGCCTGCCTTAAGTTTATTAGGTTTGGAAATAGCTTTTACTGTAGGTCAGATCTTTACTTTGCAAAGCTGTGGTTTCAGTTTACTCTCAGCATGTAACCTGTTGAAAAGGTTCTGTCCAAAGACGTAATGCTCACTTGGTTATTGCTTCTCATTATTAAAAGTGGCTAACCTCTGTATCTTTTAATTGCAACTATTTTCATCTCATATCCTTAAGGCGGAGACTGTCCCTGTTCTCCATCCAACCTTGAATGAGGTTATTCTTCACTAATAAGACAAGAGATAGTGGGTTTGTGTAATGCGGAGACGGGTCTCCCTCTGTCATTAAGTCATGTGTTTGCTAAAGTGGAATGGTATATTGCTTGGCATAAAACATGGCGTGTCTTCATTTGTCAGGCTCGTAGAGCTGTGAGACAAACGATGTTCAGAGTGTATGTCTGAGGGCCCTCTGAGACCACAGTTGAGCGGCTGCTCACTGGTGCGTCTCTCATGCTAATGTCATGGTCTCCCAGTCTATCTGTCACCCCATTACGCTAACATCATTATGCACAGGGGCCTGTCTCTGTCGTTGAAAAGAACAGAATCATTCCTGTCTCATTTTGAAGCAAATTGTTTGGGGAACATTTCTCTCTTTTTTTCCAGCGGTAATGGCGGGCCAATCATTTTGCAAGGCTCCAGGTATGCAGATGAATGAATAGCTATTTGAGCTGTTTGGTGAAAGAGAGTTTTTGTATTATTCATGAGCGGGATGGTGTGTCTGAAAGAGAAAGTGTGTGTGTGTGTGTGTGTGTGTGTGTGTGTGTGTGTGTGTGTGTCTGTGAAAGGGCCAATGTTTCTCTATCAAACACACATGCATTCACACACAAGTACAGTGTACATGCATTGCACAGGCAGACCCGAGACGATCATTGTTAAAAACTGTCACTTTGTCATTGCTTTGGTTTGGTATTTGACTTTTTTAAACACTCAACTAATGGCTGCTTGCCAAATGTATCGTAGTTATGATGGCAGATATTTATTTTTTTAACAATTATACCCACTGGCAGTGCACACCCCTGATTATTCCCATAGCACGACAGTTTTTTCAGTCTCTGATCTGCTAAGTGTATCCGAGTGAGCTCCCTCTGCCGGGATCTCTTCACTTGGAATCTTTTCATCTCACCCAGCGCAGGTTCAAATCCAGGTTAAAACCTTTGTCTCAATCTGAATCTCTCCGTCCTGGCAAACAGCACAAATTCCAATCTGTCAGCTCAGCAGATTCCTCGTGCTGGTGTGCAAGTCTCCAGCATGTGTGCCATCTCTGCGTGTGGGAGGCATGCTAGCCATCCACCCACCTGCTAATTTAAAGGCTTCAATCAGCTCAGCTAACTGAACCCCACCCCTGCGTTACTATAATTACCCTGGTGACAGTGCTTCGGCAAGGAAAAAAAAGCCTCTGTCTCTGTGTCATCATTTGCACAACGTTATGAACAGGTTAATAAAATAAAATACTTTAATTATAGCTTAGTTGCCATATTGCTAATGGTACCAATGTGGCTCAATTGAATAGTACAGTTTCTACTATTAATTATCTGAAAGTGAACTTGTTTAAATGATATTTTACAGCCCCTTGATAGAATTACCGCTAGAGGCAATGTAATGATAGACAGACAAAGGCCATGCACAAATTATCATAAACTATTAGCTTGTTTCCAAAGGGTTTTATGTTAATCTTTTAGCGCTTAAGTACCCTGCAATTAACATATCAGGAGGAGCTGCCTTCCAGCTAGGCTTGCAAATTGAAGTCCTCAGATAAAAAAGCTATTGAGATGAAACCCTGAAAGGGAAGAGGAGCTATTGCACTGAAGTGTGCTGGATTTTTTTTTTTTTTACTCGTGTGCTGTGTGTGTGCGCGCATAATTGTGAGAGAGGGAGCGATAGAGAGACTTTAAGAGCACTGAGACAAAGACTGAGTGAAAAAGAGAGCAAGATGCCGTGAGAGTGTCTGTGATCAAGGATGTATAACAATTCCATTATCTCTCTTGGGTGATGACAAGAGATGTCTCTTTCAGGCCTCTCTCCTTTTGTCTAATGCTACGCAGTGTGTGAGCTATAGGAGGATTGAAATGGCTCTCATTGGCTGCGATGGTAGCATCTGATGGAATGTGTTTACATATCGGGCTAGTGGCTTGATATGTAAATGCGGTGCGCCGAAAAGGCTACAGGGAGATATGGTTTATTGTTAGGTCTTCACAGTCTGTGTTCCCTTTTATGTTGAGCACAATTGAATGAATGAGCGTCATATAAACTGCCCGTTGCCTTTGGTAGGTTAAACCCACAAAGGAGACCCAAGCTTTGGAAGATACGCGAGTTTTATAGGACAGTTGGCAGCTTTGCTTTGGTCTGCTTTTTTTTGTTGTCGACACAGAGCAGCTGACACCGTTTACATTTACTGCGATTAAATCAAATACCCATAACACATGTTTTACGATTATTGTATTTTTGGTTCTGCTTACTTACTGTAAAACATGAAAGGAGAGGGTAATTATATTCCTTGGCGTACTATTCAAATTTTTCATGAAGAAAATGTAACATATTTCACTATTGCATTGTTGTTTTTGCTTGTTCTAGTTGTTTTTTCCAGGATAATTAGCTAATGGTGTTTGATTTGGTAGCTTTTTCTGTTTGTATCCATCAAGCCATCCTTGCTGTAGAAAGCAATTCACAGCGTATTGAGGATAATGAATTGTCAGACCATTACACATGGCATTCTGTACATTCTAGGACACATCAGTCCTGACTCAGTGAAACCATATTGCCCATAGAGTGCTCTGATATTTTCCTCTATCACCCAAAGATAGATGACTCCACTGAGGCCTTAATCTCATGTTAAAGATTTGTTGGCCTCTAGAAGTCAGGCCTAGCATTGAGATGCCTCGTCTGATTTATATTCACTGGCATGGAAGGGGAGCCAAGTGCACTATCTGCAAAGCAGATGCTGCAGCAGTGCCCTTGTATTAGGCTTTATATTTCACCTGAAATAAAACCTCCAAACAAGGTCATGTCCTCGAACCCCCTCTTCTCAGACTTTCCTTTCTCTCTCTGCCTTTTTCCCTCTTTTTTTTTTCTCAATAGTCTCGAATGTAAATGATAATCTGACGAAAATATTACGTCTGCATTCTAATTGCATTGTTGCAATAGGAAACAGTACAGTACCCTAACCCTTACATTGAGTACTCATTTATTCCATGGCTGAATATGAGAGCAGAAAGCTGAGTGAGAAATAAGGAACCCAGCCAGCCAAAATCCTGATGAACACTGCTTTTAAAACCAAATTCTTTTCCGTCAGTCCCTTTAATTTATGGGGTGGAGATTACAAAGCTACCGATAGAATAAATTAAACTGATGGACAGAATTATGCCCAGTGCTTCCTGCTCTCCCCAATGACGCACACTAACTTAGCACTGCCTGACAATGAGTGTGATTTACCACCCGGGCTAGAGTGGAGAAGGGAAAACATTCACAGGCAGAGGCACCCAGGCCTCACTTTGGCCCACAGCCTAGTGAATAAAACCCAGCTTTAATTCACCCACAAACGTGTCACCATTAAAAGACTAAGAATAGGGATTGCAGATCATAAATACTCCCTGATATATTAGCTAACAACAATGAGCATAAGCCCAGCCAAGGAGAGGGAGATTGTTTGACAGAATGTTGTCAAGGAGGGAAAAAGAGAGGAAAAACACACTCACTCTCTCATTCTCACTCACAGACACTCTTAGCTAAATCTGACCAGGGATGTAGCCCAGCCCTATCTCCTGCAGCAGCGTAGGAGCAGATGTGTCTGCTCTCTTCTCAATGTGTGACAGACAGAAAAGATAAACAGAGAGAAAAGCAGAGAGGGAGAGAGGAAGAGACGGAGGGAGGGAGGTAAAGAGAGCAGGAGCTGGCACGGCACTGGCTAATTTATCTCGCTGAGAGACAGATTAAAGAGAGAGGAGAGTGAAACAAAGTTCCACTGGCTTAATCAGCGGACAGCCTGCTAGCAAAAGACATGATAAATCAGAGCAGGCTCAGTCCAGGAGAAAGCCTTTGCTCTGGGAGGGAATGGGAGACATCCTCAGCCAAACAGCAGTATCTTTTACATGGACTGTTGTGAATAGCAGCTCGTGAACTCGCTATGTGTATGCTTGCAATCGATACTCATTGCTATTGTTTGAGCAAACATTGTTATACAGTAGCCCTCTGCTGTTACTTTGTTCCAACACCGTTATTTTTAGTAGTGGGTGAACAATCCTGCTCGGCGGTGTGGTGTAAACAGGACAAAGGGACATGAAGGGCCTTAAGTTTCCCCTTGGTTTTTCTGTGTAGCCGAGTCTTTCTTTAGCTTTGTGTCTGACAGGGGACTAACCTAAGGGCCTAACCCAGGAACAGGAAAAGGGGCTTAGATATCCCTGTGTCATTAGTTCACTACGGGGTCACAGCTGGGCCACTCAGAGCGTGATTACGCCCCTTGATTTATCTGCTTTGGAGCCCAAACACAGATAAATCTCAGAGCTCATCCCCGCCGTGGGATCCTCACTGTCTGATAAACGGCCCAAGCTGAATAAACAACTGCCACCCCCACCCCACCACCCCACCACCCCCACAAACACCCAACCCCTCATACATTATGAATAATTCATTCAGATTGCATGCTCCGTTAAATGTGTATATTTTGTATCTTAAATGGCAAAGGTGCTTCTATGATCTCTATCCAATCCTCCGCGCTAAGCTCTGATGAAATGCCGGAGAGGCAGAGGTTGGCGGACATTTTGTTTTGTAGTTGTAAACTTTATTTCCTTGCCCCGGCCGTCGTCCTCCAGCATTTTCACATAAATATACTTTATGCAAATATGTGGTGGGTTAGTCCGCGCCGCAGCTCCCGTGTAGATATTGGCCTGTCTAAGACTTTATGACAAAGTTTAAAATCATTCATTACTGTGACCCATGCGATAAATTCACTTAGTGGAAAATTGCCCCGGCTCTCCTGTTTGGTGTGTTGATGTGATCACGAGTGCATTTTTAACTTAATTAATTGGCCGTTTCTGTTGACAAGAAATTTATGCAGTAATAATTTGCTCGAAATAGATGCAGAGCGCAGGAAATGAGATATCCATCAGGGTGCTTGTGTTCCGCCAGCTGCACCGCGGCTAATATGAAAGTATTTCAGGCTGCTCAGACCCTGCTGTTTGCGCAGTCAAGATTATATATACCCACGATCCATTGCCTGCCTCAGAGGCGCTCATGGAGGTCTATGATAACAAAGACTATGTGATTTATGGCCTGCTGTGAAAGCAGAACTTGATGAGATTAAACAATTTCATAGCACGAGTGTTTCTCAGAGGGCCCTCTGATTTGTGGCAGCAATGCCGACAGTAAATCAGGTTTATATATCTGAAAGCATGCTCAGCAAAGGAGTGCAATTACTGTTTAAGACAGCTACTTTTTATTTAATTTTTATCCCTGGTTTGTCTCTTTTATTCCTGGCCTGTCACATAGCTGCTCACCTTCATAAGTCCTTCTGAGGAGAGGGCTGAGGAAGAGGGGAGGTCGAGAAGTCGAGGAGGGGAGGAGAGGAAGGTGCAGTGGCACGGGCGCTCTGCTATCTCTCCTCCGCAGCTTTTAGAGAAACAACAACAACAACCAGGGGACAACGACGGCCACCGGCAGAACAACACGGGCATCCATAGAGCAGGGGAAAGCACTCCATTTTTAATGCATTGTTTGCCTGCTGCTCTGTCCCTGTCTGGGTAAATGGAGTAGGCAGAGTGTAATTAGAGAGCTGGGCTTTGCTCTGTGCCATAAAGATGACATGGTGTAATGATACAGCTTACAGGCCCTCAGAGGGTTCTGTCTCGCAATGGAAGATCTGGGTCGTTTGCTTGTGACTTATGATAGGTGTGGAGGATGACAGTGTTATCATTGCGACGTGGAACTCAGAGATGTGGATGGGAGAAATTTCTTGCGAAAGGTTGTCAGGGATTGGCGGCGAGCAGAGATGGAAAGCATATTAATTATCTGTGTTTACAAGTTGTCATATAATGCATTCAAATGGAAATAAAAGAAATCTAATTTTCCATAACTTAATTAACAATCAGTATGTGTGTTTTTAGTGTTGTTTATTAGTCTTGAAATGTGCACTGCTACCAGTTCAAACGTTGCATTATTTAAACATCCCATAATTGTGCACTGCAAAATGATCTAATTTGATGATGAACACAAACAAATCCAACAAAAACAATAAGTTTTTTTGTTTTTTTTATACCACTGAACATTTGGCATTGAGTTGAGGTCAGAGTTCTTAGATTCAGATAACTGTGGCTCTGCTGTATTTACGTCATACAAACGTGCATCTGTACTAATCAACTAATCAGTTTGTGCTCGTGCATGAATGTAAGTGAGCATGTAAGTACATGTGCATTAGTGTTTCATGCGTTCAAATAATGTGAGAGAGGGTGTGTGTGAGAGCTTTTTAATGTGAGTGCATGCACACATGCAAATTTGTGTGTTTTTGAAGTTGTGGTTAAATGTTCCACGGGTGTGTGTGTGTGTGTGTGTGTGTGTGTGTGTGTCTGTGTCCTTGGGTGAAGATGTGAGTTGTGCATCTGTCTGCATCATCCCATATCTTCCCAGAAAACATCAAGAGATCTCATTATTTCGACACATCTCAGGTTTTTTTTTTTTTTTTTCTTTTGCTCTTTTTTCTTCCCGTATGCCTTGAGTCAAAATTAGTTTTCATTCCCTCTGTGATCTTACTGACTGAAGCGGGCTCAAAGTAAAGAAAATCGCAGTCTTCGTATCTTCGTAGCGAGGCTGAGTCAAACACACACTTCACACAGCCGCAGTCTGAGTTAAGCATTGCTAAGTAACCTTCACGTTTCACTCGTGTGAAGAGCTAATTTCCTTTAAGTTCACATGTCTCTTTTTGTGGCTCTTTTTGTGGGTCCTCTTCACATGTCTCTCGGCGTCTAATTGCATAGGAAACATTCTAGACAAGCCGGTGTGACAGGCCCGCTCCCAGAGTCTTCAATTATTAAACATCCTACACTCTAGAAAACAGCCCTGACGTTAGCTACAGCCCCTAATCAGAACAGAAAGCCTCATGATATGTCACACTCCTTAGTTGCTGTGGTTTTGTGTATGTGTGTGTGTTTGTGTAGTTTATATTTTGCGCAGGAAAGATGAAAATATTTCTTTTCAATCCAGTTAAATAAGGCAAAACTCTGACAAAAATGATTTTTGTCACAGGTAGATCAGAACGTTCTCATCTCCCTTTTTACCTCCTGCTTTAGAGATAAAAGAAATTGTTTGTACTCAAGATAATATATGAAACACCCGGTTATGTTTTGTGTAAAAGTTTGAATAACACATGGAATCATTGTTAAAACTAATATATACAACTTTTACAGTAGTGGTTTCTTTGTCTTTGTAACTTTGTGGCTTCAGAGGCCGTACCAATGGAAAGGTCATATTAGACCAACATAAGAAATAGCCTCAAGCTAATTGTTCTGTGTACCTGTAATGCAGGCTTACATTTCAGCTTCAGATCACCGACACTTATTCTGCAAGACACTCCAAGAAAAGGTCGAAAGACTTTTTAAAATTTCAACCTAAAAATAAACACAGCCTTATTACCATCTATGAGTCATCGCTATGGATGATTAACGTCCAGCAGCACTCAACCTTTGCCTGTCTGACGCTTAGCCGTACACAAAACGACGATGTTCACTGTTGCTGGTTCACTCCGTGTGCCTCGTGCCCCGAGCGAAACATCTGAACAGTTGCTCTTGTGATCAGTGATCATATGATACATTTACTCGGAGGAAGTTCATTGGAGTAGAACTGGTAAATCATTAAACACACGCTCAACAGTCTGCCTGCCGAGCAAAAGGCTGCTGTACTACCCACAAGTGCAGGCACCAATATATCAAATGTTCTTCCCCCTGCCTTTACCTAAGAACACCGAATTGATACTTTTCATGCACACAACAGCGATTCGAAACACATTCTAATCTTTTTTCTCCCCCTAAGCCCCAATCATTAAGGTCGAGAATAAAGAAAGAAAACTTTTAAATTAATGAACCACTGTTCTACCTTTCATCAAGCTAGTTGTGATTGTTGCAGGCAAAATATATATTTAGACTTTTTTTTTTTTTTTCCCTGTGTGCATATACTGCATATTAGGGTTAGATTCAATCTCTGGTAGTGAAATTAGAACATTTCTCATTTCGTCATCGCCATTACATGCTGTAAGACACTGCAAGCTGGTGCTACTTATTCGCTTTTCATTGTTTATTTCTTAAAGCGTTGCATTGTTTGTAACCCCCGACTGCAGAAGTACGAAACACGAATCATAAAAAATTCTATCTACTGAAGAAATAAACGTGTCATGCCAGCATTAAATGTTGACTCAAATAAGTTCACAAGTTGTGTCTCCTCTGATCTCTAACATGATCAGAAAGCAGCACCAGTTTACAGAGACAAGACGTGAAAAAAGTTCCATGCACAGACACAAAAGAAATATTTTGATATAGACCCAAAGAGAAAACATATCAAAAGACATTTTTATACATGTCTTTTGCAAGCACAAAAAGCAGAAGTGGTGTCAAGAGAAAACAAAACAGAAGGCTTGTTTCTTCCAACAATTGCTTTAAGCTACAAAAATCTCCTTGAGTCCCTAGCCTCCCCTCAATGTCAGCTCCCCCCCCACCACCACCACCCTCCCTCCCTCCCTCCCTCTCTCTTCGTTTCTCTCTTTTCCCCTTTTCCCTCTCTAAGGCAGGACAGGGCCCTCTTTGCACCCTGATAGGTTGCGGGCTGATGCTTAGCAACAACATTCCTGTGCCCTAAGTAGCAGTAAGCCTCTGGCTGAACTCTTT
This sequence comes from Pempheris klunzingeri, assembly GCF_042242105.1. Lineage (NCBI taxonomy): Eukaryota > Metazoa > Chordata > Actinopteri > Acropomatiformes > Pempheridae > Pempheris > Pempheris klunzingeri. The sequence continues at coordinate 6,343,269 of NC_092023.1, read as the reverse complement.
GATGTGGCTGTCAGGCCACATTTATTTCCTTTTAGCACTTTGTCTACTTGTCCAGATGTATAAGGAGATAAAAAGGGCTGGTGTTTACACTGGTCTCCCTCTGTAGCGCGGCTGTAATTAGATTGTATTGCTGGTCAGTCTTAAGGAGAGAGGTTAGGTGAGGCAAGGCAGGAACCACCTGTGTCAGGATGAGCGGGTCAGGGTGAGACCACAGAGCCAGGCTGCAAGAGAGGAAAGCACTGTGTGTATAACACGCTGCAAGGTAGTTACTTTATATACTTTTTAACATAACGCAGTGGCAGCCAACATCATAATCACATTCTAGTGAAATCTTTCACAATCAGTTAAGCGTTCAGCGTAATGCACTGTTATGTAGCGCCCGTCAAGATTTGAAATCGACAGCCAAGCTTGCAAAACTTTGTAAACTTTGTTGCAGTTGCATCTGAAAAACACCTAGATATGCGTCAACCTTCCCCGACTCACTTTTTGGTATCTCATATTTTCAGGAACCCCACTGTGGAGGTGGTTATGTGTTCCATGTGGCTCCCTTTGTGTTTTGCGTTTCTTGTCTTTCCTTTCCTCCCCTGTCTCTCTCCTCCTGCTCCCCTCTCTCATGGTGATATGTTGGATGTAATAACCACTATTGCCTCTGGGTTTATCAGCATTTATTCGCATAACAACACAGAAAAGGAGAAGACAGACAGCACTGGTGTGATGTATTATCCAGTACGGGAATCATCTTTCATAATGACATCCAACAGAGCTTCCACTCTCTGCCACCACCCATTTCTCTCTCACACACACATACACACACTTTCTTCATTTCTCTCTACCTCTTTCCACTCCCCTCTGTCCACCCTTTATTATCACAGAATCCATGGTGCTCCCCAGCCTGTAAATTTGTGCCGCATTATCATAAGCTGTGGTGATAACTCACATTGCACAGAGACAATAATGATGTGAACACTCAGCATATGCCCCGGGCCCAGCAAATTAAAACAATGCTCAGCTTGATGAGCAGACTAATCTGGACAGCAGAGAGAATGAGAGAGTGAGAGAGGAAAAGGGGCTCCAGGAGCATCTTAAATAGACGACACAGCAGCACCTCCCTCTGTTCAGTGTAGGTACAGCTATGGAAAACAAGAGAGGGAGACGGAGGAGTAGAAAGGATACAGAAAAGGGGGGAAAAAGAGAGCGGGAGTGTAGATGAATCACTTGTTTTACAGGTGCGATGTTTTAGAATATTATGAGACAATCACTACCTTTGTTGTTCTAGACTTTTGGGAGCTGAACTTTATATGAACAAGTAACACGTTCAGCACAGAAAGCTTCTATATTCTGCAATAAATTCAGGAAAGAAGGAAACTGTGTCACTTTATTGTTAGAGGTACTATTAAGCCCCTAGGAGTGAACATACAACGTCATGTTTCTCTTCAACATCCATAACAATGTATTATTTAGTAGTAAACAGCTAAATCACAATTATTCATCTGTCTTTGTTTTTTAAAAAAAATGAAATTTCAGTCATACAGCATCCCATAGGTCTGTCATGCAAGCATTCGTGATTGTTTTAAAAGACAAGACTAGTGTATCCCGTTTGTATAAAAGCGTTAGAATAATCCAAATCGCCAAACCATGAGCCGTCTTAAAGTAAGTACAAGAGAAACATTTCTCCTTCATTTGCTCCACATACTTTCTCATTATAAGCATTGCCGCCTTCTCATCCTCTGGATAGGTCATTGAATAAAGTAAAAGAGTGCAGATGTGGAGGGGCACAGAGGAAGGTCTGAGAGGAGAAAAGGGAGGATCAGGACATGGGAAAGCTGGCTGATTGATGTTCTGTGGGTGGGGTAAAATGGTTGGCTGGATAGGACAGCAAGTGACAACCACAGATGTTGAATGGGTTGGGTGTTTGATCAGCAGGCATGATACTGAGGAGGTGAAGTGGTGGTGTCATGCATAGCGTGTGGACTGGGTGGGTGGTGATACTGAAAGCAAGGTGACTGATGTCCCACAGGACCAAACCCGGGTGTGGAGGCAGCCCAAGGCTCTATCCAGGCTCCAACTAACCCCAGAAGTCCTCCCTCTCTTTCTTCTCCTCAAGCACCCCCCTAACATAGTCTGTGGGTGGTGCTGTTAATAATGTGGCAACCAGGAAGATTAATTGTGGGCAAGCAGCAGGATTAGGAGGGGCTTTGGGGGGGGGGGCAACAGGCCAGGAGAGGCCCAGGCTTGTGATCTTCCAAGCAGGCCAGGAAATGAGGCAAGCAGGGGCGCAACTCTGTGGCTCAGAGGAGCACGGAGGTAGATCAAATAGAGAGGGCTCACAATTCCGTCTTAACGCCTGAGTTGCTCTGTTAGCTCATGATAATTGTCACAGACAGACCCTTTGTGTGTTCATTATGACAGCCAATATCAATTATATCCTCAAAACCAAACGCAAAATTAGATCAATAAAGATATTTAGTGCTAATTAGTGATTGAGATCAGAGGGGTAGTGATAATTTTGGTGTTGGATCTCTAATCGGCCCATTCCAGCAACAATTCTACTGTAGTTAAAAAAAAAAAAATCAAGTATGAATACCTGACTGTTTTACCTCAAATAAGAGGTGTCAGGTTTTACAAGGTACAGTATGTTCTTGTTTTTTTGAGCTGTTTTACTTCTTGTATTACACATTCCATACAAGCAAAGGGGTGATCTGTGATATTTCTTAACATGTTTCAGCCACTCCAGAGGCTGAGAGCCGCAGGTCCGCTGTCAAAACAATATTTCCACAGTATCCCAAGCTGTTTCTTTTAGAAGCATGGTCCACCAGCATATATGTAGTATAGTCTCAATATAGGCGTATTTTACCATTTTTCCCCTTTAGAGTAATATGAGACACATGCTGGCCAGACCTTAATGCCTTTCAGAGATGCTATCTGAAAGCACATTATGTGATCGTTTTCAATTCACAGTGCTCTCTTTGCCCATGAAGAATATGGTTCCATTTAACAGTGCAGGCCATTCCATTTCTCAAGGTTATGCATGGGCATGTAGAGGAACAACAATAAAAGTGGGAAAAATGCAGCTCCAAACCATCTCTAATATGTATTTGTCAGTTGAGTCTCTTGCTATGATTAAAGGCCCAGTGAATTCCTTCCTGCAGGAAAGGAAAGTATTTCTGCAAAGGCATCAGATATCGCTGTGTCATGATAAAGTGCCTGCTCCACTAGCTAAAAGGCTAAGGGAAGGAAGAGGATGTTTTGGACCTTGAAAGAGCACAAAAGAACAACAACACAAGAAACTCTTGACCTGTATGGGAACATGCAGAGATTCAGCCCTCTGTTTTCTCTTTGTCGTGAAGCAGTATTTGTCACACTTGTTTAGTCTGAACCTCTGACTGTGCTTACAATCAATAGCTCATTCTAGTTGCGCAGCCAGGAATCTGTGCACATGCTTACCTCACATTTCAGTTATGAGACATTAAGTAAGACAGTCAGTCCGACTGAGATTTGCCTTTAAATACAACTTGCATTTCCTCCTTTACAATCAGCGTAGAGGAGTCATTTTGTTTCAATTGTCAGACTTTCCACACATAACCACTCTGCATGTAGCTGTTCAAAGTGAGTGACGCCTACCCTTTGGTTGACCACTGCAGGGAGGTCACGGCTGAGTGAAGGTTAAGACCTCTCCTTCCTAACCACGTCGTAGATCAAATCATCAAAGAGAGGACTGTAGCTCCATAACACATAAGAAGTAATAAAACATGACCTGCCACATTATATCATAAAACAGGAGCGCTGTTCCCAGCATTTCCTGTACCCGTCCCAAAGGATTTATGACACTCACGGTCAGCTACAGTGATATGTGTCATCTTAAAACTTGTTTTTTTTTTTTCTTTTAAATACTCATTCTGTTTGTATGTCTCCTTTTCTCTTAGCCCACTAATGAGGCTGGATCTGATAGTCACCCACTGCCCTACACTCCTCTACCCCGAGGATCCAGAGATGCCAGGAACCACAAAGGTAAGGAAAGAGAAAGCCCTTTTGGACTCATAACCTTTTCAATCAGATGGTTTTTGCATAAATCTGTACAGATATTCAGAACAAGAGGCAATACAAGTCATTATCATATATTCAATCAAAACCTAGGTACACGGATTATGTAAATATAAGTCATAACCCCGAACAGCTGCAGAGAGTGGGAATCTATTGACCTTGAGGCTGAGTTGAAGTTATGTTATCTATGCTTATTGATCTCATCTCATGTGTGTGATGTGTTCATAGTGCTAATAAATCTAAGTAATCTAGGTTAACTCTGATCTGACTCCATGCGTGGGAGCGCACTGTACATAAACAAGATGAAACATCCTTGATCTGTTGATACAAGACATTGATATTGCCTCATATTGACCCAGTGTTGATGTAATTGTGTGGCAACTTTCTTAGCATCAAACGCTCCGCTCTAATAAGAATGCATCACAATCATTATAAAGATACAATGTTCTAAATTTATTAAAAGTTGATCCTCAGACTTAATCATGAGACGTATCATAGTATCACGTACAATAATAGCTGCATTAAAATTAAGCTATTTTCAAACCACATATATCAACACATCGTCAGCGTAGATTTAAAGTCATTTTAAGGAAGGATTTTTCATCATTCATTCATTCATTATTAAGTAGATGATGTAGTAATTAAACCTGCTATATTGTGAGTTGCTCGACATCGTCAGACTGTGTTTAAATGCTCTGAGTGTGCAGTTTTCAGTATAATCAGGTTTCTCTGGTGTCAAGCCCCCCTGTTTCCAGTATAGTTCCTGAAATAATCCGCTAGTTCTTATGCCTGTGACATTCACTGTTTGCTCAATGCAAAACAAATGTGATGGGTTGACCACCGCTACGGTAACACAGCAGTTCAATAGCGAGCATCTCTACCCCTCGTTTCTGGTACCAAGGACATATCTATGTCATGAAAACCTGAACAGTGGCAACTTTCAGCAGATATAAGGACAGGAAGAGCGCCATGCTTTGTCAAAATCAGACCTGGCTAAGAACAGTCCATTTAAAGGTGAGAGGATCTGACACATGAAATATTTTCCCCTCCGTCTAAGATCTGAGCACCAGTGACAGTCTCCATTTGTTATTTTTATGATGCAGCACTGCAGTCTTAGATAACACAGCCCTCATCTTCGCCCTTCACCTCCTCTTCATGTCCCTGCCTACAGCCCCTACCCCAGCCCCCCCACCTTTTCTTTTTTTTTTTTATTTACACTTCTTAAACATACTTGAGTTTTCTTTATGCATTGGAAACGGTCACAGTAACTCTTCTTTCAAAGAGAACAAAGCTGTGACATAGCACTGCTACAGCAAACAACATTTTTCAGACAGTAATTCCAAACAACTGAGCATTTACTGGGTTAAATTCAGGATGTAAACAATAGGGGTGGAACAATATGCTGCAGGATTTTATGTAGCTCAATGCAACACTCCTGCACCAATATGCATGGTAAATTAAGCAATTCACTATGTGGTTTGTTCAAAATCTGTTGAAAAAGTAAGGTGCTCTGCTGATAGTAGAATCTAGATCTGGTTTACATCATCACAACAGCTTGTTTTGTGATTTTGTTTTGTGCTATAATGGTGAGAAACCACCCAGTACATGAGATAAAAGTTATGCTGTATTGAATATATAGTGAAGTATGATTCAATCAAATCAAACCGTGAATTTAATGGATTATTATAGTGAGCAGCAAAAGTGTTTCTAAGTACACATTATACAGTATGTGATCGTGACATTAATTGTTTTTAGGGTCAGTGAGATTGCCCTTTTTAATGGTGGTACAAGGGACACTGTATAGTGTTTTCCCGACTTGTGCAGTAGCAGGCAGATCAGCAGCACTTCTGACATCGCCTTGTCGGCTGCACAGAAGGAACCTCCCTTTCCTCCTTTGCACCCACCCCCTCCACCGTGTCACCTATGTGGAAGCCCCAGAGCCTGGGTGCCAGAGGTAATTACAGCAGCGAGGAGCTCCCAGAGGAGGGCCGTGCTGGCAGGTCACTGCCCAGGGAGAGAAGGGTGGAAGCCAAGGACAGAACTCCAGGATAAGCTCCTGTCTTGGTTGGTGGAGGAGTTAACCAGGAGGAGACAGAGCAAAAATAAGGCAGCAAGGAGAAGAGCAGGAGGGAGGGAGACGGGAGGGGAGGAGAGCAAAAGATGGGCTGTTGTGGCGGTGAAATCTAAATCAAGATTTCATGGACCAGATCTGATAACAGATAGGTGGACAGAACAAGGGAAAAATTTAAAGGAGAGTGGACAAGACAGTAAGAGGACCGGCATTACACAGTGAACGAAGATGAGACTTAAAAATGAGACAGAGCTAGACAAAAGACAAAGTGAAGGAGGGTGGTGGGGGGCTTCAGTGTATCTTGGTGAAGGCATGACACAGAGTGGAGTGGAGTATATAGTCTGGCAGAGGGGCCTGAGGATCTTCCACTACTGTCACCTTGGCTCTAACTCTCAGTGCTAGTCTAACTGTCAGCTCAGCTCTAAATCTAACAGTCCAAAATGGAGTCCCAGCCTAAAGTACTGTGGGCCTTCATGAAGACTGGCCTATACCATACTGTCAGGGAGGTATTATGTTCTTGTGCCTTACCATGATGATTTATCTTTTCAACATGCAAAACAATGTGCTGGGTTATTTATTACCAGCTTGTCATTTTCTTAGGGTGACACATTTTGAAGTGAGATTCACAAGTTTATTTCATAGATCTAATTATAACTGTGCTTCAGACTTGATTGATATATCCATGTGCACAGAGGGGATTTTAATGAAATACCTTTCATTCCTGCTGCAGATTTCAATAAATAGGCCAGACACTAGTAACTGCTTTTTTTTTTTTTTTTTTTTTTTTTTTTATACAGGGATCAGATTAAATTTGAGTAAGCCATCCCTCAGCAGTGACAGCAGTAAATGAAAGGTATATCTTTGCACGAGCAGAGTAAACAGACATGGAAAAATGCCTGAAATCTGCCTTACAGTATGAGCCCTGGGCCCTTTTAATCTTGTTGTTCTGGGCCTGCTTCCAGCTACTTTGTATGTATGTATCTTAAATGGTGCACAACTGTTATTGAAATCCCAAGAGGAAAGCAACCTTCAAAAAAAAAATAATAAAAAAAAACCCTCCCTCCTGACGACACCCATGGGGTATCTCACATTTGTTTGGCGGTTCCCTTTCATTACATGTTGGGGTGATCTGCACAGCAACTCCTGCTACACCGCCTCTAGCTCCCTAAGCCCCCCAAAACATGAAGCAATGGGAACAGATCCAAACTAAGAGTAAACTGTTTTATAGTTGCTACACAACAAATAAACAAACATCTGGAAGTATTCAGAGCGGCCCATTAGAAGGGCTCTGGGCTTTGCCAAAAAGGGGTAAATGATGAGGAATGGGCTGTCGAAAGGCTGGCGGAGACAGGGGAGAGGCCAGATGACGGAGCTGTGGGTGCTAAGCACTGCCTTTTAGAGCTCAGCTGGGCTCAGAGAGATCTACACCTGCTGCTATCTTCTCCTCCCCTCCTTTCCTCCACCAGACATCTGGATTGGATACATGACTAATGGATGACTAAACTGCTAGTGGTGAAACTTAGCTGTTGTCGATATGAAGGGAAAGGTTGTTGGTGTGACTGATGACTTACTGTTCTTTGCACAACACACTTAGTAAAACTTAAAAGTGAGTTTGACGGCTTTAAAAAACGTCAACGCATCAGAACAGATTTACAGATCCCCAATGTCTGATTGTTGTTGCTTGTATAATAACCAGAGCTGATTACATTATTTATAACTGCGTGGATCGGATGCTGTTGTGAATACAAATATTAACTTTTCATAAAGTCCTGTGAACACATGTGCTATTGGTTACCGAACTGTTTGGTAAATGAATTGATATATTACCTCAGACATCTGTTTCTTTACTCCCTAGTTGTTTCCCGTGCCTATCTTGAGTGATTCTGTTCATTTTCTGTTTGATGTCACTCTGTTGTTCGACTGAAATCTTTCTGCTGATAATCTTCCCATTCTGGTTTTTGACTGCCTTAGCATGTTCCATGCGTTGGGAAATGTCCTCTCTCTGGATCGTGGTGAGAAAAGACAGAGCACCTTTGACGTTTCCCATTAGGCACATGTACGTGCTCTGCAAGACATTTCACTCAGCCTCGTAATGATTATACCAGCAGGATCTGTCCCCTGATAAACATCACTCTTAAACACAAAGGCTTGCACTGGCCCCCACACAACTAAAATGAGGCATATGGAAAGAACAAAGTGTAAGGTTTTCCTCCACGCTGGTCCAGATTACCATTTTCAGAGCTGCTTTCTGTAAACTTTTTATGATAAACTAAACTATAGGCAATGCGTGCGTTCAACATCAACACATGACAGATGAGGAAATATTGTCATGAGAATGATATATACAGATCTCCCTGCCAGCAGAGCACCATGACCTTGTGTTGAGTGAGGCTCTGCACCAAACTCTACGAGGTGAATTAACAAAGTAAAGACATGGCCTTCTTCCCAGGTACTGAGTTCATAAAAATGTTTCCCAAGCAGTCGTCACTGCATGAGGGTTGTATTTCTTTGGAGCGTTTGCCAGTGTGTGAGCTTATGAGCTGTCTAAGATTTCTAATGACCCAGTGTAAGCTTTTCCTCTACATATAGCTACAAAAATGAAAACCACAAAAGATTATCTTCTTTGTTTCTATGAACACACAAATGTGCCCTCGCAGCCACTACTTTGCTAAGAAATAAAATACTGTACTTCACTGGTGGAAAGTATACTTACCTACAGCTTTTCTGCCACTTAATAGAGAGAAATGTTGTATTTTTTTTTTATTCTACTGCATTTCTTTAACAGCTGTAGTTACTACTTTTTAACATACGATCAACTCGTTGATTGTGATGCATTTGTTCCAAACCTAGCTACCCAACAAAATACATATGAAGTATTTAAGACTAGCTTCACTAGCTTATTTTGAAAGCTAGTTTTAAAAATACTGTAATGATGCACAAAAATGTTGTTATTCATTTTATTTAAGTAAATGATCTAAATACATCTTCCACCACTGCTGTACTGTGCTGAATATACAGGTTCTTGTGATATATCCTTACTGTCTAAGTAAGCATGGCTTGTTGATGTCTTATACACACTGATCCCTGGTCAGTTATTTGGCTTTTTATTAAAAATAAATACAAAAAAAATATTTATAAGTGAGTGCGATGTGTAATTATAATCAAGTATTATTGTGCTTTGTGTGTGTGCATGTCTAGGCAACTGCATTTGTGGTGTGTGTGATCTATTCCAACAGACAAAAACAGCACATTAATTGCTAAAACTGTTCCATAATACATTTTTCTAACCCAGACTTGTACTGAATGAACAAGAACCTGAAAATTTTGTCACATCAATCTATTCTTTGGGGAGGTTGCTTCTGCTGCATACACTATCACAGCACATCACAGTGGTATATACTCCCTGTGTATGAGGACAGGCTCTATTTCCTTTATGTGAGTCAAATGATGTGATATTATTCCTCCCAGGAGTGGATTGGCTCAGCAACATGAATATCCATTAAAGCTGGCCTATGGAGATGGATGAGGGGAGAGGGGACGAGGCAAACTGGGCCTGCAATCCTTCACCGCTGCTTCACATAACACTCTACTGTCTGCATCCAAAGTGATGAGAGCTCATTTTTGGAGGCAGGCCTGTCCTTGTTATTACTAGCCCTGGAAATCACCTCTACGTTTTCTCCTTCAGGAGCAGGCTAGATTAAAATGCCAGGATAACCTCCTCAACTTCCATGACAGGCTTAACTGCCGAACTCTGACGTGTCAGCTTTAAACTGCTTTGAGAAAGCTGCCTTCCACCAAGTGTCATTATCTCTCCGTTATCGGATGGCACTCCTCTCGCAGTGTGTGAATAATTCTGTTTGTGCTGGGTTTGGGGAAATGTCAGTGACACTATTGTTTTTAGCTTGCCGTTTGATGTAGCTGAGAGAGTCTCCTGAGTGTCTTGGGTTTTTAAACTGATGCTGGATGTACACAGCAAAAACTTAAAGTGAAAAGATAAGACTGTCAGCTTCATAGCTATTCCAAGATATTTGTTTGTTAGGTCTTCTTACTAGCGGTATAAAAGTAAATATTACTTTCTGTGATACTCTGCCTTAATAAGGGGTGTTTCATTGTCGCAGTCAAGTTGTAGTATGCTGGAATTGTTTTGAATGAAGTGAGCCAAGCAATTTCATTATGATGCCGCAAAAAGTTCACAGACCGAATTATACATTTTCTAACTGAAAGTTTTTAAAGTAACCTAACAAATTAGTTTGATGCAGCAGTTTTTGTAAAACCTTCTGCACATTATTTTATAATGAACATTAAGAATTTTGAACTCAGAGCCTGGACGCTTATAATCCAGTCCTTTGAACTCCTCCATCCATCACCACTGAAATATGATGATTACAAACTTTGAACCATTTTCTCAGCAGCAGGAAAATATGTAGCCTCCTAAATCTTTACCGTCCGTGACCACTGCAGACAAACCTTTGTTATTTATGATGATACAAACCCAACTGGACTTGCGCGTTAAAACTTGCTCAGACACAAACAGACCCAAGTTGGAAGCACTATGTTGGCTTCAACTTGAAATGTGTCAGGCCGATAGACAAGGACATGGGTATCAGCCAAGTGGGCCCGGCCCTCTTGGAAAAATATACCGCTGCAGCTCTGGACCTTGGTCTACTTCCCAGTTGCACTGGTCATTCTCAGGAAAGTAGCAGAACATAAATCACCCAAAGTGGATAGGTCTTACGGCTAGATTCTGCTCTGAAATTCTGATATTGCTAATGCAGCTATACTATTATTCATTTTCAACCATGATTTGTAGTTGTGGTTCTGGACAACCGAGATGTGGCCTGTGCTTTCCAGTCGTACTTTCAGTTAGAAGTTGGAGCAGGTTTCTGTAGCCTTCATGGTTTCCAAAGGTGGGAGTCTATCATAGTAATTTAGGATGGGGGTTAGCTGCCAGATGGTTTTGGATATTTTTACTGCAGGATGGATGTTGGGTCCACCCGTTTTCTTCTGTGTCAGTACCCCTTCAAACAAATTGCCCGGTGAGCAGGCGGAGTCTGTCTGTGTGAGGGGGCTCGCTACCCTTCATTCTGATGAATGGCTACTAACATGCTGGCAGATGCTGGACAACTTGTCATGCTAAAGGGGACAGCATCAGACCTCAATAAGTCCTTGTAGCTTTGTAATTATTGTATATTACCAGGGATGTTTACAGAGAGATACACAATGTCTCATATCTTTGATTGTTTGGTACTGCAAGTTAACAAAATTAGATACAATACTTGTTAAATACATTTGTCTTGTTGGTTTATGTAGGCTCATATATCTTAATCAGGGTGTTTTTAATAAATTATATTTTGAGAGACTTTAGAACGCAATTCTAGGGTAACTGATCTTGCACAGTAATCATTCAAGATGAAAACATGCCTTAATGCTAGTCTGGTTAATGGCTCCAACAAATTAGATTCCAATTCACTTGGTGGCCTGTTTATCATACTGGGTGACAACACATTCTGCATGGTTTAACAGTTGTGCTATATCACTAAACCTTTCTGTCAGGCATGATCGTAACAGAGCTACATGCCATGAATTCACTAATACGCCGTGAGAAAAGTGGTCACCAGTGATAATTTACACAGCAACATTAAGTGGTGTCCTGTTCGAGGACAGATCAGACACTGAAACAGCTACCTTCCCTGGTTAGCCATGTAGAACAGTTTATGAAGACAAACCTGCAGATGAAGGTGTTTGCACAGCATAGACAGGCATGCACACACACTTCCACACAGCATCGCACTGACGCAAAAGTTTACATCACAGTTTATAGAAACTCTTTCTGGGAAGAGATCCAGAATAAGAGTGGTCTTATTTCATATATATATCTGTTTGCACTGTCAGTGGATTGTTTGGTGAGGTGATCCCTCTCTGTTACTGCCAAGCTTGCACCATCTGGTGCATTGTGTTTGAATGGAAGCTGTATCCATGTCTTGTCCCTGCTCCAGGAGTCAGCCTTAGAAAAGTATTTCCCAAATTGACCCCCAAGTGCCTCCAAGTGAGCAACAATTGTGTGTGTTATGCGAGGCAAGAGCACTGCAGAATGTCGCAACTCGTCCACTGATGGAAGCATGGAAAAAATTCCCTCCCTGGCTTGCTCCCACCATCTTCTGATTTTTTTCTAGAAAGCTTTCCGTACTGTCACACAGCTGGTTGCAGTGTGTATTGCAGCCTTGCATAGAACTGTTGAATCAGCTCAGCTCAGAGGAAACATCTGCAAGATATACATGTTTAGTGACCCAGACATCGTCACTGAAATTTGCTGCCAGCTCTGCACAGTTTTGGAGAAGTAGGATCTCCTGAATGGACCTGCGTAGCTCCAACACGTGCAGCAGTTCTGTTCCACGTTAAAGCCATCAAACCTTAAATAGTAAAATAGAGCAGTGTGATGTTCTCCCACAGCAGCACAGAGAGTAGAAAAGAGACATATTTGCAAAGCTCTCCTCTTTTGACCGCTTTCTCACCTGAGTCCATAACATTTATAAGCACTGTTAGTTCCCTTTTTAAACCAGCCATGGCACATTTTTTCCTTTGTATGTCATTTTCTGTGGAAAAAAACATTGATCCCTTTTCCGACTTAGTTGTGTGTTTAGGAAGATGCTTACAAGACAAAATTACAATCCCTTTTGAGAAACACCAGAAGCTGGGTGTCCTTTGACATGACTATGGAATCCAATTATAATGAAAAAGCCTTAGCTTCTCTACCAGCTGCAACCTCACATCAAATGTCATGTCATCAATACAGCATGCAATGGTTGTCTCCGACAATTGAATTGTTTTCAGTTTATTAATGTACTCATCATTCCCAAATATTGTTTTACACATGACTTTTTGCAGGCAATATTAAATCCTCTGCAATTGTGTATGGCTTTTCCTTCTGAGGAATCCGTAGAACATCTTGATAAAATGCTTTCAACGTTAGCTAACTTTAGCTGATTGTCTCATCAATGTCTGTTGACCTTCTAGAGATTCAAAACAAGCTTGGAAGTATTTCACTGGTTTTTCTTTTAAGTGGTTAAGCGTTGTCAAGTGACACTGCAGCTTTGATGGCTTCATAGGTTTGTTTGACACTGACAGCATTGCAGAGTAGGGTTAGACTCAAACTGGCAATTCAGTGCTTTCAGTCTCCTTGAAGGTATACTGTATCTAAACATAAGATAATAATGACTATTTTTGGGTCATCTTTCATTTGCACTTACTATGAGCTGTGAAGTCAGCAGCAGTTGTAGCATGGATAATGTTAGCTGCTTTTGCCTCACCCTCTGCACTTTCACCAGTGGTTTCTGAGGTGGAGCGCATATCAGAGTCTCTTGTTCGAAAGAGTTGCAAAACAATTCATTGTGGCTCAGAAGAATGTCTGTACACACTTGGAATAATATTAGCCAATACATCACTATGTACATGATGTTTCTGTAATGCATAACTAACTAATCTGCAGTCATGCATAGGTGCCTTAGAGTGACTTAGTGTACGTTAGCTTGCTCACATGATTGCACACGGATTCATGTGTGGCCTGTCATTCATGTTGTGTAAATTGATTAATTTTAAGTTTATCTCTGCTAATAATATGTTGGATTCATGTTAATGTGTTTAAAAAAAAAAAAAGCTCTAGAGTATTGTGGGTCCTAAAACATCGTACGTACACACACACACACTGACACACTCATTCCCAGGTACCCTCAATGCACCAAAGCTATTGTGGTGGAAAGAGCTCAACTCATCTGTCAATTATGGTAAGCTCCATTGGGCTATTGTCTAAACTGTTTTCTCACTCACTGGTGAATCCAGTGATTTATTGTCAACTGGCTTGGCATCAATATACAATTGGGAGACACTAAGCTGTGATGTCTGAACACAAACTATTGTCAGAGTATCAGCATAGCTCACATTAAGTGCCATTTAGATTATTCATTGCATCAGGCTGTGAGAAGGCCATTATCCAATACGCTGGGATTCCAGTCCCATGGATCTGAGCTTCTATTTCTTTTACATTCACTATGCAACTAAATGAGCAACTTCCGAGCTGAACCAAATACAAACACTGTCACAAATTTTGTAGGTCAGCTTGTCCTGCCCTGCCTCGAAGTCCATAAGGTCAACTGGATATGAGTGTCAGAGCTATTTTGTTGAACTGTCATGTATTTTATCTCTCTTAAAATATAAAGGGGAGCCACGGTTAAAGGAAGTAGCAGGTCTTTTATGGTTTGTACTGGCATCAACATTCCAGCTTAACCAGAATGAAAAGAGCGAGGTCACTGAAATGCTAAGAAGTCCAAAACAACCTTTTAATCTGTCACTTTGATTTGCTGATTAAGTCACTTTAAACAGACGGAGCAGGTTTCTCTGTCATGGTAATGTGAGTGGACAAGTTATTTCACCATCATATTTTGATTCGCAGATAGTTTCTGGCATGTTATGTCGCTGCAGTGCAAGATGATTGGATTGACTGAGTCATTTTGGTCAAACATATGAATTTATCCGAGATTGTTGTGATTTAAAAGTCTGTTTGCTTTATTCCCCTCCCTCAGGACAAACATTCATTCAAAATTAAACTTTTAGAATTGGTAGCCATCAAACGTTATCATACCTTAACTGTTCAGCAAGAACATCTGTAAGTCTTTGATTATTGATTTATATACAATATGTGGTGTTCTTTGAGCATACAAGAGTATTGTATGCTGTAATACATGTACTAAAAATGCAGGGAGACCGAAAGATTTACATTTTTTAGATTAAATTATTTTAGTGCAAATAAATAGACAATGTCCATTCTTTGGAGTGCCTGGAGACCTTCGAAAGAAAGCTAAAATATGTCTCTCTATTTGACACCATTAGCAACTGTTAACACATAACCTTTAGCAGCACTGGCCAGCCGCTCCGCACCATTTTAGGCATCCTCCGCAGCTGCAGTTCAGGGCTAAGGATTTGGACAGTTGGATAGCACCGTAGGAGAAGAGGGCATGATATTAGATAAAGTGAAATGAACATGTTCACATGTCTGGCGGTGGGATTCTTTGCTCGCACACTGTGACCCTGAGAAGCAATGTCTCAGGGCTAGCCAACTGTTTGTTATGTGCCCTCTGATCCACTGTGTTTCTGGTTAAAATAACAAGCTTGGTTATATTGTTTCTCCTTTGCATTATACCCTCATGGTATAGACAAATATCTCGAAGTGAAGGTACACATGTTGTACCACCACCTTTGTTATTGTTTTGCTTCATGTAGTAGGCAGTGCATTGTAATAGCTGAGCTGGAAGGATGGTATGAAGATAACCTTGGGAGAGAAGCGATAACACAGCCATGGGCATCTGTCCTTCCTGCCGTCACTAACCCATTGTGACATTTTGGCTGAGGAACAGCATAAGCTACAGCACTATCAGTGTATTTGGACTTTTTACACAATACTTGAAGGGATATCCTCTTTGCTGTTGTGCAGTTTTAGTTTAGCCTCCTTGGTGGTTGTGATAAGCTGTTAGCCATTAGACTGTGGCGAAGTAATCCTGACAAATACAATGAACAAATCAAGGATATTAGTGCTGTGATGTGCAGTCAATAATATTTGGCTTCATTAATTCCCATGCCCTGAGATGACATCCAGCCCCTATTAGGTTTGAAATCTCATCCCCTTCTCCTCTATACCTCAGCTGTGGCTCAACCAAGCAGCCAAGCAGATAATACGCTCTGAGCTCTGAAACATGTACCATTATAATTAGCTTTGTCAGGTCCTAGCCCCTACAACCCTCATGCAGATAATATGATAATATGTCTTCATAACCGGCTGACCTTACATGCTCAATATTTCTCCCCTTATGAAGATTACATGTCAATAAAGTAATTGAGTCCCGGGGTGTGTGGCAAGTGAAGATTTAGGTTATTGGACTTTTCAGGGCAGTGATGTACGAGCGTTATTATTCTACCTGTCAGGAGATGTGCAGGGGGCTGGGGACAGTCCGAGAGTGTCAGGGGGGAAAGGAGAGGAGAGAAGAGGGGCAGAGGAGAGAAAGAGAGAGGGAGTCAGAGATAAGGCAAAAGAGAAAGAGAGGGGAGGGTGCAGAAAGAAATGAAGTGAGCTAAAGAGAGACATGGAGAAGGGTAAGTGAGAGAGACGGAAATGAAGAGAGGAGGGAGGGAGGACTGGGGAGAGCAGAAGAGGCAAGATCATTTCTCACAAGGGGGGACAGATCCACAGTTAATCATTCCCTCATACCTTCATCTCTCTGTCCCCTCCCTCACTCTCTGCATATGAACAGGGGATATGTCATATTAATTAAGAGAAGTAGAGTTACAGTGGAGCCATCCGTCTGAATGGAGCACATGGAGGCCAGAGGGGCATGAAATATTCCGCACAACACAAACCTATCATCACCTCTCCCTCACACCTGATTGGCTACTGTGGGTTCATCAGTTTAAAGTCTGGCAGGAAATGACGGCATGTAATTTGACACTGCCATAATTTTGAGCAGCATATGATGTCACCAAGGATACTTTTTCAACACTTCAGCTTCCGATTTACAGTATTTTGTTGCTTTCCATGCATACTGCCACACAGACTTTGATCTAATTGAATTCACTTTACAAGTAATCGCACCAGACTTGACTAAAAAACAGTTATCATCTTCAGTCTTCTTCTGTATTCATAAGAAGCGCACATATTAATCAGCATTTCTGTAAATATGCGAGTGTTAGCTAGTTTGGTAATGTTCAAATGCAGTCCTTTTACAAGATGTCCTAAAGCCAATATACCAATATAATACCTTTATACTGTACATACTGTAGGCCATATGCACGCTGTATATACTGTAAAATATGAATAAATGAACACTTTAAATGTTTTTTTACTTGTCAAAAAGATAGCCCAAGTAAGTAGCAATTACAGGAATTTCTAAATAATAATAAAGTCTGTTGGAAACTTTATTTTCAAATAACCATTGCATTCCAAAGTTTGGTATAAATCAGACTTAATTTATGCATAATTTACTTTTGATTTCACCACACAGTATCTACACAAATGTTAATTTTCCTCAATAACCCTGTCTCTCAACGTGACGGTAGATTCCCTGATTGTGACGGTGCACGTATATAGTGATCTGTACTTTCCTTTCTTTTCTTTCTTGCCTCATGTTGTGACAAACTGTGCTAAATGCCATATGTCAAGGCACTGTTTTATCCATCATAATCTGACTGTCAGTGCTAGAGACAGAGGAAATGGGATGTGAAAATGAGTGTGGTCGATTGAGGTCCAACAATGAAGGTTACACACATTCTCAGCTGTGACAGAGACAGAAGCAGGGGACACACAAAGGCAGGGTGGGAGAGCAATGTTAAAGGATATTTTACCATGTCCTTTTGGATTAGGCCTGGAGATTGATATCTTCCAGTCAGATGAAGCTCTGATGTGAGTGATCTAGCCCCTCCATCATTGTGACATGCGGCTCTTGGCTAACGCTCATCCGTGTTGATGGGCACACCCTACGCCACAAGGGCCCTGGCTAACATACCCACCTTCCTCTCTCCCCTTCTCTGTCCGCCTCACTCTGCCATCTCTGTTCTTTTATTTCTATTGCCCTTCTCCCCTGTTTTCTGTCACCATGTCATGTCCAATCACTGTTTGGCTGGCCAGGCACTCAGTCGGGCAGGCAGGGAGCAGGAGCCCCAGGTAGAGAACTGCCTAACAGGCGTCAGGATGGGCACTGAAATGACTCTAATAATGGGGTCCCCGTGTGGCCCAGACAGGCCAGCCAGTTAGCAGGGCCAGGATGGGGAGTAATAAGTGTTTGATGTCTGTAGGGGAAGGAAGTGTGAAGGAGTACAGCCAACCCTGGGCACTTCGGTCAGGCAGGTGCAGCCAGCCAGGGTCTAAGGGGAACGACTGTGGAACAAGACGTCAGATTAGTATTGATATGTGTCACACTGGAGGTTGCCAGGCTGTTTGTTTAAGAGAGTGTCTCAGAGTGGTAGCAGCCATGCGGTAATTGATGTCTAGCTGAAAAAGCAAAGCCACCGGACAATGCGATGTGCCTGGTGCTGAGTGAAAGGCAAGAGCTTTATGAAACAACCGTTGCAATTTAATGGTGAGATGAAAGAAAACAATCCTGCACAATGTGCCTATATTATCTGTGTATGTTCTTATGCATGTGTAAAACTCCAGCAGCAGTTACTCTCATGGCTAAATTTGCTTGCCATCTTTGATTTGATGGAAATTGCCAGTGACAGGTAGCGAGGTGCCATTTTGTCCACTGATGCGTGAAGTCCATCATTGTTTGTGTAGTTGAGTTTAGTTAACATGGCACTTAGCGACTGACATTGCTTTAGAGCCAGCAAAACACTGTCATTGTCATGTCATTTATCTTTTGCTAACCAATTTCTGATGTTTTCCTCCCTGAACGCCTCACTGAATGCTTCTAGCTTTTTACAGTGGGCTTGTTCAGATAGACAGAGTTTTGGTGCCCTCTAAGTACAAACTGTGTTTCAACCCCTCAACACATTTGAAGCCCTGATATCAGAGAGAATAGGTTGTCCAGCACCTTCCACTGATAAAGCCACTGCTGTCCTTTCTAGTATGGCTATCTAGTAACAAGCTACTTCCCTTTGAACAGTTTTATGTGGTTGTAATTGACCTGACAATGGGGTTCATTATGCAGTCTCTTTCATGCTGTTTTGCCTGATAATTATTATTTAATGTGTTCAGATGGAGAGCATCATTAATTCATCCCTTCCTCCAATGTCAAAGAGATGAACAGTGAAGTTATCACTCTCTGGTGATTAATATTATGCTCTTTTGTTATTGAATCCTGTCCCAGTGATTAAACCTTCATTGAGTGACTCACCAGCCGCTCTTATTAACGGCACCATTACTGAACGCAGCCAAACCTCTAATTGCTATTTTCACTTTTCTTTCTATTTCGGTCAGAGGTTTGAACCACTTATCTGTGCTTTTCTTTTAATTAGAAATCCTGGGGTGTAATGAAGAACACAATCGATCAGTGTCAGACCGTGTGGCGTGCATGTGTGGTGATTTGTGATCCACATGTTGACGGAGAAAATGGGTGCCTATGATTACTGGCGTCATTAGTGGTTTCATGTGCCCTTACGGGTAGACGAACCCTTTCAGTAACTTTCAATAAGATAAACCAACTTGTCATTACTATGCTTATGGTTGAGTTTATTTTGTGTTTCGGTTTTATGCAACGTGTGTGTCATCAGTGAGTTGGCTGGATGATGGTGGATGCCTTGCAAAATGCTCTCCAAGGGGATTTAGGACTTTGACTAGACTGTCCCCGGCCATTAACCACCCTCCTCTTATCTTCAGACTCCAGAGCTACTGTAACCAGTGTTCTCTCCTGCCTCTATGTGAAATAAATGCCACTGAAATTAATTTCACTATTTTTTTTTTTCATTAGACCACCCACAACGGTAATCTCTTTCTTCAGTCAAAATTTATGTGCCCCAGAATTCAATTTCCTTCTCATCCTCATAAGTTGGAAGTACAAAGACTGATAGGCATTCATCTGGTTCTTACTGTAATTCACCCATCAATGAATAATGCCATCCTCAATTTAAAGTGTTTGATTATAGTCATTTAGTGAACTGACAGTGATGGAGTGTCATTTTTCACACTCAGACCAATGTTGCCGATAAGCTCAAAACATAAATGATATATACAGCATGCATGCCATTGCACGTCTAATCATTGATTAATAAATTATTCTGTCAATATTAGCCCTAATCACACGACTAACCTGTTCTATAACAGTTAGCTCTCAGGACTTGAAGCATAAAAAAACATACAGAAAGTGTTATTGTTGCACTTAAAGGAGAATCATGCGGCAAAATCAACGCGGTATTGATCAGAGCTGGTTGAGCCACAACCCAGCAACGTTCCCCTGTCGGCCTGTGGCAACAGCAAATCTTTCAACTCTCCATCTCCCACACACACACACGCACACA
The DNA here is from genome assembly GCF_042242105.1 of Pempheris klunzingeri. Taxonomy (NCBI): domain Eukaryota; kingdom Metazoa; phylum Chordata; class Actinopteri; order Acropomatiformes; family Pempheridae; genus Pempheris; species Pempheris klunzingeri. Next base: position 6,323,162 of record NC_092023.1, on the reverse strand, counting down.
CACTATTTCTCTTTCTCTCTCTCTCTCTCTCTCTGTGTCTCCCCCCTTCACTCACTTTCAGTCTCAAATTTGGACTGTTTCACTTTACTAATTTAACCCTCCACACCTAAATATTTAGTCAAAACAAATTCCTAATAAAATATTCCTCTGCAGCAATGGAAGGAAAAACATAACACATTACAACAAATTAAAACTTAAGAATGTGTTTGTGCGCATTATGTGTTAGTGTATATACTGTGGCGGAGAAACATGATGTGGGTGACAAGATTAACTGACAGGAAGTCTACAACATGCCAGGCTGCCTGGTGAGAAGTATTTGGAAAGTCTGACGTCCAAGCCTCATCAAATGTCAACAGAGAAAGCAACAGTTACGTTGTCCTTTTCCAGTGTGATGGACAGGCAGAACATTATGGGGGCTTGTTAAGCAAAGACTGTTACTGTAAGTTCTAATCACTTCAGCAACTGATAGCTAATTGTGTTTATCTTTGCTTCTGTTTTAATGAAATTGCACTATGCATTGTATATAAATGTGCATTTAAAAAAAATAAATAAAAAATTCATTCAAGGTTACTGGATGGTTTACAGTCCTGCATGCCTCACTATGTACTATTGGCTCATTAGAGTACTTCTTGTGATTTAGGCAGTATAATCCCCTCCTTCCTGTCTCTTCTGCCCTCCTTCCATCCCTCTTTCTCTCTGCCTTTTCTCCAGCCTCTGCCTGGGTGAAAAATGGGGCGCATTTCCCTGATAGCCTGTGTGGATGTGGAGAGTATAAATGGCTAATGAATTACAGATGAACATTGACGCAAATTAATCTTCCTGATGTCCCAGGGTTATATGGCAGCTATTTAAAAGTTTAATCAATACGCTGAAGTTGAGAACATGCAGGCGCTGCAGTTGTTTGGCCGCCGTAAACAGCCAGGAGGGGAACGGGGAAGGCCTGAGCCCAGGGCATGCATCATAATGACAGCTATTTATGTTTAATGGACTAAATATTTTTTATTGGGAGAGGACAAATGTCACTTTAATTTTCAAAGTTACACATAAGAGTTTTGCTTTAGACCCAAGAGATGGGTGACACCTCAGCTGTTAAAATGGTTAACTAATTGACAAACAGGTCTATTAGTAGAGTTAAGATGGAGTAAGGATGGATTTAGTTTCAGCATGTCATATTAAACCTTCACGTTCGTTTTGTGAGAAATGTGCATCATAAAAATGATAATAAGATGGTCCCCTTGTTGGTGCCATCAATATGTTCTACTTAAGTGACATTCCCTCTTGCTCTGCTTCTTTACTACTGCTCTCTATCCTTCACTCACACACACACACATATACACATGCACACATCTATGTGTACATGCACAAATGTTGCTGTATGTATATATATTTGCACACACACACAAACATACAGCAGCATTTGTTTGTTTAAACATACTAAACCTATTTCTGTATCTGTAGTTTGTTAGTTTTAGTTTTGTACAGGCACAGTGGTGTGCAGTTGGCATTTTCTCCTGTGCTTGCGTGGGTTCACTCTGGTTTCCTCACACAGTCCAAAGACATGCAGGCTAGATTAATTGGTAACTCTAGATGGGGATGTGTGTGTAAACGGTTGTCCGTCTCTGTGTGTCAGTCAGTCCAGGGAGTCCTCTCACCCCCCATGACCCATCCATTATCTGTAAGTGGTATAGATAATGATTAGATGGAATTCACTTTTTTCATTGACAACAGTTTACAGTGACACAACATGGGATGGTGTTGTACCAAATCCCTGAAAATGTCTGAAAAAAGAAAATACAATCAATCATTTCACCAAATCACCAGCAACACCTTTGAATTCAATAAGAATAGTTCATTATTTGTCATATTTTCTCTAATAATGGTAGCAAAGAAATATATATATAGTGTGCCTTTTCCAAAAACAAACTTCCATTACAAACCTTATGGCACACTTTCACTACAAAGCCCCACAGTACAACAGAAAGTAAAGCTAAAAAATTAAGTGAATCTACTGTTTCAATATAGTAGTACAACAGAAGCCTTTTTTTAGATAGATGGGTACAATAGGTGTTCTGGCCTGGAGCAACCCTGTACTTTTTCTTTTAAGGTTTGTTTACACAGAGCAGAATGCAATTTTATCAGCTTGCCAATGGCAGATTACACTGAAATATAGTATGTACACAGTAGGTGGCATATTTGATAGAGACCACTGTATGGACCATTGCCATATATTGTAAAGACCGTGAGGAAAATGGATGATGTAGATAATCCTGGAAGAGGAAAAGTACAATTATCATTGTTTTCACAAAGACAACATTTGGGAAACACTGGATGCTTTTGCTTTGCCTGATGGAGAACAGCAGTTGCTTGTTGCCATCACTTTTTAGTTGGAAATATTGAAGTTACTTTAAGAAAAATATAGAAATAAGCAAACACAGCCTGCACAAACACACATATCCAGCATACCAATACTGAAACAATTCCATTTCCCTCCATGGCAATGTGCTGTGTGTGCCAGCCCGCCTCTCAGTAGGCTGAATCACAGTCCACTGGCTGTTGGTTTATGGGACACAGGGGGGTTATCTATCTGCAGGCCTCCCTATAGAGAGGAGTTTGCGACTCCATCTCATGACGTTGGGCTGAACTGATAAAAGGACAGCCGGAGATGGATCGTGTCCACAATAATAGCCCTGGCTCACAGCAGCCTACACCCCAACCTCATAAGTCACTCTAGCACCAACTCTTATGGATGCCTGCCCCCAGCACCATCTGACTCCATCCCCCACCTGCCCAGTAGTGTTATTTCAGCCCTTGGAGATAATACAGAAAGTGTAATTGCCTCGTTAATTGGCTTTTTTCTCATTGCATTTTTCCCTGATTGATGGCAACACTGATGGAATTGTTGGCTAAGTGGCTAAACTAGAGGGTGGGACAGAAAAGGAGAAGAGAAAAATACAGCAAGTGAGAAACCACAGTGCGAAAGAGGAATCAAAGAGCGCAAATAAGGGAGTGAAGAGTGTGGAGAAGGAGGAAGACAGAGTGGGAGCAGTTGAGACGATAGGACGAGAAACTAGGAGTGGAGGGAGTGGATTCATGCCAAGAATAGATAACCTTGATGTTAAAAGCTACATCCGTCGGATGTGTCTCTCTGTGACATATTGATGGCCCTTGAAAAGAGTCAAGCTGATTGTATGCAGGGAGCAATCATTAAAACCACTCCATCACCCCTTCTCTCTCTTTTTAAGGAGGATATGTGAGTTAGTATGGCTACAGAATTCCTACAGGTACACTCAGACAAATAGAAGCCCTAACTGTATGTTTGAGTAGAATTTTAGAAATTCTTTTTTTTCCATAATCTATAAAGTATCACAATGTGGACAAAGTATTCACCTGATAACCAAAATCCTTTAATTTATTTTTACAGAATAGGATCTCCATAATATGCAATAGGTGTCAGTATCTGACTGGTGCCCCTAAACTCTACCAGTGACAGAGTAGACCACAGTCCTATCTTATAGTGTTCACACCAGAGAAAGCATTATAACTGTTATTACTGCTAAGACCAGACTGGCTGGTACTGCAAAATGTTAAGGCTCCAAAAGTAATATTTTTCCTTGTGTGAGCCTTTTCTGAGCTCGAACTAGATGGAATAATGCAATGCTTTAGCGACACTCTGGGGCAGTGTGTCGTGGGCATTGCAGCGCTACTTGCAACACACGAGGCGGATGGAGACAGAAACACTTTGTTGTACCCACTTAGTTTCAGGTTGAGTAGCAGAACATTAAACCAGTCTGCAGCCTAACTTTCCTAGCCCACTCTTCTCATACCACTTCTCATATCTACGGTTACTGCTTTCTATAAAAAAAATAAATGTAAAAAGATATATACATTTATTTTGAAGACAGAAGTGTCCTTTAGGAGCTATAAATCTGCTTAGATACCCAGGAGACAGTTCAGATGCACAAATTGAAATGTCTCTAGTAAGGAGTACGTCCACCAGAGCCAAGAGCGTTACCTGGACTGCTGCAGCTAGACACCTTGAAATCTACAGAGTGAATGAAACTGTAATGCTGGCCATAGTAGTTTACAAAGCTGATATAGTTTATATACAAAAAATCGTATATTAACAAAAATAACAAAAAACTTTTGTCAGCATATGTACCGTGTATATGTTGATTTGATAGCGGAGTACTGTACATAGGAGGCTTTGTACAGCTGCCTTACTCACACTGTGGCAGAGTGGCCCATCAAGCCCCCGTAGAGAGGACACATGCTTCGGGTAATCAGCTCTGAAAAGACCAGACTGTCTGACGATGAACCTACACTGCAGCATTCACCAAGACAAAGATACAAGATACAGACTGTACAGCCTTTTTAATAACGACAAGAGGGTTAGCTACTCCCCTTAAAAACAACAAGGTGCTGCGTGGCATATGCAGAACAAAGGCCCGATTGTTCCTCCACTAGGGCATGATGGAAACATTAGCCTCCACATCACTTTGTTAATCTGTCACATTAATGGCTGCTCCCACTGTTCTCAATGTGTGCTGCATTTGTGTGCAAGAGACGAAAGTGTGTATGGGTTTGTGATAGTGTGTATGTGGTTGAGAGTGTGGGTGTTGATTCAAGTGTGCTCATCCATGGCTTAGGAGACACAAAGGATATTGTAGACTACTGGGTTTGGCACTGTACCACTTGTTATTAAGTATCCGTTCATCAGGCGGAACCCCACAGGCGTGAGCGTGGCCTCAAAGGGTGTTATGTAAGAGTGAGTGTAGCTTAGTTATTCCCTTCCCCATCTCCAACCACCCCATCTTTCTCCTGGTTCCTCTTATAATAAGAGCACACTCTTGCTGTGAAGGGAACGCAGGGAACTGGAATGTGTTTATGCACAAAACACACTGCTTAATGTACTAGTGAAATATATCTAGAGCCTGTGCCAGGATGCACACAAAATTAAGACATATTCACACACTTTTATACCCACTGGAAAACAGTCCTCATCCCTGTACCTCTCTTTACCTTAATTTACTCTTCCTTTCTTCCTTTGATCACAGACATTGCTTTTTTAAAAAAAGGAAAAAGAAACTACTGTTGGAGAGTTACAGGTCACACATCGCCAGAGCTCTCTGATTGGTGCTGGAGAATCCAGCCCTCCGATCCTTCTCGGTCCCCACAGGCTAGTGACGAGCTCAGCAGAGTGTGAAGGCTTGAGGGGCCTTTAGCTTTAGTTCCTTCATCTGTGAAGGTTATCTCTGAAAGGCTTTGGTTGCAACCTACAAATATATCCCCTCTAGGTGATGTCTTATAGGAACCTTGGTTGTGGTACCTCAGTGGATAATCTCTTTAAGGGCCCCACTCCTGGAGAGAGTGAGTTTCTCGCCGGGTAATCTGTGAATATGTGAAAGGCCCCAGCACCCATGTGATCAGAGCGCTGTGAGACACCCTGAGTCCCGCGGTGTCAAGCCCAGTCTCCAGCCGTGGCACCTATATCCCCAGGCAAATCACGGCAGCTGGAATTCTTCCCCCCTGCCCCAACTTCCTCACTGTCAGAGAAGTACACACAAACACACACGGATATATGTATCCCTCACACACCGGGGGAGCAGGCAGGCATGGAGCTGGTCCCGGATTTTATCGGAGGTGACAGCTCCTCACACTTCAGTGTTTGGATCACCTCAAGTAGCTGGGCTATGAGGGGAAATGAGCACTGCTCCACTACAAAGTCCAGATTTAGATTGACTGAGCTTGTCCTCGGGCCTGTGGGCTGTTGCTGCTGATGCTGCTGCTGCTGCTGTACTGCTCCTCCGCCTGACAGAACACCCACTACTGCTGCAAGGGACTGGTGTGTGTGTGTGTGTGTTCATCTGTGTACTTTATGTGTGAGTGTGTGTGTGTGTCTGCGTGACTTGGTAGAGCCTACTTTGAAGAGTCAGAGAGAGTGGGGGAAAGAGAGCGATGTGTCAGGTTTGGTTAGAATTGAGGGTGGCATCAGAATATGCTTGGCACTAATATGGCACCAGTATCTCTGTCCCCGTCTCTGCTTTCTGTCACTTAGTTGCCATTCTCTCTCCGCCCTTGACAATGTCTCTTTGGATTATGTGATTGGACTTAGTGCTTGGAGCACCCCTCATCCCTCCGCGACACCGCCTCTCCCATAAGTCTCTTCTTCCTTGCCCTGTCTCTGGTCTGGCCCCCCTCCTCCTATAATGCACTTGATGTCTATTTAAAAAGCCTGGCGAAAGCTGTATCTGTTCTGCTGTCAGAGGATCATTGACAGCACTAATGCCACTTGTCCTTGCCTCATTTGGCGAGAGGTGACACCTAGCCGCAGCCCGTCACATTCATCAAGTGGCAGTGTAAGCGCTGTGACATCAGAGTTAGAACAGACCAGCCACAGAGCTCTGGGCAGCCCGCTCCCTGGATGGCAACACCTTTTATTACAACAAGAAAGCACTGCTGACCATCTTGGATTCATCCTCTGAGGTGCATAGAGGGCATGTGGCTTCTTTTTTTTTTTCAGTGATTTCTGTCAACATAAGATCTTGCAAGGTTCTGCCTTTGCTGAATGTAAACCTTTCATACGGTGAAGTTCTTTGCTTGTATAATTAGTTTCAGCATTTTAATATCATTTGAAATCAGGAGAATCGTTCTATTTGGACTTCCACCATTGACGGGGGATAATAAGAGGAAACCAAAGTCCTCTTGAAAACTACAGACTGTTCTGGATCAGGCTTTTTCAGGAAGCAAATCCAGTGACATGCTGATGTCTTTATTAAGTGCACCATGTCAAGATATTGCATAAGTGGCATCCAGCCTATTACATGTACACACACAAATATACAGAGACGTGTCACACACATGCCGTTGCTTTGAAACCTGGATTGGTATCATACTTATATCATACATCAGTTTGTGGTCTTGTCCGGCAGTCTTACAATTCAATTCAATTCAATTCAATTTCAATTCAATTTATTTGTATAGCCCAATATCACAACAGAGTTGTCTCAGTGCTTTACAAAGTTCACTGAAATAAACAAGTGTAAGCGAACAAACTTGATCACCAGTTTGTATCTGAGAATTTAGGGTACATTGTAACTACTTTTACAGCCTATACTATATATAATAGATATGTTTTTATGACCGTGCTGTAATCAAATGAACTTTCAGTTCAGTCAAAACAGTGCTTTGTGTTGCTACAAATTCGTCTATTTGTTCAATAAGAAAAAAGCATCAGTTATCTACACGTTCCAGCAATCAGAGAGAGGCCTGCATCTTCAGTTTATGTTTAATACTGCTAATAAACTTTTTTATATTTGTGTACTTGCCACCCCTTTTCATCAGATGCCTTTGTCTTCTTCTTCTTTGTTTGTTTAATTTGAATATTTGAATTGTTTTCAGAAAAAGGAGGTAAAATTATAAAGTAATTCACAGGAGAAGATGCAGATATTAGAGGGAACCCTAACTGTTTTTATTTTTATACTTTATGTGTGGGTTGTTTGTTTCTGCTGATCATCTGGCAGCACCTCAGATTCATCTTGTGATTCTTTGTGAGGGTCTCGCCCACAAATGGTGTCTGTCACCAAAATATAGCAAGAGATACAGTACAAATCCAGTCATACGGACCCCACATGTATGTGATATACTGTCTAGTCTCTAATAAATGCTAATAAAAGGAGGTGAATACAATCAAATTCAGTTTGTTTCTCAGGTTTTAATAATCAATGTTTTCTCATTTATTTTCAAAACTATTAACATGACTCACCTGACTCTCTCATTATGTTCTTAGGGGTATTTGCCAAGTGTCGCTACATCTACTATGGCAAGCACTCAGAAGGAAACAGATTCATCCGAAATGACCAACTCTGAGAGGGAAGAGGGATACACATGACAATGGATGTTACCAGAATGACAGAAGATGAAATCAAACTCTTATTTATTTAAACCACTGGCGATATTTGAGTCACTTGATCTTCGACTTAAACATCTAAAAAAAGTATGTATGCTATTGTTATGTAAGCCGAATGTTTTTAAGTTTGAAAGTGTGTTCCAGCTCTACAGTTACGGCCTCCTCTGCCGAGCTGGGTCTGTCTCTGCCTTCCTGCTTCTAGCTTAGAGTCAGAGTCAGAGATGACACTCCCATTGACATGATTGCCTGAAAGCATCAGCAACCACACAACTCCAGACACACACACACACACACACACACACATGCAAGGACAGTATCTGTCCCTCTCTCTCAGTCACTGACAAACACACCCAACCAATTGCATCCTTTTCCCTGACAGTCATGATGGATCACCCATCTACCACCGCCACTAATCAAGGGTGAAAGGGGTGACGGTCACACACCTGGGGCCTGACAGGGACCCATCTCTCTCTCTCTCTCTCTCTCTCTCTCTCTTTCACACTCACACATAACTGCTTTTTAACACATTAAGACATTTCAAAGAGTATGACAGAACAAAGTTTTTACAGCCTGGTTGAACATTCATAAGATTTTCAGGAGAAACTCGAGGCATGATGTTGTTTAGTTTACGTCTCTTAGTGCAGGATGCTTTTTCTTCTCTTTGAATGAATTTTATTGAATCAATTTTATCTGTGTGCCTCTTAGTCTGATAGCTGAGCAGTGGTGTCAGTTTCTGTTGCACGTCTTTAACACATTAGATTTTTTTCTTTCAAATGAAACTTTAAAAAGCCAGAAACAATATCAGCTTCCAGGTAAATGTGTGCCAGGTATGTTATTATGTTCATTATTATCAAATGTGTTCAAATGCATTGTTTCTTAAATGTTTACATTGTATAATAGTTTTATAATCATTGTGGTTTTACAGTTTTTATTGTGATTTTTAATTCCTTATCACAGCAACTTAAGGTAAAGCGTCATCTTAAAAAAGTACAAGTGTTCTCCAAGCAACCTGTGATATGCCTGATCTGATGTAAAATTGTATTAGCTGGATGTCTTCAAGTAATTAAAAGGGTTTAACTAACATGTGTCTCTTGTCAAATTGATACAGAGCTCAAGGCACTCCGGTGCATTCACATTAATTCCTTCTGCCACCAAAATACACTGTTTCCTAATGATCAAAATGTCCATCACATTATTTTTTTCTCTGTACAAAGCCTATAGAGCCAAAAGAGACGTTTTATTAGCCTTGTGTTACTCATCATTACAACAGCCAAAGTGAAAATTGAAATGACGTTCCTGATTAACAAATCTCATGGCAAGTCATGACACTTTACACTACCTACTTTAGATGTGTGATGGCTGAATAAACCATTGTGCTGAGGTAAAGAGGAGAGGTTTGCTGTATTTTTGAATGTTAAGCGTCAGTTCAGTGTGTCAGTCATCCACAGTCAGATGAAGGAAAGGTCAGAGATAGCCTCATGCGATGTTTGTCCACTATGTCTGTATCTGTTATTTCTTAGTTCTATTAGCTTAAACATTTGTGCTAGTTTACAAGATTGTGTGCGTGTAAGAGCACGCATGCTTGCTTGCATGTGGTTATACATAACTTCCTACAGGACTGTGTGACCATATTCCAGCTGACATGCCGTTCAGGAGCTTGGCCACTAGTGCCGGCGTTTCAAAATGACAAGGTTTATTTGTCTGTGTTTTGATATGCTCAGAGGAAACTGGGCCTGACAGCCGGAGGAGGCAGGAAGAGGGGAGCCACAACAAGTTCCCCCCCACACGACACAAAATGTCATCCTTCCCCTGGCTGCAGCGTGCGCCCAGCCATCCTGCTGAAAAGAGCAGACATTTAAAACTTTGTGACATGTGTCACAGGCACTGCCATTGAGCCAGTGCCACTGATGGAGCTGGAATTGACAGGCCCCGAGCCACCGGAGCTGGCTGGGGGACACACCGAGTTTGGTGTGTGTCACTTCCTATCCTCGTCAGGGACGCATCTCGAGCTGCCACACCAACACAAACTGCATTATGGGATGGGCGGGGAGTGCCAGAGCCGGTTGACATATGCTTGACATGCGCCTTTGTGCATGAAAGGGGATGAATGGGATGCCTGGCATCACAGACAGTAGATTAATTAAGGTGTGAGCCACAGATCTACCTGTAGGCAATGCCCTCCTTGACCCTCAGCTCCGTCACTGCTGCTGCTCCTTGGGAACTTCCTGACTGAACAAATGGCATGCCACTTCATCAGAGCAGATCAGTGACATTCTGCTACAGTAGCCCTGCAGGCTCTTCTGCTAGCCACTGGTTTGTGCCTGTGTGTGCGCACAGAAGAAAAGATGGAACTATGTACCTGTACATATTTTGTGAGGCCCAAAGATGTTGAATCAGCTCAGTGATTGACTGTTGCTGTTGATGGATATGGCTGTCCCACAATGCAATGCATAAAGGAAAGGGTAAGCACATTGGAATTTTTTTAAATTAAATTCAGAAGATGGTCAGCTCAGACATATTTCTGAAAATAAGGAATTAAAGTTGTGTACTGTATTTTGTTATCTAATTGCTGCTAATTCATGGGTTGAAATGTTAATAATCATGATTTTGGTTAAATTAAAAGTATCTACATACTGCATAATCTCTGAGCTCTATATTACATTAGTGGCACAGCACAGTTCACCTCCCCAAAAGGCACACTAGTGTGTGACTCACTGTCAAAAAAACTAAGGACCAATCACCCCGTCACTACATATCAGCCCACAGCCTGATGACTGATTGGCATGAGCTAATGCAAATTTACAAGGAGTCAGAGGGAGAAAAAAGGGACTTGTCTTTATGAGTGACAACTGGCCACTGATAGCATAGCAACAAACAGGATGGGGCGAGATTTAGATTTAACGGTCCCCCTGGCTCTAGAAATCTCTCGCCCCCCGCCTCCATCTCTTTCTCTCTCTCTCTCTCTCTCTCTCTCTCTCTGTCTGACATACAAACTCTTTCCCTGCTGCACCTGAAGACATTTGGCAGCACACTGCTGTCTCACTTGATCCAGAGAAGCCAAAAGGGGGAGAAGCCACCCTTATTTCCGGGCCCAGTCTTAGATGAGTAACATTTGTCATTCAGGGTTGTGCTGTAGTAATTAGCTTGTCAGTGGGCTCCAGGCTGAGCTGGCTCTTTCAGCTAAGAAAGATGGACAGAGTGACACAGGAGCTGACAGCCAGTCGATAATGTGGCAATTAATGTCATAAATAATTCCACTGCCAATTATATCAAAATGGACTCTGTTCTTTCACAGGGCCTGGTACTCCCTTATCATTTCCTCTGATAAAGGGAACGACCGTCTTCCCCCCTATAATTATGGGGCTTTTTATATGGAAATACAACATGGCCTCACTCTCTGCACATGTTTATAGCACAGGGGTGAGAAGTAGAAAGAGGGAGATGTGGACAATAAATGTAACATGCTAATGAATCTGTGTTTTGTGCCCTTTATCTTGGATATTTCAACAGGGCATGTAGCAAGGACGCGAGGCATTCCAAATGTCATTGGCACGTACAAAGGGGAAAAAAATAACTTGATTTGAAAATGAAGACAATTATGTGAGAGAGATCGATTGGAGCCGATGTTCTAAAGGTTGCAAAAGCTTAACCAACAGTGAGAATATTGATCCTGACGCCCCATCACTTGGTGGGAAAAATTATATCCATTCTCTGTCTTCAAGATGCAGGTCAATCAATTGAAGCAGGTGAGAATACATGATGAGCTTGAATCAGCAAGGGTTCACTGAATAGTAAATGTGCTGTATATTGGAGGGAAACAGAAAAGGGAAAAGTGGAAATTTGCTTTGAAATGCTTATTATCCACCGCCTCGGCTTGTTTCCATGGGCTCATTTGTCTCGACAAGTGACTCAGTCACTGTGAATGGTCCCCATCAGACTGACACTAAAGTCTTCTTGTGAAATGTATGAGCAAATAAAGTGAGCTCAGCACATGTAAAGCCCTCCTAATGCATTGTAAAACAGCCTTAAACACATCAGATGTATCTTCGGGACGGGAAGGTCGCTCTGATGGTAATATATGGTCTGTGCTGCGAAGTCTCAAGGTCGTGTCAGATTCGCCTACATAATGCATGATTTCCCGTTACTCTTACAGACTCCAATCATGCCTCACAAGCCTTGATATGAGAATTTTACTAAGTAAATCAGCCACCTTGCTGGCATTTCTATTACCCCACTGTGTGCACTGACAGAGAAGATGAATAACGCTAAATAATAACACTTGGTAATAAATCATATTTACTACTCAGAGAGAAAAGCTGCAGCGAATGTAAAACCGTTGGCAGTTTTTTGTTATTCTTTCATCTTGCCTATATGGATTATTCTTCAGTTTTCTTGTTTGTTGTGTGTGTGCGTGTGTGTAAATGTGTTCTTTGTACTTTATGGAGATGAGGGTGTCACTCCTCCACTTGTCACTGTCATCTTGTTAGATTGTGTGCGTAATTATTGTGTCATTTATTGCACGAGAATTGCTTGCTTTGAATAAAGCAGTTAAATGACCCTGTTAGCATAATTAATTTAACCATCCTGAGGGGCTGCAAAGTCGCAGTCTCATGAATATTAATTATTGTCAGTGTCACTGCTAAATATTGTACAACAACAATGCAACATGTTTTTGTTTTGTTTTTGTTTTGAAGTGAAACATTGTTTGATGCAATTTTTGAGAGAAATTTTGACTCTTTGTTACAGTCACTTTTTCAAAATTTTCTTATAACAATACCACATTTACATAGAAGAATCATGTAAAATACAGTGCTTTCAAATTGCTGCATGTTATCGGATGAATATGAAAAGAGACACTTTCTCTTTCTTCAGCTACATCATTAAAAAACAACTGTATTCATTTGGCAGAGAACATTCAGTAATTACATAGAGTGGTATGGCAGAGGACATGTAATGTTTACATTTTAATGTTTGCAGCCAAAGGCCCTGCAGCTAATACTTAACATGGCACAAATCATCAGCCATTGATTTTACATGCTTGACTTGAACAATCAAACATTTCAAAGGAAATTCCTGGAAATATTGGCATTTACTTCTTTTTCTCTGCCAAGTCCTGAGGGCGAAGATGCTGATTGTGTGTATGTGTGTGTGTGTGTGTGTGTGTTTATCTGACAAGTGGACATGCACAAAAACCAGAAAAAGCCCTCAGGAGAGATGGATGATTTTCTCACATGGGCAAATCTGTATGACTCCATTGAGGCACAAGAGAATACTTGAACAAACCGTGTACTGTACATTGATCCAAGTGATGTGCACCTACCTATCACACTCACACTCTGTCATAGAAGTGGCTGCTGCAGTATAGGCCTACAGTGTGTGACTGTTGCTCCGGATCACCAGGGGAAGCCCGGTGGATGCAGAAATTACACTTCCCACCTCAAAACTGAAGAGAATATTTCCCATGAAAGTCTTTGAACTGTGAACAATGTTAATACATTTCATATGAATACACACATTATGGGCACCACGGTGGTGTGACCTGAGGGAGGAGTGTGTTGTGTTGCGTGTCAGACTCTGTGGTATTTCCTGCGGCGCTCTGATGCTATCTCTGGGGTCCTCTGGAGGGCAGCTTCTCAAACGGCTTGACTTGGCCTTCACCAGTGATGGTGACATACAGAAGCAGTCGATTTCTGACACACGACTGTGACTAATTGTAAGGAGGAGGTGAGAGAGATCTGTTCTGGGTGGATCCTGTCCACGTCTCCTGTGTACAGCTTAGCACAAATGAAATCCTTGAATCACGAATACTCTGAAGGTGAGCGGTTATTTACTGCAGCCAGTCTTGCTTTTATGGACATAATATTGGTGGCCAGTGGTCGGGAGCTCATGTTTTAAGCATGTTTTTCCTCTCTCTGTGGATAGCATTTAAAGGTAGCTTATTCGCTTTTGATTGACTTATTGTCTTGTCTTGATGATGAAAAGCTCATAATTACAATTTGGGGAAAAAAAAGTTTGTTGTCAGAAGTCAGAAAATTTCAGGTATCCATAGAGATCAAATCTTCTGATCAAACTGTTGTTGTTTCTGTAACTATAAAGGCAAATATGAAATCAAATACCAAACACAATTAATTAGATCAATCAAGTGAAGTCTAGTAGATATAGCTGTATGTGAACCCTTTAATAAAAAATGAAAGGCTCAGACTCAATACTGGTTGTAAATTTATATATTTGTTTTATATATTATGAAGAATTTTAAAAATGAAAGTTCATAGTGGTATTTGGTAGTCCTAGAGGAACAAGTTTATGTGGTTTAATGTTCAAAAAAACATGTTTTTTTCTCGTACAAGATGTGGTTGTTGCAGGTGTATCGCTGCTTCGCTCTCGCCTTCCACATCTTCATGTTACTGGGAGCTGGTGTTAGTGAGGAAAAAACAGTGGTGGACTCGGGAGGTTTTCAGTGGGCTGGTTCAGTCGACCTGCTTAAAGGGGCGGAGGAGGTCACATGATCAACAGATCCCCTTATGACATCACAAAGGGAGCATAATCGAAACGGCTTGTTTTTGCACACATTTAAAAAACCCTAAAAACAAAATGTAATCTACAGCTGTTAAGATGTTTCAGTGTGGACCAGTGCCATTCCTATTCTGTGGCCACTATGCTAGCATGGCTAAAACACACAGTACTGAACCTCTTCATACATCGGAGGGAAAAAATCTCCTCAATCTTTGTATGTGAAGTTAAGTATTACTTCACTCACAGCAGAGTTGTTCTCACAACCAACTATATGAATCATTCACCATTTCAAATATGCATATAGTGATTTAATCCCAACAGCACAAAAGATTGAGCTATTCACTACAGTTAGTCTGAATGTCCCTGAGCTAAAGGTTTATTGGTTGTTATGCTTCTTCTTCTCTATGTGTGGGTAAACTTCAGCCGTGAACCTTTGCATTTGGGTATTAGCAGTAGTTTTTCTCTCTCAGACAGGCTGATAGGCTTAACCTTGTATGCCTTTCCAAACATATTGATTAGCCTATGAGAAGAAAGAAGCTATGAGACTAAGTGCAGAGGCTAAACTTGAAGCAATTCACTTCCTAGCGATATCATCCCACTATTTCACAGCGAGGAAAAAGTTTACACTGTGTTTCTGAAGAAATATATCGTACATGAGTTTGAACATGGCATTGATTTTTCCAGTTTTGACCTGATGATGAAATAATTCAATGAATGTTCCTGTTCTAACAGTATTATCAAAATGATGATTTGCAAAATCGTAACCCAAGCTGCCTGGTTTGGGAACATGATTTCATGATAAACCACCAGTTGTATTGGCAGCCTCTCACAAATCAAGGAGTCAGCTATTGTTTGCGTGTCAGATAGAAAATCCAACCATCAGCGACAGGCTTAGAGAGGAAGATTCACCAACTTTTCCAGATGAGGACATTCGACACAAATTTCAAATGGCAGTGGCAGGCAGAAAAAAGAGAAAAGCCAACCCCAGTGCCTTTGTTGTTCTCTTTTAATTCTGTTAATCGCCCCCAGGTAAAGATTAGCTGCTCTTGCCAATTTAATTCAGCCTCAAATGATGCTGCTACAAGGTCACTTTTTCTTTTCTTCCTCTCTTCCTCTGTCTTTTTATCCCCCCCCACCCCCCACACGCACACACACCCATCCCACTGCCTCCCATCCCACTGCCTCCCATCCCATCTCCCCCTCTCCTCCATTTCTCTTTCCGTGAGCAGGATTGAGTTGTCATGTAGTTCTAATAGGCAGCACAGGGAATCATTAGTCCACCTCAGCTCCCTGACTGATGGGTATTTCACTCCAATCATCTGAGTACTGTGCGTGTGTTTGTGTAGGTGTGTGTGTGTGTGTGTGTGTGCGCAGAATGAGAGAAAGAGCAGGAGTACAACCCCCCTCCACCCTCACCCAACATACACACACACACACACACACACGAATCCTCCACGATAGACATCACCATCCCCCCACCCACCACTGCATTGTGCGCCTGCTGCTATTGACGGAGTGTCAGAGCTGAGGGGAGATGTCTTAATCAACTTGGACACACTGGGCATTGATTTGACAAGCTGCTGTAATGACCTTCTTGTTTTCGTAAAGGATCACTGTTTATCTGGGCCACAACTGATGCGCTGAGCATGCCTCATTGTCATGGAAACTATTATCACGGCTGAATTGGGATGGGGCTCAGCATTTGGATCTCTCTGTCTGTCTTTGTCTCTGTCACAAACACACTGTCTCTTATACACACATGTAGCCACACATATTGATATTGATATGCTTGAGGTGATGCAGTGTAGCCAGATATGTGTGTGTGTGTGTGTGTGTGTACTGTGTACATGCGTGTTTGTGCTTGAATGTGATGTTTAACACTTCCAGTCGAAATCATCAGGGGTCAAAGGGAAATGCTATAATTGGTGTCAACATCTTTCACATCAATGTTATGGAAATCGTTACAGATGAGACTGGATGAATTGACTGAGAAGACTCAATGATCCCAAGACATCAGTTTCATTTACCTGTCTCCAAGCTCTTTTGGAAAATTATTTTAAACACTTTAGCTCATTGATTTCCTAAATGACCCATAATGACATTGAAAATTGACAGTTTATTCTCAATGGCAAAATCAAGGAGCAGAAAAATATCTAAATAGTCATTTAAAAAAGATAAGAAAGATTGTTTTTTTCAAGCTTCTAGAAAGCTTCTTTTTTAATTTTTTTGTATGACTTACGATCTTCTGTCAGCCAGTGCGTGTCTAAAGATAAAGAAAAAGATTGCCTTTGTTTGTGCTCAAGCACAAACACATAAACTGTGTTGTGCTCCATCACCTGGTTCATGGCCACGGGCACACCCTGCTGCCTTGAGAAGAAGACACTCTGCTGAGTCGATTTGCAGGGATCTCAGGTTCAGGGTGCTGTCAGCTTCTGTCAGGGCAATCAGCAACACTCAGCCTCCCCTGAATAGCCCGCACAGCAGACGGTAAATATTATTGGCATTCTGACACCCTCTCGCTGCGACCAAGTGTGTAAAATTGTTAATAAGGAACATGATGGTGCCACTGCATGCTGTCGTGAGAATGGAAAAGCTTGCTCTTGTTGGCAATTATCCAAATAACAGGATGAGGCGTCTGAGGACAGGTGATTTAAGTCCTCAGCAGAGTGGTGGAGAGGTTTGTTTTGGCAGGGAGGAAGTGAGAAGAAGTCACTGGGGTCACATGGTAAACATTGCCCTTGTGCTATATCCATCAATACAACTCCTTATAAAATGTACATGGAGACCCTTGGATGCACTGTTTGGAAAAATTGCTATAGGCCCATAGACAAGGCACTTTAACATTAGAGGGCTATTCTACATGAGGCATGATAGTCATCTCAACAATACTAAAACAGGTAAAGGTGCTTGTTGTGTCAGCTTTAAGTATGACTGAGAACGAGCTACTTGTTTACGGAAATCCACTGTTATTAGTTATTTCTATGCCTCCCTCTGAAAGTCTCAATGTGACACAGCGATAAGGCAAACACCATTCCTCCCCTTGCATGGAATACGTAAGTCATTATTTTTAAAGGCATAGTATCTCCAAGTCGCAGAAGGGCACGTTGATAGCAGAATAAAGTACACAATCGTAAACGTTTATGCCAGTGTTTCTCACTGTATGATTACGTTTTTATGGTTCATATTCTGATATGGCTTGTTTTTGCTGCCACTGCCAAAGCAATGAGACAGGCCCAGAGGTGGCATTTCTCCTTTGGTTTATGGGCGGAGAGACGCCTAGAGGAGAGTCCTGCTCGGTTTCGTTCGGTAAACACACTGCCAAGCTAAATGGCTGATCAATCAATTTCAGTGGGATCGATCTGCATCAGTTCTGCCTGCATGCACACACCCGGAGCCACTTTATTGTAAATCAATCATTTTGAAAACAACTCACAGAGGAGCCCGTCCTCACTAACAAGCCATCAATTCCAGCTGCCTGTGTAGCACCCTTATCAGGCCACAAATCAACAGCCACACAAACATCTGCTCCATTTCCATCGCTTTCCCTCTCTGCCTCGCTCTGTCTTTTACCCCCGCTCCATCCCCACTGCTTGTCGTGTTTTGATGGTGTGTCTGGCGAGGAGAAGAGAGGAGAGGCTGCGAATCTTCACCACACCACTTAAGATAACCCAAGGGTAATAGTGTTTGCACATTTGAGAGAGAAATGAGGACAAATGCCAGGGTGGGTCATACATTCTCCTTCTGACCGGCTGTTTGACGTTGGAGTGTGAAATTGCACACTTCAGCTGGGGAGCGTGGAGGAGGAGGAGCAGGCAGGGCCCACAGACTTATGAGATGTCCACTGATTTTTAGCTATGAGAGAGGAGTGGGTCAATGTCTGAGAAGTCATCCGCTTCATCATAACACCTCAGAATTGGTGCTGCCCATGATGTTTGAAGGATTCTCAGGAGATATCTCTGTACCCTTGACACAGGCGACACAGTGTTTAGTACAGAGTATCTAGAAGCAGATTATTTCAGTTGGGAAATTGCTGCATTACATAAAGGTTAAAAATCCTTTAACTTTGGCAGTGTTTAATGACATGCTTATCGCCATCCAGACATGCTAAAGCTCCAACATTGGAAAGAGGATTATTTTCTCAATATATCATTTGCCCCTGCAATAACTGTATCTGTAAACCCAATCCACATAAAGATGCCGCACATCCCGATGTGATGCGCACACATTCACAGCGCTGACTTGACAGCACACCGAGATACCTGCTATGATGTCCTTTGCTCATCCACTGTCACCATCTCCATGGAGATATATACGAGACAGTGTGGACAGGATGTGATTCGAATGCTATTCCCACCCATCACTGTGGATCCCCATTGACTGACAGTCTGACAGGTGAAAGTGATGGAGCAGCTAATAGCATGTCAGTAAACGTAAATCAAGACTAATGCCAGGCTCAATGGATAAGCGGATTGGTGGTGCGACTTGGACCGCGGGGTCATCGACCCCACCGCAGGGTGGGGACTGGTAAAATACAATATACATTTATCTAAGGCTTCCCCTGGTGATAGTCAAGGTCAGGCACTGGGTCTATTGCAATTTCACAGTACCTGTTTATTGCGTATACAGTGTGAAGCGGTGAAGTGATATGGGAATGCACTGCAATGCATTCCCATATCACTTCACCACTGGTGATATTTAATGTGGCTGTGTTTCAAAAGTAGAGGACTGGATTAATAGTGAGCTAGTATCTCTGTTAATCCTGGAGGTGGAAAAAGTACTTAGAACTTTTACCTAAAGGCCCCGAAAATATCAGCTTCTTACTATGAGCAGTGACCACAAAACTCTCTGTTGGTGCTGTTTTGTCTGTGCTATTTTCACTGGTGTGAAGTGGGCAAGGCTCAGTTGGAAAAAGGTGGTCATGTATGTCCCTGCGCCTATCAGGACTGAGCAATATTTGATTCCAAATGTGATGACAGGCTGTGTGGATCTGTTTGATCACTGATAAAAAAAAAAAACACCCACACAGTCCTGATGAATCACATTAACTGAAACTGTGAGTGTGAAAGTGTTGATAGATAATACTAAAAGCCCCCCAAGGGTTATATAAATTATTATATAATTACAATTAGTAAATCATATTATATTATGTTTATTAACATTTTAGCAGCATTTGCATTTCAGCAATGTTGCTGCAGGTCAAGGTGGAACTAATTTGAAGTACCTCACACACTAGGTAGTTTTCTTTATAAAAATGAAACATATATAACAAGTTGATCACATGTTTTATATGAAATATTTTAGTAACTAGAGGCTATAGCTGTAAATTGTTTGTGGACAAAAAGGTATTATATACCATAAAGTGAGAAGTAATCAGATTAAGTACAAGTACCTCAAATTTGTACTTAAGTACAATGCTTGAGTAAATGTACTTAGTCTCAGGTATAACCACTGATGGGAAGTGACTGAGTACAAGAATAGACTTTTCTTTGTTGTTGGAATAAAGAAAGAGAACAATTTCATGATATAGAACACAAATACATCCATTTTAATTTGAGAAAATACAAAAAGAAACCATGTACAATCTATGTACAAACGTTTTGTACAAGACAGTATATTTATCAGCAGATTATATTTGACAGAGTCAGGTAGATCAACTCAGCACCATCAAATAATCCATTTATCCGTCATATCTAGAACACATCCAAACTAATGAGACTGCTATGTCAAACTCATGTTTGCAATGACGATGTGCCAACAAATCCTATCTGTAACACGCAAGAGCAATGTCCTGAATTCTTCCTGAACTGATAGGCAGCCAAAAAAAAAAAATTAACAAAAATTGCAACTTTTCTTAAAAAAAAAAAAGAAACATAAAAATTGCTGAATGCAATTTTAATGTATTATTAAGACTTGAGACCCACCTCCCATCCCCATAAGTATTATATGTTCTATATATCTAGTACAATTCCCAGCAAATAAGTTATTATATCCATCCTTTACAGCAAAAAATAGATTAACAAAAATAATGCAACATACTGTAACAGTAACGTATGACGCATCATAGTCTTTGATTTGTTCAGTGGACAACAACACATCTGATGTTACAGGCACGGGCCTCTATGTGCATCTTTCAGTCATCCATATCTAACTACACTACATAACACAACCTGATAACCTGTAACCAAGCACACAGCATGTGTGGTTTGATGGCCGGCGCTACTATCTCTGCGCCCCTCAGGCCTCCTGAATGCCACTTGTCGGTATAGCGGGACTTAATATGGGCCCTCCTTTTGACCTTGCGCACTGCCTGGCAATATACTGGCATGGAGGCATTGATGGCTTGGATGTTCTCCATGCCAGTACAAGACACCGTTCTCACAGTGGAAAACACTTGGACTCAGCTCCCTCAAAGCGAGCTTGTGTCCCTGAATGACTGAAGGATGCTTGCTCAACTAAACTCTTCATGGCACTTCAAAAACACTCTAAAAACTTTAGAGGTATACAATGCAAAGACCTAAACATCTAATAGAGACATATGACAAGGTGTAGGAAGGAGAGACATCTCAGTCCAGTGTTGTAAATAATGCCAGCCTGAATGTGTCGCACAATGAGGGTTCAGGTAGAAAAAGCACAGTAATCAAGTTTAATGAAAACAAATGGTGCATTACTTTGTGAGTTTATGTTAATGCCAGTTTGCAGCATGTACTGTTTCATTTCTGAACAATGCTATGTTTAAGTACCTCAAAATACTCTGTAAACAAATAAGAAGCAGTTGTGGCAGATTGTGACAGATGACAAGCTGACAAAATGGAATGTAAACCCTGTAATAACACAAAGTAATAAAAACAGGAAAATTAAGGATGTTCTCTCTTTTGATAACCTTTGCTGAATTGGTGCTACCTTCCATCTTTGTGATGGCTGATAAACCAGATCAAATTCCGCCTGACGTTCCCTACTTGAATAGCATTCCTACATCTTTGATCTTTCACTTTCAAGATACACGTTTGTCTTTTTTTCAACATGACAATCAGTTTGTCGATTCTATGTATAATGAGCCATTGCCATTATCAAATATTAATAGTTCCTTATTGTTCAGGCTAGCAAGTATGTCATTAACAACCCAATTATACATACATTTTACTCACATATTTTCTCAAAAGAAATCTATTTGCTACAAAGTGTGACAACGATGTAATCACAGTTCAAAAGTTCACTTCAGGACAATGTCTATGAGGCTTCAGTATAGTTGCACCACACCCAATAGACGGACATTGAAGCTCAGATCATTTTGTTTGAAAAAGAAATGTGGTGTATATAATGGGTTGAATTTACACAGACATATTTAGCACAATATAATGTTATTTTCCATAGTCCAAAATTGTTTTTTTTTTCTTTTTTCTTTTTTTGAACGACTTTCCCTTTACAGAGGAGAATCACTGCAATAAACAGCGTCTCCCTGTCATAATTGAAATCACATTTTGTGGTAACACCAGCACACTGTGCTGTAGTGCACACACACTGCCTCCATGATAGGGACCTAATTTAGGTCAAAGACATCTAATAAAGGTCATTCAGTTCTGGCCTGCACACAGAGGGAGTGACTCTGTCATCTTCTCGTTATTATTACCACTCTGATCTGCTCTTCTTCTCTTCTAAATACAACATTTACACCCCCCCCCCCCCCCCCCCCCTCCCAGTATTTCATAACATAATTCCTTTACAGCTATCTTTCTGTTTGCATGTTCACAGCAAGGGATGCTTAGTAGTAGACACGTTATTTAGTTAGACACAGCTCATCTCTGCAACTAAAGAAGAGGCTTTGAATGAGCATTAATTTAGTTCTACAAGCACTCAACAGAGCTGAGCTGCCAGGCTGAAGATGGTGGTTTCACAATGCAAGAAAGTCTAAGCTTTATTGGCTCCCGAGTGATGCAGTTTGTTTTTAAGAGTTGGCGGGGAGGGGGGGGGGATAAAAAAATAATCTTTTGTTTTAATATGATGTGAAATAAAAGGTGATAAAATCAAACATAAAGTTAGTTGTTTATATATGTAGTTGTAATTAAAGATATACTTTTTTTTTTCTGCTATGGTACTTTTTACTTGGTTCTTGTCTAGAAAAATAAGTACAAATTGATTATGTTTATGGATACAAAATAATTAAGTTTAAATGTATAAATTCAAATACATATTGATATGAAGTTCATGTATTACGAGGGCAAGGCTACCACCTCAATCCTCCAACACTGTCACAGCTGGATTTGGATCTATCAGTGCCTAAACACGTGCAAAATACACTCATGTTGCACACAGGCTAGCATAAAGAACACTGGTTCCTCTTCAGTGCCCTTATCAGCAGTCTGCGGCATTGTTGCATTTCCACCCAACTATGTTTGAGCATTTCCCCTTGTTAGAGGACCGAACACAGCAGCTTAACTCCTGAGAGTTTTGAGGCGTGTAACGTCTGGATTGGCAACAGAGAACATCCAAGCTCTTTTCTGCCTCTGTGCCAACCCTGTGCCAGGCAGTTGCTCTGATCAAAGGAGAACCCATGAATGCCCACTTTATGCAATATGTGGCATTTCTTTCCTCAGACATTAACTTTTTGTAACAGACAAACACATTCAGAAAATACACCACTCGTCTTTGTGATCCCAATTCTGCCGCAGATATTGCGGCAAAGTGTCAGCGGCGGGCACGCAGCTGCTGTTCGTGTTAACTTCGCTCAATCATAGTTGGGGATTTTAGTGTGGTTTATGATGCAACATTATATTTTTATTTGTAGATCCAAACCCTCTAGACTCTTCTACTGTTTTTTTCTACCACGACTTTCATTTTTGGAGCCAAGATCCCACATGCTGTTCCTTTAAAGGTGCACCATCACATACAAGCCGATGGAAGAGATGACAGCACTGATCAGCGCAACACCAGCAGGACAAGTGGCTGCAATGCGCGCGCGCAGACACACACACACACACACACACACACACAGCTTGTACATAACATAAATGCTCCTGAACGCATGAAAGACAGGGTAGGTTGTTTTTCATCCTTCTCGTGTATTCGGGTTGATCAACCACACTGTATCCGTTATAGAGGGGGCTCAGGCACATATCATGCGATAAGAGCTTAAAACAGAGTCCCAGGCTTTATGATCTGATGTATCAGCAGAAGACATGTCGGTACAGGGTTCTCTTTCAGCCAGCATACACCAACACTGCACCATTCTTGAGTTTTTAGTTTCGCAAAATGATTTTGTTCTGCAGGACTGGAATGCTCTCACTCAACATGACAAGTCAACGCTGAAGTAGCAAACCTTAAGCAATGACGTGATGTATAACAACCTAAGAGCAGGATTAGTATGCCTCCGAAGCCAAGCAGCCCTCCCTCCCTTCCTTCCTTCATCTCCTCGGCGACATCTTATTTGGGGGGGGGGGGGATCTGATGGTTCCAGTTGTTCTGTCAAAAGAAACTTCTTCAGTTTTAGTGCAAATAGAACAGAAGCAGACAGGAGATATGAAGTTGATGAGCCCAGCTGGTTTGATATGACACATCTGGGCAGTTCTTTGGGAGATGATATGATCAGTTTTATCACTGCAACCCTCATCCTCCGATAACCAGTGACCTTAGCCATGGAGTCTGGTCACACAAAGAGGTGAACTATTGCAAAGAATTACAGGAAGTACTCTTTTTTTTTGTCAGCTCTTAAAATAATTCCAAAAAGTGCTAGGGGGAAGGGGCTGTACAATCCTTATTTGATTGTCATTATGTACATCACTATGGATACATTAATAAATAAAACAATGTCCAAGAGCATGGAAGTAACATTAAAGGTATACACATAGGAGGTCCCTTCCAGTTTAGGTTCCTGTCCAACCCTTGATTAGAAGAATGAATGAAGAGAAATTTGTCAGTCTTCAACATCCTTGTCATCATCATCATCATCATCATCATCATCAGCCTCATCATTCCTCCACGAGTGATCTCTTCCCATCTCTTTTGAAAGAGTGTACAGATGCGTGGTGAGTCGGCAAGAAAACCCTGTGTTCAGCATTCATCTTCAACTTCTCTGATTGGTGGAATCAGACTACTAGTGGATTTGTATTGGTTGACTTGGTTGGCCATGTGAGTGCTCATGGGCTTGATCTGAATGTTCCGTGGGTAGGCATTTTCTGGTTCATCTGTAAACCATTTCTTTTCTGAAGAGGACAAGGCGAGAGAGGAAGAAGAGAGCAGAGTTAGTTTGAAAACAACATGGGATTCCAACCATACTGCCTCAGTTTAAGTGGTAGATTAGCGTCACATTCTTTGTGAATAACATCTAACTGTGAGGTCCAGTTTCAGTTTGTGTTCAGGTGTACTCAGCCAATTTGAATGTCATGATGTTTTCACGGTGGTGTTATTGTCTACTCAGCTATATATATATTTCAAAAGCACCAAATATCCATATGTTTTAGAGAACACATAAAAAAAACCCTAATAACCTTTAAAATCTTACAGGGTCGGGTCTCCTAGATTACAAAAAATGGTTCTCTCCTGCTATCTAGCCATGCAAACAGCTATATTTTTCCCCAGTTTGAGAGAGATTTCTGATGCTATCTCAGTACAACAAAGGAGAACATAAGCCTCATCCCGAGGCTTTATGACTCCATTTCATGCATGCATTGAAACAAAGAACAAAGGAGAAAATTATCTAAAGAGCTTGAGATCCTGGTAGGTTCTGAGATGACACACCTGTACAGTCAATGCATTGGCTGCTTGGGACAAATAAACATAGACCACGCAAACAATCCACTTCTCAAATTTGTGCAGTCTTATTATATTCTTATATTGTTCTGACTATATTGAACAGAGACACAGTTTTCAGGAGGAAATATAGCCGTAGAATCTTTTAATGTCATTTTTCCACGCTATGAGCACCACAAACAAAATTCTAGAGGCAGAAATCTCACAGTTAAGTTTCTCAAAACCTGGGAAAAAGAAATATAGCTATTTGGATGTCTAGGAACAATTAGATTTAAGATTAAAAATATGTTTTTTGAAATTTGCACGGGCTGCCCCTTATAACATAATACTAATATTTATATCTATGTCGTGAAAGGTCACATTTCATAGTAAGCTTTACTCCTGTGCTGACTGTCATTGTGCGGAAGAAGAGACTTGAAAGATCTGAATATGTCATTTCGGAGAGAATCTCTTCATGTTAAAGTAGGCTGTGAGAGCACTGTTTCTGAGTGCCGTATGAGGAAAGGTAAGAGTGTATGCCAGCTGTCAGAAGTTTGTAAACTCTCTCCCAGCACTTCACAGGCATCTGCAATGCCATTCAAGATGTCACTTCCTTTTGGGTGAAGTTGTAATATCAAATTTTAACTTTGCTATGTGGAGCAAATCGTGTGTGTGTGTGTGTGTGTGTGTGTGTGTGTGTGTTCATGTACATGCAGGCTTGCATGTGTGGAGATTCACTTGTGTAGGCTTGTGTGTGTGTCAGCAAGCTTAGGGCTGGGGGCCATGTGTTACAGCACAGGCATTTGATGTGAAGAATTGTGCCTGAGGTGAAGCAAGATGTCTGCCATCTCTCTCCAGAGTCTGCTGCTGATACGGTGAACTTAGTGATGTCGCCTCAAACCACCATATCAGGTGCACAGGGTTACGAGGAGGAAACTTACAGACTCATAACCCCCTTCAATTTAGATTTTAAATTTGTCACACCTCCCACTTTCTTGGTGTGACCAATGTCAGAGGGCTGGACACACTTTCTTAAAGTTCTGTGAAGAAGTAAGCAATTGGCTGCATCAGGGGGATTTGAATCAGCCTGACCTACATGTGAGCAATGATCTAGGTTTGTACAGTCGGGCAACATGTTTTTACTCTGTGCTTTATGCTGATGTCAGTACAATGAAAACCTACTGTACTCAATGAGAGCATAAATATGACATCTAAAAGTCTGCTACAGTCGTGTAATAGCATTCAGTAGGAGGGAAGATGCTCAAACACACAGACCTCTCACACAATGCAAATCATCTCAAGTTGAAATAAATCATAAAAAGGCATGATAAATGAAGGAAAGAAACCATGTGGAAAAGGATTTGTCTGGAGGAAAAGAAAACTCACATCATCGAGTGACTAACTGAGGTAAAAGGCACAGAGAAAGGAGGGGGGGGGGGGTTCGTCTCAATCTCATGCAATGTAGAGATGGTCCTGATCATGGCAGGGAGGAGGCAGGAGCAGCAGCAGACATTTTGCTTTCCAGATGAAAGCAAAACTTAAACTGAGGCATGGTTTACTTAACAATCTGAAGAACATAATAAATAAAACAAACTCCCCTCGTCATAACAATATCCACAGAGGACATAGTTATGATCAGAACCCCAGGTAAAGGTTGCTAAGTCATGCAGAATCGTTAACTTGCATACCTTGGCCCATTCTATTCATCCTTGTTGCACTTCAGAAAGAGAGGTAAGTAATCTACTGTAAGTGAGTAGTATTTACAGTCAATACACAACTGACAAATGACTTCCAGTCCAACTAACGCTTACATATTGTTACTACAGTATTTAGGCTATATCATACATCTGAATTTTGAGATGTATTGAGGGCTTATCACCTACCATTTAATAATTCTTAAGTACGATCGTAACAAATCTGCATGCTTTTAGAATATGTCACGATTTCAAAATTCAGAACAAAATTCAGTACTTTATTCTCCCGGGTGTTTCAATCAAATTCAAGTATGTATTTTCTTTAGGGGGAGATAAGAAATATATATATATATAACATGTAGGTCAAAATATTTCAACAAATTTGAAATAATCTTATAATTATATAATAAACAGAATAGGAAATAAGAACCTGCTACCAACATGAACATGCAATAAAGCAGTACAGATGCATTATGAATAGCAAAATATCAACACCGCTAATGAGGGATGGTCTTATGAGTAAACAGCATATCGTTAATGTTAGCTAAATGTGCTCTATGATCAATATCAGCTTAACAGTAGGTAAATCACAAAACACTACATCCATGATCGTGGCGTACTGATCATGTGCACTAAATGAGCACAAATATCCCACAAACAACAGTTATATACTAAACAAATGTTAAGAGTAAGACACCAAACGACTAAATATTAAGACAGATACAACAGGTAGACCAAACAACATACTGAATGTGGTGTATTATGTCATTTCATTTGGCTGTGGTCGAGGCCTTTACTCTGAGTTTGTTTGCAACCACAATGGCTGTGCCATCCAAACAAGCGGTTTTTGTAAGAAAAGAGTCTCAGCAGTCTTTTACAATTATAAATGAGCCCAGCTTTCCACAAAGTGAATTTACCAATTTGCTCATGTCATGTTATGATTGCTGTGATGCGAGAGTGAAGACCACATGCAGATGATTATGAAGGAAACGCATAGACGCTGGGCATGGACGTAGAGCACAGATCACACAAACGAACCACAAACACACAATACACAGTATTTATCAGTGCATGTGTCAGCACAGTCTGCACACAAACACACACCACCTAAATACAGGTCAGGTTTAAAACACTAAACATGCAGGCTAAAACTCCACAGGACAGTGAGTGCACATACTTCTGTTTGTCGCGGGCCTCCCGGGTCTTACTGCTGCGGTTCTGTCGGTTGGAGGGTGGGATGGAGTGGACGGAGGAGCTCTTCTTGCTGGAGGAATGGGAGGAGTGGGAAGAATGGGACAAGCTTGTCCGGGACTGGCCTGCGTTGTGGTCGAACTGCATGAGGCAGAAGATCAGGTCTGTGGGCACGAGCTCAAACTCATACGGTGGGTTCGTGATCACATATCTGCCCAGAAAACAAATGTTGGAAAATTAAATTAAACTTTCATGATCCTTGTGGAGAGGTAGCAAATTGGTGAAGGATACATCAAAGAAAGAAGGGCATATATTGAATATACTTCATCACTAGAACCTTGAAAGGAGCAATATGGTTGTTATACACTCATATGAATGTCAATTATGAAGCAAGAAATGGAAAATACTAAATATATTGCAATGTACTGTATATGTAATGCACAAATTTGAGGATTTTGACTATGCAGAACAATATGCATATACGGTATGTATGCTTCATAATGAAAATAAATGATCTGTAACAAGATTGTAATGTAATTCTCTGTAATATTCAAGAACAATTCTGCACCCAACTGAACAGCTTTGAGCAATATCCACTTGAGTTGCACTAATGTACATTTTATATTACAATATATCATATATCATTGTACAGTGTCTACTCTGTACATATTAGAGTCAACGTTACAGTTGGATCTTGTTTCCCTAGTCAGTTTTTTATTGAATATTCTATTTTATTTATATACTTTTATTTAATTTAGATATTTCATTAAGTTATTGTATGTAACTGGCGTTTTAATTGTAATTCTTTCTCACCTACTTAATTAGTTTTTGTAATTTATGTGAAATAGCTAATGAAACATTGTAATTATCCATTTGGGATTAATAAAGTGCTCTATGTTTAACCCTAATCACTAATTTCATTACATCAAGATATTAGTTTTGACACGGAGGTAGGGCAGATACTGTACCGTTTTGTACACTGGCTTGGTGTAGTGATATGAGCGTCTCTTAATCTGTAGATTCCGAAACACAGCATGTTGTACGTCTTCAATGCTTTGCAGAACAAATCCCCGTAGCAGCCGCCATCCTGATGGAGAACAGAACAAAGACATCAGCGGTGAGCGGTAGGTCAGCCCGATGGTCTGGATCAGTGGCAGCAAATGTAATTCTCCATAAAGTTGTGGTGAAAATTAAATGTTCTGCATTGTTGAAGTATTTCGCTTGCGAGCGAATACCAACTGTTTTCAATGCAGACTGTAAAAGAAACATCAGCAGTGTTTTAAAATTGTGCCATAATTCATCCAAGAAAAACAAAATTACTCGAGAATTGGACGTTATGTATGACAATAACAAAAACCTGTAAAAACAAGGTTGGAACCAATTAAACTTGGAATTTCCTTGTTGGTGTTCATTGTTCTCTCTAAAGCCCTCTTCCCTCCCACCCACTAAGGCCTGCTTTGCGTGATCCCTGTTCTTCACATCGGATTAAGGATTGCGAGGAGCGGAGGCGGCCAGATGTGTGCTGCTGGGTAGTGCCAAAACGTGTCATCTCCGCTTAAACATCCACTTACCCCCAAGTCGGCAAACGGCCCGTCGTAAAGGGCTAGCTGGGCGACGCGACACCTGTCTCTGTTGGCCAGTGTCTGTGGCGTGCTGTAGCCCCCTCTGAGTGCGTTCTCCTCAGCCAACAGGGCCTCCAGCTCTGGTGTGGCTCCCCCTGTGACCAGCGTCCGAATCAGTGTGAGAATGTTATCATTGAAGTATGTCTGGGGAGGAGAGAGAGGGGAGTTCTGTAAGCAGATGCCATCAGAGTCACAAGTAGGATGGTGGCAGATGTGAGAAGAAACCACAGCCCCTATGAAAGACTGTGCAACACTACAGAGGACTTTCTGCCTTGCGCACCGTTCCCATGATAGCTGCAGCTTCAAAATCACCAAAATACTATTTACATGTACCTCTAGTTGTCTGTAGCCATGCACATACTTTTGAGTTTATTTGCTCAGGCTTTAATCTGTCTGCCTCCACACATCGTCCTCAGGCTGCAGTAGCGTTTGATGGCAAGAAGAAGCGAACGTTCTGTATTCCTACCAATTTCTCTCGCTTTTGTCATCAACCTTGGGTAATTCTCCTCCACTGATGACTTCTGCTGACCGCACTTGCCTTAACGAGGCCATCGCTCATCGCTGGGTGCTGTTCCTAAACCAGCTTGCAACTTTTAAATGTCTTTTTCCATCAATTTTTTACATATGAAGGCAGCAATCTCAGGAGACAGATCTTTTAAAAATACTAAATAAATCTGCATGACAACTGTAAATAGTAATGCAAATAATAATAAAATATAATAATAATAATAATAGTGAATGACCCCTTAGTTATCCCTTCATGGTTAAAGTTTAATAACATAAATGTATCAAATTTGAGAGACATAGTCAATCAATGACATTTTGATAACATAACAAATAAAGCAGGTACTTCTACTCATCACTGTTCCTTCCCTGAAGAGCACTGCTCTACACTGTGTGATGTCCGCTTCTGAAACAACGATTTGACTGTTCTCTGCGGGTGTCAGGTTCTCTTGTCCTTCAAGCCGATCAGGACCTGCTTTTGCTGCGTGTGAAGACAGCCGATGTCACTCGGCAGCCGGGCCAGAGTGGCAGCTCCTCTCCCCGGGCCCCTGACAGGCCTGCGGAGCCTCATGATGGATGAGCACTGTCCATTAGCTGACTTCACCTCTGACCAGTGCCAGACTACAGCTGACGCCGGCTCTACTCCCTGCTCAGCTCGGCTCTGCACGCCCCTCTAACCCCTCACTCACCGAGAGGGCTGCTGGAATTAAGCCATCACAGCACCAAAGGGAAAGCCACTGTTGTTCATGAGAGGAGGCGGAGGGAGGATTTTTTTTTTTTTTTTTTTCTCTAACCTCCTCCTTTATCTTATTTCAAGTGCAGCTATGACATTGTCAAAGGATGAAAGAGTGTTTCTTTGGCCTGTTACAGCCAAGCTTATGTCATCACCATTACGCTAACCTTCAACACTTACTTTGTTAAAGCATCTAATAAGGCTCTTGAAAGTTGAATTCATAATACTTAAGATGAGGAGTGATGCCAAATATTTCCCATTCGATGTCAGTGGAGCAGTCGACATGTGTGATGAATGCACTGTACCATTTCATTTACCAACTTCTGCCTACTTGAAATGCCAAAACCGTGCATCTAGTGAACCTCATTGCTAAGGTTACCCTATTTCTCTCTACTGGAGGCCAATTTTTAATTTACACCAGCTGAAGAAACTGTAGATGTGTAGTTCAATGGTAACTATTGATGCGTCTCAAAAAAAAAGATTGTTTTCTTTTGTTGCCATCAGTTTAAGAATTTAATTCACTACATTCTATGGATACTACCATCTAAAGTCTTCTCAAGTCCATCCTCGCTCGGACTCACTTTGAAAGCTGCTCACCTCTTTCCCTCATCCTGAAGTTTCTGACCAGTGCAACAACATGCAACTGTCAGCCAGTGGGTAAAGCATCTCCATGTGCTTTGTGTGAAACTTCTCTAAACATTCTTAGAGTGAAATACTGAAGACAGCTCTGTCATAGCATCCAAATAATCAGGAAAACAGAATTATAAAATGACTGATTTTGAATAATAATAATAATAATAATAAAACTCCAACACAGTGAGGTTACCGTGTGTTTGAGGACTCACCGCGCTCATCAGGGAGTCGAGTACACTGACAGCAAAGGCGGTGCCGCAGGCGAAGGGCTGAGTGAGGTACAGCTCTGTGTCTGGGTCATCGTCATCATCTTGGTCCAGGAACTGAACATTTGAGTCGTTCACTGAGAGAGGGGAGGGAGGGAGTTAGCGACAGGCACTGTCAAGAGGTGCCAAACACACACGCACACAGACACCAACACACCTGAGAGTTCTGTGATAGAGATTTTATTTTTGTTTATGTTAAGTTACAATTAAAAAGATTTGGCTATATCATGGTGATGTAGAAGAAAAGTCTCAGGTATATAGGTATTGCTCCGGGGTTTGAGCTTGTAATATAATGCAACATCAACTGCACATTATATTTTGCTTCTACACATATTTTAACTACAAGATTAAACAGGAACTTTATTCCTTCTCCAAACAATTGGCATGTTTATGATTGACTCTGACACACTGTTGCACTGAATTAGCTTTTCAGACAGGCTAAAAATAAACATGTTATCTGCCATTTATTTTTCTATCCATGTACTGTGTAATTGTTTGGATGGTGAAAAAAGTGTTTTGGACATTCTGACAAATTATTTAGCATTCTGAATATTAAATCTACCGTATATCACATGCAGGGGTGCATTTCATACATTCTGACAAACCACCACTTCAGGAGAAAATATTTAAGTATATTATGCATACACAGCGATAACCATTGTAGAAGTCCTCAATAATAAATCAAACTTCCATCTATTCTGACATCTATTAGCACCTTGGTGGCCACTGTAACTTCATCTTTTCTTAATTTCTGCAATACAAAACTACTTATGGATTATATTGTATATATTGTATCACACACAAACAGATGAATTCTCAGTCAAGAGACAGTGACCAGTCTGTGGACTGTGTAGGCGGACTAAAGAATAAAATATCACAAAAACAACATGTACTTATTCCTCAATGTATCCATTTGATATGGTCAAAAGTAGGACTTCAACAATGGCTACTTTGTCACATGAGAAAATCATGCACTTATAAATCCATGCTATGTTTTTTGACGAGTTTCCCTTGATGAATGTGTTTGTCACATCATCACCTTTAGAGATACACATCTCAAATATTTACCTGCGGCCTGAAAGTCAAATTAAAGCCAGGTAAAAACACACTTTTTTTATCCCATCATTAATAATAAATCATGTCTCCTAAATGAACTGGATGGCACAGCGGTAACCCAAAACTCAAATAACAAGGATATTTTTTTGTCTCTTATGTGTGGCATACGTGAACGCCTTCTTCCTTAGACTGTAATCATGGCGGCAGTGGGCAGTGAAGGATCTATGAACCAGCCTTACTAAGTTTTTTGTTTGATTCTTCTGATATCTGAGCTTTAGAGAAATGGTCTGGAAGAGGAAAAAAAAGAAACTGGAAAATAAATTTTAAAAATAAATAAACAACTTAAAAGATGGTTTGATCTTGAGTTTTTTTGTTTTTGATATCTGATTTCTTCCAGGCTTCCTGTGTGCTGTGGAACAGAAATGTCAGTCAAAGAGACAAGGGGCTGATGCAAACAGGCCTGGGCCAAAGGAGTGAATTGGAAGGGGGGCGGGGGTGTAGATGTATGCGTGTCTGTGTGTATGTGTTTGGGGAGGAAGGGGGTTGAGGGGCAGAGGGGTGTTGCAATGAAAACAGCCACAAGGACAGACCGAGCATGATCAAAAGCCTAGTGATGCTCTGCAAACGCAACTGGAGGAAAAAAATACCCCAAAAAGAGAAAAAAAATCATTAAAAAGGGGCCAGAACAAGACAGTCAATTTCAACCAGAACGAAGAATAAAAATGTGTTCAAAGTGAAGCCATGGGAGCAGTGAGGGCCTTGACTGCAGCCAGATAAATCAAGACAAGCTGATGAGGAGCAGAGCGGCGGAGCGAGGGAACGAACGGCAGCAGAGGACAAAGGCTCGGCTTACCCAGCTCTGTTATCATTTGTATGTTGGTTCCACTTTTTTTTTCCTGACTGAGTGAAACCAATGGCAGTAGTTTGCCAGGTTTAGCTAATGGGTGATGAGACAGTGCAGGGAGGGGGAGAAATGGTGTTATTACTGAAACAGTTTCAAAGACTGCAATAAAGGCATTTTGTTGTTGTGTCAGGCTACTCGTGTCAATTTGGGAATTACTCTAAAGACAGTCATGGTTGTCCGGTATCTAAAAGTAAAGCACCCTGGATGGACAATGAAAGGGATAAACATGGTCTTATCCATAAGCACACCTACTTTACATGTCAAGAAAACAAAATTGATCATACAACTCAGATGCGAGTTTTTATGTTTGAACTTGACTTTAATCTGCTCCTGGCACTATAAACTGAACATATGACATTATAATTACAGTCTATGGTTGCAGTGAGACGTGCAGCCACTCTCTCCTCTGCATGCTCTTACTTCTTCCTTTCCTGAAGGAAAATGTTATCACATCTAGCGTTGCTGTAGCTGTGAAATTCATTAGCTACAAGCAAGCAGAGGCACAACTCTGGAGTGTCTAGCATTTCAGACCAGAACAGAAACCAATGACTCCAACATGGATAGCATCTAGTTTTGATGATTACGTATGCAGTCGGCAGTCTAATGGGAGAGCCTCTCTGCAGGTAATGGCTGGCCCGGTTACAAGTAACATTAGGTGGCTCCTTTCTTTTTCTGGCCTTTTCTTAGCTGGCCTCATGCTCCATTGCTCCCTAATTGGGTCAGGGGAGACAGAGTAGCCAGTCTCTACTGCTTTAGAAGGCCCCTCAGAGATCTGAAAGTTTCATGAGTCCCCACCACCAGTGGGAATACAGCCACTGCCATTGTTATTAATAAATGGACCCATTTTGCAACCAAGGCACTTTTTTTTCTCTACCTGTTCACTCTCATTCCTTTTCTCCCTCTCTCACCCTTTCCATCAGGCTGAGTTTCTCTTGTGCATTAGTGGACAAATTGCAGGAGACGTAGCTATAGCCCCAAAAATGCCTGTCTGACATCATCAAGTTACAGTAGTCCACATTTCCAGTCCATACAGCTAAAATTATCACCGAACAGCTAGCCAGATCCAATAATTCACATACGAACATGAACTTGAGTTGGGCAAAGCTATAGACACCATGAAAGTGAACAAAAATTCCACAACACGCATTCCTCCAAGTCCATTTGAACTTGAATGAGTTGGAACTTTTGGCAGCAGCATGATGTAAGTCTTGAATTATCAGCTCTATGTGCCTGAAAATGAATAATGAGTTGATCTGACGTTCCTGGGTATGGCATGCAACATTTGCATTTGAGGTGGGTGGCTTTACCTAGTTCTGTGATGATGGGGATGTTGGATCCGGTGGTGACGGAAGCCTGACGCACGAAGCCATGTACTGGACTGCTGTCTGGAGATGACCTGTCCATTCCAGGAGGCGTGAAACCTGAACAACACATCCAGATTTGCAGCAATTAGCAAATAACATAACATGGTGGCAACAGAAGCAGTGAGGTTTCAAAGTTTTCAGGCTGGTCACAAAGTGTAAATAGAAAGTTTGTAATGCCTTCTTTTGCCTTTTTAGCCTCATTATTTTACCCCAAAAATCATTGACGCAGAATCAACATAAAGTAACACTTACAAAATACAGATACTGCACTATGCCTTTGGCTAATCTTCAGAGAATGTCAGTGGAAAACACAAACATCTACAAACAAACTAATGTCTTTCAGCTTTCCTGTCCATTTAATCAATTTGTTTAAGAAAATAAACTTATAACTGTTCTGTATTTCTGTCTGCTCTACTATTAATATTTATATTGAAGTCAGTATAATACATTTTTCAGCTAATTAACTTTAGGTCCTTTTTTTTATGTAGTAACTGTGTTTTGGCTTTGCAGGGCATTTTTTCCCAGAAAAATACAGTCCAAGCAAAAACCTGCATGTCTCATAAGTGCTTTAGTTCTGGTGTATCATATGCATGAGGACGTGACCTGGAACTCTGTATCAATACCATTATACATAGTGCATGTCAGCTCACTCAGCATGAAGTTGCTCATGTGCGCCTTGTCATTCAAATGTGTGGATTGACAGAAAAAAAAAGGAAGATTGAGGCAAAGCCAAAGTGAACAAGGCACCCACCTAAAAATTGCAATACAGATACGAGGCTTTTAGGGGTCAGCTAAGACATATTTAGCATTCACATCCTTCCATCAACGGGCAGACATAAATTTTATATGTTGTTCATTTTGTTACAATAAAATTGGTGAAGTGGATCCTGAAAACCTTTTATCGGAAATGGCGCGGCTGAGAACCATGAAATACAAGTGCAAGTGACAGGAGTATGAATTCACATGACTTCACATTTTTGCATTTCCTCAAAGTGACAAGTAAACACCTTAAATCTGTAATGCTATATGCATAATGCATCAACTGTGTTTTGACATCCATCATTTAGTGCTGACTACAGCAAAATGCCAGCTTATAGTGCCACCACCAAGGAAACATAATGCAGGGAATATATTCAGGTCACAAAGTTTTAAAAGGATTGCAAATTCTCTACGTGTGTGTGTGTGCCTTTACTGTCAAGAAACTCAATGAGCTGCTTACATTACAAAAGAGATCTCTCAGACCTTTGCAACAGAAAAGACACCAAATAGTTTAATACACAGCAGGAAGCACACACTGAACTGAAGCATGGATAATCATAACT
This sequence comes from Pempheris klunzingeri, assembly GCF_042242105.1. NCBI lineage: Eukaryota > Metazoa > Chordata > Actinopteri > Acropomatiformes > Pempheridae > Pempheris > Pempheris klunzingeri. The sequence goes on along the minus strand of NC_092023.1, from coordinate 6,286,732 downwards.
CTTGTTATACCAATTATTGAACTTGGAAATAGCAGAGGTTTGACACTATGAGTCAAACAGGGAGCAGGAGCTCAGACAGTGCGAACATCATTTTGTCGATGTCCATAAAGGGTGATGTTTACTCCACTGGAGAGTGACAGCAAGTTTTTGGAAACTGCCTCTAAAACACTGCTCTTATTGTATGATAGTGAACATGAAGACAGCACGGAGCTGTAGAAGAGCAGCTTCCGCAGTGCGTACAGTGGAAAGTGATTGTTGGTGAGAACAGGGGTACATGAGGCCTACTGCTGAGCTGCTTTCAAAACCTGTTAGGTTACAAACAGCTCCAAAGTTGCTCTGTGAGCGGGTGAGCTCCAAACAGAGAGCTGTATGTCCTCCTAAAACAGACAACAATGTAGAGTACTGCACAATCAGAGCAGCTAAAATGTCTTTATCTCCCTGATCATAGTCATTTTCGAAAAGTAAATTTAATTTCATCGACATTCAGTAATATTCAATAATGAAGCACACCTGTATACTATGAAACCTTTATGCTATTAAGATTTTTATTATCAATATCATTCCTCTTCATTGAGGAAATGTAATTATTTGATTTTTTTTTCTAATAGTTTAAATAACCCGTACACACCTGTTATATTACATTTTTTACAATTAAGCATGACATCCTTATTGATAAAGAGGCCAAAGTTTAAAACCAGTCTGATCAAACACAATGTCTCCTCTCCTGGCTGAGGCTAAGGCCTTGTCTGTTCAGCTACAATGTACAATAGACAAGTGAGATCTGGGTTACATACCCCCTTATCTCTGTAGCCCCCCGGGCACAGCTACGCTCTGTGGTTGAGTACATGCTACACCAGCCGTGAGAAGCTCTCCCCCAGGAAAGCGCATGTTTACTTATTCATTTGCACCTTCTTGTTTTAAATTCCACAGACAGTGTGGGAGCATCGCTAGGAGGAAGGAATCCCCAAAGCAATACCTATGATACAATAGCAGTGTCTGGGTTTGAGCGTGTGTTTCCTTGTGTATGCATGATTGCATGTCTTGCTGCTGTGTGTATGTGTTTTCTAAAGTGAAGTATTTATCACTGAAATGGGTGGTTGATGTAAGACCCAATTATTTATGACAATAGGCTCCATCCATCGACCCTGGGAGAGGATATAGGCTAGTGGGCTTCCATATTGAGGTGGCTTTCTGTGAACACTGCTCCCCAGAGCGGCATGCTCTAAGATTTACCCCTGCTTATTGTTCCTCTGTAGCACCACTATCGACAGCACATCACTCACTCAAGGCTGGAGAAATAACAGCATTGGCATTCTCCTAAAACATGTGGAAGTGCTCTGCACTAAAAAATAATGGCCTCTTGGACCTTCAGCTTTGATTTGTATTTACAGCAGTCAGTGGGATGGCACTAAATAGTACTGAGCTCAAGGCATGCCATGCCTTTTGGGCTAATCATAAACTGAGGATTACCTGTTTGTGGACGTGTGTGAATAGATTGCATTGGCGTGAATGTGTGTGTGTGTGTGTTATGTGCGCAAACACACGTGCACATGCACTCGAACGAAAAAGGTGTGTGCGTGCATGTGTCGCTGTTTTGTTGTGACTAATGAGGAGCAGCTGAATTGGCCTGCCTGGTGATTTGTACTAGCTGCTTAATGATGATGAGGCCTGATGGGATGCCAGGTTCGTGTGTTTGTCTCCAAACATCAACAATCTGTTCCAGACAATCTGCCAGACACCAGATCACGGGGAACAACATCAAATGACACAGTCATGTTGATTACATCATTAAAAAATATTATCAAGGAGGTTTAGCAGCATGTCATTACCAGGGACAAGACTGAAATCATCAGAAAATGATGTGGATTAAACACTCTTCAAAGACTAGCAAACAGCACAATGTTTTGTGTGCACACTTCTTCAGGAGTTACAGTAAAGTCTGTTTATACAGTAGATGCCACTTACAAGCTTGTAGAGCATTTCAGTTGTGAGCACTTTGGAGATTCTGTGCTTGACAAACTAAATCCACCCCTCCTGTGTGGCCCTCTCATCCCACCCCAAATCTTTTCCTCTCTTTTTCTATCTTTGACTGCTGCCTTTCCTCCTTGCCACAACCTGTCCCCTTTGGGCAGCAGTGTACATGGAGTCTAATAGGACGCTCCTTACCTTGGGAATTAGCCTGTAAGACCCCGATGCTGTCATCAAACTGCATAGATTTGATGTTGAGTGATGCCAAGATGCATTCCTTATCCTGCAGTGAGGCATCTTCGATATTGTTCTGATTGGCTGACAGTATTACGCACATGTCGCAGAGGTTGATGTTGACAGCCCTTAAATCTGCCCGACTTAATGGTGTACCCTTCAGGGTGAAGAGAACAGAGAGAAAGAGCAAGACAGTGTCAGAGAAAGCAAAACGCAGAGAACAGACAGACATAGGGGAGAGAAAAACAAATTTAAGGAGTGAGCGGAGTGGGGCTTTGGGAAATTAGTTAACAAGTATTCTTGTTTTGAGGCGATGACATTCCACTGATCTAACTGGGCATTGGAGAATCAGAGACATGGACTAATCTAAAGGCTAGCTTCTGCTGAGGGCTGTGTTTGGGATTCTTCTCTGATCATCAGTCAAGCCAGGCCTAACAAGCTCTAAGGCAGCAAGCCACACCATCTGTGATGGGCACTGCAGCTGCAACACACATAAACTCGGTTTTGGATATGCAGGATGTGTCACTGCTCTGGGTGAGGGCGGTTGACTACACTCTCATGGAGTGATCATTCAATTGAGTAATATGTGATCAAATCAAACTGACAATCCCTCTCAGGATTTCAATGTGCATGTAACTCAAAATGTCAGTGCCTCGTTAGATGGACAGAGTTTCTGGTTTAAATGTGTCTCCTGTGGCGGTGAACTGGTACACTCACAGGTAAGATGGAGACCTTAGGGAAGTTGTGTAAAGTCTCCCACTCTCTCCGCAGGTAATCCAGTGAGCCAACAAAAACAATAGGCTTAAGCTCATGGTAATGGAAGTTGCTGGCTCTTAAAGGCATCACCAAGTTTCGCAGCCCCACTAAAGCGGACGTGACATCCCCAAATATACAGACCACCACATGGCCGCTCAGCACTGTCATGGAGGCTTCACTCCGGGTCTGCAGAACAGAGGCATACAGGGAAGGGGGAGAAGAGCAGACAGAAAGGAATGAGGAGGAGTGCAGACAGAGTAGACGGGAAGAGAAACACAGAGTTAGAGAATAGAAATGGGTGTTGTTAACAGAAAACTAGTTCATGTGCATGAGGTTACAAATTCTAGTTTAAGCAGTGTTTAAAAAGTCTGCTATAAACTGTTAGAAACCCACATTAAATACTTTGTTAACCAAGCATTAGTTTAATTATATATATATGTAATATAGTCCATCATTAATTAATAATAATCATTCTCCGTACACACTTTAATGGTTATACAACAAACAAACAAAGATTTGGTTAACCACTATTCTGTTTATAAGCAGTTTATCGGATAAACAGAAAAAGGAATTTTACAGAACAAAAACAACAGCAAAACATGTGGTCTTTTTCAAAGGACAGCTGATTCAATCAGGCTGAAAATGCAGTTTGTAAGATTTTAGGGACAGACAGTATATATGGCTGGGACGATGCCTTAAATCAAAGGGGTATAAATAAACAAAGCTCCGCTATTGTGTGAAATTCATGTTGAAAAAGAACAATGCAATGCCCTGCTTTCAAGATCTGTCGCCTGTCGCACCAGCTTGATGTGCATTCATCTGCAAGTTTGGGTGTAGGTTAAGTAAACTAAACAGTGCTATGATACCAGTTGGTTTGAAACTAAAATGTATCTCTGCGCATTGATATGTAGTGGTATAGTGGTAAAATGAAACAGCCACGAGTAAACTGGCTGACACTTTCAGCTTAGCTAATCTTATGGCTTGAACATTTTTTGGTGATCCACCTCACATAGGAAAGTCCTTCAGCCGCATCAAACAAGGCGAAAATTTAGTTAATCAAGTTAAATCTTTTTTAATAGCAGCTGGGTCAGTGAGGTATTAACCAAATGTCAACTATATAGGGGGCTTTGCCTTCTATTCTACATTTTATTTGGACAGGATTAACACTGTCCAAACAAACCCAAATGCTTACAAACTGCCTAATTAAAACACCCGAGCAAACTCATGCGTGGAGTGTTGAAATGCTGTTTGGAGATCCTTGGTGGATGTATTAAAAAAAACAATAAACTCACCTTGAAACAACAGAGAGGCAGTGAGAGAAATTTCAACACATATTAGTATGTGATTGTGTTACTTCAATATTGAGGGGATACTTTTGCACCTATACATACTTACTTTAACTTCTTTTTTTTTGCTTATGCTATTATATTTGAGAGGCTTGCAGTTACACAGT